>NC_079526.1:10481379-11081379 GCF_003711565.1 Takifugu flavidus | reverse complement strand
TCCCCAGTGTGCTTGCATGGCATCATCATCATGATAGCTGACTAAACATGCCACTTTCTTTAAAAGGTGCAACACCTGAAGGCTAATCAGCCAACACAGTAAGCCTGGGATGAGCTACAGGGCAACAAATATGGGTTTCACTCAAAAGCTCTTAAATGCCGACACAGGCATGAAAATTTCAGTGGAACTGAATCATACGCGCTCAGGATGAGGGGGGTGGCCATTTTTCCTCCCTGGATATCATGTGACAGCAAAGTAACCTTTGACCTTGCTGGTAAAATAAGTTAATCTACCTTATTTTGTTCGAACTGTTTAGGAATGGCTTAGCACCCAAGTTCACGTTTCATGTAAAACCGAGTCAGAATTCCATCAAACACAGTATGTTTAGAAGCACGAGATGGATGGAAAGCCTAAAAATCCATAATGCTTCAGCTTCTAAGATCTCAAAATAAAAGTAAATTAAATGGTCAGAATTTGAGAATTACAGAAATCAAATGCACGCACGAGCTCAAAGCCCTCTGAATCCTATATGCATCCGAAAATGACGCAATAGATTTCCACATTGGTGCACAGCCTGTTATGACTGATGGGCTTCAGTGATGGCCTGTCAATAAGCAGCGCGGGCAGGAAATAAAGAGGACCCCCCCCCCCCCCCCCCACACACACACACCCCACACACCCCTTTTCCCAATAGGCAACATAAAGAGATGTGGGGTGGTGGCGAGGGTGGGGTTGGGCAGATAGATCATAGTAACAGCCAATAATAAATGGATCATGGTTCTATGTTTTTAAAGCCAGTGGCAGCTGTATTGAATGGGAAACCTTGTGTGGGAGAGAAAATAGAGGTTTATTGATCAGAGACAGCGTGTCGGGTGGTGGGGCTGAGGGGATGCAGGGCTTTGATGCTTGTCGACCTCAAGGCATATGATGTTGCCCCCCCATCCCGACCACCTCCACACCCTTTCCACAGACGCATGGTGGCCTGCGCCGTTCGCTGTTGGCAAACACACAAAGACACGGCATTTTAAAAAAGCTCTAAATATACATATACAGGACAGTGCTGCTTAGCACTGTTCAGTTTATTTAGAGTTTGGGGGTTCTGGTTTTGGCTTTCGCTCAACTTTTGCTCACAAAAATAGCACAAAACTTGACAAACTGATTAGAATATGGATGGATGGAAGCATAGATTATCCGCTCAGTTATTTGTGTTGTCAGAAATGTCGGGTAAAGATGTAAAATCCATTTGTCAATGACCTCAGTAAATAAATAGATTAACTTCTCCATATGGCCAAATTGCTTAATGTGCTATAACTGGAAATAAATACAATTTTCACCTCTACTGGATTTAATTATTATAAGGTGTTGTTTTCTTTTCCTTGCTCAGCTTAAAATGGGAAAGAGACTGTTCTTATTCTGAGTCTCCTTTCTTTTCCTGGTATTATTTCACTCTTTTTTAATTCTCTGCCCTTCCCCAGAACCCCGGTCGCACATAAAATCTAGAGAAGAGAGTTTTGACGGCTGCAGAACCTCGATGAGCAGAGGTGCTGCGGTCTCAGCAGCACTTTGTCTGTGGCCACACAATTAAGGATTTAGGTGTGGCAAAAAGAAAAATGTGGAAATTGGATCCTGGCAGCCCACACCCTGCTAACACTCTCTCTGCTTCTTTCTTGCCCTTTTCCCTCTAACACTTCATCTCTTTTTTGCTTTTCTTTGGCTCTTTGTCTTTGTCACGTTTCTTTTCATAACCTAATCCTCTCTGCTCATTGTCCTCTCACCTATTCCCTGTTTCTGAGGAAATATTCCACCATTTTCCTGTCGCAAACTGATGGTGCTTTAGGTTTGCAGTGCCAGTTTTTCCTCTTCTTGATTGTAAGTGACTGGTAGAGGTCATCACAATGTACCAGGATAGAACCGATGCGTTTGCATCCCTGGTGCAGCCAGTCTATGCTGATGCTACAACAACTTTTAAACAGAAATCAAGGTAACGTCGACGGTACGGAAGTTAAATCCCAGAAAACACTGGCTCTGTTAGCACGGGAGAAGCTTCATAAATACCATACTTGCATGTTAAAATAGCCAAAAATGTGATTTCTTTCAGAGCAGGAGTTTATCTCATCTCGGTTCATGTCAGCTCTCCCTGGTTTGGACGTCTGCAACATGCACTTTTTTTCAGACATTTAAATTAGGGCATATTAAAACAGGTTTCCTCTTTCAAGGTTTTATGACTTACATCCTGAGATAAAGCTGCCAAACGTCTGCCTGCTGCACACAACTGCTAGCCAAACCTGTCATTTAGTTGTAAAAAAAAAAAAAAAAGAATATTTTTATTCGGTATTGTATA
Organism: Takifugu flavidus; assembly: GCF_003711565.1. NCBI lineage: Eukaryota > Metazoa > Chordata > Actinopteri > Tetraodontiformes > Tetraodontidae > Takifugu > Takifugu flavidus. The sequence goes on along the minus strand of NC_079526.1, from coordinate 11,079,038 downwards.
AATATTCTTGCTCTATTATTTCATTTCACACACACACACACACACACACACACACACACACACACACACACACACACACACACACACACACACACACACGCAGACATACTTTGTGTACCTTGTGCAGCAGCAATGGGAACCTATCCATCAACCAAGACTTCATTGGGGCCTTCCTGCTACAGGATTTTTTTTTGTGTTCAACACAGTCACGCTGTGTTTAAGCGGATGCAGATTGCTTATTTAACGGCAGTCGGGAAAAAAAAGAAAATGCATACGAGCACAAAAATAGAAGCGTACACAGTATAGGTAAACGTATGCTTGTGATGGACCATCTCGACACAACAGAATTACAGCACAAACTAGTTCAGACCGCAGTCAACACAACAGTGGCCCGACTGGCAACGGCGTCACCTCCAGATGAACAAACCGCTCCAGTTACGACTTCACAAACCCACAACAGCAGCAGTCCAACCGGCCCATAAACTTTGAACATTACCCCCAACACTGTCAACAACTTCTGATCCATGCCTCATGAAGGCCCTTCATTCATCACCTCCAATTAAATCAATTATCGTTCCTGGGATCAGATCCTGACAAATCACAGCAGCTGATGGGCAGGCACGCTGGGGCCAGTGGGGGCATTTGGACACGCGAAATGAGACAGCAGACAGATAGAGTCATCCTTCATGCTAAGTGGGATTGTCCTGACGCGGGGTGAGATAGACCCCGAGGTGTAATGGACCTCTTTGCCTTGACTTCCTGTGGCCTCAGCGACAGTCTAGGGTGGAAAGTAGACCTGGGTCAAACATTGGCTGAACAGTTTTGATCCAAAGTGAAATAGCTGCCATTTTGAAATTACAAAATGATGGATAGGCAGAGTGTGTGTGTTCATCGTTAAAGCTACAGTGTTAACCCCTGTAACAGGCTGCGCAGAGCACAAACAGGACAACTTCGTAAGGTGCTTTCGATTTGCACACATGTTCATGATGTTGGTCTCGCTTTGCCACCTTCCATGTTTCCTCCATTTAATATGTTTCTTCACCATAAATCTACATAAAAATCACCCACCAATCTGAGAGACCTCAACAAACCACAATGTTGAACTACTTTTTACCTTGTCTAAAGCTAATGCAAAGCACTGTAATGCTGCTGAATACTTTGCTGTATAATACTGGAAGATGAACACCTAAGAGCGAGGCACAGAGGAACAAAGGGGATTTCCTGAATTTGTGTCCTTTTTTTCTACATTTATCTTCTGTACAACTGCACTCCTGACTACTTTTGTGCTTATAAAAACACACCACACCGGATTTTATTAAATTTCAATCTTGAATGGACTTTCTTGGGCAGCCTAACAGGTTTTACCCTCCTGGGAGCTCTTTTAAATGTGGTTTCTATGTTGTGCTGTAATGACTGTGTAATAATCTACTCTGTTTAGGAAGCATTCTAGAGGGAAGACAGAGGAAACACAATGTCTGAAAATAAGAAGCAGAAAAAAAATGAGACCCCCCCAAAAAATGAGTGAAAGAAAATGGAGGGAGTGTAAGGTTGAGGCCTGCGGTGGATTGTGGGCTGGGGTTGCTGCTGCCTCAGCACAGTCAGTCGACCAGTCTCGCCTGAGGTGATATGTTTTCCTCAGGAAATATCTGTGGAGGCTAGTGGGTCGAGTACTGGGAGAACTGCCGGCTGTTAGCAGCCAGAGATCATGGGGGTGGGTGGGGGTGAGAGCGAGAGCAAACCCAGGAAAAGACTCCCATCCTGGCTTAGAGATAGCGAGGGTCGCTGCCGTCCAACATGACCAGTTCATCCTCAGCACACGTTATAAATAATCAGCTCTGATTTGTTGCTAATCTGGTTAACTGTGTCGACCCATGTTGGAGGAATGCTTCTGCTTGCATTTAAGCTCTACGAAAACAGAAGGAATTGCTCGATTTCATGAGAACTGCACGAATCTGCAGTAAAGTATATTGTTTAGTAGAAAGGGTTTTAAATATAGAATTACAACATAGCATGTGCGACTCAATCAGTGAGCAAAGGAGAACGTTGAACAGCTCTTGCTATGCTTGGCTAGCCCCCATTCAAAAGAAATAAACTTTAAACATCTCAAATGGGAAGATTTCATGTCTGCCTCTGTTCAAACAGAGTTCTTATGGCGAGGAATAATCTGAATTTTATGTGCACGTAATTAGTTTTTTCGAAACGTTTCATTGCCATCATCATGGGAGGCGGCCGTGTCTCTGCTTACAAAAGAAATAATATCAAATTAGGAGGAAGGCAACCCTCGGCCGACGGGATCGAGGATCCCGCCACTGAGACGATTCGGGCACAGAGACGCTGAACAGTAAAAGTCCAACGCTGATTTGTTTTCATTTGAAATGATGTGAACCACGCGGCTTTCGATGTGATTAAGGTGATTTATTTATTTTAATCTGAGGAGGGAGTGTCTAGACTACTCAGCATTATCTGGGTTTTGCGAAGCGATGTTGTACATTTACAGGAAGTGTTTGAAGGGTTTATAGCCCTTCCCACAGACCGAAGACCTATTAATCAATATGTAACAGATACACGGAAGAAAAGCTACAGACCTGATTAAGATTGTAAACTCTGGTCCGAGCCTGCAAAAGTGTTTACGTACTGTAGCATGGCTGCGCATACGGCGTGTTTATGTGTGGTAATTGTTTGTATAGTGTTATTATGTTGTATATACGTGTAAATTTGTGTGTTTTAGTCTGCAACATATGAGAGATTATGACTGTAAAATGAGAATTTGTGTTTGTTTAACGTGACTTCCAGGACTGTTGATAACTGATGGATGGGATGGGGGCTTAGGCCTGGATTTCCATGTTTCAAACTTCATTAAAAAGTCCGAGCAGAAAAGGAAACAGGACCCAGATGGAAACTAATTAACACATCCACTAAATCACACAAACGTACGGAACATCCAGTGGACGGGACGGCCGGTGCTCACCGTCAAGGAAGCATTCGTGTGTTTGCCTTTTGAGTTCTGGGTTAAAATTGTAATTTGCTGAGAGAGGAACCATATGAGGAGTTCTGCTCATCAGCAGAGCTGCTCTTGAAGGAAAGCAGGTGGCACTTTAGTGTGTTGTAGGCGAATATTGTAACAACAAATCTGGTTCAAATACTCACAGAGATGCGGCGCCTTTATTGGCAGTGTCTAAACCAGGCTGTACTCAGTGTTTTAAATCTTTTGATTGTTGCCATGGTAATCTTAGTCGAGATTTACGTTGTGTATTTTAAAAGGAAGGGGATGTGTCCTGAGCCCCCCCTTTTTTAACCAACATTTCCAGGACCCTTTAGTATGCAGGTAAATAAATCCTCTCATAATCTTTGTGGTTTCAGATTCTTACCAATTTGTTTAAGATTCTTTCTTTTTATGAATTAGTTTGAGCTCATGTCCTACATTTAGCTCTACCGTCTCATTGGCTATTCTTCTCTAGGCTGGTCATCAGCATCTGTGCATTTTCCATATGATCAAAACGTTCCAAGAGATTAAAATGCGACTAGATTTTTTTTCCCAAATCCCCGGTAAATGATAAATCCTGCAATGGAAAACAGGATGTTGTCTCAAACTATACAAAAACTTTTAAAATTTCAAAAACTGGCCCCCTTTATGGCATTTAAGAAAAAGAAGGGCATAAACTTTTGTTATCATTGGTGTAACAGAGTGTTAAGTTTCATTTCCTCTTTAAATAAGTGCATACCTTTTTTTTTTCTGGGGAGCGTTCGTGGAATAAAAAAAAAGTTAAGAGAGCCAAAGCACACAACATAACTACAGCCTTCATTGTAGACTCATGATACTTTCGGGTTGAAACCAGCTACCAAGCCTCAAGATTCCTGGTGCACTCTAAGATTAAATTTGTTAACCTAAATTATATGAAGCATTCTTGTGTTTCCCTATACGCTCGTTGCCATGCACTTGTGTTGTAGGTGTTGCCTTTGAGGAAAACAGTTTCTCCATTAACGGGCTGCTTGCTGAGGTAAAAGTCCAGAGCCGATTTGACGTCTTTGGCTTCCTCATGTGTACGAGTGGATTCATTTAGCAGAATTTGCACAAAAAATGTAAATCATTTCATGTGTTTATGCGCTCATGGAAGTGAATTATCCAGATTTTCTTTGTGTTTTTCTTGTGTGCATGCCTGAGTGTACCAAGGAGTGGGAAACAAAGTGCATTTCATCGTTTGTTTATGCCTGTGTGTGCATGCGTTGTTGCTCCACTTCCTCAGAGGTATCTCAGGAAGAGATAGAAAATCCAGGTCCCGGATGGGTCCGTGTGCTCCTCCATTCAGAGGAAGCAGCAACACCATCGTGCGCTCGAGTGCGTGTGTGAGAGTGCGTATTTGTGCTGGTGATGACAGGAGGTGCAGTTATTGTGGAACTATCCACAAGGAAACGCACACGCACGCAAACCCCCTGGTTTAAAACAGGACAGGTACGAATATCCTGCAGGGCCTTTTTCAAAGTAGGTGGCTGATATTCTTAGTTCATTCATGTGTTTTTTATCTGCACTAAAAGCCATAAATCTCTGCATGAAAAGTCAAACTGGAGGGTTTTTCTTCTAAAAATACTCAGTTTTCCTCCTCCGGGTGAGAGGGCTTCACGTGTGGTCTCACCTTAAAGGAAAGAGTTAATATCACAGCTGGAAGGTGGCAAATCTTGTGGTTTGAAACAAAATCTGACTTTACCTCCCGAGAAAACCTTGATCGTTAAATGTCGGACGAACCTTCTTGTACTTCTGTAAGTCTGAACAAGCGCCTGTGGAGAGGGTTTGCTTGTAGGTAAACCCCTCACCCCTTTATTTGTTGGAGAATCCCTCCGCCACCTCCTCGTCTCCTAATGTTCAGTGCAGCCTCATAAGTGGTGGTCAAACCACAATGTTTTTACTGGGCGGTTAGTTCCACTGTTCTCCTCCTATGGTTGCTAGACTGTGGAAGGGGAAGGAGCTTGTTCAACATGTTTCCCGTTTCAAAAAAAAAAAAAAAAAAGCATGTACACTCCCTCCTTGTCCAATACCACCCAAGTGTTGGGGAGACTGTTCTGCCAAGGGTTTGAAAAAGAAAAAGCCGAATTTAGTGACATCACATGTTCTAGACAGCTTCCAGGGCCGACTGCCAGTGGATACTATGATTCCTAACAAAAGGTAGTGAAGCATAATCTGGGATACACTTAAAATATCCAACACTGGACATGGAAAACTTCCTCAGAATATATTCTGAAGATTTTTTCTTGTTTGCTTTGGATTTCACGTATTAACTGACATTTCCTTACACAAAATCAGTGTCGATGGCGAAGAAAAAAAGACCACGAACAGCAGCACTCACGCTGTGGAAAAACACTTTTTGACATTTTAAAATACCCAGTGGTTTATGTGGATGTGTGTTTCACTGCGATGGTGCCGGCAATTTTCCAAGTACCGGCTGAGTTTCCCAATAAAGTGCTGCAGTATATCAACTGCTGGGCCCAGAATGCAAGTTGTGTCCTGCACACGAACACCTGGTCAGTGTTTGCATCATGTTTACGGGCTTCCTGTGTACGGGTGGCTGCGAATGGCTGATGGCAAATTTTTAAGGTAAACCATTTAGAGTGGCCGAGATGAAGAAGGTGCGAAATGCTAACAGTCCAGTAGGTAGGAAGGGTACACATGGCAATATTGAAATTAAAACAGTGTTCCTGCTTGAGATTTTTAGTCGAACAGAGGCAATATTTCAGTTTTTTAATGTGTCATGTGACCTATTGACTGGGTGCTGGGTGAAACGGAAAAGTGGAACTCATGTGATGTTTCCAACCCCGTTAACTCGATCTTCAACACTTTCAGAAATGGACCGATGTCGCTAAGCTTTCAGCAGAGACAGGGCCTTCTCTCCACCATTACTGATTTAAATCTAAGTCCTTTTAAGCGCTGCAAACACAGAAATGTTCAGTGTCCCTTTCAAGGCTGAGGGAAGGAGCCCACAGAGGCTAATACCGTGCAGCATCTTTGTTCATTGTAGGGCTAAAATGTGTCTCTTGCGCGCTGCCACACTTCAGTGACACAGGCGGCGAAGCAGTGCAGGCATTAAAGATACACTCCTCCTCCTTGTTCAATTTGTCACCGCGGTTATTACAGTCTTTGGCCACAATGGGACTGACCTTCACCAAAACTCAATGGATCTCTGTGACACACACATACCAATCCATCCTCAAAATCACCAGGCTTTTCCATCAGCAGGCTCCTCGAGCGTATCACCCAACTATTCCATGAAAAAATATATATGAATAAATAAATAAGGAAATGGACCTGCCCCTGCAGTGAACAATCACCCTTAATAATGCATCCGCGGATGTTTATAGTCAAGAAATGCACAGAAAAATGAACAACTTGTTAAAAGGCTATCTATACCTTTAATTCATAAAAACAAAATAGGCAAGCTATCCCAAAGCAGGCAAGCAATCCCATCATTTGTCACTTCATCAAAATTTAGTCTGCGGTAAACACCAACCCCCATTTTCTATTTATTACAGAGAGTGTCTGTGACCTCCACACCACAGCTCGGGAGATGCTGCTAGGTGGGTTCCTCTCATTTGGCCAAAGGAAGTCAATTAATTCATAAATACTTTAGCACGTTTACAGTAAAGCGAGGGGAAGATGGCTATTGATTGATCCCACTAACACAGCAGCTCTCTCGCTCCCTCCATGTTGAGTACCTTAATGAACCAGGCTTTTCTTAACCGAGAATAATGCAATCAAAAAAAACAACCTAATGATTTTTGCCTCCGTTAAGTGGGGAAGGACTTGGAATATGAATCAGCTTGCCTTAAAGAGGATGTCCTCCACCTGTAATTGGTAGCGGGTGAGTATTAACGATGCGTTCAGCATAAAATCAGGCAAAACTGTTCAAATAAGAAACACAAATTAGATTTGGGCACTCACAGAGGCATATGGGATGATGTTCAGTGGGTAACAAGGGAAACTGGATGACTTTGGATCCGCTGTTTCGACCTTTCTGGAAAATTTGGTGAAACAGCAAAAAAAAAAGTGACCTCATTTCTACATCCCAGAGACAGTCGAACCTGCGGCGACCCAAACAAGACCTGAGATCTCAGCACATTGGAGAAGTAATTTCCCCTTTCTGGTGAGCGGTAATGCAGAATCTGTGAATATAGCTTTAAAAAGGAAAAAGAATCCCACTCTTCATTTTATCATGGGTGGAGAGGAAATTGCTGCCATATTTCACGGCTGCTTGACGGAGAATTTGGTAATTGATCGGATTAATCTTTCAGCTCAGCTGTGGAAGAGAAAGAAGCTACTTCCTCACTACAAAGAGACTTCCTTATCAGTAACGTCTGTGCTTGTCTGGCCATTACCCCTACTTAGCGTCAGGATTTACCGGAAGCCCATCGGCAGCATCTCCATGGAATAAAATATGAATGCAACACGAAGCCATTTTAATGCCATTTAAAAAGGCGTGTGGATGAATGGAGTTGAGGAAGACTTCTAAGGCGGGAAGTATTGAGTTAAGTAATTGCAGCCATTTCATCGATAAGCGTAGTGAAGACCGTCATTACGGAAAACGGTGATTAAAATGGCAGAGAGGAGGTGTGAAAACATGGAAGCTGCATTATTTACAAGATAAATGATTGATTTGTTTGTTTCTTTATTTCACCCTACTCAGACAATCAAATGACTCTCCCTCGCAATAACATTTAACCTAATTAAAGATTTCCTTTATTTGAAAGTCCATTGGGACGTTAAAAAAGGAACCGATTTTTGTGCTACCAGTAAACTGTTATATAGATTTTATCATTTTTTTTACCACTTCATGCTGTTCTGAAGGCTTTTCCTGCCATCATTTCAGAGATATGATTCATATTTTTCCTGAGACTTTAGGCTGCAGGGGAAAAAAAGTGATTGTTATGAAGAAAGCCATTTCAAAACTGAGCACTAAAACAAATGCTCATAAAGTTATAAATGAATTAAGTCGTTAAAAAGAGAAATGCAGATTTGCACCAACATTACCAAAAAAAATGAAAACAAAAAGTGTGGAGAACATATAAATAAGCAGATATGATTTATAGCATGTGTGTGTGTGAGTGTATGTGTATGTGCGTGTGTGTGTGTGTGTGTGTGTGTGTGTGTGTGTGTGTGTGTGTGTGTTTTGGAGGTTAGACAGACGGGGCCATTTGTTCTTCCCAGCGCTCCAGTAGCAATGAGTCCGTCAAAGGTGGAGGAGCCCAGCTAATTTCCCAGTCCCCACCCACCCCCCCCCCCCCCCCTTCCCCCCACCCCCTCTTGGAAGACGGATGCTTTAGGTAATAAGACTAATCAATACACTTCCTCACAGGCCTCCCCACCCGCCCACTCCCAAGACATTATAAGTCGTTTGTCATCGGCATTGTCACTTGTTTTTATCAGGCATCACCATCTTGTTTACATGGTGGTGCTTCCTGTCTGACACACACACACACACACACACACCCACACGCACACACACACGCCCATATACACACACACAAGCCATTGACGGGCAAATTCATGTAACATGTAAATATAAAGCCAAGCAAAACAGACATGGAAATGCAACTGTAAGCGTGACATAGATTAATTTATCTGATAAACTCCTAAAGCTGACATTGTTCCTGGCGGGGACTGTGCAACAGCTGCCACAGGCTGGTGCCCTTCTCTATGTCCCTGGGACCCAAAGATGTCCCTTAACCACCACCATAACTGCCCCAAAAGACCCTAAATTCATTATTTCCCTTCCTCTCTTCATTCTTTTAAAATCAAAAAATGTGTTCAAATTATAATAAGTGACTGAAAAGAAGCTAATGATGTTAGCTGGTTTAGTTAATCAAAAGGAAAAAACTACATTAACAATAGATAATTATATTCTCACATGATAGTAGTCTTTCTCTCTCTCTCTTTCTCTCTCTCTCACAGACACACACACACACACACACACACACACACATCCTACACACATATACAGTGACAAATAGATTATTCATGACAGGTTACACATGCACAGTGATGACAGGTAGAAATTAATCACCAATGACAACAGCGTCAGCGGCTCCCTGCCCACAGCTCAACATGCTGTAATTTGCTCTGTATGATTACCCAAGAGTCCTGGGGGCAATCGGCATCCCCCTCTTAATTAATTAAGCATCTTGCCAGCAGGGATTTATCTCAGGAGGCCTCCGCAGAGGCCCAAAGACGGTGTCTTCCTATGACGTCTTCTACAAAACGGTGATAAGACATCTTGGAAACATGATGTTCGCTCCTTGGTGATTCATGCTCCTGCCAAGAAATAGGAATGTATTTATATTTGAACAGATTGTACTAAAGTTTCTGGTGCGCTGCCAGGGATTGTGGCTTAGAATCCTCTGGGAATATGATACTCCGAATCAATGGAAGATCACCTTCATATATGCAACAAGACTTTTGGTGTTCTGTTGTGTATATAAAAAAAATACTCCTCTTTGATTTTTTTCCTTTGGTAATTCCCCGGAGACACGTGTCCTTATTGGCTCTGGCATTTTGTCCATTCCCACGAGGACACGCAGATGAGAGGAGGCACCAGCACCAGGTTGACAGGGTAACATGTGACACAGTTGTTTGCTTCCAATAATGACCAGAGGCCTCCAGATGATATGGGAGCCTTTGATGGATGACTAATTTATCAGTAGCTGTCTCGGGCTAACGATGGTTAATGATGCCACTGGTGGCATGGCCGGGGTTAACTGTCACAGGGATGGGCTGTGGGATTTTAAGTGTTCCTGGGTCCATTCTGGGCCATGAATCCAACCAGAGATAATGACTGCGGAACACCATCAAAGTAAGTTAACATATTATATAGAAGCTGTAGATTCCTACTATTCGAGACAGCTCCTGAAGTATGCAGAATTTTCCAGTTGAAGTACACGTGTCGGGGTTTATTTAGATTTGAATTGTTCTTCCTGAAAGATTAAAACACTATGAGTGCTGACAACACAATCATAATACACAATAATAATAAAAGCAGAACCGAATTTAAGCCAGAGAACACATGGAACTATCTAAAAAAAAGTTGAAGTCTCAGCAGTGTGCCTTTCATCGTACAGATATTCCAAGGCTGATGTCCCATTGTTCTCTTAGTTATTCCTCCCCTAATGGTGGAACCACACTGGAAAACAGGTGAGCCAAAACAATCCTGCAACCTCCTGTTACTTTCTTCGTATTCTCCGACACTCTGAATGCATCTTTCAGTGGCGAGCAAAGCCCTCACATGCAAACCTCGGGTGAGCGTCGCTCCGGAAACAAAGACATTGTCAGAGACCGAGTGGGGAAATAAAAGACAGAGGCCAAAGAATTGGAAATCGGAAAACAGCCCTCTCTTCCCTTTGAAAGAGTCCCGGCGATGAAAATATGTAATATAAATAAAGCTGTGGATGCTTTGAAAGCCAAAGCCTTCCTTCCTGGCCCATTCCTCTGTGGGGGGAAACGCCCACTCCTGAGCCCTTGCTCTTAAATTCCCAAAGACCACTCTGTCATCAGGGTCCCAACTGCAGCTTTCAAACATGCGATGGCCAGACTCACTTTGCCATCTCGCTGGCTCTATCTGCCTGGCCCTCTCTCACTTTCACCCCCTCAGCCCTTTTATGTCTGGTCCCCTCCCCACACAGGATCTCTCCATGTAATAAATGCCCCCAAACAAGATCCAATTATTCCACTCGTGGCGTGTTTGCGGCATGTGAGTGTCACGACTTGCGACCGACCTCTCCGTTGGTGCTTTAAAGTGCTTTAGATACTGGAACCGGAGTGGCGGATGCAAGAAAAGGCGCAATGACAGACGGCTGGCTGATTGGCGGCAACTATAAAACAGCTCGTTGAAGCAGACAGACCACTGTAAGTTTGTTGTGAAAGTCGCTCTGGCTGCTTGGTTTCAGCGTGCTGTTGAATCACTTAACTGTAGCCACTTTCATGTTTCCTGCAGGAAACACCTGCTGTCTTCTCAATGTTTCTTGCAGCCCTCATCCCATAGTAATGTTGTGTAGCGCTGCTAGATCAACAAAGAAGAGCGTGTCATCACCTGAAAGCAGAGATCTGGTAATCAGGACATGATAGCAGCCTGTATCTTTGCGAGCAGAGAAAACCAGACAAAACATGCAGGGCGTCACTCATCGCTAACGCTAGCTATAAATATAAGCATCATCACGTCTGCTTCAGTTTGGGGCAGGGACATAAATAAAGAGGCATGAAGCTCTGCTGCTTTCTCCCAGTCTGCATTAAAGCTTGGGGTACAGGAGTCTGTGCATCGGGGGGAGCTGTGATGTTGATTTCTCACCCTTACAGGTCTTTACCCAGTTGTGTACAAGACATGTTTTGTCCTAGTTTTAGTTTGTCCAAGTCCTGTTAAAATGGTGGGAGTAGTCAAGGCTTATTCCTGTACTGCACCTGGTCACCAGGAGGTGCCTCACACTGGCGACACTCCTGGTGTCTTCCAACCACATTGCCACATTAAAGTTAAGGTTTTGGCTACAATTAGTTGAAACACACAATCATCCTTGTACTTCTATAATTGTGAGGACCTTCATAGACACAAGGCATTGCCAACCTGCCTACACTAACCCTAACCCAATTCTAACCTTAAACCCATGTTTTTGAAAACCCATTATTAGTCCTTTGAAGTTGTAGGGACCATCCGAAGCATTCTCACTTCACAAAAATATGCTAACTTTGCGAGCTGATTGCAAATTCTGCTACTTAATTTGAGTGAGTACAAGAAACACACCAATATTTCATATTTCATTTCATATTGAATTCAATGTTAATCACACAAAAATCAAGCTGTCTTAGCTGTTATCATAAATTGGTTAATTAATGAAACTGCTATTACATGAAGCTAACTGATCAAACAGGAACCACCCATGCAGCCATAAACTACAACTACGCGTAGGTTTTATCCGTGTTTACGTGCAACGCTGACCAAAACTCCTCAAGACATCATACATCAAATTCAGCGTGGGACACAAACCAGGCTGTGCCATGACCCCGGGTCTTAGGGTCCCTAATGACATCTACCAGCTTTGGCTTGAACGGTGCAGTGGTTTCCACTGAGGACAGGGCTTTTTGATCTATCTGCTGAGCTGGTGGAGAACATGGGTCAGGGTGAGAGACCTGCTGCAAAGACCTGTGGTGAGCTGAATTACGACTGGAAATTGCAACTGGATCCATGTTCCAGGTTTCTCCCCCTTTTTTTTGGTCTTTTCTAAAGTAATTTTTCCTCCTTTTCTGCTCCTTACGTTCTGCCACCTATAGCTCAGAGGTGGTCCGGAAGCCGGCCTTTGATTTCAAACCACGTACTTGGATGATGCAGGTTCAAATGGATTTCTGGGCCAAATACATACAGTATGTTGCATATGTATGTGGGATGAATTTGAAGTTGACAGTGTTGTAAAATAATGCAAATAATAATGCCTTTTTTAAAAGACTGAGCATTTTATTCAGCTACTGAGTTGATGTGTGTCAGCCATGACTGATGACTCAAATTGAATTTAAAGGTTCCAGGTTATTCCATTGTTAGCAGGTAAGGCTCAGTTTATGATATGGGTTCTTTAACTGTGGATTTCAGAACACAGGAAGCAGTAAAACCCCTTTTTTTCTCTTGTTCTTCCAATTGTTTCTATTAATATAATAGGCACATTTATAAAATTGGATGCACTCTAAATGCAGACTCATAATCCACGCCCATATTGCTGGTTTGTCAAAATCAATTAAAAAAAAAGGGGGGGGGGGGGACTCGAAAGGCCTTTATAGCTTCCTGCAAGACGAAACTATTAAAGTGGGAACATTGTCTGGAGGTCAGGTTGAAAATGTGTGAGGAAGCGCTTAGTAATCAAGTGAAAAGGGCAAAAAAAAAGCTTCGTGAGAAACAGACGTAAATAATGGACCAGGAAACGAGAGATCAAAGCTCGCCGGCCGGGCCAACGTTTGTTTTTATACTCACCCAGGCCTCGCAATAAAACAGTCCCACTTCAGAGGGGGGTGGGGGGTAATGCGAGGAAGTGCTGAAAGCGCTTACGTCCCATCCTGAGGATCCCGTGCCACTATCCCCATGCTAGGGAAAGGCGTCAGGTACAGCAGTGTTTACCAGGAAAAGGGACAAGCTGCACAAAAACGTCGACATCAGAGGCGAACATCAGCGGCCGGCAGCCATCTTGTTAAACACAGACTTGTGTTTATAGAGGAACCTTTTCCTTAGCCGTTACTGCTCCGTAGGTTGAAAAGACAATGTGCTTTAAAAGGCGAGGGGAGCCCCAACTCCGGCCAATCTCCGATCGCGTGCCTTCGAGCCGGCGTGGTGGCGTCATCAGGTTTCTAAGAATTGGCACAGGATAGGTTTACAGCCAGGACAACAAAGCACAATGAGTGTGTGACAATAACGCGCTCCATTTTTGTCTCTGTCAAATAAACACGTACACCTATGCTTCTGGGACGTGACAAATTGTTTATTTATGTTGAGTTCTGGCTTTTACATCTTTATTGATTATTTTAGCAGGCGTTCACCGCGGACTGCCTCTTGGCAGTAATCTCCTACGTTTCCAGGTTTTGGGGGAGTGAAAACCAGGGTCAGAGTTGGAACTTGTGTGTTGTTTACGGATAAATGCCTCACTTGCACCTCCAGCCAACCAAAAAGATGGAGAACTGTGTTACATAATACCAGAGCCAAACAGAACTCATCATCATACTTCCTTGAGAACAATAGGTGACTCATCCTTTTGGGGGTCAAATTCTAAATATAGACATCCAAGCTGGCAGGTAAGAGACCAAAGCAACTTTTTCTCTGCCTCCCCATCGCTCCCTGCCTGTATGTTAATACAGGGTGTTTAGCACGTGATCACATTTGCAGCGTTCTTCTCCCCCTGCATTCATCAGCTGATCAAAAGTCCAGGACGTCATGTCTAAACAACCTAAACATGCTAACATGTGTTGTTATGAAAATGTGCATGAAGAGTTGATATAAATGTACAATATTAACGAGTCGTCGTCCAGTTTTACGCCCCTTTCGCCACGTTATTTGCTCATGTCTGTCTCTAAATGGTCCAACCTTCGATCGTTTAACACTGTCCTGTAATTGTCTGTGTGGTGACTGCCATTTCTTTCATTGACACCCAAAATCAATAGTGTTTTGGCCTCTTACTTGACTCTGACCTCAGTCCTTTAATAGTGTTTTGATATGCAGACAAATTAATTTCCTGTATTGGAACACGTGGAGGGGTCAATGGACTCTGGTCCCATTTGGGTTGGAGGCTGCAGGAATTCCATTTAAACTGCTTTGGACCTGAATGAGTGTGTGTTTGCATCCCTGCGTGTGTGAGTGTAAGAACCGTGCTGCGGAAACTCACTTCTCCTTGCAGGACCTCCTGAATGACCCCCCTGGGTTCAATCCATAAAGACTAATAGCTTTATTATGCACAATTTAGAGATGGGACCGGTAACTTAGATTAATTATTTTGCCATTATCCCGCTATACAAATGCGTAAATATCCATCTCCCGCAGCTCCCTTTGTCCCGCCTGAAACAATCCGTTCAGAACAAGCAATCGCGGGTTGAGAAGGCAGGTTGGATGGATTCCGTTAGAAATCCATTGGCATCCAGATAAATTCAAGTTTAGGGCAGCGCTTCGGATTGCGGTGACTCTTGCTCGCCATGCATCTCACCTTTACAGTCCATTCGCATTGATTCCAATCTCTCAGACTTCCCTGGTGAAGTCGAGTTCACGAGTTCATGATTACGTGAATGGGGGTGTAATTGGCTTTTTCGGGGCATCTCAACAGCTATTTGCACTAATCTATGTGCGTGCGTGTTGTTAATGGCTGCTCTGAGTGGCACAGCGTGAGCCGACTTTGCTTGGCGACCCTGTGGTTTTCGGGGCTGTCTTGTCCATCATTAAGTGCATCAGTCTCCCAGACAAACTCCCAAGTCTCACTTTGATTTGTGCAAAGCCTCGTATGGAACAGCAGTGGCATTTTTAATTAAGAAAATACAGAATAAATCATATGCGGTGTGTATATGACCAGAAGCTAAAACCTGTGACTACAAAGGAGAAAAGAGAAGATTTTGATTGGAATAGTCACAAATGTGACAACTTGAACACCCAGAATAACCTTTGTACAGCATTGCAACTACTTTTGCAAAGCATTTCTACAGTAGCCCAGAAGAGACAAAAGGATTAGGAGGAGCTGTGCTATTTGTCATGAGTGACCAATTATGATTACATTTGTAAATGCTCAATTTTCACTTTTCATGCTCATCTGGAGTGTGAGGGTGGACGGAGGAGCGCCGCTGCAGGGAGGCTCCGGTTATGGAAACTTCCTTCAGTTAAAGGCTGGCAACACCTGTAAATCCAGCAACTAGAAGAAGAACGACAGCCAGGGGAGGGAGAAGTAAGGGGTTTTTATGCTTAGGCAGCCCTCCGGTGCCTGCACCGCTTCACAAACACACACACACACACTCACCCAGAGTATATACTGTAGATCTTGTGATGACATAATCCTGTCTGGGTTTAATTCTTCCTGCCAGCAGAAGCATGAGCCCCAGTTCTTTAACAAACCCGTGAAGTCAGAAGCTAAAATGACGCCTCTGCTTCACTCTCTCTAAAACACTGACTAACAACCTACTGAGGTTCCTCAGTAAGACTTTTAGCGCAGCTTTGCCATTAAGCGCATTCACAGGAAGCTCCCTCCCCCTTTTTTCTCCAACCGTTTTTTTTGCATTTTTCTCCAAACTTGCTGCGTAAAATATTGCAAAATCCCCCCTTAACCCGCAGCACGCGCGCACGTGCAGGATGAATTACAAATGCCAATGTGAAGCGTACGGTGGGGAATATATCGCGTTTGCTGTCAGAAACAGGACGTAAAACATACAGTACCGCTCAGAAATATAAAATAGCTGCTGCTCCTGCTGCTTCTGTGTGTGTTTGAGTGTTTGTGTGTGCGTATATGTGTGTGTGGCTGTGTGGATTTACTGCCCACCCATCCAGGACAGCTGGTTGGTGTTGGGAAGAAGAGAAAAAAGGCCCAGTCAGGTCTGCTTCCTCCTCCTGTAACCTAAAAGCACCCAGCTTGTTGACAGACACCTGCCCTCAGCTGATAGAACACTTCCTCCTCTGAACTATTTAGCTGACGCGCTCAACGCCGAGTGATTTAAGCTACGCGGTGGAAAAACACAAGCACTAACGGTTGAAACATAGTTGTTGTGGGAAACAGTTTGGGCTTTTATAAGATGAAAACGCAGAGCAAGTCCCACCAAAGTGACGCCTGAAAACGCAACTTGATGGGGACAATCTTGTGGCCGCGAGCGTTTCAGAGTGGTTAAGCCACCATTTTGTGATTATTGGGAGGGCTTCGGGATATATTACAATTGAACCTAAAATAAATCGACACCGCAACCCCCAAATTGATTGCTCCCATGGTCCAGTTCTGTTTTCACCCTATGAAATAAAAGCTTTCTGATCCGTCTTCACGTGTCGGTAACGGACCGATATCAATATCAGATCAATGCCTGCGAAGGGAAATAAAACAGCTTCATTCATTAGAGCATCTCCATCATAAATTCCGCTAATAAAAAACCAGACAGACGTATATTGTGCATATTGCTCTTCTGCACCCCCATCAAAGAAATTGAACCAGATTGGACAAGATGGATTCTTAACCTTGTGGGTGTACATGAATCTGCCCTGTTATGCTTCATTTGATAATTGATAGAGAGGGTTAATTGCCTTGATCAAAGGTCATGTGATTTAGCATTCAGAGGTTAGGCTTCAGGATTCGATTTGGGCGGAATGTTTATGAGATGAAAAACCCAACGTGGTCGTGGGACTCCGGCCAATTAAGAACATTAAGAATGTTTTATTCTAATCGACAGCGATATCAGTTGCCGACATCCACATTAAGCCTGATGAATATTCATCAAGTCTCCTCTCTGAGCCCATCGAGCGCATGTTAATATCCGAAACGGCGTGTCTGCAGTTCACGGACGTGATCACATTTCCCACCTGCGCCGGTCCTAATATGCAGATGAACGCTCCTTTCAGCCCAACACGGGCCACCGAGGTGCATTTGATATTTCATTTATGTGACTTTGGAGGGGGGGGAGGAAGGAAGGAAGAAAGAAAGAAAGGAAATGGTTAAAATAAACAAAAATACCCACAATGCCCCTGTGTAAACTCTCCTGAGGTTGCGCATAATTACCCCGCGGAGCGCCTCACCTGCGCGCTCCTCGACGCGCACACAACCACAGGCGCCGTCTCCTCACTCACAGCACGCACAGCAGCGCATCAGCAACGAGCACTGCGGCTCTGCGGCTGACCACAGCGGCCACGGGGGAGGGAATCTTCAGCTTACTCCTGACCCGGGCTGCCGAGGCGCTAATTGCCCTCCTGAGTTGGCAGAATTTTCAGGGTAAAAGGTGCTACCCTTGATGGATCAGCACGGTTGCCACCAGTGACTGATTCTTTTAGCGCGGATGTGCGTCGTGCATCTCATTACAAGCAACTCTGCAGAGGAAGAGTCTGGACGTAGCCGCATGATGATGAAGCCATTTATTTGCAACTAAACACTTGAGCACGTATTCATTTAACTTTGATATAAAACCTAGAAAAACTAATGTAAACACGCCCTGGAATTGTCTGCGGCCTACACGGGGCCTGTTTACCTCATCAAATACTCCAATAACTGGGTGAAATCCAATAATTCTAATATCAGATCTGACTACAGGCTGATATGTTGTTGTCCATTTATTGGATATCTTTTGGACACTGCTATAAGATTTAAACTTGCACCTATTTTCAAAACAGCCTTAGCATCAGATGTGCTAATATGGGGGCTAACGGCGTCTTGTTGTTTGTTGCCTTTTCCCTTCCTCACATTGTGACTACTTCACTTGCGATTTTATTGTACGTACAAGGTCAGAAGACCGGACCTCAGTGTGTGTCTGAAATATCAAATGTGTGTATTTAGGTTGAAGTTCTCTTGTGTGGCATGAACGCACCATCAAACAGCGACGTCAAGAGAAGGCGAAGGTTTATTTAATATAAATCTGTAACATTTTACGTCCCGTCCTTTTGACCAACCTCTGAGCAATCCAAGGTTTGGCAATGTCATCGGACGCGTTCGACGCGAGGCGCTGGAGCCGTTTCCTGTTCCAAGATGTTCTTCCACTGCTATGAGAGTAACACGCACTTCACACATGTCTGACATATTTGCACAGGCCGCCCACACACAAACAGATGTCATTATGCAAACATTTGTGTAAACACAGAACCCAGAAAGACAGAAAGATTCACAGATGTCTGGATTCACACACTTAAACACACACACCCACACACACACACACATGTACGGAATAACAGTTTGGATGGGCAGTGTTATATACAGTTTGAGTTTGAAGGATTTATCATACTGGAGGAAAACTTTTAACCACACATTCTTTATTTTTACATCAATTTGTAGGAAAACATTTGAGCTTTCAGAGCTTCAGTTTCACTCTTTTTGTTCTCCAAAAAAAAGCAAAAAGAAATCACACTAAACCAGTGAGTGACAACCTTTAATTTAGCTGGAATCGGGAATAAAATCCAGCTGCAAAACAGCCCCACTGTTTGCGAAAAAGCCTTTCCCACCACCGATGTCAAATATTAACTCTTTTTTTTTTCTTTTTCTGCTTGTTTTTCCCCAACTTGACAAGAATCCCACCCTGAAAGTTGCCCGGCTATTATCTGGAAGGCAGAACCGCCGGGTCATGTAACTGGCTCAGGATATTCTGTAAAGCTTCGGATGACTCCCCCAGTCAGAAGGATTCAAATCAAAGCTTTAAAAGTGAAAAAAAAAGTGGGGAGATGGGGGAGAATGAGAGAGCAAAGGCAGGCAGCACAGCGTTTATTAGAGAGAACTCCAAAATATGATCGGTGACAACCAACATTTGCATCATCAAGGGGTCACAAAGAGACGATTTTCCCCACAGCCGAGCATATTTGCTAATTTTGCAGGGAGGAATGAAGGTTTCTTCACAGAATGAAGAATTTCAGAAGTGATTCTTATCTAATATTTCACTTAACACAGGTGAGAAGGCGTTCAGTAGCTGATATTTATGCACGTCACCATGCTACGATCAGGCTTAAAGCTTGTGTTAAGGCCGACATTTTAATACTGGGGTTGTTGTTTTTTTTTATAAGAGTCTTATATCATGCTAGTTATCGCTAATTTTGTAGAAGTTAGCAGCTTAACACAGAGAACAGATGAGCAAAAACGTTGCGCAACAGGACTCGTCTCTTTATAAAGAAGCTCGTAGAATCCCGAAGAGGAAAATCCATCCACTGGTTCTCAACCATGCAACATTGATTCAGGCCTCCAGGATATCTTTTGTCGGGTGGGATTCATTTAAATCAAAATGAATCCATCGGAGTGCCCAAGTTTAAATAAACAGTTGACAGAAAATCATGAAGTCTGAAAGGAGAATGCAGTTTTTATTGGATGTAATCATCCAGACAGGATCATTTTATTCACATATCATCAAATCATGGTCCACTGAAAGAAAAATAAAATGAAAAAGGAAGGAAGAAAACTGTAGAAGAGAGGAGAAAAGACTCCTGCAATCAGTCAGATTTGTTTTGATGCGTGAAAAACAAACCACATGGAAGCTTTTGTAAAGATTTAAAGGCAAAGAGGGATTTACGTAGTTAGTTGGCCATTTAGAAATCAACGTGTGAGCAGGGCAGCTGCTAAAGTGCAAAGCCAAAACTGTGAAAGTCATCAGGTGGCTGTTATAAAGGTTTAACTTGTTATGACAATAACTGCTGTCGGATGATCTATTTTTATTACGGCATATTTGATATCTATTTCTGAGTGTAAGAACTCAACTGGGTTAACAGCAATAAGAGTTTAATATTAACTTCATCTGGATTTTAGTAGTTTTTTTATTGGTTAAAAATTTACCCAAGTAATAAATAAATAAATGCAAACGCATGCGCGCACCCACAGCAGGGGGTCATGTGAACAGAGGCTGATATATGACTACAGGTCCTCTCCCAGGTTCTTAGAGCTTTGGGGACTTCACATACTGGTTTCCAGGCTTGCAGCTCCCCTGTCACCAGTAAAAGAGGGGGGAAATGAAGAGTCCAGTAAAACACCTGTTCTACACATCTACAGAGCAGAGAACAGGTCTGTCTTTAAGGCCCTCGATCAGGCAGACTGAAGTTTGAGAATGAAGTATTTGCTCCTCAGATCCAGTTCATTCAACATGGATAAGAATAACTTTTAAAAAAAATCAACAACCTTATTTTAATGCCTTCGTTGTTCATACAACATTGAACCACCTTTAATTAAACCTAGTTCAAAACGTCTTTCACATGAATGATGAATCTTAAACGCTCATAGTTAGAAAAAAATTACTATCGCTCAGTTTCGATATATTTTAGGTCACATTAAATAAAGTAACATAATCGTGCGGTGACCATACAGCCGATTATCGGGGAATGTTGTATATCGACACAATACTGCCATCTCGTGGCCAATGGTAAAAGTGCAGATTCAAAACCAAACGCGTCCTGTAAAAATGGCCGAGTTCAATTGGCTTTGATTGATCATCTGTGGGTTCGCTGATGTGTCTAACCCGTCCTTGCTTCGGACAAAGCAAACCCTCTCAAATCTAATTAACAGGGACCACATTTTCCTTAAGTACAGACACAAGCAGACATGATATGATATGAATCTTTATGGAGGAATGTTGATAGAAGATTCCTGTTTATGAGGTGTACTGGTCAGGATGTGACAGTATTGGTGTCTATCAGAGGTGGACTAGGCTCTCTCTGCAAGGGCATGCGCAAATCACCGCAAATGGGAGCCTCCCGGCAGAGCTGAGGCGGAGTCGCGGGTCACCGGCAGGTCACCCCCTGGACCGTCTTCCTGCTCATCAACCCTCACCGATCCCATTTGCCATTGACTAGAGGCAGATTTGGCTGTGTTGAAGCATCTGCATCTCAGCATCTGCTCAGAGATGTTATTTAGAAATTTCTTTGTTGCGTTAAAAATGTTCATTTGCGACAATATTCCCCGAGTTGCCACAGCAAATCTGTACGCTCTGCACACTTCCCCATCCTGCAGCCTGTGTCACACTGCTTCACAATCCTGTCGCCTCCATCCCTCTTTTTCCTCAAACGGACGGCCCCTCTCCACCAGCTGTGTCCTGAAGGAGCTTGGACACCCATCGGGGACCCATTTGGGTGGGGAGGCGGAGGGCAGAGGAGCGGGAAAGACGGTGGCGGGTCAAATGGTTTTGTGGCCGGGGAGGACTATCATTTACTGTAATTCAGGCCCTGTCAGGCTGAAGGAGAGGGAAGGTGAAGTGGCGTGGCGCGCCCTGACACTCATCTGTCTCTCCCCCCACCCCTTCCTCTACCCCCACCCATCATAGACAATGGCTGTGCTGTCTGGTGACTGGTGAGGGGGGAGGATGGGTGCTGGGGGGAAAACTGTGACGTGTATCTATTTTCTTCTGGCGGATCACGCGTCTGTGCCTCGCCGACTTATTTATCCCTTACAGTGAGCAGGTAGGGCTCCAGTGCCTTGCTCAAGGACACTCTGACAAAGACTGAGGTGGGAGTCGTCCCGCTAATGTTGCGTTTGACGTGCATCATGCTGCAAATAAGTCAAGCCTCAAAAAGATGCACTGTAGAAAGATCCAATTGAAAACAGTCAAATGTTGGATCATGACATAATTGTTTAAATGACCTGATATAATTTAGATTAAACCCTATTTATTATTCTCATATTCTAAGAAGCAATCAAATAAACTTCGCAGTAAACATAATCGTGACGTCTGATAAAAGAACATCTACAACGTCTCACTATCATGGCAGCTGCTTCCATCTGCATGAAGATGGGCCACCATCATCCGCCCCAAAAAGCACCACGGTGACGGCAGGAATCAAGAGGACGTTTATGACCCAAATCACTGCGGTGTTACAACTCCAGACCCTTGGACGTCGCTCCTCCATCTGAATCTGAGCTGTCTAGAGTCAGGCACCTGGATGTTCGCCTCACCAGGGACCTCACATGGAGCAGTGACAGCTCCTGCCATGTTTGGAAGCTGCTCCGGCACCTCGATGTTATCAGGAGGCTGAGACGCCGCAAGGGAAGAGAGTCTGCTCCTCCAGAGAGGAAGGCCCTGCCCAGGATGCTGAAAGCTGCAGAGGGGATTGCCCCCCACCCCCACCCCACCACAGACATACACGTGCAGGCAGATGCAGAAAAAGAGGGGCCTCAGGCATCATGGCCCACCCACCCTGCGCACAGGCGGTTTCCCTCCCTCCACTGAGGCCGGAGGTGGAGAAGCATCACTCAGAACCAGCTTCTATCCACAGGCAGTTAGACTGTTGACCTCTGATGGTCCCCGTTAACACAAACACACATTCTTGTACGTCTACCTTTGTGAGGACATATGTAGCAAGTACAAATGCACACAGTTCTTAACTTAACTCCCACCTCGTGTGCAAACATGTTGGAATGACAATAAAGCTTCCTCGAATCTTTGAACAATCATTTGAAAGCATTTTTAGGGTGAAATTAATGAGCAGTTTTCAGCTTTCTGGATGACTTTTGTTCTAATGTTCTTTTCGATATCTTAAAATGTGTTTTAATTGTTTTTTAAACTATATTTCATTCATATTTGATAGCATGTCTGACTACTTAAACTAAATTTTACTAACATCTGTCAATGTTTGCTATGGTAATTCCATAAATGTCCGTGACTGATTCTTCTGAAATCAATTTTAATACGATCATTCTAAGACAAATCTTCCATTCTCACATGAAAAGAAAATAACTTAAAACAAGATACAGGCGTATTTAAAGCAACTGTTGGGCCATTTACACAAACGCAGCTGTTATCGTGGCATCTGTCGCTAGAGGGCAGCATCGCCCTCTTTTCTCCCGAGTGTTACAGGATACGCCCTGACACTTCAAAGGCCGCTGGAACGCTTTCATCTTCTGCATTCTGCAGCCAAGATGATAAATCCCTTTTTTTTAAAAAAAAAACAAACAAAAAAAACCCCAACAATAATGATGATATACTCTATTTTTTAAGGTATATGACCGGGCAGGAAGATCTTTAATGTGTCGGTCCGCGTGTTAACTTTTTAAAACAGCGGAATTATACAACTACGGTTATGAAACAAGTGTGCGTCACAGTGGCCTGATAATGTCAGGCTGCAACTGCAGCAAATCAGTGGACACTGTCAAAACATGCATGCAAATGGTGACTTTTTCCCTTACACGTCATCACCACGTCGAGGCTGCATTTCATAACGTTTGACCTGGTTTAGATCCAACCCCGGGCACGATGGGATCAAATAATAACGATGAAACAAGTCAACCTGTGTGTCCGTCCACCAGGGGGTAATGTCGATCTCAACATGGAAAGTCCCCCCCTCCCACCATCTCCCTTCCCAAATCACCACTTCATTAAATAAAGCCCGGCACGACCGTCACAGCGAATCACTCAGCGTTTCAAGAGTCACACGGCGACGCATGAGAGCGCGCTCTTTGTTCCATTCCCACCGTTCGACCGCACCAAAAAAGAAAGAAAAAATCATCCCCGCAGCGTCACGTCGAGCTGTTTTGTCCATCATCAGGCGAGTTAATGTCTGAGGAGAAACCGACACGTTTCCCGGCCCAAAAAGCCCCTCCATGACTCTGACTTTGAAATTGGATCTTAAAAACAAGCGCTCGGCCCCGGCGCACTCTTTAATTAAAGAGGCCCACAGACGCCTGAGTACCCCAAACACCCCGCACACCCCGACCCCCAACACACGCACGCACGCACACGCAAAACCAACCGTGCGTACACACAAATTACAGCCACATCAAAGAGATCAAAGAAAACGACCCCGCACGGTAGTTTATACATTTACAGCGCCCCTTCAGACAAATGACAAGACCCAAAAGCTTCTCTGTTATTTATGATCAGCCCTCGATGTCCCTCCATCATCGGCGCACTCGCTGTTTTCCGCGTGCGCGGATGGAGTGGCTGTCATTTTCTTTTTGCGCGCTTTGCATGCGCGCGTCACATGATCGCTCTTTATAATGCCGATGTTTTCCAATGTCGCCCCCCCACAAAGAGCATACATTGCTTATACAAAAGATGGTTTGAGACAGGGCCCGTAACACTCCGTCTCTGTCTCTCTCAGACACACACGCACACACACGCGGACAGAGTCTCATTTCAGCGGCTGCGTACAGTCATTTATTTGTCCGTCGCGCACACTGACGCATTGAGGTGCACCCACAGACCAGGGAGACACACACACGCACCCAAAAACAACCCATGGACGTATTTTAGCAGCAGCCACAGCTGGCCTTTCTTTCTTTCTTTCTTCTTTCTTTCTTTCTTTCTTTCTTTCTTTTTCTTTCTTTCTTTCTTCTTTCTTTCTTTCACACAGAAATCTAAACATGATGAATGCCCTTTTCTTGTCTGTTCCTGCCTACTTGTCACATAGTTTTAATATAAAGACATGGTTAGGCAGGTTTACTTTGGTTACTTGAACGCATCGTCAGTTCCCTCTGGGCTGCGAACCCATGAGCAAACCACTGAAATGTTTACATTCACAGTGACTTTGGCACCGTTTACTGTGGTGATTAGGATTTAATGGAATGTCTCACAGCAAGTTTTGTCTCTCTGTGCTATTAAATCAGACAGGGACTCCCGGACCTGTAATCCAGATAAAACAAACCAATAAAAACGGGGATTCTAACTTCATATTTTGCCGCCTGTCTGATCTGTGAAGGTGAAGCTCCGTCATCTGTCAGCGTGCAGCCTGCTGACGGTCGACCTCGCTGCAGGCCATTGTTGCATCAAATAGCCCACAATAAAAACACAGATGCGCACTTACATACACTGACCCCCCCGAATAAATCAACACATGACACATATAATTCTCCTTTTTAGGGCCATTTAAGGGGGTATTATGGCCCATTTTAAAATCTCATTAGCAGGGCAGCTGCACTGTGCACCCCAAGCTTGTGATTGGGGGTCTCTTTTTGTTTTGATTTTTTTGGAGTGGAGACCCCAACCAGAGGCCTGACACCCCCCTCCACCACCACCGATCAGCGGCACAGGTGATGGGGCACGCTTTTGGATTGTTTTTCTTACCTGATAATCACTTTAGTTTATATTCATTATTACGAGACAGTAAATGGGGCACAGCTGACCTGGGGGAGGGGGCACAGATGACCCGAGTTGCTTGTGTTTGGTTAAAAAAAACCAACACAACAGATTTCATGTTACTGTATTTGCTGCCACATGTGTGCAAATTCCCAGAGTGCAGAACGCCGACAGTTACCGGAACGCCAAATATGTGTGGTCCCCCCCCCCCCACACACACTAATTTTACTGAATCTTAACATGATAATGACAGACAGAAAGAGCGAGGACGAGACCGTCTCAGAGTGTGTCTTTATTCCCAAACACAGCGGCCATCTTAACTCCTCTCCTGTCGTTAGTTGTGACCCTGTTGTTTCCTGTTGGACATCACGCTTTCAGTCAAACTTTAACGCCTCGTCTCCTGACATTTCCGCTAGTTTTCTTTGCATGTTTTTGTAAAAAAAAATAAAAAAACTCCCCCTGCAGCGTGATGTTTCTTATTTTTCACAGAAATGTGCTTGTTTGCACACCTTCAGCCATATTTCTGCCACTCTGTCCATATAATGCACACCGACGGGTGAGGTGAAAGTGCCAGTGTTAGCAGGAAAAGAAGAAACATTGTCCGAATGACTCAGCGTAGCTTAGAATTTAGCAGCGGCTATTTTAAACCCGGGGAAAACCTCAGAGCCTGTACTTTAGGAGAAGGTCAAGCGAGGCAAAAATGGAGAGGTGCCATGAAGGAGGTTTTCTCCCCACGGTAAACACAGTTAGTCAGAGGGACCTCTGGAGTTTTCTTTAACTTTACTCTGCCATGATAACGAATATGTAACAGCTATATTTGATCTCTGAGAGGAGACAACTAATAGAAGCACTCATGCATCGGAAGTATTGCGACAAAATTGCACATTCACAAGGATCAAACAAGGAATAGAAAATATTTTGTACAGATTTCCATTCGTCAGATCACGTTCATGTTAAAATTAAAGTGATTTACTTGGCGACATCTGTGACATAATTGATATTTCATGATTTATTGTATGCAATTTAATTTTAAAAACTGTATTTTTTATGCAGACACACACACACACACACGCACACACACACACACACACACACACACACACACACACACACACACACACACACAAAGACCAGCTTTGTGTTCTTTAATCATTTTTGTAAAATCCCAACCCTGGATGTTGATGAATGTATACATAATGCCATATTTTATTTCAGCTAATACAACTATTGTTATTTCTATTTGTTAAATTGCTGAAGGGCCAACAATGCGACACTCTTCGGATCGCTCCCCCTCCGATTCTTAATTTTCCCTGAAGACGGGTCTCCTCTCGTCCGTGTTGAATGTGGAAGGCGAGGGGGACCGCGGAGAACATCAGATACCAGTGCGGCTGCATCCTCCCCGCACCAGATCCAGCCAGATCCACAGATAGACGTGCAGGCATACGCTCCAGACAGGATATTAGAATGGACGCTTCCGCCTTCCCCGGGCAGGGCCCTCCACCACTTGCCTTCCCTGTGGAAAGACATGGGAAAAAGATAAAGACTTGAGCGGAGCTGACAGGCTGCCGGAGCCACGGTTCCCTTCGCTGTTCGCATCTCGGGCCGCTTTCTGATTTGATCTTGAGAGGATGACTGTGAGGAAGGCTTTATTTTTATTTTTTTCCTTCCAGGAGGGATGATGCAGATCTTTATGTATGAGGTGGTGGGAAGCTAGTCGATGGCGAAGAACAACATTGTCTTGTTTTTAATTTAACCTTTATATAACCACGTAGCCCTCCGGTGAGATAAGGAGGACTCTGATTCTAGGAGAAAAGGTTAAAAGAGGCGTATCATGATACGTCTGAGGCCGTATAAACAGTGCAAGAAAAAAAGGGGGGAGGGATAGAGCTGGTGGGAAGGAAAATAAAATGCAAATAACACATGGCAAAGGTTAGCACCCCGCTGCTTTTTTTTTAACCTAATGTTCGTACACAGAGGATTGAGGACATTGTGGGGCTGATTACTCATGTCAGAAGTCCCGTGTGCATCAAACCGTCGGCGACGCCGCTGGCGCGCCGTATCTGCAGCGCCGCAACGTAGAAAATGTTTCTGACACAAACGGAGGCCTTCGTTCTGTTCGTCCCAAATTCTGCTTCCCGTTGCCTTTAGAAGCATCTCAAGAGTTTACAGATCCCTTTTAAAGCTCGCGTGGCTCCAGCTCTGACCTATTTATCCAAACTGCTGACCCCACAGGAGACGTCTTGCGGCGTGACGTGCACGGATGTGGCCCTCCAGGCTGCTCCAAGGTCAGGCCTTAAAAAAGGGATTTGTGATAAGAGTCCCTCAGCTTTGGAAATGACTCGCTATGAAGATTAGACATTGTTTGTGGTTAGTTCTCAAAACCCACTTTTAAAGACTTGCTCTCATGTGATTATTCCAATATTTTAATTTAGAGCCATTATTTGCTTAATTATCATTTAATGAGTTATTTTTCTAATTAATTTTGTGCTCTTTTCACCAGGGATGCAAACGGTTGTTAGATCCTGGCATCTTAGTCCGTTTAGAATTTATTTTCCAGGCTTTTATTTTTTTATCATTTTTATTTAAGGATCTCTTTGACTCAGTTCTTTTGTCGCGTCCTCCTTTTTTCCATTTTTACCTTTTGCCCCCACAGTCTGGGTTTTGTCGTGTCACGTCACAGGATGTTGCGTTTCTGTTAAATTTTTCATTCTAGGGGTGTGTGTATTACATTTGACACATTTTGCATGTACGGAAGCAACAAATCTGCAAACTGTGTCCAGGTAACGTTGCGTTCACGTGCATCGGTGCCTGTTGATTGACATTCCATATGTGTGACGGCACGCGTGTGCACACGGGCCGCCGTACTTCACGTCCACGCGGGTGGAACCATGATGCTTCCCCTTGCTCGTCTTTACTGGCCTCGTTAGTATTTAAATGAGGAGCGCTCACCCTCGCCGCGATATCAGCCCTGACCGTGATTAATCCACCGCAGCTCGAATCTAATGTGACCTCAATAACACGTAAAAATGCATCCATATGTGCTAATCGGCCCGAGCATGTCAACTGACACATGATTTACATCGTTAACAAGCATGAATAAAAGATGTGAAGCGTGAACAGCGTTCGTCAACATATGTCCCAATTGGACGGAGGCGCCGCCTTCCCCCCCACCCCGTTCAGGCCTGGAGCTGAGCACCTTAATGCCTGGACTACACGTGTGGGTTGACTTTTTTAACTCAAACTGGGCGACTCAAACTGATTTTAATCCGGCGGTTGCGGGGGCATGAAATGTCCCGTGAAATTCGATGGCACTTTTTGCGGCGGTGTTGGTGTGACAGGGATGGTTTTAACTCGGTATAAATCAAAAGTGGAGCTGCGCAGGATGGGGGTTGCTCAGGGGATAATGTACATGCGGGATTACTATCTGTGGGATACTGCAGCGACTAAAGTGCTTAAGTATAAACAGGGTGGACTTATTTAGACAAGTGTGAATTTATAGTCGGCCACAGTCGCAACTGGCCTTTTCTTTCTCTCCTCCCCCCCCCCCCCCCCCCCCCCCCCCACATCTTCATCCGCTAACCCTCAAATGCTACGTATGTGAATTGGTAATTGCCTGATTCACTGGGAATTTAATGAGAAAACGTCTGGCAAAGGCAATCACCAGTTCCAGGCTATTTGCTTTCGGCACAGATTATTTCAGTGAGTGAGCGCACAAAATAGGATCATTATGGAGTGGGCTTTATAACATGGCAATGACAGGGAGCTTTAGGACGGATGGGCACGACGCTTTCCTTTTTTAACCGTTTCAGACGCTTTAGATTAATCAGATGAGTTCGAGCCCTTTCCACACGGTCAGGATGTCACATTTATCAGACATCAGAAAGGAGGAAAATGGAGGTGGCCAGAAGAAAAAGGATGATCTTTATATGATAGTATAAATATTCCAACCGTTCTATATAGATTTGCAGCAGGGGGTCAGGAAACAAAAGTTTTGGACTTGGTTTTGCTTGTGTTTCGCTGAATATGATGAAGGTTGACCTTTCATATATGTTGTATTTAAGTACTAAAATAGCTAATATTAAATGCCAATTTCAGGTTTTCAGGTCTGATTCCTCCAGCGAGCTTCAAATGCCTCCAGTAAACAAACAGGACTGTATCATTTGGATTTGGATTATTTGGATCCAAATACATGCGTGTCCTGATAGATTCCAACAATGTACACAGGAACCTGTCACTGCTTGACATTTCAGGGTGGATTAATTCATGAAACACATGCTCCCTCCCTGCTTCCATCCGTAAAACAGCCATAAAAGAAACCTCAGGGGAAATGTGAACCTTCCTTAGGTTGTTAGGAGGGCCGCGGTGTTTGTCTTGAGTCCCATTTGGATGCTATTTCCCATATATACCGTTTTAAACGTATGTCCCGGAGTTGCACGCCGCCAGTCAAGCCACTGGAACTCTAAATCCTGTCAATGTTTCCATCCTCGGAGGAGCAGGGAGCACTCCTACACTCCTGATGACTTCACCCCGGGACGACCTAATTGGGGAACTGTCACGACATTAGCGCTAAATCCCCCTTAAATAAAGCTTCCACTTTGAATTGTGTTTTTTTGAGGAAAGCGACTGTGGGGATTTTTTTTTTGGGGGGGGATTATTAGTGTCAGAGGGCATGTTATGAAAAATTGGAAGGGGCGATGGAGGGGATTTGTGGTGCTGCAGTCCTGGGCGCTGCTACCTAATACTCAGCCAAGGGTCCAGGGTAAACACAGCTGAGCAACTGCACAAATAATAAATCTGCATGGGTGTCACGCTCGCCCATCTGTCCGTCTGTCTGCCCATAGGATGTGTCTTCCTTGGGAAAACGGCACCCATAACCGGGCAGCAGGACGCAGTGACTGTGTACAAATGGAGAGAGGCAGCAAATCAAGATGGATGACAAAAAGGGCAACACACACGCGCTCTGGAGGTATTGCGGATTTTGCCTCGGCCGTCTATCCTTACCTATTTATATTTCAATTTGGACAAGCTGTTTGTTTGAGGCACTGTGCTGCTTACGAGCGTGTGAAACACCATGAGACAGAGTTCAGCCATGTGTTGGCAAGAAAATGTGCCGTTTGCGGTGGAATCGGGGGAGGTGCTGAAAAGTGCTCCGTGGAGGCAGGAAGTACCCGCCCACTTCACCCTGTTCAGAAATCAGAAATTCTGATTTTAAACCATTTAAGCAGGTTTTAGAGTCTCCCCTGTCAAGACCTGTCACTTACGAATTCAGCAACATGGGAGGTCCACGGCGCCAGTGTTTACCAACCATATTATCATCATTCGCTCCAAAAAAGTGAGATCTCCTGAGGGGGAGGGGGGTGGTCCTGTTCAGGTGTCGGAGCACCCGCTCGCTATACCTCGTACCTTCATGTCAACTCGCATTAAAAGCCCTGTTTGTGTCCTCGAGTGTTGGCAGAGGAGGAGGGCAGCGAGTTTTCTCCCAGCCGGACATCTCAGACATCCCGGGCACCTACCGGACACATCGGTGCTGTCTGTGTCAATGATGTCAGACGTAAACACCGGTTTGACTGGCCAAGAGGAAATTCAGTCTGACCAAATCCCGGGGCGAGTGGACTTTTCAACTCTGGAATATGCAGATGTATTCACACGCCTGCAGATAGTTCCATCTGGACTGAAACAAAAGTTCTGACGGGTTTTTTTGACAGAAATAAAGGCTCCTCTAACAGTATGTAAATCAAACTTCTCTAACCAGAGGCCCTTGTGTTTAAATTTGAATCACAATCGCCTGTAATGCATATTTTTATTAGCTTAATACATCGTAAGATGAACAAAACTTGCCACATCAAGGTCGCCTTCTGGTGGCAGAAAACAATAAGCTCCTCCCCCTACTATGGTTGCTGCATGATTTGGCGGGAGATATTTAAAAACTCTTAAAAATCGGTGTATGTATATACATATAAATATTTTGATTTCCAAATGTGAAGCAATGAAAAGGAGTGACAGCTGAGCTGCTGTGTGTTCGGACATGAAGCCATATGGTCGAGAGCGGAATGATGTCACCGAGGGAGCGATGATGTCATTCACTTTGTCCTTTTCCTTCGTCCCCACCGGAGCAACAAATCCGCCGGCACGCATTGAAAATTTCCTGTGTTTCCAGGAAAGAATGAAACATCTATGTGAAGCTCTTGTTGACGACCCCTTTAAGCAGTAAATATCAAAAGAGAATTTCATTACTCGCGCCATAAGGGTTAGAGCATTCTTCCCGGGTGCGATTGCAATGAAACTTTGTCGAGGTGATATATCATCTGACATAAGTGTTGTTGCGGGTAGCAAGTTCCCTTGTGTGACAGCCAACTAAGCACAAATCGGCCCTCTTATATCAGTGTGTGGCTTTTCCATTTGAGAAATGTGCTTCCTTTAAGGCTGCTCAGCAGATTAAACCACTTCACACGGGGAGACGGTCGCTCTGCCTGCGGAAACAGTTGTTCGTCAACACCTCGGAAGAATGAAGAGATGTCCCTGTATCTACTGAAGCCATTTTGCTGCTCATTGCCACTATCAACATTTGGCTTTGTGCATGTTTCTAAGGTTGCGAAGACGTGTTTGGGGGCACCGTTGTGTTGATTGAGTCACATCCAGCAGTGCCGCTGTGGGTGCAAAACAGCCCTCGGTATTAGCATGTATAAACAGGCTTATAAATGGAGCACTATTTGGCTCCTCATTTTCATCCTCTTAACAGTAAACAAGGCGGAACAGGCCTTGACACCCTCAAATAAATAGAGAGCAACACGCAGGAATTCAGCTACAGGAAAGCGGGGAGGGCGGTTTGAGTTAAGGTCAGTGCAATGCCGCTTAGCTTGTGCTCTTTTTCCAATTTTTTTAAAAGAGAAATCGGGTATTTGTGTTTTCGGAAATTAGATGTGATGAATTTGACGTTGTTCGCTCGGGTTGTGCCGATTTCGCTGCAAAAATGTGCGCGTGACTGTTTAATGCAGAGTGGGGTGGGGGCCCACTGGGTGCACGAGTACGAAAATATATCGCATTTTAATACTTAAAGATGTTTGTGAATGGGATCGGTTCTGTCACAGGAAGATTTTAAGTGTTTGTTTTTAACTTTAGAATTATCTTTGTCTCCTGTGTCTCACCAGGTAAAAATCTGCCGGTTAAACAGCAAATTGATGTTGTCAGATGTCACAACTCAGCAGCGCTGCTTCGTTTAGCTAATAGGTTTGAGGTTAACATGGTATGAGCACTGCTTGATAATATAAAATACATAATGCAGCTTTAGATGCACACACACCATTAACTCGGTGTTAATAGTAACTCAGTGTAACCGCGTTAATAGTGAAAACAGCAAACTGGAACGCTCCCACTCCAAAACTGGGTCTTGAAAATCAAGACTATTACAGTAAATTACAAGGCTGAAGCTTTAATAAATAATGAATTCTGAGTTGTTTTTTTAAAAATGCATTTATGGCTGCAAACATTCATTTGTTCAAGTATGGTATTATTCATTTAATTTGATTAATCATTTCACATTTATCTAACATAAATGTGCAAGGACAGGAAGTCAAGCTCTAATGAGGTCATTAAGCCGTGCACAGTTTTTGTATATGTAATTTTTTATTCCTGATTCTTCCCAGGGGGGGAAAATAGGAGTCACACGTTGGTGGTGTCCCCCCTTCTGGCTTTGCAGTGGGTGCTGAGACAATGACTGGATTAAGAATTTAAACTTGAAATGGTTAATCCAGAGTCAAATACGTTTTCTCCCCCTCTCCCTCTAAAGTGGAATGTCTTTAAGTTCCCTGTGGTGACCCGCTAACGGTTATTTATGATGTTGAAATTAATCTCACTTAGTGCGATGGGCTCTCGAAGAGGGGCCCTCCTTCTAAGTCTGCTGCTGAGCGAGGGATGAGGAAGAGATTGAGGAGAGAGAGAGAGAGAGAGAGAGAGAGAGAGAGCAGAGCCACCGAGGACTTATTCAAATCCTCCTTCGTAGATTAGCAATCGCAGCTTGACAAGCCGCCCTGCAAGTTATTTATTTATTTATTTATTTTAAAATCGAAGCGGTTCCTTACCAACGTGTCAGAAGACTCTGGTGTGGGTGGGTGGGGTGTGGTGGTGGTGGTGGGGGGGGTAATCCGTTTGGAATTTACAAGTGATGAGACGGGAGACAAACTGGCTGGCATGTCACACAGCACCGAAGGATGCAGGAAGTGAAGGATGCAAATGAGGTCTGCGGGCTTTAAAGCAGCTGTCTGCTGGATGGCTGTTCTGTGGCATTGTTGGCCTGTGATGGATGGAGGCTTTCATCACAGGGGCCCATTAGGATTATAAATATATGATTTATGATCATACGTGATGGTTGATTGTGGATTGGGCCCTCTTTTTTGAGCACGCTGTCCGATATTGTTCACGGATATAAACGCAGGTATGAAAGTCAAAAGGATTAATTGGTCAATGGTAAAATACCCGGTAAATCAAGCGGTCATTAAACGCGTCACGGCCAGGCCGCTCTCACTTTCTCTCTCTCTCTCTCGAGTGAGACTTAATCTATTAAGATAATGTTTCTGCGTATACAAACCCAATGTGACAGGGCTGTCTGAGGGAATAAACACAGCTCCTTTTGTTGCAGCTTCCTCACTCAGACATTTGCTTTAAACAGACAAACAAAGCGTGCCAGTGGATACCAGCCACCACTGGCACCTCGCTCATCGCAATAGAATCAGAGGGTCTCCATGGCTGTAGAGAAGAACCACGAACACTCCACATTAGCACTAGCACGCTATATGTTTAAACAGGGTTTTAAGAATTCAAATCAAACATGCTCTACGCTATCAAATGTAGCAGTAGTAGTATTACATCTGATTTTCTGCAGTGCTTTTTTTGTGTGTGTGTGTGTGGGGGGGGGGGGGGGCATTTCCAGCACAGCTCCTGCTGTGATTAGTATGTAATTACCATCAATAATAGTCATTACAATCATATTACAATTGGTGCAGGTGTATTTTTCTTTGAAAGGCGCCTACATTCATTAGACCTGAATTCTGCACAATAACGCACAAATGACGCCGCTTATCGCCGCCTTGTTTTCATTGCTCAGGGACGTAAATGGCAGAACCGTTCGCAGGGACATTTATGGACACGTTCACAGTGTTCGCTGCCTCACCCCGAGTAGCTAATCACATAAGCCACAAGGCGATTTCAGCCCTTTAAAGATTCACCGCAGTTTCTCCCACCGCCATACGTTTACTAAGGGCACTAAAATAACACACATTCCATCACACCATGTGCAAATGCAATAAGACCTCTATTCATATTACATTCTCCTTGTTCTCCATTGTCTTTTTTATTTATTTGATTGTGTTTTTAACGTAGAAGATGAATTTTATGACTGTAGCTTGACCATTAAAACTGTTACACAGTTTAAAATGATGAGTTAAAAAAAATCCTGCACGTGTTGTGAGCCGACGGCCCAAGCTTCTATAGTAGTCACAGAATTAGGACTGTCAAAATTAACGCCTGAATGCAGGATGATTCATTTTTAGAATTAATGCCTTCGTTTTTGTAGCGCAATTAAGGCGTGCACAACATGTCACGCTAATGTTGTAGCTGGGAGCTCATGCTCGGAGCAGAGGCGGGTTCACACCCAAGGACCTGCTGGCCCACACAATGGGCTCAAGGGCATGAAAATATGGCGAGGACTAGTAAGAAGTACTGTATGTAGCGAGATGCTCACGGGGTAGGACGGAGTTTCCATTTCAGTGCCGCCTCGATGCTCATCACGTGTTGGTCAGGTCGCGAATTTATTTTTAAACTGAAATTAATCTGATTAATAACATGGTAGCTGTGGATTCATCAGGATTAAACACATTTGAGACAAACAGAAAGATAATATCTAAAAATCCGATCAATCTTGACTTTGAATAGGATGACTGCGAAGGAACCAGCCGGCCGAGAGCCACCGAGAGAACAGGAGCATAAAGGCCCTTTGCTCCATAACATTTGTACATACTTGATAAGAGACGAGAGGGCTCACCTGTGAGAGGCCTCTCAAGCACCCTGATACGTCTGCTCATCAAGTAAAGGCCAGCGACAGCTCCTGTGTTGGGGAACACGCTTGATATCCTCCTCCCAGGAACGCAGTTAGCCCGGTTAGCGTGCTGAGGCGCACGCTCTGACCTTGGCGAGCTCACACCAACACCGACAACACGTACCTACAGCACAGTGCGTGCATGCACTTCATGCCCCGCACAAACACTATCAAAAATAAAGTAAATATTGTTAATGAATCCTGACAAGTGAACTAATTGTGCTGATGTTTGCAAACCATTTTTATGTGATTTCTTACTTGTAAACGGCGAGGTCAAAAGCTTCCTGCCCCTTATTGTATTGAAAACAGAGCAAACTCCTGGTCTCCATGACAATCACTGACCTTGACAAACCAGACAAACGCCACAATGGCAAAAACATTTGGAGACAAACAGAGAGGTTTAGGAAATGATTTTTGCCTTTACAATGGTTCAATGACAAATGATAAACGTGTCTGTTAGATTCCCACAATGCTTCACTTCTTTGATCTTCTCCTGGACCTTGTCCACGCTCCCCCGACACCCAACAGTTGTTTTGTGTCATCTGCATCTGCTGATCCAGCTCTGGGTTGCAGACGTTCTCCACCCTCATCCAGTACCAGACCAGTGAGAGTGTTGGGCTTACTGGATAATGGACAATAGGCTGAGGCCACTTCTGCTTCTTCTTCTTCTTCTTCCTCTTTTTCTTCTTCATGTAATTAATGCAGCCTAGAACAGCTGTGATGCAGAGTGATGGCAGTTTCTCCTCCCCACACTTTCATTTCCCCCCACATCTTTTATTCCTACATTGTCCCGCCACCCTTTCATCTGCGCTCACATTTCTTTTGTCATCTCACTCTCCATACCTCCATCCCCCCTTTCCGTCCGTCCCTCTGTATATGTCGCTCTGCCTCCATCCGCCAGCACGTGCAACACTTTTTCCCCTGTTGGTTCTTGGCAAGCTCCCCGTCTCTTCTGTTCCGGCTCTTGTTCGCCCACCCCCACCTTCCTCCTCCACCTCCTGCTCTGCTCATCTTCCCGTTTTCGCATGTGCGCCAGGGTCCGGGGGGCTCGACACTGTGTACGGCCCAATGGCCTAAAAGTGAATGCTTACGTAATTGCCAACTGTCTCCAATCATTAGGGGCAGCCCTTAAAAAAGACAGGCCTCGCCGACAGCTGCGTCTCTTCGCCTTTGCCAGCCTTTCAGATTGCATTTGCTTTAAAGGCTTCGTCCGCATTATATTTAACCCCACAGCGCTGTGAGCACTGTGCGCGATGGCGAGGAGGATACACAATTAAATAAGCTGCACAGTTTCCAGTGTGACACAAAAATGGATGAAAATGGGCTTTAGATGCCT
Source organism: Takifugu flavidus (assembly GCF_003711565.1). Lineage (NCBI taxonomy): Eukaryota > Metazoa > Chordata > Actinopteri > Tetraodontiformes > Tetraodontidae > Takifugu > Takifugu flavidus. Next base: position 11,042,420 of record NC_079526.1, on the reverse strand, counting down.
CCACAGTCTCAATGTTTTATGTTTAATAGTGAACTCCACCATTGGTGCTATTTTGTTGCAGTGTAAATACAAAAGGAAAATCCCAGGGAGCAAAAATTCTGAATAGATCTCTTCATTTTATAACACAAAAATAGCTAAAAACATTGTGACGGCCATCAGTTCGTGGAATACGTTCAGTTTTCAAAGAAGCAATGCTGCGCAGTTCTAGATTAGAGACAGAGTGCTCTGCACTTTCATTTTGCAGGGATTAAAATGCTATTTCTATACTTCCGAACAGTCACCGCAGTAGTGCGCGACTTGGAGAAAATACGCAGCCTGCCAAAGAAGCTTTATTCCAACGTCCAATCTCATTTAACGTTACCAAATACTATGAGGAATTAAAGTTGATACGGGTTCAGAGGGGACTCACATAAATTACATTAAATAGTGGCAGTTTCCTATCAGATCCTGTTTGGAGATGAATGTATGCATTTTATTCCCTGCTCTCAGAGAGACCTCCCACAGCATGGGTTGTGACAGCTGGGTCAGGTCCCTACATATCGAGGACACAGCTGCCCCGCAGACATGTGCTTACGCACGCACACACACACACATGCACACACGCACGCATACACCAGGCAAACAGGAACAGGAAAGCGGAGCATCTGAGCAGCCTCGGAGCAAAAACATATGACCACATTTCTGCAGTTTGACAAACCCACGTATCTGTAAATAGAAAGTTAAGAGAGGAACAAACGAGTAGTAACTTTTTCAATGATCCCCATGTGCTTCAGATGAATCTGCCTTTGCTGCGGCAGCGATTTCAAAGCAGGGGTCCGGAGTGGTTCCAGTAAATCACCTTGGGTTAGGAATCGCTGCTATTTTTGATTATGCTGGACTTTCCGTGCAGCAAATATTTGACAGTTTAAAGGTTAAATGAAGTTAAAGTAAAAATGTTGGTTAAGAGTTATACAGGCTCTATGTTGCAGTTGAATTGAGCTGTAATGAAAATGTGTCTGTTGGATAGATCAGACAGCATCTGTGTTTGGACCATGTCCAGAAAATTAAAAACAACCTTGCAGGCCAGGCCTTCACATACAGCCATTCTCCAATTTTGTATTCAGCATTTAATCAGCAGTAGCATTTTTTTTCTGTCCAAAATGGTTAGAAACCAATACTGATGAGACCGAAATGTCACTGGTGATCCACGGTTCATCTCCAGTATTCATAAAAAGTGCACGGAGAATGACATTTTACTGCAACGACAGGAATATAAGAGGTGACCACAAAGCACAAAGAGATTTTCCGTAAACAACAGACTGGACACTAATGTACTTCATAGAAATTACATTACATGCTGTTTGCTTTCTATTTTTTTGCACTTATAAACTTACACTGATTTGCTGAGGGTAAAAGTCCAATCAGTGAGCGGCCTCTTCATCAAGGTCATCTTTGAAATACTGGCTAATTACAGATGGGTAATCATGATGCCACTAATGTGTAATCTGGTGTTGGTGTGCAAATGGCTTAAGGATGGTGTGTGTGTGTGTGTGTGTGTGTGTGTGTGTGTGTGTTCTGGTATTTGCAAAACATTGAGTAACAAAATGTCCATTCCATTAGCAAAGTAAATACCTATTGGGGAAGTGAGGACATTCTGGCTTGTCCTCACAAATTCGAAGGACGTGATTTTAGGTTGGGATGAGATTTGGGTTTAGATTCGGGTCAGGATTTGGGTGAGGGGGTGAGTTTTGATGGTTGGGATTACGATAAGGAGCTGGCTAGTGCATCGTGTCTATGAAAGTCCTCACAAAGAGAAAAATACAATGATCTGTGTGTTTGTGTGTGTGTGTGTGCATGTGTGTGTGTGTGTGCGTGTGTGTGTGTGTGTGTGTGTGTACGTGCGTGTGTGTTTGTATTTTGTCCATTAACAGACTGGAGAACTCTCCAGGGTGTGCTCCTTCCATTGAATGCAGACATAGGCTCCAGCAGCCCACCACTATCATGGAAACAATGTCCTAGAATTATGAAAACTAAGCTGGGAATCAAATTTCCAAACTAAATGGACAAATTTTGGATGAAGGCAGTCCTGTTTGGAGGGGAATTACAGTATCACCTTTTCATAATGGTAAAAGCGATACTTAACGTTACCAATGGAAGCCACTACGCATTGTTCCAGGCTATGGTAATACTCAAGGAATTCTGTTTCTTTCAGAATAATATGTGAAGCACAGGTTGTCAAGTTGAAGGCTTCTCTAAACGGTCTCCCAACAGAAGCGGCGAGGACCATGTATCAACCATGAAGGATAATCAAATCAAATGCAAATGTGCTTGGTGTGATTCTTTATTTCTGTTGCTAGTGCTTGATGCCCCGAGGGGCCCTTTCATTTGTAAGGGGAGTGTCTGTACATAATGAGAGGTCACGCTTGAGGGGCCCTTTTAAAATACTGTCTGTGGGACCCTTTTCTTGGGGACAAGATTGTGGAATTAGTCCAAGACAAAGGAAGTGTGAAGGAGGAGAATCCTCGTCCCCTAACACACACACACACACACACACACCACACACACACACACACACACACACACACACACACTCGCACATCCATGCTTGCACCCTGCCGACCACCTCCCAACACTCTTGTCTTTTCTTCTTTATCCTTGTACAAACCCCTTTTATGCTTTCTTTCTTCCCATTGTGTGTGTGTGTGCATGCAAGTGTGTGTGAGAGAGCAAATGGGTGAGAGAAAAGGCTTCTATAAAACAACACAGTATTAAATAAAGAACACAAATCGAGGAGATCTGAGCCACATTTAGTCTTCATGTCTTTTCACATCTTTCACGTCTCGCGCATATCATGTCGCAACCCTGTTGCTGAACATACAGGAAGGATAAAGATGGCGTCTTCGCACCATCTGTGTCTTTTTTCCGCCGCTGACCTCGTCTCTTCCAGCGCTTGATGTCCGACAGCATCACCTGTTCACTATATGTTTCTGCATAGACACAAAGGGAGCTTCGGCACCATTAGCAATCCTTCAGCGTCACACAACGTGCGAGACGTCGCCGAATTCACGGTGATGTTCGCGGCTGCGTAGACGTGGGATGACAGGCGTTTTCCCTCTGTTCTCCATGAACATGAAGGCATCGCATGAACCGCCGCGGTGGAGCACAAACAAAAGTCATCAAACGGTTTCCTGTCACAAAACCTCCCCGGAGAGAATCTGAAATGCCCTGATAACAGTCCAAACAAATCACCGTGACAGAGAATATTGCAGCGATAAGTAATGAAAGAATCAATCCAGGTAGAAGAAACCTGACAAGAAGAACAAGAAGAATTCACCCAGTCTTGTACTTTTCTCCTAAAAATCGTGACAAGATCAGACTTGTAAAGGCCAAAAGATTTTAAAAAAAAACCCCAACATTTTTAATGAAATAGCTGAATGAAATTGAATCCTTTTTTTTATACCCTTTGAATTATTTATACATAGCAAGAGAACATTTTAAAGGTAACTTCAGCATCTGAACATTTTATTAAAAATAAAAAAAAAACATTAAAAAGGATTTGGGCAAATCATTCACTAAAATTTCCTTTATTAATCGAAAACAAAACCTCCTTGTATTACCTCCAATAATACAAGCAGTTAGTTTGTCCTCAAATGAGACCTGTATGATTGTGGGTATCTACAAAATCCGGTAATGTTTTATACTCACCCATTTTTCTTGTTCTGTATTTGGTTTTGACCCCTTAACGCTCTCCTTTGCACCTGTCATTAAATTGGACATAATAAGAACATCTTCTCAGTTGAAATCTACCTAATATTTAAAAAGAACACAGCCGATTCAGCTCTTATAGCTAAACAAAAGCTGATTTTCACTATTTCATGCGATTCATATGCAAACGGAGGGACTTTTCAGAGCACGCTGGGAAAAAAAAGCCTTGTGTGTAATTACAGGAGAGGGGTCTCAATAGCACTGTAATTGGAGGCAACGCCCCGAGCCAGAGAGACGGCGTGGGGCTCTAAACTTGTTGAGAGCTTTATTGCAATGGGGTCCTCAGTCTACTACCAAAAAAAGGGAGAAAATGACAAAAGGACTGGTGTTGCAAACAATTGTGGCTTACATTGATTGTACTCGTGTTTTTGACTGGGCCCCAGAGCTCCTGTTGAGGGGGGAAGTGAGGTGTACTGGTGACAAAAGTGTTGAGTGCTTGGGTGCGTAAAGGGCTGGTTAATCATGGCTCTTAAGGACAGGAAGTGTCTATTCAATGAAGACTCAGGGAGCCAAGCAATGACGCAATCTCAGCACTGGAGTGGGCCAAAATTTAGCACTTGGATGATGGAAGGTCGATTTAAATAACATACAGAACCCAAATTTAGTTTAGATACAGCCCTGCTGCCATGTATGTGCAACAGTTTTGATTATTTAACTCGCAGTTTGCAGTTTTTCTTGTTTACTGTAGCCTAACAGCAACATGTTCTGAGTTGTAACAATGTAATGTGTCAGCACTGTCTGACTTAAATAGAAAAGGTGCGGCGGTTTGATGAGTTCAACTCCAAAATTGCCATCTAAAGCTGCTGATTGATGGTACTTGCTCCTCCTTTGCCACTGTTTGTCCGAGGTCCGGGTCCCAGGGGCAGCAGTTATTGCAGGGAAACCCAGAGCCACTTCCAACAGGTCCTCTGGGAGGACACAGCACCGTTCCTGAGCCAAAGATGTAATCTCTCCAGCATGTCCTGTGTCTGCCCTTGGGTCTTCTCCCTGTTGGACATGTCTGAAACACCTCCCGAGGGATGCATTGTGGAGGTACCCTGAACAAGGGCCTGAGCCGCCTCAGACAGCTCTTCCTTATGTGGAGGAGGTTCCTCTACTTTTGTTCCCGTGTTTGAATGCAGCAGCCTGGGCTCAGCCCCCCAGCACTTATTTCTGCCATTTTTCTTTTTTTTATTACTAACTGGCCACAGCTAGTGATCACGTCAGAAATGCAAAACAAAATGTCCGGAGGTCTAAACCTGAATTAATGTTAAGATCTAGGGCCTAGAAGGCGTTTCCATAGCAAATTATGTGTTAGAAGCTAACACAGTTAGAAGCTCTTGACTAGTAACATATTCTAGAAACAAAAGTAAAGATGACTGATCACAATTCCGAACACGACTTAGAAATAAAAGCAGACATTGATCATCGAACACTATAAGTGGTTGAAAGCAATTTTAAATAGTTCTGAGCTGTGATTTAAAAAGTCACAGGTCATTTTTTTACAGCTCCCAAATCAGATCAGGTGTTCCAGAGTCACAATCACCACAACCAGCAGAGCTCTCCTGTTAATGGCCTTTAAATTAATCAATACAAATGTCAAAATCTAACCTAAAACGTACCAGGAGCCTGCAGGGAGAATAGAAGAAGGCATTTATGTGATCTTGTTTAATTGGCATAAATCCTCACTTTGTCCTACTAAATTGGTGCAGTCGAGGAGATCAATACGTTAATACCGGAACCCATCGGGGTTAATGCTGAGCTTGGAATATTGCACAAATAAACTTGGAGTTTCCCGCTGATGCTAAGCCCAACAAATGTATAATCCAGATGCGTATTTCTTTCCTCCCTCAGATCCCTGGAACAGTGGAAATGACATACTTCTCCATCTTCGATGGCGGCATTTAAAATTTTATGCAGTTTTCTGTCATCTCTCTGAGCAGAGAGCAACCAAAGCAAGTGTTTATGGTCCCGTTAGGGAACGCACCCATCCTGACTAACCGGCGAACAGAACGCACGAAAACATCTTTGTGATTCTGCTGACAGAATCGGGGAATTTTTGAGGATGAATATAATGGCGTGCCGATGCCTGTGTACACAAATGAATCTCTAATGAATAGTGTCCTACTTGTTCAATTCATTACAGAGATTTCTGACGCTTTCATCTCACACAGTCACATACATTAAGCTGCCCGTACTTTTGTGTGTGCCTGTGTGTGCAAGTATGTGAGTGGAGGTAGGGTGGTTGAGGTGGATTTGGGGGGTGAGGGGAGTTTGCACACATCCATATTATCTCCTGCTGCTCATCCGGTTGAGAAGCTGGCCTTAATTACAACTGTCTGCCTGAGTCACTAGCACGCTCCCCTACCCACACCAATAGGGAGTAACGACAGGGAGCATCTCAAAGGGGGGGCGGCAGGAGCGGTTCCATACGTAGCCAGAGGGCAAGCTCCCCCTGCCACCAAGACACAGAGGTACTGTGGGCCCACATCCAAATGGATCCCCAGACCCTTACCCCCAGAGCCTTGTAGACTTCCAAATTCTGTGCAGGCGTGAACAAAAATCTACTGTTTATTTTATGTTGTTTTTAAAAAGCTGTTAGTTAACAGCCATTGTTCTATCAACTCTGCCTAGCCTTTTAAAATCAACAATATCAAATTAACATTTAGCTTTGAAAGGCCGGCCCAAGGGATTATCTGGGAATTAGGCTGTGGAGCAGATACCTCTATCGAACTGTGACAGTGATCATCCCAGAGGCACTGAGCTCTATCTCGCCTCAGTGCTCTGATAGAGTCTATGTGTGGGCAATTTGTTCTTTTTCTTTACTTGCTTCCACCGTCTGGGACTGTCAAGTCAGTTGAAAAAAGAAAAAAAAAGAAAATATGGGAACTGACTTGCAGCTGAACATCTGGAAAGACGGAGCGCCCCACAGCTTGGGTTTGAGCTGCAAATAAATTCCATACATTTTTTGTGGCCAGATCTTAACCCAGCTTGCAAAGAATTTCATTTGATGTTTCTATAAAGTTATAACAAGGCATGGACCCGGGCCAAGAAACCTTGCTGCTTTCTCACTGTGGACGACCCCCATGCATAGTGTTATATTTGCTGGCATCAGTTCATAACAACCCCTGGATATAACGTTCCATTACGAGCTTTGAAAAGATGAGAAAATACATCATTTTATATGTTGCTCTTCGAACTTCTTCCACCTATATAGCGACTGAAGGCAAGCCGGTGCCACGCTTCAACATTCAATGAAATTTGGCTCGAGATTGAGTACTGCGATACTTCAGCAGGCACGGAGAAAGAATATAGGCCACTTCTTCTATCTGAAATATGATACTGAGCACAAAATGGCATTACCTATGCCGCTGCTCGCTCCCCAGCGTTATGTGATTATTGCACAGGATGGAGTGCGCTCAGTCAGTCACCTGGTGTGAGGCAGCGGCCGTCTTTGCTCGCCCGGCCACTCCGCTACGCCTCTCTCACTGCATTAACAGCAGGAACTCGACTCCCAAAGCATGGAAAAGACACACTCCATTAAGTCTCCTGCAGGACCCCGAGAATCCTCAGATACCTGACCAGGAACCAGAGAGAGAGAAATCCAACTGTAGCGTATTTTCTAAAACCTTCTTTCTGCAAAATATACTGTATAACTGTATTTTATTATATAGAATCAAAATGTTCTATGGATCATCCAGCATTTTGTCATATAAACTGTGAACCCATGCTCACTCCCAAATTGTCAAATAATAAAGCTTAGCAATGCTAACGTGACCCAATTGATGAAGTAGTGACCCTAGAGGTACAGAACTGTCAGTTTTAGGGTCTATGTGTTTTGATGAATCAGCGTCAACGGTGTGACTTGCAAGACATACAGAGGAGATGTGGCATGATTCTTCTTCAAGATGGGAGCACAAGTTTGCAGATAGCATCAGTCAACAGACAATGACTGTGACATCTGGGGAAGTTGTGCAGTTGGTGGGAGGAATTGCTGTAAGTAAAGAATGAAAAAGACGTGAGTATTACTGTGCAGTTGAAGAATGACGATTGAAATATTCGATGGCTGTTTAGTGTGTTAATAACAGCCGTATAAATGCGCTTAACAAATGCACACATTAGTTGTTGGTTTTTTTTCTGGGGAACAAAACAAAATGCTACAACGCTGCAGTTTTGACTCCAAGCTTTAAAACAAAGGCACTTTAGTCAGCAGCACAGCGACAGTTCGTTCTGAGCTCAGAATTTGCATTTTTTGCAGAAGCTTGTGTTGAAGCTCAGAGGAAATGACTTTTGCTGTTTATTCAGCATTGGTGGATAAAAACTGGCACACTGAAGTTTGCACCCGGTCAGTTCGGTCTTTTAGACTGTAAAAAAAACAAAAAAAAAACAGGGTAGCGCTGGTGCTCAGGAGGTGTTATGGGATTCGTTAGCACTCCTAGGTAGACTTTTTTTTTTTTTTTTGCAAGGTGCTCCTGGCAGTGTCCTTTCTGTGAAGGTGTCTCGGTGGCAGAGGCAGTTTTTAGAGACCTGGCAATGACCTTGCAGCACCATCTGAGCAAAAAAAAGCAAAGAAATTATTCAAGGTCTAAATTATACCTGTGTTCTCCGATAGCAAATGGTTTGCATTTGACTGTGACCATTTTCAGATGGTTTACACGTGTAGAAGATATTTAAGAGACCATACTTTTAACACTGAACAACAGGCATCGTCCTTTTGTGGTGCGGTATAATGATCCGATAGTTCACTTCACAGAGACTTCCTTCTCGGCCCTTTTAACCTTGTTTTATCAGCTTTCAGGGCGTGCTCATAATGACCACAGTTGTGCAGATATTGATTTGGTTTGTAGTGTCAGCAGAGCTGGAATCAACATCTTCCTCATCACGTGTGATGCATCAAAATAATTGGCTCTACCCAATTATCCTGTGATCCGTGTACAGGAGGTCTGACGCACCGCAAAGCTCTCAAATGAATCTGTAATCGGGAAGCCTCGGGTATGAATCACAGCTGCGAAGCCAGCAGGTCAGACTGTTAATAAAATGGGGCAACGCAACTGTCAGAACTTCAACTGAAGATGGCCAGTTGTTACTCTACTCTTCTATAACATGCAAAGTACTAAAAAAAGGCCTAAGCTGAGTAGAAAGGCTTGATCATCAACAGATGATTCTATTAGATAAGAATTTTCAGCCGTTGCTGATGAATGCTGCTTTTATCCGGATCTGCGTTTGTTTGGAAGAACGTCCTGACGGCCGATGTCTGCCCGACATTAATCGCTTTGTGCTTCCATTGATGGTAAAGTGGTAAAATTGAAGGACGCGATACAGACTAATTTTGGCAAGTTAAAGAAGATAAAGAAAAAGAAAGTGAAATGTCTGGCTCCCAGTGAAGGAGATATGCTCAGACATCTGTTGGTTAGAAACACAGGCATACAAGAATGTGTCTACAGTTATTTCTAGAGAGAAATTAGACACTCACACAATAAGTGAATAGCTGGAGTTAGTCTTTTGGAATATTTTAACTCTAAAACCTCTTTTCTGCAGGTACATTTATCATTTGCCTGGTTTTTGAAAAACCTTTTCTCTGACACCAGACTTTCCCTTAAAAAAGGGCCAAGTAAGGGACTAGGGCCAAGTAAGGGACTTTTCAGATTCCCCGGAATTCTTAAAAGGCCAAGGCTGTGTGCTGAAGAACCCTGATTGGTGGAACACTCTAGCCGAAGCTACGAGAAACGGCTCCTTGGGCGTATTTGCAGCGTAAGAAATTTCAGAGGGACTTGGAGACGATAACTCAAAATGGCCAAGTCTATGAAAGAAAAAGACCACAACAGTGGCCGTGGGCCCGACAGCAACGTTGCTCCCCCATACCTCATTAGCCTGGTAACCACACAGTCTGCCAGGAATTCTTTATACCCAGGTAAGTAAATTTCCTGGAAATTTTGACCATCTCGACCCTTGCCGACACTCCAGAGGCTTTTGTCTCCTTCAGCGTTTTCCAGCACAGCCGCACTCAAAAGCTTTTGTCTGTGTGTGTCATTTCATAAGTAGTACATTACAGCGGCGTCCTACTGTACGGCCGTGATAACAAGCTTCAAGATGGGAAGAGGAAAAGGTGCTTTTAGGAGGTTAAGATCTATCTATCTATCTATCTATCTATCTATCTATCTATCTATCTATCTATCTATCTATCTATCTATCTATCTATCTATCTATCTATCTATCTATCTATCTATCTATCTATCTATCTGTTAGAGGTAGAGACATTTGGAAATGTGCGTTAGTGATAATATATACCTACCAAATTTAATCAACACACCTGAGGCATCAAGACCAGTTATTCACACGTCACTTGACATGGTAGCAGTTGACATGATATGAACGGGGCGTATTTATCTAAAAGACGACGCAACAATGTGACGGTGCATTACTAAAGGTCATCTCGCACCAGAACCACTGACCACATCGATAATCGGTGCCAACTTCTTTTGTGCCGTTCGTGGCCGATGGGCATTCTCAACACTGGCACGAACAAATGTTTAAAGTCAAGACTCACAGATGGCTTGAAACATCACGGAACACGTTGGCAAAACTTCACCCCCTCCTCATCCCCCCTCCCCGTGTAAGGACACCATGACAGGTCAAGCTTGAGACAAAGCTCTCAGAACGAATGCCTTCAAACCATTAAATGTCGTCGCTGTCAATCAGACGGTGACGGAGATTCAGGATGGCACCGCTCATGTCGAAAGGTGGCCCCTGCCTCCGTGAGTTTTTGTATCACGCCGCCTGAAACAGTAACAAACAGTGAACACCCCGACAGACTGTATGGTTCACATAACAATTGTTCAAATTGTTCTGCTCTCCGAACGACAAACTCGATACGTGAGACAATATTGAAGCAATCCCGATGCGTCTGTTGGGATTTAAGAAGTTGCTGTGATGTCCTGAAGAGTGACGTGGCTGCGTTTGAGCAGGGTTTATGGTGGTGTTGCTCAAGCAAATTGGACCAGAGGATGGAAGATAAGCATGTGACATTGTGATTAAAGAACTCCATCCTCTCCAATTAAGTTGTCATGCAGTCATACTTTCATCACACTTTGGCCAATTTGCATTTGTAAATCATTCTGAGTGGATGGTATGACCTACTTAGAGGATTGCAGAGATCGGACAGGATAGGATTACGTGTTTATGGAACAAATTGAGCATTGATAGGAATATGATGTCCTTCTCCGAGCAGTTGATGTCAACTATCAGGAGTTAAAATTCAGGAAAGAGCAGAGAAGTTGAACAAAGATTAAATGGACATTGGTCAAAATATCTAAGTTCTTCTACTGTGCAGCTAATCAGTCTAAAAAAAAATAGAAAAATGCAGGTCAGTCTGATTAATAATAGAGAAATATTTGTTTTCCTTTAACCAGTGACTCAGTTCTCTGAGAAATAATTGATGCCTTGTGCCTCCCCCTCCCTTGATATTGCCCTTCTTCACTTTGTCGCTTCTGCTTAACCTTCCGTATTCAAAGCTAAAGCATACACTTTCCAGATATAGACTTAGATGTTTATCTGCTGAGAATAGCAGGCATTGTTGGAGGAAACATTTCCATTCAAAGTGGTCAACTCCTGGGCGCCCAGTGTATAAGTATCTGTTGTAATCGCCACCGCGCGACCCTCAGACGGAAAACATTACATTTTCTTCCAGCACGTTATAAAAACCCATCTGAGATAAATGGCAAATTTTGCGATGCAGCCCCACGCAGGCGGAGGCTACATCGGCTTCTGCTTGAACGAGCATGTAGGCCATACAGCCTGGATGCACCACACACCCTGAGGTGAGTGGAGTGATTTTTTTATACGCGTCAGGCAAGCTTCAGTGCGTCCATGTGACACAACCCCTGCCTCAGAGAGGAGTCAGCTCTCTGCTGAATAAAACAGGCCCTCTATCCGCACGTAACATGCTAAAATGTTGGCTGAGATGAAGCACCTGCCTCGGTGCTAAAAAATGAAAAAGTCATCTATTTAATAGAACATTTCTATGAATTTGTGTATTCAGTTCCATTGACATTTTTACTTCTTGTTACTTGCAGCGTCTCAAATAACAAAGCTTGGTCTGTTGCTGCCCGAGGATTCTCACAGACGTCACAGGTAACCCAGTTGTGGTGAGCTGGTGTATGGATGATCTTGGTCCATCCTAAACAAGTAACTAGCTAAATATTTGATGTGCATTGACTTTGTGTTTTTGCTGACACAGAGGTCACCTTAAAAAACCTGTTTTCCTTCTAAATGTTTGTGTTTGTGTTTCTTGGCCACTGTTCCAAAGAAGGGAAAGAAATGTAGAAGAAATTTGGTGTGAATCAGATATAAAATATGAAGCTGAACCCTATTGAGACATTCAGCTGCTGAACACAGTACAAAATTAAAAGAAATTAATGTTCCGTGTGTTTGTGACTGATGCATGCACCTAAACCAGATGACCTCTGGGTGTCATTAGTCTTTGATGTTAAACGAGAGAGGAGCCACATGTTGGGGGGGGTCTGTGCTTTTCCTCACCACTGACACGCTCTGCCGTGTTCTTTTGCAAAAGCTGTGTCTGCTCCTGCAATTAGACTTGCACATGTTCCATTAACAATAGTCTATTGACTCAAATATCAATATGCTTCTCCGCAGCATGAGCATCTTTCAAGTCAGTGATTGGACCGTATATGAAAATAGACAACGTGACTGCGGGTCACAGAGGGGAAACTTCAACACCTGTACTCACAATTAGCTCTGCTCACCCTACAGACTCTGCAAATGATGCACAAGATGGCACCAGTCAGTGAGGGGAGACCGGGTCAGAGGCCAGAAGGCGCCTTGGTAAAGGCCCAGACGTGCACTCAGGCTCAGTAAACGCAACTAAATCCCAAAACTCATATATTTTAAGCTTTTGTGCAATTCTTGTGGATTATATATGGCTGTGAAAGACACTACACTTGCCCACCTCTTAAGTGTTTCCTTTACAGTAAAAATTCTGTAGATTCTAGATGTATTTTGAAATTGGCCATATGGGAAACAGTGAATATATGATATAGTGAATCGCTGCCCTGCTGCTTACGTCCATTAAACAGAATTTGAACTCACTAAAGCTAAAGTTAAATGACAAGGAAATTAATATGTCAGGACTCTACACTGTTGCTAGGGTGTTGCTAGGCTGGTAAGATGTGACCTCTCTCATCTTTTGATGGGAATTGAGAGGCCAATCCGATTTCTTCATTAGAAATCTGTGGCGAGATTAAATGAGAAATCTGAATTGAGCGCGGATGTGCGCGCTAATTATAGCTCCTCATCCCGCTGCCTTGTCAGCACTAAGAAGCATTGAATGGAGTAAAAAGATGTGAGATGATTGGAGGAGGAGGAAGGAGGAAGGCAGCGGAGAAAGGAAGAAAGGAGCCGGAGGGGGAGGAGTCCAGAGATCAATCCCTAGTTTGGGATTACGTGTGTTCAGATAACATCCTCCACCTCACCCACTTCTTCCTTTTTGGGCAAGTTTTTCATGGCTTGTGGAGTGATTACTTCACACACACACGCGCACACACACACACACATATGTGCGTGCACACACGTGTGCACAAAGCACATTCACTCATGCTTCCAACCCCCATCCGCATTATGCCGTTGGCGAAGTTTACACCTATAGCTCTGCTGCCACGGTCCCCAAATGCGATTAGCGCTTATCTGAAGGAAGACCAAACTACCTTCATCATCGAGTTCATCATCATCACATCCATATTCATGCCGTCTAAATCCCCTCTGGAGTAAAACTAAAGGGATTCAAGCACCTGAGAACGCCGAGTGCTTAGCAGAAGAGGTAGGATTGCAGTTTTCTCTATTGAGGTCACAGCACGTAGAAGAGCAGCGTTTGAAGAGCTTTCTTACACAAAGAGGAAACCAAAGTGACGAGAAAGCGACCGCTCCGCTCGACAATGATATTAGACCCTGTTACCGTAAATCAGTCATTAAACAGAATAGAATCCATTGCATAGAAAATGGATTCATATTGCTATCAGATTTTCTATTGCTTGTGAACTTTCTGTAGGCAAAGTAGCCAAGAGTTCATAACGAGGCCATCGCCTTTTTATAGCGCACGATTGCTAACACAAGTCGCTGCGGTGCTCAAATGAAACGCTCATCTTTTTTGATCTCCAGGGTTAGCATTAGCTGGCCTGCTGGCTGGCTTCAGCAAGGCTCACAGTCTGTGATTATAAATAAAAATATACAGTAAGCTACTGTATTCATTGGGTGTAATTCAAGTGAAGCCAAAAGCAAAATGTGTACTTTTTGTGATGATCATAGCTTAAGCTAAATAATTCAACTGTGTCAGGAAATTTCAAACTTTTCCAAATCGTAGAAGGTTCCACTTGGTTCGAATTCACAGATAAAAATAGATCAAAATTTCTAAAGAAAATTAATAAATGAATAAATAACCCATCCTGCTTGATTGCCTTTATCGATGTCCTTCTTAATTTTCCATTTCAGGGTCAACATGTGTCGCGGCTTTGCATTTTTCAACTCTACTGTAACGACTGTTTCCCATCATCGGCCACATAGGCCTACCTTTAAAACCACCACTTTAACGGTTTTTCACCACTTCCGCCTCTGCGTGTGCGTATGAGAGAGAGACAGACAGACAGACAGACAGAATGGAAGGCGTTGTACATGGCACGCAGCTGCCAAAAAGGCAGTCAAAAAGCTGATAACATCGTAAGACAGGAAAGAAGCTTGCAAGCGCCACGCTAGCTGGCACCTCTAAATGTGGAGGAAAGGGGAGAAGTGGCTTCAAGTGCTTATCTGTCTCTCGGTGGATAAAACAGATGTTCATGAAGCATGGGAACTCTAAAAAAGCATCTTTCCAGCCACCCTAAAAACAAAAATCATACAAAACTTCAAGGACGACAAATGTGCAAAGCAATAAACATAATACACACATTTATTAAAATAAATCTCATTTCCTTAGACATTTTAAACACGTTCGTAAATGTGCTGTTTTCTTATAGCTAAAGTCATGTGTAATCATGGATCGTATCTAGCAAGTAACTACTGGGAAATTCTGAGAGACCATCATGACCCTGACTGAGAGATGAGGCAAATCCATGAAGGTGCTGGAACGCTTGATGAGTTACATTGTTATTACAAATAAGTGAGTTTGTGTAGTTTTGATGTTGCCTTTAGGTTTCACTCATTAATGGAAAGTTTTCAATCTTAACCAATGTCACCCTGACTTCTATAAACTTTTAATAATTGTTCCCAAGGCAACAGATCCATATCTGTCTACAATCTAGTTTACTGATCAGTGTAACGAAATCGTTGCAAGTGAACTTTGTTCACGGCCCACATGTGCTGTCCCCTCCTCCCCGTTTCCTTGTTCCACTCCTTTCATCACTCCATATCCACAGGGGAGATGTAAAGCTTTTGGCGTAATTCAAGGCTTTCCTCCTTCATAAATGCCGTGCAATTAACTTAGCTCCTTCTCCCATTGATTTATGGTGGCCATGTTGGAGCCTGGAATCAGCCAGGCCCTCTGGGTTCCTAAAAGAGAGGGTGACTTGGCTAAGTTCCGTATTTCTCTCTCTTCTTCTCCCTCTCTCTCTCTCCCTCTCTCTCTCTCACACACACGCACACACACACACCCATTCACATCTGCTTCTGTGAGAAGAAAATGACTGAAAAGGAAGGGGAAAAAAGCAGTTAGTGAAACAATCAGACATAATGGCAGAATGATTGTAAGCGGTGCTGCGAATTCATCTGACATCAGCCTCCTTAAAAGGTGTGTGTCTAAAGTAGTGAAACATATTCAGCCAGGCACCTGAGCCTTTATGTTTGTTCTCCTGAAGATCATTTAATCACGACAAAAGACACATGTGCAAGCTCAGACGGAACGGCGCGGCGGGGGAGTGGATGGCACAGGTAATTTGGAAAAAAGACACCGCATCATTCTCCAAGTGGTTGGGACAGGATGGAAAAACGGGGTTCGTTGTTTGACCCAGAACTTTCCCACACAGCCACGGAAACAATAGTCTGTTTTTTTTTATCCAGTCCCACTCAGACGTTACACAGCACAGCTGTTTCCAGAACACCTGCACAATAGTGGCTTCTAATAAAAGAAACCAAAACATAAGCCATATGTATCACTGATGTAACGCACGTATAGTATAAGTGGACTTCTGTCGCTTTCATTTGCATAATCTTAGAATGAGTAGAAATTTATGCCACTGCATGAAAGAGCTAAACCTAAATTTGGTGTGCAGACCCCAGAAATTCACCGACTTTAACAGGGGAAGGAACCCAAGTAGATTTGTTCTGTGAGACTGGGCCCTCCGAAGTGTTCTCCAGTAAAAAGCAGCGATGTTTCACCTGCTCAGTAAGTGTAAGCAGCTTCGGATTAGTGTGTCAGCTAAATGGCTTAAAAGTTAAAAGAAACACTGACATAGTAGAGTCAGCTTTAGTTTCATAATCTTAATCACAGTTAAATGTTTGAGTAAAAGTGTGACTGTGACAGGTTAAGAGGCTGGCTTTAAAGTACCTCTGAAATTGAAGCGGAGGGGGGGGACGGTATTAAAGGCATAGTTAACTATGACACTTTGTTATGATGTTTAATGTAAAGAAATGTAAATTTTCCTTTCTTGAACTTAACAGTGATGTCCCAAGTAGCCGTTGTACATTATGTATGAGTAGAAGATACATTTCCTACATTTGATGGGCTTTTATTTAGTTTGGTCTCTCTGCAATGCTTTGATCTTCCTGTGTGCTCTTCTAAATTTAGTGTGGAAACATCCTCAATTTAAAGAATTTATGCCAAAACTGGTCCCTAAGATCGTCTTTCTCATCCTTTCTGCTTTTATCTGTAACCACAAAACTGGTAGGTACTCATCATATGGTTCCCAGAAGGTCTCTGACTCTATTTAAGGGTCTTTTTGAACCTATAGCCTGTTAACATTGTGTTTATGATTTGCTGTTGATGCAGTTCATTTTACAAAAGACAAAAAAATTTATGATTTAATTTCACGAGACAGCTCACAACATTTAATTCCAAACAGTCAGTTCAGTTTTAGTTTTCCCTTTCAGTCTAGGAACTGCATTTGTCTGCGTCTACAAAGGTAGCTAACATTAGCTACTTAGCATCTCCCTCAGCCACTGGCTAAAGAAAAAAAAGCACTTCTGCATTTTTCCAAGTGAACCGTAACTGCATGCTTTGCAGTTAATTACCAAGCATGTAGCAGTGTTGACACGCCTTGTCCACCCATAATGCACCATGTAAGAGGCATTTCAGACATATAGGCACATTATAGACACACACATACACACATTCTGACACACATGCCACCACAAAATCTGCCCGGCCCCTGTCTGCTGGCTACCCCTCTCCACACTGGCTCCATTCTTCCAGGCCACAGATTGGAAGGGGTGGTGGCATGCATTTTTGTAAGTGTGTGTGTATGTGCGCGCGTGTGTGTGTGTGTGTGAGAGAGAGAGGCCATGAATCAAACGCTAAAATTTGTGTGTGTGTGTGTGGGGGGGGGGGGTGAGTATGCTGTTAACATGTGCACCATGCATGTGGGCGGCTAATGCGTGCGCATGTGTGTTAGATCCACTGTGTTTTTGGGCAGATTACCCCCCCCCCGTAACGCCATGCCTAATCCAACCCACCATGATTTTCCCACTGTCCTTCCACCCACGCCGACATCACCACCACCACACCGCACTCAGGCCAGTACACAATGTCCTCGCCGAGGCTGGTCTGTCATTTCAAAATGATACTTTGTAGCTGGATAATTATACACTATAAAACAACTTTTATTTGTCTTTTGTTGTCAGTAGCCCCCAGAGCGTAATTCTGCCTCTTTCCTGGGGTCACTGGGATAGGCTCCAGCTCCCACTTGACCCTGATGAGGGCTAAGCAGTGGTTAAAAATGTATGGACGGTCACGGACTAGGCCGGTTTGATCCACAGCTGGAGTAGGCTTTTGATTATTCCATCATCACAGCCTGTTTCAACGTTTATGCCATGAACATGCTGAGATCATACTTGCTTGCAGTGTGCTGTGAATGTCAGAAAGGAGCTCATTTTGTAAAATACCCACAATCCATCTTGTCACAATGACAGCGGTAATCCTCCAATGACATTAAAACAGTTGATGAGGAAGAAAGACGCGCCTGTGTGTTTAAGGTTTAATAGGATCCAAACAGACACTTGATCTGACACTTCTTCTTCTTGTTTAACACATTAATGTGACGCTCATTTTATTTTTCAGCGCAATGCGGTGGAGTTCAGCAAAGTTCACGAGTTCATAAACTGTGGCAAATTATAATGCAAATACATTTGTGCTTCCAGTTTTTAATCACTAAGTGACACTAAACCAGTGATGTAGTTCAGCGTAAAACCCAAAGGAATATCACAATGTGGTGCAGGAACCTTCAACTTTCCCTCGCTCTCCACTTAATGCACCACATGGCATTAAATCATGGGGACAAGAACATAACTGCAGCTTACCTGCGTGTCAGGCCGAGACCCGGCGCTCTTCCTCTCTTCCCACATCTTCACTTTGTAGCTTGTGCCAAAGTCTGTCGCCTCAAATCTCATACCGACCTGCCTCCTTATGGCCACAGTCCTCAGAAGGTGGCACGAGAGCTGCACGGCCACCATCTGCTTCGGTGGGGAGAGGGATGCGTCTTCTCCATGCCCCCCCCCCACCCCCCACCCCCCCGTACACATGCACACACCTCCATTCATCCAAATCCTTCATCTGTCCCATGGATCACCCCCCCCCCCCCCCCCAACTCCTCGTCGTGTCACCAACCCCTTTGCTCCCTGAAATAATCCTGATGATAATTTAAAGAAATGAAGAGTCCCACTGGATTTATGCACTCCCGCTGTAGCCATGGCAACCATGGGCAACTTTGTATTTGAGGTGGGGAAGAAGGAGGGGTGTGTGCGTGTGTGTCTACACGGTGGGGGGAGAGAAGAAGAGGCATTGTTGTGTTGGTATTCAGGGTGTCAGCAAACTGGAGCAGCTCAGCATCTTTTTTTAGGGGAAAGAGGTAAAAGCTTTTTCTTGACGGGGGGGTGCAACTCCAAATAATCCCAGCATGTTGCTTAGAAACACTCTTGATGGAAAATAATGAAAAATAATCAATGAAGTGACGGTCTGCTTTTTCTGCCAGCCAAATGCCATTTTACCGTGTTTTTTCTTAAAATGTATCATCGTCAAAAGTTAGCATTCCTCCCAGGAGCAAAGGTAAAAGTCAGATAACCTTTTACCACCAGCCTATGGTTGCACATACAGTGTGTATCACATGCCACATGCAAATCCTGCACACAGTGCATTTGATGTTTGCCGTCTCGCCCGAATGTGCCGTTTCTGTAGCTCACTCCAGGATGTATATATCTGCTTTCAGCCTCTTATCAGGCGCTCGCAGTGTTCGCTGTAAAGCACAGACTCGCTATAGAGATGTACTCGCTCTGAAAAGACAGTGAGAGAAAGAGAGCAGAGGAAAAGGGAAAGGAGAGAAATGTGGGGTGGGGTGGGGAGGGAAAAAAAACTCCTGACACCTCAGACTCCACTTCACAGCCAGTGAAGGAAGAAAGTGAGCGAGCCGCTAAGCCTTCCCACCCTGCAGCCGCCTGCAAGGTGGAGATATTACTGTTCACATTTGGACAGATGCAAGAATCCCACTGTGGTGTGTGTGTACGCGTGAGTGTGTGTGTGTGTGTGTGTGGGTACGTGTGGGTACGTGTGTTTGTGCGCATGCAAGGTTAAGACCTTCGACTCTGAGACTTGCTTTTATAGCTAATGTTTATTACTGCTTGGGTTTGCTGTATCACTCTTTTCTAAACTAAAGCATGAGGGGTAACAGAAGTGTTTGAGTGAACTGTTCTGCATCCCCACATTGAACGATGAACGATGGACAAATCCGGGCTTTTTATTTATCCTCAAACGGTCAAATTATAGAGTCGGGGTTATTTTTCCAGCGAGATTATTTCTGTGTGTGTGTGTATGTGTGTGTGTGAGCTTTGAAAGGCTTTATGATTGAGCTGCTGGGAGAACACAGTGCACAAACTGCACTACTTAAAACCGGCAAGATGATAACAGGATAATCAAACATCCGTGAATTTTCTGCCCTTCTGACAACAAATATTCAAGAGTCCTGACTCAGAGTAGCAAGTCAAGGTAAGTGAAGGAGAATGCATAAAAATTCCTCCACACACATGGTTAAAAAGCTTTGGAAACAAATGCAGGCGCAAAGAGCTGCAGTCAGCATAAGAACCGGCACAAAATGGCTAACTAGGAGGAAGCCTGAGTGACTTGTCCAAGCCCCTGTCTAATGTCTTATGCACTTTCATGTTGCATTATATTTAATTATAGATCATACCGGGCCAGCCCTTAACAGGGCCTGCTTGCCTCACAGGTACAAACAGCTGAATAATTCATTAGGCTGAGTGTAGGATAGGAGTGCAGCAGAAGAATAAACTCTTAGTTCCATCTTGCTGCAGGACAAAATGGAGATGCAGTCTGGTTAAATGACAGTTTCTTTGTAAAAGGCATAAAACAAGCAAGTTCTCACAGGGAAATAGAGGCATTACGAGACCCACGGCAGCTGTTTGTTTCCGTTTTAGTTTTTAATGCTATGACGTTTATCAGGAAACCAAGAGCAACGCGGCGCAAGCTTTCACAAGGTTGACAGTTGCCTGTTGTCGGTTTCAGCCCAACCCATAGCCATTCTTTTACACTGTGCCCAATTTATTTTTGCTTTCCATTACGAGAAACCAAACAGCAAGTTTGGCTATAAATAAGACAGTCATTTCATTAGTTACAATGACAGATGGATGAGAGAGAGAGAGAGAGAGAGAGAGAGAGAGAGAGAACACTCATTTTTCGATTTTGGTTAATGCATAAATTAATGGACTGGCCTGAATGGATTGGCTGTAACACCACAGTGATGCAACCCCTGTGCTTCCCTCATCTATCCTTAAAGACAGAATGCTGTGAAAAGAGCGGGTGGTGCTTTTGCCCAACTTTCAGCAGAAAGAGTCTTAAAGTTAAAAATGAAAAAGCAAAAAGCAAAACTTTGTTGATTTGGTTCCTGGGTCCTTGTAACACAGCACCAGGTGGAATTTACAAGTAATAATTCAAGAGTTCAGCCTTCTTTTGATGCGCTTCTCATTCTCCATGTACTATGATGTCTAAAAGCTGATGCCCCTCTGAGTCAGGCCATCGTCATCTCCATGTGAGGGTCATCCGGAGTTGTGGAACGCCGCTACAAGGCTGTGAGGGAGGGGGTTGGAGACAGGTATCGTGCATATCTGTACTCTGACCACTAGATGCTATCAAATCTTAAATATTGCATTCTTGACAAAAATAGTCCCATGTGCAGCTTTTTTACACGCCATCAGTAAATGTTGTTTGATAGCAGCCAGTGCAGAAAACACTGCATAATGATGTCACCATCTGAAAGGCCAGACTGTATCCAGAGAGAGGCTGCAGACAGAATATCTGAATAAAGAGGATGCTTGTAGGAGCATTTTAATGTTTGTAGCTGCAGACTCCGCTGACACTGGTAAAAGCAGGCTTTGGAAACCCAGCAGGGGTCCGGGGCGGCGGGTACGCATTCTGCACTCCTCAGTGATTCCGCTGAAACTTGGGAATAAAAAAGGAAAACTTGGGATGCTTGTGCCGCCGCCTAAGCTGCTCGTTTCTGCCGACCGGTGACAGCAACCTAATTGAATCTATGTGGGGGGGATGTTTAAAACCAGGACAGACATTAAGCGGCATAACACATTTGATGGGAATTTACTGCTACATTTTATCCTCAAAAATTAGACCAGGAAGTGTTGGGGCTCTTGCTTTTATTTATTTACTCATTTTGACAAATCAACATCACCAAATGTGTCAACGATGTGGTGAGAAATGATCAACAGAAGCCATTTGTGGTCATTATTGTTCGAGACAATTTTAGATGTCATAGTGTATATAATTGGGGGGAATAATTTGAGGATGCATAAGATAAGAAAATATATAAAGCATTCAAAGATAGTTTAACAAAGAGAGTAGAGACATGGAGATGCTTTGCTGGATAGGGCCTGCTGTGACAAATAGAGAGGAGATGAGTGCACACGGCGAACAGGAAGCATCCGGAATGAATTCCCAGAGATGGCCACGCATGGCCGGGCAGAGCTGGCCTGGATCTGTGAGGTGGGGGGTTGTGAAGCTCCTGCACGTCCAGCTGGACTGAAAAAGAGAGACAGAAAGACGACAGAGAGAGGCCCCCGGGCGCTGACAGGTGTAGCCCTCCACTCCAGCTGAGGCCTCACAGCTGACCTGGATCTGGGGATAGTTCTCTCCCTCTCTCCCATGTGTGCGTCCCCTCACCCCATCCGGACCACATGCTTTAACTCTGAAGAGCTGCACACGACCGGATACGGGAATTCACCCTGCTCGTTATTCCTCATTTAGTCTGGTGAACCTCTGAAGCACACTGCACCGCAGCCAGCACTGCCTGAAGATACAAACTAGCACCCTTTCAAAACACCGGAGAAGACTCCCATCCTGCATTTTACTGCAGACGCTCGTTATCACACGCTGAACTGCAGCAGAACCTTTAGAAGACACCGGCTCCAGGCAGACAACTTTCTACAAGCAGGAAGTCGCCAAACTATTTTTGCCAGATGTCATTTCAAAAGGCATCGATTCAGCAGAAGCTTCCAGAATTTAAACCCAGATCGCGTGCAGTGGTTCGGTCTCAATGAAGGTTCGACCAAAACTATAGACACATTCTAAACATAAACCATGTAGGGAGTAATAGGGGATAGTCCACAACCTCCTCACAGACTACGAATTTACCCTAAAGATGCTCAAAAGGCATGGTTAGCATCGTGTGTTAAATGGTAACGTTGTTTTTAGGCAGTAAGGGCCTAAATATGTCCACCTGACCCGATCCACAACTGTCCTCTTACACACACATGCAGAGGAACATTAGTGCCGCGCAGCGTCAGGACGGAGCCAACGAGGCTGCCGTGTTTTTGACTGAGCCCGACGACACAATTTTAGGGAGTTATCGCACGAGCAGAGGACAAGGTCAACCAAGGAAATGTCTGTTTTTATGGCGTTATTATTCCGCTGTTCCCAAGGTGTCACTGGTGGTGCATAAAAAAAACAGCGGCCGACCCTTTTTAAAGTCACGATGTAGCAACGGAGTGCTGGAATTTTCAAGGTCAAGGAAAGGTTATGTTGCTGGATAATTATATTAGGCAGAAAATTATGATGCCTTATCTTTTTTGTTGCACTAGATAAATAAAAAAATATATTTAAAAAATGGCATAAATCAATTTGAACTGAATTAAAGGCAAAGTTAATTTTAGAACAAACTGGGGAGGCGGAGCATATTCCTTTACAATAACCGACCACCAGAGGGGGATAAAGTCACTACATTTATAAAGGATGTTCAATGATAAAACATCTAACATATATAATCATTGTAGCTGAAATTCAGATATCTTCAAAAACAGTTTTTCAGCTCTGGACGCTCATTTATTCCACATCTTTCATCTAAAAATGTGCGGTCAAAGTGGCTGATTTCTGTGATTTAGTCTATTTAGATTTGCTTGACAACTGCACTTCTTAAAACAAATTTAAAAAGTGACTTTTTGGCCCGCTGCTGATTTATTACGGCAGTAAACCACCTCCAGGCTTGCATTGTGTGCGCCGCTACAGTGTTTTAATAACATTATACAACTATCCCATCTCAAAATTATCTTTCATCATCCCGACTGTTTTGTCATGTACCGTTACTCAAATATCAACGACATGCCAACGGGATTAAAATTCAACCTGAAATGAATTTAATTTGGCTCACTGGCTCATTACGTGATGCGACTCTTAACATGATGAGCAAATTAGCGTTCCAATATGACAAGTTGAAATGATAAGGTCATCGCGGCTGACGGAGAGTTTTCAGAGCTTCAACGAGGCACGAGATTACGCTCGTATTAAATAAACAAATTAGCCTGAGTGAACATGGAGAGGGTTGACTCGACGTTAGATTTGATTCAAGAAAGGGAACTTGTGAAAGCTGGAATGTTCACCTGCGTTTGTATGATTTCATTGTTGTCTAACATGCTGGAATATAGAAGAGCATCAAAATTCCGTGTCATAGCCGTTGTGTTCTCTATAGTTGCAATTTTTTGGTCGATTTGCATGTTGTTGTTTTATGTTAAATCCTAAGAGCATCCTCAAGCATTTATTTTTCTCTTAGTTGTCATATTTTACTATTTGGACAGACAAGTTCACACATCTTGGCATCCTCCCACTTCGTGCCACCTCAACCAAACCTCCCTTTAGCACACAAACACAAACACGCTTGTGGATATTATCGGAGTGTTCAGCTGAGGCTCCAAGCTTGTCCAGTCCCCATGGCGGAGCGGCGACTGGGGGGAGGACAAGCTTATCTCGGCCCCAGGCCCCTCCCTCGGCCCCCTGCCTTGGCTCCAGGAGCTGGGAGGCAGATGCCATGCAGGAACCCCAATGCGGAATGCGTCTGTGGCCAAAGCGTATAGCGTTTAAAGCTTAAGGGACGGGCTTTTGAAGCAGACAGTCCATCGCAGTGATGTGTTTGTGTGTAAATGTGGGTGTTTGAGCAGGCCAAGCAGCAGATGGAGGTAAAGGCTTTTAGCATGACCGTCTCCCTCTGGCCCACCTGGACTAGATCAGAGCATTTGGTACACACATGCACATACGCACATGCACAGGAAAGCGGATGTACACCGTGGATTCGAAATATGTGACAGAATTACATCCAGGTGTTATGCTAGTCAAGGAATCTCTCACAACAGATACGATCAATAGGCGGTAAAGTCAATCGAAGATGGTGGAGATTATGTGACACAAATGTTTTTGCCTTGAGCCGATGAGATGAGAGAACGGTGCTCCCGCAAGTCCATAATCTTCATCCATATCAAAACACCTCTAGACATGCGGCACAAAGGTGAGAACAGGTGATTCTGGAATGCACAGCGTGACAAAGGGATGGGGTTAACGTCAAAAAGCTCCTTTCTTCCCAGGAAATTATGCTAAATGTGCAAAAACACTGGTCTAAATATACTGCAGGGCTGGAATGCGCCGCAGATTAGCCTGATGGGTCTGATGGGTCTATAAGACGGCAGAGCCGTCTTTCCTCTTTGACTGGCAGGGCTTTGAACCTCAGTCATGGAAATTGCTCCACGGATACATATCTGAATGCGGCTGTGTGTGTGCGAGTGTTTTCCCCTCAGACTGACTGGGATCGTCACCGAGCGGTGGCGAGTAGGTTTTCTGAGCTGAGACCGAAATTCTGCCTCTGCTTGGAATCGGTGACGCGCAAGTCATACAGGACACTGCGGCAAAATTAAAATTACACAATGGGAGTTTAAACAGCGAGCGCCAACCAAGCGACCGTTGAAAGTCTGACATTTCAGCTCTCAGGGCTAACTTTATCGTGCCGTCTTCAAGAAAAAAATAAGAAAAAAAGCAACGTTTGCTGAATTCCCATGATAGAAAATACAGCAGTGGTATAACACTGGATTCTTGCCTTTGATGTTTAATCACACATGCGCACGTCTTCCGCTCACAGAGGCACAATGCTGAGATAAAGTGACTGCAGTGTATGACCCATTTTGCAGAAGCGGGGTTTTACTTTCGTAACGCTGGACTGCGAGCGAGCGCATCTGTTCATCGTGAATACATAGCTGGTATCATACACCGGGAAGATGCAGCACGATGGGCTTTTACATTTTGAAAGGAAGTGCGAGGTTGGTTTCGGGTAACAATGCTATTGTCGCACGTCCAGTCATAATGCTGTTAGCAATGCTCCGTCGAGGCGTTAGGCAAGCCCGAAATCGTCGAGAAAAGCTAGGGGAATCATTATCTGAGTCAAAAAAAAAGAATCACAACTCTGGTTCAGGGGTTTTGTTATATGAAAAATATTTTGTGTTCCTTAAATGTAGCGACAAGCCTCAAACCCCCCCGAACAAGCTCCCCGAGCAGTTAATAATCGTTGTTTCACGCCATTGAAGGAGCAAGGCGAAGATAATGTTTTGTGTTGAGATAACGCTTTGCCTTATTTCTGCCGCTTCCCGTTAATGCATGAGACAAATGGAACGGGCGCATTGCCTCGGAGCCATCTAAATGAGGGTGTCTGCCATGAAGTGAAGTGAAGGAGGAGGAGGCACAAGGGTGAGTGTGTTGGGGGGGGGTGGCAAGTGCCACAAAAATCAGGGAGCGGCTGCTCGACCCTTGCAGCGCATCACGGCAGCAGTCAAGTGAATGTGAAAACAAGAGAAAGCTTTGCAGAATATTGATTTAATGCCGCAGCCTTAGCAGGGGGAAGATGCGCGCTCCAGATTACGTGCGCTCTATTTCCCACCCATACAGAACCTTGAGTCCCTTTGCCTCCACACTCCAGAGAGCCAGAGACGGAGAGGGGATGTTCCTTAAAGTGTGCATTGCCCTCTGTGTTGTCCAACCACATAAAAATATCACCGAGATATAAAAGTACGAAGGAAAAAAATGCAGCACATATCAAAAAAATTTTTAACTTAAAAAGCTACTTTACACACAGGCGCACAGTGAGGGTCGCCCCTTTGACCTCCAACCTTTATTGTTTCAATCAAGCTCTTTGTTTAAAAGTAAACTACCTTTAGAATGTATTCTTGGTAAAGATTGTTATTTTTTATCTTGAAAGGGACAAATTTAGATAAACAGTAGAATATTTCGTGTCACGTCAGCATGGTGTTGTGTACATGGTGGCTTCATTATTTTGGTATTAATGCTCCTTTTTAAAATTGTTATCTGTAAAACACAATATAAGCCAAAAAAATAAAAAAAGATTACTTTAAGTATCTTAATGCACGCAATGAAGACACAGATTTAGTGAGTTGCTTGCGTTATTATCTGTAGTTGTACCTCCACCACATTTACCATGTAAGTGTGCTGAGGTAAATTGAACCGGAGGACTACAAATGTTCTTAGTTTAATGTCAATTTAAAATGCTGGAGAGGATTAACTGACTACACCGAAGGGCGAGAGGTCGACTGACAGACAAAGCCAACACAGAAAGATTGCATTTCTCTTTCTTTGACTTTACAGCCATAAAAAAGGTCATAAAAAAGTCAAAACAAGCCCAGTCTACTCAAATTGACTCACTGAAGTTGACTTACCAGACTAATTTAATCTTTTTATAGAGAGAGGAAACAAAATGTGTGTATTTCTCCTTTCTGCCCTCCGCGTAACTCTGCGCGTCCATGACAAAGAACAGAAGATCTTTGGAACAATTTGTTACTTAACCCCCCTCCCCCGAACACCCCCTCCTCTGCTGAAAATTATGAACAGTGAGCAGTGCTGACATTCTTGCGCACAGCCAAGTGAGGCGGCGCCTGCGCTAAACCGTGCCGTGCTGGGCCAATGGCGCACGGAGCAGTTCTCTCACGCTGATCTGGGGCTGGCCAATGGCGCGCCACCGCCCGCCTCACATGACGCCTTTCTGTGCGTCCCTCTCCTCTCAGAGCTCAATCCCGGCGAGTGCAGGCGTCACTGAAGACTTGACACCGGCGCGTTCGGACCTGCGCTATCTTCGGCACAATCCGCCGGGCGTTATCTTCTACTAAACTTTATCTACATCCTCTGTAGCTGACCGTCCTAGCGGCGAGAGCGACGCCGCTTCCTCGGAGGAGCAGACTTTTTTTTTTTTTTTAATTTATTATTGTTATTAACGTCCCCGAACGACCGGAGAGGCGCAGGGGCGAGACAATAACGCCCAGAAGTTATTGAAATAAGTCGTAAGTAGGCGACAATCTTTTTCTGTCTTCTATTAATATTGTATTTGTTGAAGAAGATGTTGTAATTACGATGAATTTGTTCTGGATTTCAACGTTTATTTGCATGACCGAATCATTCCCGCCGTGTGTCTTTTGCGCTTTTGCGACAATAAGTGGACCATTAAACATTCTACGGCGCCTAATGAATTTCTACCTTTCAGAAAATATTACCTCGTACCATTAATGATCTCCAAGTTCATTTCGTCCTCTCGACAGTCCGTGCGTGAGTTTCTTTCCTCATTGTGCATGTATGGCTGTCTGCGCGCGGCGCCATAGCATGAAATATAGATAAAAGCACACGGTAAACCTGCTGACCCCTGCCAGGCAGCGCTGTGCAACCCTCCACACGGCTCAATGAGGACAATTATGAGGGGGGGCGAGAGAGAGGGAATGTGTGAGTGTGTGTGTGTGTGTGAGAGAGAGAAAGACAGAGAGAGAGATAGAGAAAGAGAGAGAGGATGTACTTGGAGCGCAGTAAAACAGGGCTGCACTTAACTTCAACCCGCCAGGCAGGATAAGGGTGGATCTTCTGTAGCCTCATTTCCAGCGAGGGATGTGACAAAATAAGGAAAAAAAGATATCCTTGAAGTTTATTCTCTAGCCATTTAAAAAAAAATGGTTTAAGGGGGAAAAAAGATGCCTTCTTCGTAGATTAATGGCTCCATCAAACCCTCCATGCGGTCATGTCATTCACTGAACCTTTTTATGGAGTGGAAATTATGGGGGTAGTGGGGTCATAAAGGGGGGGGGGGGGGGGGGGGTTGATTCAGCGGGAGGGCTGCGAAATTTCCTTACATTTAAACCACCGAGTAAAAAGGCAATGCCTCTGATCCTCTGTAATTTCTGCACAATGTGTGGAAAAAAAGTAGGGGACTGGAGTCATATTGGTGTTTTGAGGAGACTTCAGATGGCTTTAATTAGGACCTATAAAAATCGTCTGCCCTGGCCTTCGAGGCGGTGCTCTGGAACAACGAGAAGGGAGGGAAACTACCAAAAAAAAGGCAAATGATACAGAAACCCACTCAGGCAAATGGGCTGTCTTATCAAAATTTTATAACCCTTCTTTTTTTTCTCTCCCCTCGTCCCCCCCCCCCCTTTTTTTGATGCTGGTGGTATGTAAGCAGTCTGCCCTCTTATTCCCCTCTTTGTCTGGCTGCTGTGTTATCTTCACCCCCCCCCCCCACCCCTTCCCATATCCCTGCCACCTTAACTACTGCCTACAGTCGTCCGTAACCCAGACACCTGAACTCTAGACATAATGATCAAAAGAAGTTTCAGTCTGTCTGGATCTGCGGCGATCCTTTCAGCTTTCTTCTCCTCCCTCCTCCTTCACTTTTCGTCCTCGTCCTCGCCCCGCTCACCCTTTCTACATCTGTAATCAAGACGACTGCTCCTGTTAATGAGTTTGTAGTGCACACGCGCGCGCGTGCATGGGCGCACGCGCCTGTTTGATCAGCCCTGCTGCTTGGTGCGGCGGTATAGCCTATATGAATCTTGGACTTTGTGTGGGTGACTCACACAGCTGCAACACACACACACACTCATGCAGGAACATCAAAGACTTGCTCTGTGTGTGTGTGTGTGTGTGTGTGTGTGTGTGTGTGTGTGTGTGTGTGTGTGTGTGTGTGTGTAGCCGGAGCTGTGCTGTTCTGGCGCGTTTGCAAAAATATCGGAATGGCGTTTTGCCTGAAGTTTTTTCCCTCCCTTTCTATATTCTGTTTAATTCATTGGGGTTTGAGCGCTGTGCTAATCTCAAAACACTGCGATAATTGTTCAAGAGAAACTGAACAGTTTCCTGATTCTGAAGTTTTCCGGCACAGAGACGCTAAAGATAACAAACGATTACCCGATAACCGAATAATGGATCATGATAGATTATTTTATGTTAAGATAAATGCCACTTGGGTAGGATGTTTCAAACAAAGCCCGTTGACGACGTTTGTCGCATTCTAACAGCTAAAATTAATGCGGCTTCTGAAATATCATGAAAGGAAGCGCGCAATATTGGGATCTATTAGAGGTGACGCTCCATGATATATTTTAAAAATATTCAAATGTGCTGTATGTCCTTTGTTTGCTGATGTGTTGGTCCGGGATTACATCATTTGTCAGTCAAGCTGGCGCGGCTGGCTTCGTGGGAACGGGCTGGTTGGATTTAAGACGTAGGTCGTGCGTTCTGTTTTCCCGATCGTTTCCACTGCTTTTTTTTTTTTTTCTTGATCCGTTTTTGTTTTTCCCTCAACTGCATTTTGGATCGCCTTGTTTGTTAGGAGATTATCCCTCAACAGCTGGAACCAAGTCTATCTGCCGGGCGCCTAATCTTCTCAGATGCGATGTTTTGAAGAACAATTGTTGCTTAAATTTACAGAGCTTCAGCTAAAAAGGGGAGAGAGAGGGAGAGAGGGGAGAAAAATCCTGCCACTTGGTTGTGTGCTGAAAGCCGACTCTGTGTATCTTGACATCAAGGAGATGGAGGAGGATGCCCCTTCCTCAGCTACCACTCTTTGAAGGGGAAGTAATAAAACCGCTCAATGGGTGCAACAAGCTGTTCTTCAGTCATGCACTCTGAACCTCGCTACCTGGAGTTGAATAGGAAGCCCCTCCCTAACGAAGTCAGGAGAGAACATTTTATTGGCGTCTTGTAGATGTGGGGGTGTAGACTCTCGGTGTGAAATAATCCAGGCGTTCCAGTTTATAGAACAAGGGCGCCTGTCTTTTTTTTTTTTTTCATTTTAGCTTTTGCGTAGGCCAACTCTAGATTGCTAATCTGTTTGGATGTTTGAGTACAAATGATGTAAATCTATTAAGGTGTAAGTAGGTCAAAGAGGCGTTATACAAACATTACCAGATTGTCCCGTTAAATCCCACTCGAAGTAAAACACCGTCCTCGCAACATCCATGATAATGACATTGGACAATCACAAAGACACAGATTAGGATTTTCAGTAACCAGATTTATGCGTGAAGGAGTGAAGTCATGGTCGGGAATGTAAATTGTAGAATCATTCAATTACTGCCATGCCCTTCCCCGGGAGAAGTCCCCAGCCGTGAAGAGGTTAATTGTTTTTGAAGCTCCATCTGAGGGGAGAAAACGGACAAATGGGAGGGGATAATTGAGCTGCCGATAGTTGAGTGGATTATGGATTACGGCGTCCCTCCAAAGGAGAAAAGAAAAGAGGTGAGAGAAGAAGGAGGAAATGGAGGGAAGGGGTGTGTTGAAAGGAGCATGTTGTGCGATGCAGCCGCGGGGTGGTTCTGGCCTTCTAAGGAAGAGGGAGGACTTCTATCCTGTTTAGCCCGCGAGACGACCCCTGACCCCCTGCACGCTCCTCCCTGCTCCAGGTGCAAACCCTCACTGCTAGTAACACAGACACACAGTGTAAGCATTTTTTTTTTTCTCCCACTCGGCAAGAACGTATAGAGGAAGCTGCGTTTGGAACAGTTCACGCCTTCACCCCATCTGCTCCATTTTCCTCTTAGCGATCTTCTGGGGTCAAAGCTCCAGACCTGGCTGCTTGGATGATGGTGCGGTTGAGGTAATACGGAAGCTCATTTCCTCTAAAATAATTTCTCACTAATGTCTGTCAAAGAAGAAGAAAAAAAAATCCTGATCTGTTATGGTTCAGTCATCACAAGAGTGTTAATCAGAGCGATGTCATGTATAATTACTATAGTGTTTGATAACACCACAGCCGGCTACCTAGGGGCCATTAGTGAACTGCTCACGATGCTTTTAATGCACGTTAATAAAATTCAAGAAAACCTGGGTAGAGCGAGCCCTCTGCACGGCCTGCTGGTTAAAGCACTGTAAGGTTAATGAACCAATTTACATACTTTCTGCCGCCATCTGGGTGAAATGAAGAGGCAGATGCTTTGTTGTGTTGTTGGCTGTGCTGCTCGACGCGGTGGAATGCGTTAAGTTTGGAGTTGGATTAAATGGTCTGAAATGCCCTGTCGAAACACTGTAACCAGTGACGGGGCTGCCTTGGTAGCATATGTTCAATTCCATTTAAACGCTTTGTGGATGGGTGAATAATGAATGTTCTCTGTTGGTGCTGTCAGATTTGGCTTCCAGTCCATGTGTATCACCTAGCTGTTGGTTTTCATATTTAAAAGTGTCTTTTAAATCTGGATTATGCCTTAATAATATATTTTTTAAAAATCTAGGGGAGTGATTTACGCCTCAGGATGACAAAGTTGAAAGGAGCAACCTCGGGCATCAGGATAGATGATGGCGGGGGCTGTTTTTTGTGCATCCTCATCTTGGTGATTAAATTAAAAGAGATTAATGGCTTTGCTTTTCAGCAAAGAAGCACAGCGAGCTCTATTGGTGATCAATAAAACGGCGCGAACACAAAGGGGTGTAAAAGTAAAGACACCGGCTGGCACGGACGTCATCGTACCCTGTCTGCTGGGCTCGGATAAGGGAGGGGGCGCCTTGCGGGAAAGGCTGTTTTGCCACGGGGCCGCTCAAGTCGACAGATATCCGTCCCACTGGCACCCGCTGATTTCTATCTGCAAATGGAGACGAATCTGAACATTTCTGCATCTATCTGGCGCGTCTGATACTGTACATATGGAAGAGCAGCTGAAGGGATAGATGGGTAAGAGGGAGAATGATCAGTAATCCCTGCAGTGTGTTTGTGGGTGGGTGGGTGGGTGGGGGGGCAGCCATTTCTCTAACCCCATCAGTTGTCCTCCACGGATGATGGCGTTTACCTCACGCCTGACTTACACGGGTTGAAGAAAATAAAATCACCTCCGTTTTAGTGTGACGGTGTGTCAGAGCGGGCTCGAGTCTCCGTCTCAGATTAGCTCTTTGTGCCGTGAGGAAAGATGGGAATGGAGCTACAATGCCGCCTCGCTCCCGGTTGAAAGAAATCATTTGCACAATTTTATGAAAGCTGCATTTGTCCGGTTGGATGGTTCTATCAAAGCCTAACAGCCGCCGCGGATCGTGACTTAAAAATGACGGGTGAGCAACAAAGATGTCGGGTTAGAGTCATTTCTCAGCTGAACGCTCTCTAGGTAAATGGAGATAATACTCTCTTGGGCTTTTTTTTTTTTTTTTTAATATTTCAGTTCTTAAAGAAGTCTAATTTCCACAGATGTCTTTAAGCTGACATCAGTGCTGCCAGAGCTTGTGTCAGTGCTAAGCTTGTATTTATGCAGCAAAGATGAAAAGACTTCATGGTTTCTTTAGGTCTGCAAGTTTATCCCTTAGAAACTACCAGTGTTTCTTGTACTCCTCTTGAGTAGCATCAGTATTTTTTAAGCCTTACCCAGAAAAAAAAGAGAGCTCAGGTGCACAGCAACTGCAGCAAGAATATGAAAGTAATTACTCAAGTTGAAAACTGTTTTTTCTCTTTTCACGTTTCAGAACCTCCTCAGGTGTTTCCTGGTGACTCACTTCTTTCTATTTCATTTATTTCTGAAACCTTCCCATGGATCAAGAAAACACATTCTGGGTTTTAGTGTCGAAGTGGGACCATTGGGCCTAATGAAGTTCTGTTTCCCAGCATGAGTTTGGGAGCCTCATGATTACAAATGTTCTTCTCATTGTCTCCCATCATCTCCCCCTTAATTGAAGACAATGTAATTAGACAATGGGGTCTCGCTCATCATACCGCATGAGCAGAATGCTCTATGGAACGTGCCGTTCTGTTAATAAGTGGGAGGGGTGTGTGTCTGTGTGGATACTTGAACACACTCGAGCTTGGTTAATTTGGACGAAGAAGATGGACAATTAAAGTGGAGCTCCAGGGGGGGGATGTTCACTTTGGTCAGCTTCCCCACTTCAGGGCTCTTGTAAATATTCTTGGATGTGTCTGGGTCATGCGTACGAGGGTAGGCCGGGTTTGTAGTCACTAAGGGGATTGGGCGGGGGTCGTCTCAGATGATTAGGACAGCCAAGTGTGGAGAGTCCCTCAGTGACTGGCCTCCTTCACCTCCCTAATATGTTCTGAATAAGTCCCCCTCCACTGTGCATTTGTTGAGAGGTTTGGCGGGAGGTGGGTGGGGATTATGTCTGGCCACGGTTTGGGAGTGTTTGTCATCTGCCCCCTCGAGGCCTGCGCCGGCTCCTTTGTCTGCATGTCAGGCGCTGGCACAATGCAAAAATCACAATATGTCTTTGCAGTCAGGACATCTTAGGTTAGGCCCTGACACATTTCTTCATGTCTGGGTTTTATTTATGCTATTTATCTTTTTTGTGCTGGGGGGCCCCCATTGTTTTTAGTCGTATTGTTGTGTTGCGTTATTGTTGTGCAGCTGACACCGTTCATTTTACAAGGTGATGTATGTCGCGCTAATTTGTTTAGCTTTGAAAATGTGTTGTTTCACTGAAATGAAGAAATGTGCTGAACCTACTTAAACTCGACACGTATAAAAAGGCACATATTATTTATTTGTGATTAGTTGGATCCGGAGGAGATTATTCTGTTCACATTTGTGGCACTTTGTCGTTTCCTAGATTGCATATTCACTCTAAAAATGGACCCATTTAACACAAAATTTAACACAAACGCATTCTTTATAGTCAAATCAATTCTTCCATGATATTGCGCCTTTCAGACATCCTTTTATGACACGCGATGAGTGGAAAGAGCGTTGTTATTGCAGAGTGAAGAATTGGTTTTGTTACCAGCCGCTGAAAAAGAAGTGCTTTGTCTTGGCGTTTTGACATTCAGCAGTCATGCAGAGAAAAATCAATCACTGAAGGGGAAGCAATGCTCATTTCTCAACCAAAGTATCGAGGAAGAACAGAATGCTTTGCAGCCACAGGTTGCAGCTTTGCTAATCTGGTCCGCTGGTGTGAGGAATCCATCAATTTGTACCTCGCTCTTTTCCTTTGTTTCTGTCTGAAACGCATAAATATTACAGTATTTGATCAACTTCGTTTAGGTTCAACTAGCGAGCTGCTCGTTTCTTCCGTGTAAGACCTAATTTGGTTTAATGGTCTCAGAGTAGTTCTGTGGTTTCCAACAGTGCATCATTGTGTGAAATTTGGAAGAAAGATTCATTCATCGCTGCACAATAGCCAACAAAGAGTGCGCTGAGCTCCCGGCCAAATATCAAAAGTTACATTGAAAACAAACAAAACGCTCTTGCTGCGTACTGAAGAGGCAGAACCTCCCTATGACTGATGTCAACACTGGAGGAATCGGGCTCTGTGCTAGAAATGGCTTCTATGGCTTTGGATTCAAGTCACTTGGCCATTTGGAGCACCAGGAAATGACGGAAATGACACACATTCCTCCATCCCAGTAACAAAATAAACCCAAATCCATCTTCCGCTGCAATTTCAATTTTAATTACTCCTTCAGAGATGACGTGAACTTGATTTGTCCTGGTTCCTCTATGCGTCGGGACTCGGAAAAAGGTCGACCTTGTCACTTTGTCAGTATATATTAGAAATAGAAATGAGCTGTACACCATGGTTGTGGAATCTGCATCAGCTCAGCTCTATTTCTAATGGGGTAGTTAAAGCATTGAAATTTAAAATCTTTTTTTCCAATTATTTTTACTAACAAACAAATGGGAAAAATGTAGTTTGCAGATTGAAGATCCCTCCAAGTCAAACCTGTAAATTAACAAAATTTGTAAATTTAATCTTCCGCACAGTCTTATGTATGAGCGGTGGGTTCAGGGGCCTCTGTTAGACTCCCGGGCTTTTTAATTGACAGAATATTTTAAACAATAGAAAAATTTGAGCTGCTCACTTAATCTTCCTTGCCTCCTTGTGGGGTTTTTTAAGCTTTTTTTTAAAAAAAATTTACAGTTCCTTTGACAGTGCCTGAAGGGACATTAAAACAATTTTTCATAAATATTTTTGAACAAGCCTAGGAGCAGCTTTTTATAGCTGGGGCTTTAAGGAGTGGAGATAGACACATCAATGGCTGCTTGTGTACAGGAGCAGGCAATTACTGGAGTTGAAGCCCACAGTTGACCAACGCAGAGGTGCTCTTTAGTGCTTTTGTTGAAACCCGTTACTACACAGTGAACGAAGTCGTTAGATTACAGTATCAAAGCAGTCAGAACCAGCGATTTTGGCAGATATGAAACGTTTTTATATCAAAATTTTTTATTTTTATTTTTTTTGCTTGCATGCACAGATGAGCACAAGCTCAAAATCGTACTTACCCTTTGATGCTTTGAAGTAGCTTGGGCTAGCTTGGCAATAAATCTATGCAAATCATCTATCAAATGGAGTCTAGAACAAGAAAGCGAATCTGGCGAAGATAATCTCCATGTGGGTAAGAACCCTCAAAGCCTTGCATTATGTCTATCACATTCTCCCTGGGGGCACAGTCCCCTTACACACACATGCACACATATGCACTTATGCACGCAAGCTACCATCTCTCCCCCCCCCGCCCCTAAGGGCGCGGCAGGAGTCTGTCTTCATCTGTCCTATTGATTGATGAAGCAGGCGCAGAGGGGTGCCTGGGAGAGGCGGGTCCGGATCAGGGCTGTGGGCCGCTTCACCACGTGCACATGTCTGCACGTATGTCCGCTCATGGTTTTGCTGCCTCTGTCATGTCCTGCAATGGTCACAGCGGACCCCGCAGGATGCCTCCGAATCACACACACACACACCAAGGGGGGAGGGACGTGACACGCACAGCAGCACTGTCACACGATGTCAAAACTTATAAAAACGCCATGACACTCACGCACACACACATTCACACACAGTTGGAGTGAATTAGCACAGTTTGGCTGCACAGGCGTCTAAGCCGAACAGACGTTTTATAAACTTAATGTTCGTAGATTAGTCGGGGTTAATGATCCGATCACTTTGGAGCTGCCACAGTGTTTGCACGTGTGCTTGTGTGTTTGGATAAGGGGAAATGGCGCAGCTCTGCTGAGTTGTCTCCCTCTCTTTTAAATGAGACATGCCCCAGGCTCCATTACAAGAGCAGTATTTATGCTATTAGGGAACCGGGTTCACCGAGTTAGAGGCGGAACCAGAATGAAACGGCTAAAATTATGTCTCGAGGATCCTCAGTGGTCGGGCCCATTATTTTCTTTACATAAATGAGAAATTACAAGTTGTACTTTGAAGGTTATTTTTGCAAACCTTCTATTGGAATGTCCCAGACATTATTTCTGCACCATATAAATGTTGAAGCTGTTTTGTTTTTCATTGTTTACTCTGTCCAAGTAAACCTAGAGGGTGGGTTTTTTTTTTTTTTGGTTTTTTTTTTGTCCGAAACTTCATCTTTACTTTCTTGTGTAAAATTGGCTTCCTGGTGTGAGCCAGAAATAGTCTTCAGCCAATGATTTCTCTTCCTTCAGCTTGGACTGAACTGGAGTTGGTGGGTCCAGGGTGTAGTCCGCCCCACCCTCCCCACAAACACCACTAAGAAGCCCGAGTCATGTAATCCTGAACGGACAGAAAAAAGTACAGGAATGTAAAAGAGAGAAGAAACAGTGACAGAAAAATAAATGGGTGCGAGACCTTTTTTTAAAAAAAAAAACGCTATCCACCACCGCCACCCCCTCCTCCTCCTCCCTCATTCATCCGTCCCCTCCCTTTCTGCTCTGGCGTTCCTGTCGAGGCATGCCTCCATCCCCGCCAACCAACGTCGTCCAGGTCAGGGTGAGGGGGCAAGCGAAGGAGCGGGGGAAGGGGGGGTTGGCGCGGCGGGAGCAAACAAAGGAGCTCTGTTGCTGCCTCGCTGGGGTTCTGGGGAGGGTCGGCTGGATGTGCCGTGGGTGGAGGGGTACTGACGGAGCGGGAGTGTGACCGGGGTTTATCGCTAAGAATAGGAGATTAAAATGAATGGGAGGGGAGAAGCGCTGCCTGGTCTGTTCACAGCAATAAAGAAGACAAGCAGTGCCATTTTGTTCACACTCGCAGTTTGCACTTGGTTTGAGTGCGAGTGAGAGATAGGGGAGGGATGGAGATACTTCATTGTTTTCTTGGCTATTGTACAGTGTTTGCCTATCCCCCCCAGTTTTTGTTTTTTTTGTCCGTGCAGCTGTATGCAACAAACGAGGCGGGTGAAGAGTGTGTGCGTGTATATGATGGCGGCTGTCACAGCTGTTAGCAATTTCATCAGTGGACTTTAAGACGCACACGTACACACAAACGGATCCCCCAGTTTATGAAGCGGTATGGCTACGATTAAATCACAGAGGGGCGCAATTACTCGACAGCTTATCGTGCGAACAACAGTAAAACGAGGGCGAAATAATGAAGCAATGCAGGTATGCAAATTGCAAATGGCAACCATGGGAGCATAGGAGTCGTTCATAAGGCCACGGTTCTGGCTAAACGCAAAGACCGAGCACACAATATGAAAGGTCACGGTACCCAGACTGGTGCTTGGTGCAAATACTGACACAGTAAAGTGACTGAGAGGTGGCCATTGGAAAGAAAATACATAATCTTTGACACAGTGACTGCTGTGTTGCTAGCTACACCTCACCGTATTTCCAATTTACTGCAACTTGAACCTGTTATTAAAGTTGCACAACCCAAACAGTTCACTCCTTGCGTCGGTCTCCAACTGTATTTAAAATAGTGTTTGCTTTACACTTCCTGTAATGACGTGCTACGCGCTTTTACACCACAGAAGATTCTTAACAGTTCCTTTTCTTGTGCTGCCTGCTTCAGTTTCAGGTCCCGAAAGCTGGCGTGAGAACGAGAAACGGCGCGGGCGATGGTCACCTTAGGGAATGCTGAAGAGTGTAAACGAGGTAAGATTTGCCTCATCTGTTTGTCCCCGTCGTGTGTACCTGGAATGCACGCTACGTGTTTGCCTGCACGCGTGTCTGTGTGTTTTTGTTATGCATACGGTTGTGTTTGGTTGTGCGTCAGTGGCCCCGAGACACAGCTGCCAGGTGAAGAATGAGAATCCCGGCCCAGTCACGCGTTGCACGCCCGGCTCTCGCTTTGTCATTATGTTCCTGTCTTTGTTTACTTCCACCTTTAGGTCTCCAATGCAGAAACTCCACAAGTCTGGACAGGTTAACAGGCCAGACGGTTAAGCAATTATAAATAACAAGGTTTGCGTTCACAGATCCAGCTCAGGTCCTTTCATCTCCACATTCAACCCGGCAGCTACTAAAGTAGCTCCGAAATTTGAGGCTTGCAGAAAGTCACAAAAACAGCACAGCCTTAGGAATAAAAGCGCACATGTGAAAATCCATCTAAACTATTTTTAAGCGCGTCTAAAAATTCCAGAGTCTCACAGAGAGCCTTTCTGTCTCCCATGTGCGACTGCGATGGGGGGGATGGTAGAAGAAGAAAGGAAACTGTTTTTGTCAGGTGTTGTCACCCACCCTTCTTTCTTCTGCCTCAGCCTTGCAACCGACAGCAAGGATGTGATTCTTCTGCTTATAAAAGATGCACAAAGGATCCAGACCTCATTTTTTTTGCTAATGGTAAATATAGTCTGTCCTGTAATATACTTTTCTGAGGGGGGTGTTGCGGGTTTTAGTTCTGTGTATCCTTGTTTGGCATATAAGTCATTTAATGTAGCATCATCTGGGAATAGACTGGAAATCCTCTATTGCCCAACACCACTGGTCCTCCAGATGTCTCCTTTTAAATATGAACCACAGCTTTTAATGTGTTCGACAAAACCGAACACATTCTCATCCACATCAGCCCAGTTCACGTTTCACTCTGCCTCTCTTTCGCATGTCGCATGATGTCACATTCTCAGTTGTCTGTATTTACGTGCCTTCCTTTCCTCCACTTGTGCATGATTTCGGCTTCTTGGAGCATGCGCCTCGCGCTGCTGTTGCACGGCCCTATCCGCGCTATCATGCACAACCCCCAAGAACAAGCGGTTCTGACATTTTAACCAACTGGATGGTGATGAAAGAAGGAAATTCCATGGTTGCAGAGTAGAATTTAGAATCCAGAGAATAAAAGCAGGCCTCGAAGCTCAGCGCTGAACATTAATAGCAATTAAACTTGAATTTCTTATAC
Source organism: Takifugu flavidus (assembly GCF_003711565.1). Lineage (NCBI taxonomy): Eukaryota > Metazoa > Chordata > Actinopteri > Tetraodontiformes > Tetraodontidae > Takifugu > Takifugu flavidus. The sequence goes on along the minus strand of NC_079526.1, from coordinate 11,002,885 downwards.
TTTAAACTCCCATTCAGACCAGACCAGTATGGTTGGTTTGAGGCGGGAGAGTCTTCTTCTTCTTTCACTGTTCTTTTGATGAATAAACAATGTGTCCACCAACAAGAGATCGGAGGAGGTCAGGAGTTGCGCAAGCGCTTCCAACTCTGTTGTCTTTGTGACTGCCAGCACAGTCAGGAGAAGAAAGAAAGGAAGAAGGTGGAGGAAGTGTCCAGACGTGGCGCAGCGCTTTCTTCTCCCCACTTTTTCCTCTCAAGTGTGACTGTCGTCTGCTGCAGCGGAACCAGGGCTTTCAGGAGCAGCCAAGTCTGTCTAAGCTGGCTTTAAGAGCCACAGGACTCGCGGGAACACCGCCGGTCCCTTTCGGACCTTTCCTTGTATGCAGGAGCCGGGGCGGAGCTTCAAAACTATGAAATCATATCTCGGGGAGCGTGTGGGAGGGAATGACGGGCACGGGTCGCTCCATGAAGCCCTTATTGATTTATGAGAGTCCTTCAAGACACAGCAAGTAATTGTCAGTTTTACGCTCATGCAAAGTAACAAATGACGGTGTTGCGGTGGCGCTTACGCTAGTTATTAAAATTCCAAGTGTCAGAAACGCTGATGTTTGTATCTGCAGAAAGGACAAACAGCGTCTTTATCAAAGCCTCCCCCCCATCAGCGATGGTGCCCGTCATCCACCAGAGGAAGATTAGCGTGAGGGCTTTTATTGAGTTTGAAGCCACAGCAGTTTCAAAGTAGATGTAGGCATTAAAGATTGATGGGCATGAGGGGGTAGCGAAAAAATGAAGACAGGAATAAGGTAGTGGGCAGACAAGACTGGAATGAGGAATCAACAAGGAAGTGACAGTTGTTGGCAGACTTCAATGCAAGCGTGAGAAATTCTATAAGTGCGAGGCGCAGAACAGAGAGATACTGTAGAAGTGGCGAGGAGGAGGGCTGGGGGGCACTGGAGCGATGCCTTCAATGTCTTTATAAGGCTGTAAAATAGTGCACTTTCTGGCCTCTTTAATTGCCCTGAGAGGCGTGATGGGGGGAATCGGCTGTACCTGCCCACCAAACGAAGCCTCTAAATCCGTTCTGTCCAACTGTGGGGCGCAGAGAGAGGGCAACATTGCAATGACCTACATTTTAATATTCTTCATTGTTTTTGCATGAGATTAATGGAGAAAAAAAAAGGGATTGAACAATTCCTGGCACTTCCACGCTCCTTTTATGCTGCTCCAAAAAAAAAAAAAAAGAGAGAAAAGGGTAACGGCAAAAGATGTGAAGCTAAGAGTGAGAGGAAAAAATTACTTTTGACACGGAAAAGGTTTTATAAAGAGCAGACCAGAAATAAAAGAAGCAGAGCGGGCAGATTTTTATTGACCTTGTCGAAATGGCTACGCCTCCCCTGGGAGCTGTTTGCTGAACCCTTTAAATGTAAACTTATGTTTGACATAATTGGTCCAGAAAAAACAGAATTGCTTGTCTGAGAAATGCAGCAATCTCCGGCCCCCTCAAAAAAGCATTGTGGCCAAGCTATTTTTTAATTTTCTGACTGAATAAAAAAGGCGGTTAACTCCCACTTCTCCGTGGGAACGGCTGAAAGAAGAGTTATACAACTGACAAAACGACTGTGCAAACCCCGGTAATGCATATTTAAAATGTTTTAACAAGTGGTGTGTCGGTATATATCCTCACTGCCGTCTCATTCTGCTTCACTGTACCAACATATTGTTTTTTCCTATAGCCATTCGAAAATCATTTGAGACGTTGTGGGGTTTTATTTTCCCCGCGCCCAAATCCAGTGTTAATTTTTTCATCTTTTGTCGCTGACTTATACCAAGTTTGCAAGCGATGCGCCGAACTTCTGCCTCCATTGATGTTGGGAGCATGGGGGTGCATTGTGTCTCAACATGCCACGCTACCGCAGCTGTATAACAGTCGCCTGTTTTGTGCCAGGGCTTTATCAGTGGGTGAGAGAATGAAAAGGAGTCAAAGGCAGCCCCCTAAGCTTTCCATAATGCGTCCCGCGAGGAGACAAAGGCCTGCATTCACTGCTGGGTGTCGATAAGACCTATCATTAGTCTGCCGTTGGAGGTATTACCAACACACACAAACACGCTGGTATACACACGTATACACACCAGAGTGCAGTAGGGTACTTATTCCTTTTCTCCTCCCTGCACATACAGTACATATTTGTCTGCGTGACAGAAGAGTGAAAGAGGCAGCCGGGCTCGGCTTGAATCAAATAAAGGAGAAGGAGTGGACCCCCTGCTGCTTTCCCATCACACTAGTATTCACTTTGCTGCACATGCTCGGGGTGTCCACGCTTGGCTGTGCCCCCTCTGTGTGCATGCACAGGAGTGGGGGGCTGTTTCAACAAGGTGGCGAAAAAAAGAAAAAAACTCCCTGAACCCTGAAATTCCTCTTTGTGCCATTTGACCCACGAGTGGCGAGGATGGGACGCACTGCGCAGCCCCCACGTGCGAACTGTGTAGGTCACTCGGAAGTTCAAACCCTGACCCTGTTTTAAAAACTAATAATCGCTTCGAATCGTTGCGATGGTTTGGTTTAGCCGCCATAAGCAAGTGTTACGGCCGTTTTGTCCTGGAAAAAATGGCACCGTTCTCCTATTTTATGCTCTAGTGCGTGTAGTTAAAAGGCCAAATGACTCCCCGTTGACAAAAATGTCCGGGAAATAATGTGGTATTGACTTACAGATGAAATATGGAGTTGAATTTGGATGGAAAGGAGGAACACTTGGTTTCCGATTAAGTATTTTCTGCCTGTGTGTGTTTGTGAGGAGGATGACGGCACCGCTATCTAGCTCCTAAGTAGATGATGAAGCGTAGCTCGTATTCCCATTCCCTCTCATTAGTCCCGTCCCCGGAGAATATATGAGGTTACTTACCTTCCCTCACCCTGAGTTCCCCAGCAAAACGCCAAATGTCGGCCGAGGATCATTAGCCTCGCTGCTTGGAACAAATGGCCTTCGATAGCAGCTCAGCTAAAATACTACCGCAGCAGATTAACCCCTTGATCCTGGGAGGATAGCACTGAGAACATTAGGAAGTGAGGGGCGGACAGGGATGATGCCCGAGATTTTTCCTTTTTTTCTTTCCTTTTTTTTTTTTTTTGAGCCTTTGTCTGTGCGCTTCTTTAAGTACCATCTAAGAGTCCTCCATTTTGGGCCGTGGAATCTTGTTGCACTTCAGCTAAACATCGCAGTTGTTTGCCAGAAAACAAAAACCACATAGAAGACAAGTGGGCCGAGGATCAAAGGGCCGGTGAGGATTTGTCTGGCAGATAGTCCTGCTTCTCTGCCTCTCTCTCCCTCTTTCTTTGCACCCTCACGCTGCCAGTTCCAAAATTATAGCTCATGAAAAAGAAAAGCGTAGTCACAACAATCTCCTTCCTGCAGCAGACATTTTGCGCCCTCCCCCCTCTCTTTTTTGAAGGTTTTGATATTGGCGCTTCATCCCTCTGCTTTGATGTAGTTATCAATTTGCCACTTGATTTTTAACATTCCGCCCGTTTTCCCATCGAAGGCGCCCTAAAGGCTGAAATCACTGGGAACGCGTGAGGTGGTAATCTGACTGCGGCAGATACCTTCGTGACCCCGGTGAAACTTTGTAGGTTTATTCCAACCAAGGTCGGCGTGTTTTGGAAACGCGTCCTCGGTGAGGTTTGCGGCCTGTTGCTTGGGGGATGGGGCGTTTCAGATGTCTGTTTTAGGCAGAAAGACACACCCAGAGAATGGATGTAATTAAAACTAGCGACTTTTTGTGAGGAAGGATAACTGCTGTGGGTGGTCTAATTCTGCACGTATGCGCTAGATTTATTGATGGGCGGGCTCAAGAACATAGCGGTTCATGTTCAGGTACTAAAACGGTTAAAAATGCTTTGCCTGATGAATGTGGGGACGGGATAAATGACGCGAAGGGTAAATATTTGTCACAGAATACACAGGAATCTGTCGCACACAAAGCTAATTTACGCAAACCTCTTTTTTTGGAAATATTTGGGAGCTACTGCAGCTTATGCAAGGGTTCTTCAGCTTTGTAAGGGGAAAACTGCAAGGCAGGAAAACCCCACAAAAAGGGCATAGTCAGTCCCCGTTAACAGCGTGTTCTCATTAACACATAAACGCTCTGTGTTACCGTCAAACCCTCATACGTCCATTAATTAGCAACTTCCTTTTTTTCCTTCCCATTTGCGCGAATTGTCTCATTTAGCCCACAGAGAGGACAAAGATCTTTATTGTTGTTTGGTTCACAGGGTGCCTAAACACATGGGTGGTCCCGTTCTTCTCGTTTTTTTAGTTTTTTTTTTAAAGCGTACCGAGCAGCACATGGATCTGTTAATAAGGGTGTAAATTGGTGACTCCGTGCAGGGATCTTAATGAACAAGTTGGCCGTCCTGTTCTAGGCACGTCTGCTCACTGATGCAGAAACAGAAAGCGGAGTGGAAAGAGCAGCAGGAGCTGGTTTGGAAGCGAATGGACGCAGGGACGGATCACGGAACAGGGCACTGATTGATCGCTTCGCAAACAGTAAATTGCATATATTTTCTGGCAGATGCAGCAATTGATCAGAGCAGCAACAAAGTGTTGAAAAAAGGTTTAATTTCTACTCTAAAAAAGCTCCCCCGCGCTGCCCAGTTCCACCATATTTGAATGAGGGATAAACAATTCAGGCAGTATTTTTATCCGCCCAGGGTCAATGATTGTTCTGTCTCTATGAATATAGATCTAGGTGAGAGGAGCTGAGTTGAAATCCTTTTTACTAGGTCACCTTTCAACGAGCTCATTCGGATTTCTCTCTCCTCTCCCCTCCGAGCATGCTTTCAGCCACTCCCACATCAGACGTGGAGGAAATGTCGCCGTCGTTTGGCCTCGGCTCGGATCAGAACTTTACTTTTTATCTAGGAGAACGCTGACACCAGCCTGACACCGAGACACGTTATTACTAATTGGCAGAGTTCAGGAATTATGCTCACAGTCCCGGATCTGTCCAAAATCCTGTCATTTTTAAAATGTTTGGGAGAGAACGCGACATGTGTCCACATGTACAGAAACGTACAGTAAGTGTGTTTAAGGACCACACGGAAATCTCCAGATTTCACCAAGCGATCCATCATTAGTCCACAGATTGAACTTGTTTTATATGTATGATATTTTTGCCAAATGGTTAATAATGAATAGCCCCCCCCCCCCCCCGCTAGACCTCCAGGTTGAACTGACTTATACCCCCTCCCTTTCCATCTGGACAGCATAAGGATTTCTGCTTACAAATTCTTTTTGATAACTCATTCCATCTCTCCTTCACGCACCTCTGCCAGCCCAGCAGACTCTGCAGCCCCCCCGCATCAGACACTCAGCGCCGTCCTCATCCATGGCCCCTTTATTGTGTGTGTAGGGGGGGGCACATAAATCAAGTCGGCATTAATGGAGGAGACGCGGCGGCCATTGCAACGTATAATCGCCCTGCGTGTTTATCTGACGGCGGCGTAGCTTCAAACGAATGTCTGCTGTGTTTATGTCGCGTTTATGTTGGCGCAGCCCGTGTTCAAACGGCATTACTCTATTGTTTTTGTTTTAATGCGTAGCTTTTATAATGCTTTTTAAACAATAAATTATGTGTTAATATACACACATGCAGCTCATAATTCATCATTTCTGGGGACCACCCAGAGTCTTGGAATAGGCTCTGGTTGGGTTGTGGTCCATATGAATTCATATAGGAGTTCTTTAAAGGGATAAAGAGTAGATTTATTACACTGTTGCACATGAGTGGGCGCTGTAATTTCCATACATGCACATCTGTGTGTGTGTGAGTGTGTGTCTGGCATTTTAATAACAGAGTTTACCAAACTCGTGAACTCATCCCCTGCTTTCTTCTCCTCTGCTTGTTTTCTGCCCAGGTCCAGACACGACGGAGGCTCACACACAGACGCACATCCGACGGCACCTGAAATCTGTCTGCGGTTTACCACCACCCTGACACGCGCACATGCTCACACACACACACACACACACACACTTGCGCGGCTTTTACGGTAAGAATGATGGGTCACAGAATTAGCTGGATAATAATGGTGTGAATGCACCGTCTTATTGTGGCCCAACTCACAGTTTATTACAAATTTATGAATTCTGAAAAAGGAGCAATTGTGCTGCCGTGCATGTTTCTAATGGTGTTTTCTCGCATGCGTCAAAGACCCCCCCCCCCAGTTTTATTTCTATTTCCATCAGCCAGAACCGGTCTGCACAACTCAAGCCTAACAGCCACACCGCAAACCTCATATCCAGCCCCCCCGTTCGCCCCAAGCCCCTCCCAGACTTCCAAGCTTCCTGCTTCACCCTCCCATGTTAAAAAAGGAAAAAGATAACAGGCATGCTTAAATTACAGCGTGGGCTGCAGCGTTGTGGGAAACCCTGCCCTCATCTCAGCATTTGCTCTGCTCGTTCATTGTTTGTTTGTTTTTTGTTTTGTTTTTTTCTCTCAGCATGCAGTACGGTTAGGGGTTCAGGCAGGGTTTATTTTAATGTGATTTTTTTTTTAAAAAACAAAACAGAAAAAACGTCCTTTGTAATTTGCGTGCGCAGTTGTTTTGACCCAGCCAGTGGGACGATGGTTCAGGATGTTCTGCCATCTTGGCGTCAGCCTCCAGGAGTTCAGCGAAAGCTAATTCGTCTTTTTATACACACTTTTGATTCCTTAAAAATAACAAACTGAAAATAGAATTACCTTTGGCAGCATTTGGTAACAACAAATGCCAAAGACAGAAAAAAAATAGTTTGGAGTGTTAAGAAAAATAAGTAAAAGGAGATCTTTCTGTGCAGCAGCGGCTCCAGCTTCAGGTTAATTGCCCCCCCCCTTCCCCCTTCACCACAGCTGTCTTCCTAACCAGCTGTAATGACACACACCATCGATTCGACCCCGCCGGAGTGGGGCTAGCTTGGTTAGCAACCAGCGGTGCTGAGAGGTGTGTGTGTGTGTGTGTGTGTGTGGTGTGTGTGTGTGTGGGGTCTGAATGGCGAATGAGGCGGTAAAGGAGCCGCGCTGCTAATGGATGTGTCTATTGACGTTCCCATTTAGCGGCGCGTTGTAACCGATAGGGCAATGATTGCGTCGGGGTTGGGGGAGTGGAGGGCGAGGGGAGGGAGGGGACGCGCAGGCCAGACAATGACAATAACGAGGAGGGTTATTATTCGGCACCCCGCTGAGCCTTGTTCACGTCTCCCTCCTCACCTATTGGCTATTATTATTATTATGATTATTATTACTCCTCCTCCCATCTGTTTCTCATGACATCATTCATTAATACGGGATTATATTCTTTCTCTCAGTGTTCCTTTTTTAATTTTATTTTAATTTAGTGCAAATATATTTTAGCGTATGGGGACTAAAAAGAATTCAGAGATAATAACAGAAGAGGAGCAAACCCGTTTTCTCTATGAATTTTTTAGACTAGCAGGTTGCCCTTGAAATATTGATTTATAACTAGCACATATTTTTTTTCCTCAGCTGCCTGTGTGTGTGTCTGTCTGCATGTGTGAGAGTGTGTGTGTGTGTTGTCTGTCAGTTCCAATGAGTGTGTGTATGATGAATATGAAAACAGTTGGCCTGCCTGCAGGTTTGGCAGCAGACCACCTCCAGCTGGACTCCTACACAAGCGCGTCCGTGTGCGTTTGTGTGAGCGTGGTCGGACACGTCGGCATTCATCTGTCAGTGCCGTGACAACTCGAGGATGAAATAACCAAAAAAAAAAAAATCCGCCCGGCATAATAGAGGGTTCGGCACACGATGAATCCAATCGCGGAGAGGAGGCGGCGCTTTTCCGGCATCGGTGGGAATCAGAGCTCGTGTTCTGCACGGCTGAGATGATCAAAAGGAGCTCTGCAGGGAGAGAAGCCGGGGAGTCGGAGAGGAAACCAGTTTGACTAGTTAAGGTGAATATTTGTAAGTTTTAGGTCCATTTTTCAGGGAGGGTTTTTAATAATTCTTCCCCGGCTACTGGGATCTGATCCATTCTCTCTAGACTGGATTGGATTTATTTATTTTGCATCATTTCTGACCAGATTAACAGTGTTTCAATTGGTGAACAGTTTAATTTTAGAATTTAGTTGTAAAAGTATGTGTGTGTGTGTGTGTGTGTGTGTATGTGAGAGAGAGAAACGTTAGGGCAGATAAAGATAGCGACGCCATTCCAGCTGTCAGGAAATGGAGAAAGTCCACAAACACACGCACACACACGCAGGTAAACAAGCCGAGTAGCTGAACAGACCAGGTCGTGGAATGATGTCTGCAGACAGGCAGACGAAGGAGGCCGGTCCGTACCTGCAGGCAGCCTCACCAGGAATTTCCTCCCCCTTCTGTGGGAGCAGGAGAGACGCTTTGGGGGAGGGAGGGGAAGTAAACCGGGTTTTCCAGCGAGGTGGGTCTGAAAAGGCCCGATCCTCTCTTTTTTTTATAAAAAAAAGGAGGATATTCTATTGCAGGGCTGAAGTCACGCACACATGACGGCGCAGTGGCGCCTTTTAGCTTTGCCATTTTCCATCAGAAAGAGTTTTAAGCAGGAAGTCCAACCCGTCAGCGGATTCCAGTTTGAGTTCTAAATAATTTTGGACTCCAGTTGTTCATATATTGAAGAAAGTATTTTTTATGTGGCGCTCCACACACACACACACACAACACACACACACACACAGCCCATCCACTTATCTAAAAAAGCTTCAGTGGTTAAATGTCAGAGCTGTCTGTGCCATTAAGGCCAACATGTTTGATGGAAGGACACCCTTGCCTGTCCTCCCCCTCCTCCTGGTCCTGTCTCTTCTGATTCCCCTCACTCTCCCCCGTTCCCTTCCCCTTCTCTCCCCTCAGCTTCCGCGTCATGCGCTTCCACCCCCACTGAGCTCGGGCTGGTTTCAGGGCTGATGCGCGAGCCTTGTCACTCAGATTAGGGCCACGTTGTCAGCTCAGGGCCCTTCTCAGCGATTCCCCCCCCCCCAACCCCCCGCCACTGCCACCCAGCTCCCGCGGCCAGAGGAGACCTTATAAAGCAGCGTCCGCTCTCATCCACTTCTGACAATTCCAACGATGTCACTCAAAACAGAGTTCAGGAGAGAGGCCCGGTTAGCGGCAGCGCTCGCGGCAAGGACTGTGCTTTTTAGTCAAGGCCGGGGTGACACGTCAGCGGCCTTTCCTCTCAGTTGAAACAGAAAAAAGGGAAGAGGTGGGCAGTTAAAAACCCATTCTGCCGAGTCAGTGACTGTTGGTTTTAATTGAGAAATGAGTATCGACAGATAAGACATCCACCATATCCTGAGTCACAAGTTCCAATACTTGTTTATCGTGTCACCACATCTTGGCTCCATCTCACGATGACCACAGATGATTCAGCGGTGCGTGACATCCTTTTCCAGGAAGATGGTGGACACTTACTTTACTGGCATGAAAGGCAATGATAAAAAGAGCTGAGCTTGGCTTCGGCGCCGCATCATTGTGAAAGTCGTGTCCGAGATGTGAGCTTCACACTCTCCGCCCATCCGCCACACCCGGACGCAGCGCGGTGACGAGCAGCTGCAGCCTCCACGCAGGTGCCGCGTTTATGAGTCAGGGGTTTCGAGATGATGCTCCGAACCACTGACTGCAGAGAAGTCAGCTGTGCTCACAGATCCCAACCGTGTCGTTGTCGCCACGTTGAGGAGCGCGCAGTCGCTGTGGCGGCGTGATCAAAAACGCAACATAGCCCATGCTGCTTCCTCCTTAGTTGCAGGAGGGTTCCAGGATGCAAAATGAATTGTTTTTCAAGTAAAGTGTAATTTGGATGATCCCAGATGGTAGTTGATTGTTTTTTGAAAGGTGTTTGAACGGTCAGATCCGCTCCCGTTGCAGCTTGCCAACAGGCCTGCGCTCGCCCCGGTGAACATTCAACGCTGTCGGTGAGTTTGAGCTAAATTGGAAAAACCATCGACCGTTGATTGTACCCCGTGGCCGGCATTTTATCACTTAGCATCTCCAGGAAGAGGCGAGACTCCTGCAGAAACAGGAGGGACGGTTACACGGCCGCACAGAGGCGGTTGTGTTTGGTACCGCGGATAAACAAAAGTACCTCCATCTCTCAAAGCCGCAGCAAAGGTCACAATCAACATTCATTGCTGTCGGTGGGTTTAACTGTATGGAAGAGCTCACTGAACGATGAATGCAACTGTGTCCCAGATTTCATCGCAACGTCGAGCAGAAGAGCATCCCATTATGCTGATGATGTCATTATTTATTTCCCTGCCCGCGGCCCCCGCCGGCAGCAGCGGCGAGGATTGACGGGCAGCTCAGATTGCATCTTGATCACGCCGGCGAAGGGGCGAAAGAGTCGGGAGTCTGGCTGCAGCGGCGGTGGAAGAAGAGATGGAAGTGATTGTAGGAAGAAAATGACCTTTAAAGAAATGTATGCAGAGTGTGTGCATGCGGCTCCTAGGGTCTGTGATAAATGATTTAGTTATTGTATAAAAAAAACAACCAACCCGAAATCTGTTCTGTATCAGCAGATTCCAACATATTAAGTGACCTTTTTGGTTTAAAGAAGAAAAAAACCAACTATCTTTAACAGGCTGATAAATGTGTTTTTCAAAGATGAAACCACCCGCTACAATCTAAATATTTCAGAGTCTATGTTTAAATATTAAACTCACTTTAGGAGAATCTGCTTCCTGAATATGTCAAACCTTGTTATTGAAGTTAGCTGGGTAGTTTTAATAAACCTGTTCCATGTTGTGATTTTTTTTTAATCTTATTCATCATCTGCTGGATCTTGTTTGGTAAAAGAATTAAAACATTACAAAAACCTAATGCTTTTTTAAATTTAGTATTTGTCCATAAGAAGTTGCATGTTTATAATTGCAACCTATATATTATTTAACTGCATTATAAAGTACACTGTAAAGATAAATAAAAATACACAACTCTCACAATGTTTTGGCTAATGAAATTGCTAATACTTTAGTTTTTAATGCAGAGAATTATTAAAAATTTGAATGAACACACATTGACAGGCTAATTTTTAAGGAATTGACAAACCCCAGACGTTTACAGGAATCTGCTTATCAGTTCTGAGAACTCTGCACAAATGAGTCATCATTAATGGTTCAAACACATAAATGTTTAACCCATTTATTTATATTCATGCACCTCAGTTCCAGTTGGCTTATTAAACACAAATGGTTATGAAATGGTTTAAATCTGCAGCCTTTAGGGAAACGCCTCACTATAATTCAATGAAAAGCAAGGTGACATGAAAAGGCCTGACCAGAGAGGGTGGAAAAAGAATTGATGCAACAGGAAACCCCCAGTTCACTTGACCGTAGTTTCACATCATTTTAAATGATTTCTTGTTCTGAAACGCTCCTAGTCAAGTAATAATAGTCCCTTCTCATGATGTGAATTGTACAAAACCACACTGATGGTTGCGAGTTGCAGAGAAACTGAGTCATTTTTACTGTAAACCAAGCAGCCAAACTTGACGTCACGGCGGAGGAATTTAAACAAGCTCACAGGTTGCATGAATGAATTTAAATACACTTAGCAGCACAAACATCCACAGTAAAAGACTTAGAAAATCGGGCATGAAAATAAATAGACTGAAGGTACAGAATAATACCTATTTTGTCCGCCAGGGGGACCAGTAACGACTAATGGCCAGGAGCCAGAGATCAGGTTCACCATCAGTTGGTTTAATATTTACGCTTGTGTAGATTGAAACGATGGGTCACAAACGTACATGTAAACCAAACACTGACATGCATGATAACCAATCATTCAAGAATTCAAAAGCCTTTTTTTTTTTTTTTTTAAAAAGGAAACCATTCATGGTTTTGTATGATTCATCTCATTTTTGGTGCAGCAGAAACAAATGAACATTCAAAAGACAGCAGTCTAGTTTTTAAACCTCACTGGCCTGGAGATTAACATGTAAACCCTAATATCCCATAATGACACAAGAACACCTTCAAATAGTAAGTCTTCTACCAGAATCTCGACAAAGACAGAAAAATGAGTGGTTTAACCTGGTATTTTAAGCGCTAACCTATTTAACAACAATAAAATGTCAAAAATGAAACAAAAAATACTACATATTTGACATTTGAGACAGAAGACAGGAGAAAGATGGAGCTACCTTTCAAAATATAGCGTTACAGGAAACGGCTGAGAACCGGCTAAACATGATAAAAGCAGTTTATACATTGTTTTTTTTTATTGCTTTCCTAAAAAAATGAGCCTTTTCTTCTGCTCCATTTGTGATATTTGTCAGATTTTCAGTGACCAACGTCTGCTAAAAAGCTTCACCACTAATGTTTCACAGTTAAAACATAATCAAATGACTATCAAGTGGTTTATGTGCAATGTGACACCATTTAATTCCACCATGCTGCGATTCGTTTGAAAAACTCATTAGTACTACAGCAGTGATGAAGAAACATGTCCTACTGGGAGGAAAATAACACTGGTGTGCTAATTTGTCAGGACTTCTGACAGCCCTGCAGACATACAGTTTGGATTCCTGCAACATTTTTCTGCTCATTCCGCAAATTTCAGTCTTAATTCATCGGCCCCTCATGAACACTCTTTCAAATGCCTTTATATCTAAAAACAACTTAACGGGGACGCGTGGTGTAAAAATGTGTTAAAATAATTCATTATCAATCATCAATTATTCCTGAAGACAACATCAGAAGTTAATTTGCAAGCTACAGACCTTTTTAATCTTGTGAAGCCGAGTGAAAATAATTAGCAACAGCGTGTCTAACACATGCACAGGGAACATTAGAAATACAGCAGTTCTTTCATCAACACTATTTAAATGTGGACTTCTCTGCAAAAATGAGAAAATTGATTTTTTACATTGGAAATCTTTGCAGCTGAGGGCAGAAGTCTGTCCTTCATAGCTAATGGTTGAAGCGGAATAACAGGAAAACCAAGCTGAAGGAATCCTGATATAGTGAAAGTATTGAGAGCAGAAGGCCTGAAATGAAGAAAACCAGGGATTTCGCTGCCCTGTTACTGTCTGATGTCTACCGGCCTGAGCTGCCTCTCACCCTCGGCCAAAAAGATGTGCATGGCCCGGTAGAGCAGATGGATGCCGAGCTCTCGTTTCCTGTTCAGCGGCCAGTTGGACACCACGCCGTAAAAATCGCCTCTCTTCTGATTGGTGAGCATCTTTAACCCTGGCAGAATAAAGAGGATTATCAGAATGCTGGGAAATAACCGCGTGCGTGGCAGAAACCATCCCTATGAGTAGCCAACATTTATGCGGTCAAAGCGTGGGCCTTCTCACCGACAGCCTCCACCATGCACGCCTCTCTGGTGTACGCCTCCACTGGAATCACGTTCTGGAAGCAGTGCAGAGAGATGACGCCCTGCTGGGAGTTCCACACCTGAAGGATGTGCTCCACTTTGGGGCACAATTTCTGCCACACGGAAGTAAAAGGAGCAGTTATTACAGATGTTTTAGTTCACCGAGCTGACCAGTGCCATCAGGCTGACCTTGGACATTTTGTCCCCTCGGTGGTACTCTAAAGCCTCGTACAGGTGGCTGTAGGGACGGGAGCGTTTTCCTTTGCCCACGTAAAATATGGCGTTAACAAATGTCTGGAAACACTCCTGTGGGCTCATGGTGTGGCTGCGGAACGGGAGGTTTTTGGTCACCCTGGCAAAAGAGAGAAAATACACACATATGAGGACATTTAAGGCTGAAGCAGCATTAAATAAGCTACTAAATCAAACCACACTGTTCATTAGAAGACAGCGCTTCCAATTGATTGCTTCTAATTCATCGTTGAAAGGAATAAGTTGCCTCACAACTGTTTGAAAGAGAAGTCGGATGCGTCTAAAGCTTTCAGCACTCATTTTACTGCTGCTGCGAATCGTTCCGATATGGCGCATCCTGGTCTTGCTTTCAATAGTCAGCTACTGACTCACACGTCTTCAAAACCCCACCGCTCGCTTGGAGCCGCAGCCTGTCGCGCTGGTCACTATTAAAGACACACTTCAGGCTCTGACTGCAGGAAATCAACTGGCGGGGATGAAAGAGATTGTTATTTTTTAAACTCTGCTTCTTTTATGAGGAAGGAAATTGCAAGCCATTAACTCTCTCCGTCGCGTCTGGTGTTATCTCCCGAGTCTGGGAATCTGCACATGTGGCCTCACACCACACGCCTGGAGATAACGCAAAACACAAATTTACAACTGGCCTCATCTTCGTCTAACCCCTAGGAACTAGTAAACAATCACCTTGAATTAGCTCTTAAAATAATTGTTGGGGAAAAAAAGCTCTTAGCTCTTCAACATAACATGAATTTATTGGGGAATATTTTTGCCCTTAACAAAAGGCGGAGGCTCTTCAACAGCACTTTATATGATGATGCTGGGCTCACAGAACTGAAAAGGCTTCTGCTTAGATCAGAATCTTACATCTGACTTTCATCTTGACACACTAGCAGGTCATTAAAAACAGGATTATTAAAAGCTGGCTTGTTCCGACCTTATCTATAGACGTGTCCCTACTCTCAGAAAACTAGACCCAAAATTATCAGTCTGCACGTGGATCCACTGACACCTGTCATTGCATCTTCTATGAAGGGTGAACACGTGTCTTTATCTGAGAGACAATGTGCGCCGGTTCCAGCTGGTTCATTCTGTCTCAGCACAACTACTGCCAGACGGTTGAGACCCGTAATGAACGTGTGAAGAGCCTGTAATCTGTGTGATTGCAGCGAGTGAAGAGACTAACCTTGGGTCAAGTAGCAAGTAGTTGAAGCAGGATTTAATGACGCCTTCCCTCCACTTCCTGTTTTGATCCGCCTGGTCGAACTGCTGGCAGAGAGCCTGCTCGTCAGCATGGCAGTGGGGCAGCTCAAAGGTCCGCAGGGCCAGACGCAACTCTGGGCTATGACCTAAATCTACAGGATAGCGGAGAGTCCCGGGGATAAAATCAGCCATGCCCAGCTAACTTTAGGATTATAATTTAAAATCACAGGTCAAGTAATTATACCATACACACCAGTTTGGGGTTGGTCGGTCTGCCTTTGTTGCCGTGGTGACTGAGAGTTTGACTCCTTCATCAGACGACGCAGCCTTCGCATGTAGGTGGGTCTGGTGCGGCTGCTGATGGGGCCTGGGCTCTCGCCCAGCTCCACCAGCCTCAGTCTGAGCTCTCTGTCAGTCATCCCTGCCGTCTCGGGAAGCACAACCTCACACTTCTCTTCTTTCTTCGGCTCTGTGGGAGGTTTCTGGTTCTCCTTTCCTACGCTCTTTTTAATGTCCGCCTGCATGGACCGCCAGTCGTAGAGGACGGTCTCATCACCGCTGGAGGTACTCATGCTGGAACTGAGCGAGGTGTTTGAGGTTGGTGGGATGTGGGTCTCGATCAGCTTGTGGCCCTGTTCCGTATCCGTGTACAGGTACTCCACCGGCTCCTCCAGATCCAGGATGTGCGGACGGCCTCCGGGGGTGTAGGACAGGTTCGCAAGGTGCTGAGGCCTACTGCAGCTCGACAGGCGGCTCATGCTGTATCTGGGGGTGCAGCCGGTGCCTGGAGTACAAGGAATGTCGGAGTTTTCACTGGATCCCCTCGGAGAAAAACAACTGGAGCTGGATGAAGCTGAAGCAGAGTCAGACTGTGACTCCTCGGAGATCCATGCGTCTTCTGAAAGGCTCTCGACGCCGTCCTTTAGTTTCTGGTTTGGCGCTGCCTCCTCTGCGCTCGTGAGATCGTCAGTCAGTAGATCCTCGTCCTCGGTAAGCGCCTGGCCTCGCATGGCCAGTATAACATCCGCAAGGTTTCTTTCGTAAGTGCTCACAGAAGAGTCCTCGTTTTTCTCCAGGACGACCGTGTCGGACAAAGTCTGCGTTTCAACAGAATCACTCGTGCTCTTAGAGAGAATGAGTGTGTCAGCCTGGCTGTTGCCAACACTGGAGCCGGGTCCAAGGGTGCTGGGCTTCGTGTCCTGCCAATCGGCACTCAAAGAGTCTTCTGTAGTGTCTGAATGGCCGGCTATATAACAAGGTGCACGTGGTGAGCTGTACAAATCTTCTGTGCTCTGCGCCCGGGGCGTCTGGCGCCGTGTTCGGACCGGTGTCGGGAGGGAGTCATCAAAGAGAGAGGACGTAAAGAGCAGGCTCTCGGGGGTTTTGCTTGTTCTCATTGAGTAGCGAGTCATCCTGGAACGGGTCCGGCCTGTTACAAACGGGCTGTGGGTGAGTGTGAGGTCAAAGTTGTCCTCAGCTGCACCATTTCCTGGTTGATCAATCCCACTTTCCATGGAAGTTGTGCATGTTTTATCTTCATTGCTGTCACGGGGCTTTTTTCCAGGTGAATCAAATGCATCTCCAACATCTGTTAAAGGTTCTGTGTTTTTTTCATCCTGAGCTTCTGTTTGGACATCTGAACGACTGCATTGTTGCTCTGACTGTGATGAAATCTTAGTATTTCTGTCAGGCTCTGCTCCAGCAGAGCTCTCCTCTCCGTCAGAAACTAAACAACCTCTGGGATGCACGGAAGCATCCAGAGCACTGGTATAATGGTCACTATCACAGCTACTGTAATGGCTACTCCCAGTACCAGAGCTACTGTTGCCAACAGGTGGAGAAGCAACTTTTTTTGAAGCCGCATCCTTTGCAGGGTCGGTGTCCTTTTCTCCATCACTCTCCTCCAAAGGGAAGCGGCTCATGACCGTTTTCTCCATGTCTTCTTCCGTGCTCTCGCTGCTCTCCCTGAAAAAGACGTACACGTGATCCGGCGACGTGACGTCGATGCCCTGCTGGGGGAGAACAGCGGCCATGCGTTCTGTATCCAGGAAGTCGGAATACTCAGAGAGATCGAAGCCTGGACATCTGCCATCAGGCTGCACTCCAGGAGCTTCGGGACTAAAAACAGGGAAATACTCATCTACATCTCTGAAGCTAACGCTCTTGTGACCTATTTGCCTCCTGTGAAATGCAGGAAGAGTGTCTCTTCGGGAGGGAGAGTCTTTGCCATCTGAAGAAGCAGAACACTGTTTTGCTTTTACTGCGGTTGTCTCAACATTCGTATCCAACTGATGTTCTTCAATAACCTGCAGCGGCGCTACAGATCCAGCTGCAGACACACGTGTGCTCGACAGTATGGAGGGACAATCGGGTCTCCAGGCTGAGCTGGAACAGTTCAGGTGGCATGCCTTTGTCTCAATATCAGAGACTCCTCTGCAACCTGGCCTTCCGTTCATGTGAGATATGGCGAGCAATGACGATCGCCTCGTGCTGCTCAGCACGGCCTCACCAAAGTCACTCATGATGGAGGAGTTGGAAATATAGCTGTGATCCGATTCAGGGTAGCCGGATGTGTCCGTCTGGTCTGAATACAAAGCTGTGGACCAAAAACAGGTCACTTATTTAACATAGCCATATTGTCTGCACATGCTGCCCCACTCCATAGTGTCACCTTCTTGCCTTGCGCTCCTATGATGTTAAATCTAGACATTGACTCATACAGGCATAATTTAAACTTCATTCCCAAAAGGGTAAACAACAAACTAATGTATGAACCTGTACTGTACTGTTTCATGAAGATATGTCAAAAAGAGGTTTTCTTACAGTACTGAAACTGAGGAAAGTCATCATCATTTTTGTCTGCTGAGCTGCCCTGATATTCCTGGAGGAGCAGGGCACATTTCCTATTCTCCTGTTGCTCTGCAAGCTGCCTCGGTGTATTCCCATCCTATAGAGGGGGACGAATATCATGAAAATTAAAAATAACGTAACCACCAAGGTTTTGTTGCAGGCATAACGATAACTTACATTATCTTTGATTTTTGGGTTGCCGCCATTCGTCAAGAGCAGCTTAAGGTTTTGATAACATCCCCAAACTGCAGCAATATGAAGTGGCGTCAGTCCTTCTGATGACCTGGCAGAATTACAGCAAAGCATTAAAAACATGGTCAAACTTCGAGGTGAATTGCTCATGCTGTTGGTGAAACTAATCACAAATGATATCAGTGATTGTGCAGCTCGGTAGTTGCGAGGTAAAGCATCTCCTGAGGCTGCATGGTGACTCCCTGTGCTGTCAGTCTTACTTGACGTTGGGGTCGGCTCCATGCTGCAGCAGCAGCTTCAAGCAGCGTGTGTTTCTCTCGGTCTCTCTGCCCACCGCCAGGTGTATTGCTGCCGCCCCTTTGATGCCCACCAGGTCCGGGCATGCACCTTGTGAAAGCAGCAGCTGCACAGATCTGTCAAGGAATGTCAACTGTTATAAAGGGACACACTTGATGTTGACTCACATCGCATATTCCGATTGAGATGCGCTGCAGAAGCTCTTGGAAAAGGCATGTACGGGCATAGCACCAGCAAAGATGTGTTACCTGGGATCTCCGTTCTTCACCGCTTGGCAAAGCTGACTTTCCAGCCTCGACGTCTTCTGATCCATGACCAACTTTTTCCGTACAAGATTAGTCAGTCACCATGCCTGATATCGGCCCATTCCAGAAACCGAGCAGCAAATAATGTAGTTTTAATCGACGTTAGCTTGCCCAGCTAATAGACGCAAGTCCGGAAAAAGTAGCCTTTTCCTTAACTCGTCTTAAGGCACCTATCGATCCACTGCCGGTACTTCCTTTTTTAATTGTAAGGCTGTGTCGTTACCACACGAAACTCTTTATTCACATAATCTTAATGTGCAAAAGCACTGTGTTGAATTTCCCTCCAAACACACAAACAACCCCCTTTGTTTACAGCCAGAGGAAGTCCCGCCCCTGCGCGTCTCTGATTGGACAGTAGTTTTCTATCATCCAATCAGCTGCAATTTGACTTAACGTCGCCTAATCGTTAAAACAATTCATACCATCTTTTTCAATTTGATTGGCATAAAAAGAACTGGAAAGATCCCAAAGTGGACTGTTAATAATATAATTTATCTTTAATATATATTAAGTGCGTCTTATATATATTTATATATGCATGTGTGTGTGTGTGTGTGTGTGTGTGTGTGTGTGTGTGTGTGTGTGTGTGTGTGTGTGTAATTACACCAGTATTTAATATAATACACACAATGTTTTTTGCAACACTATAAAGCTACATTTCACAAGGTTATTTGAAAACTTGTCATCTTCTTCTTATGGAAAAAAATCCGCCAGGACACAATCGAAGAATAAGAGAAATATTCCAATTTTTTTTTCCAAATAATCTTAGAAAGAGCAGAGGGAGAAGAGCGAGGCGGCCAGTAGTAGAAGCTGCAGACTGGGGTGGATGGATCCCGCGTGGTTGGGCAAATTGCAGTCGTCGTAAGGCTCAATGCAAGCTGCATAAGCCAGCACATGAGCTATGTAGCTCTGCTCCTGAACTCCATGGAAAAGGTGTGACATGGGACCTTTGGCATAGATGGCTACATCATCTATGCCGTGGGTCTCCGAATCCAGAGGGACGGCAGCCTGCTGACGGTAATCCTTATCCGCTAAGGACCATCAGATAAAGCAGCATATTATTTATAGTTAAGGCTTTCAGGATAAGACAAACACTTTAATTAATTCCATGTGATGTAAAATGCCTGGAGTTATAATTTTAAAAGGAAGGACTTCATTATCAATATGTTAATGTAATGTCATGATACTGAAAAAATACATGAAGTTATTTATTTTCCCGGAGCGGTTACCCAGTTCCGCCACAAGATGGCACCAATGCACATAAAATCAACGCAAACTCACATGAAATTGTCTCATTTACGTCTGGACGAGTTCCATTGGCGATCTGATACCCTGGTCCGTTTCCATAAACAGCAGTTGTGAAGTGCTTCTTGTCCTCAGCCAGTAAAGAAGACACGCCTGTGAATTACAAAGAAAAATGTCATTCTAAGTTTACACCCCAGACACTTGACCCTGAGGATGGGATAGCCTCCCACTGGCGTCCTTACCTAAAACTGGGTTTCCTCTGGGGGAGTCTCCTCCAAATGCGAACACATGGGAGTGGTCAGCGGAGACCACAGTGAGAGTGTCCAGCTCGCTGGTAAGTTCAGCCGCTCGCCCGATCGCTTGGTCAAACTCGACGGTCTCATAGAGGGCTCTTTTGGCCATCCCTCCATGGTGAGCGTGGTCAATTCTGCCACTTGAAGGTCAGAAGAAAGCAGATGATATGTAAGCCAAAGTAAAATGATCATCATCATTCAACAGCAGCATTGAAGATAATCACTGATGTTAAAGGATATTGCACATAATATTGCATGAAATCCCACTTATCTTCCACAAAAAGAAAAAATCCCTTCGGGTTCTTGCTGAGAATCTGAATTGCTTTTTCCGTCATCTCTGTAAGGGAAGGATCCATTTTTGGATCGCGGTCCAGCTCGTAGCGGCAGTCTTTGGGCTCGAAGAGACCTAAAGGCGAAACATCACGGCCTGGATTTAAACACTATCAAAAATCACAGCATCACTGAGGACAAACACCTCAGACTGATAACATTTTAATTTCAAGTCATCTGGCTTCACAGAAAATAACTAGTTTTTTTTACCCATTAGGAAGTCTGTGTGACTGGGATTGACGCTGTCAAACTCAGACTTTTCCCAAACATATTTAACGTTCTGCAGGCCACAAACACAAAGACACAGGTTAGTGTGTTTGATGAGAGGTACATTGTAAATGATTTGATATAAGTGAATGATTTGGTTATGAGGAGAAGCCTGTGAAAGATCTAAAACCAACCGTTTTGTCCTTCACCCATTCCAAAATTAGGTTCCTCCCGTCTTCCCGAGATCCTCTGGAAGTTGGGTATTCTGGATCTTGCATGGTTTTAGGGTACATGTACTGACGGCCTCCTCCGAGGATGACCTGGACAGACACGTGTATGAGGAATTGCTTTATATTATATATTAATATTTTGCTTTACGTTGTCAGTTTCGGTAGCTGTGACATCGACTTTAGTCTAAAAAGTGAAGAGCAAATCCCTATTACATAAGTTGACAAATCGGACTGAAAGCCTCCTTCTAAAACTTGACTTTCGTCACTTCGGGACTTTGAAGCTTACGTCGATCTCTGTGTTGTAAACCAGCTGGTGGGCGATGTCGCGGCAGCCGCCTGCGACCGCTTCAGGAGAGAGGTCGGAGTCGGCATACCAGCCGCGGTTGGCGATGTGCGCGTAGCTGGCTCCAGGGGACGCGTGCTGCACTCTGGTTGTCGTGACAATCCCCACCGACTTCCCTTGAACACACAGAGCAGTTCTGTTGATATTTTACAAGCAGCCCACATTAGAACCAAATACCTCAACACTAAAACCCAGAAGAAGAGAATCCAACTGCCCTCAGTGACACCCCAGCCGGTGTGAACCTTGACCTTACCTGCTTTCTTGGCGCGGTGCAGGACCGAGGTGACCTCGTTGCCAAAGGTAGCGTTGCAGTTGTACCTTGGAGTGGCGGCGTTGACACCCAGGGTTCCGTAGTTGGCCTTCACGCCACATTGGTAAGCCGTGGCTGTGCCGGCGCTGTCAGGCATCTGCTTGTCCACGTTGTATGTCTGTGGGAGCCAAATATGAGCAAATTAAGCAAGCTTTCCATAAAAACGTGGTTTAAATATGCATCAGTCAGCACGTGTCAGTCACCCCTGACCTTAGACAGGGCCAAGTGTGGGAAGGTATCCATAACCAGATCAGCTTCCTCACCGGTTCTTCCTCCCAACTGGCCTTTGAGCATCCGTGCAGCGGTTACTGTCGGCACTCCCATACCTGGAATCAGGCGGACACACACTTGAACCTAAGATTACACCGACGTGAGCAGCACAAGGCCCCCATTGTGCTCCACGAGCCCTGGAGGACTTTTGCATTGACCTGTTGGATTCACTACAAATATCAAATAATCTTTCGCAACAGTTAAAAAAAATGTATAAATATAAATTCCAGTTAACGATAATCTCCGCCGCTGTCATATCATTTCCAGGAAGAACTTTGCAGTGTGTCTCCATAGTTACGCCATCTGATTAAATATTACTGATAAATCCCTGATTATATCTGAAATATGCTGTCGTCAGCGTGCCTGTAAACAGCTGCAGACGGACTGTGACTGTAACTCCAGCGTTTAATGACTATATGGCAGGATGCATTCCAAAATGAGGAACTTGGTACCCGAATAGACTTGAATAAATTAGATGTTTATTCTCATTGTGTAACACTGTAGCGGCAGCTTCTCTTGCAGGGATGAGAAGTTTATTTTTTTGTGCTTGACTGTCCAAACCTGCTTCACTTGTCCACACAAAAGTACAGATCTGAGGGACTGAGTCACACATTTCTTACTTTGTTTATGAGCTACATAGTTTTAAGCCCGTTTCTGGCTTCCCGTCATGCGAAGAGACGGAGAGAACTAAAAAGTTATAACATCAGTCGCAGGAAGCCTGCTGCTCAGACTCACCATCTCCTATGAAGAGGATCATGTTCTTTGCCTTTTTGATGTTTGGCTGAACATTCATGGCCGTGAAAAGTGCCTGTCTGCCTTTGTTGTACCAGAAGTCGGAACGGAGCTCACGCAAGTCTCTTTCTGGAGAATTAACATACATACATCATAAAATGGTCATGACTTTATGAACTTTATATGGCATCATGTTATGAGAGTGTGTACAGTCCTTCATGTATTGTGTAAAATATCCTTCGTGTATTAAAAAAAGAACAGAGAACTTCTTTACCTGGAGCAGAAGAAGTCCACTGAATGGAAATGAAAAGAATTAATCCAGTAACAATCATCTTCTGTCGGCTGGCCATGGTGTGTCAGTTATGGCTTCATTTAGAATAAAAAGGATTTCTGCACATGCAGGTGCTTATATAGTCGCAAGCAAGGAGCAAAGGGCACATGAAGGACGCACACACACACACACACACACACACACATGCACACACAGGTGTAAGCGTATTTTACAGAGCAATACATTCATAATGCCATATGCAGCTCATGGTGTGTTAAAGCTTAATGAGCCATTTATTTGAATGTGTTTGTGTGTGTGTGTGTGTGTGTGTGTATGTGTGTGTTGCTTATAGATTAAGTTTACATAAGCTGCTAGTTTTCTGCCATATCAACTTTGGGATCTAAGGCAATTTGTGTGAAATGTGCGTGTGAAGTCATAGGTAAATGTCATGTTTGGGTGTCTATATATGATCTTATGTATAACGTTTTTACTTACGTTTGCTAGAAACTCAGAATGGATAAAAGATTAAGTAATTTTAGTGTTAAGTTCTTTATATATCCACAATAATTAAACCTTTTTCCAACATTTCTTTTAATTGTCTGACAAAGATGGGGGTTAGGGGGTTATTAGGGTGGGGGGTGATCATGTGGTCTCACCACTAGATGCCACCAAATGGATATAAAGTTTTCTTCATTACTGTTTGTGGTTCCTCCCATTCCTCCCAGTACCTCCTGTCACTATAACCCCTCTATTATTGTTCAGACAGCACATTTCTGGCTATTTGATATGGGAGATCACAAGATAGCAGCTAACTCTGCCCACATTATGCAATGGCTGAAAAATTAGGCTAAACCACACTTAAGTATGTCAACCAGAATGACTAATAGAAATTAATGATGGGAATTTGTCACATTGAATTACGGCTACAGCGTAGCCGTCTAGCGATGCTAAACCCCCGCAGTATCCAGTAAGTCATGCAGTGAAATAAACACACACCAGAAAAGTCAGTTACCTTTAAAATCTTGTTTGAAAACACACAGTATAAAAATACACACGCAATATTTGTATATCTGCAAATTATCTACATTTACAGTCCAGTAATACAATAGAAATGTGGCGTCAGGGTTACAGTACAGCATCTTTAGGATTATTTTTAAAAGTCTCAGTTTGCAGCTTGGTATGACAGGACGCTTCATAGTCCAGGTTTGTGTAATGTTGCCATTTATTCCCTGTGAACACAGAAACTAAATCAACAGCTGCCCAGTTCAAGTGTCCACAAGCTGAGAAGATTGTGTCACATAATTAATGTGTAACATCAGAGTGTCACACGTTACAGTTATGCATTAATCAGAGTGTTGGATTTTAACATGAAAAGTAGAACTAATTAGCGAGTGCCTGCTACTCTGCACATGCTAGTCTTTATATAAATAGGTATTACATTATGGGTGCATGTGTTGGCCTGGTTATTCTGTGCATAAAGTGTCTATTGCTGCTTATTTGTGATTGTTGCTGGTGCTGATGGTCATCTCAGGACAAGCAGCAATACCAGCAGGAAAAACAGGAGGTTGGAAGGGGACTTCACGGCCGGGCTGGAGGAGTGGGTGGGGGTGCGTGGGCAAGTCCTATAGGGTTCCAAGCAGGCGGCGTATGCCATGACGTGTGCGATGTAGTTCTGCTCTTTCACCCCGTGAAACAGGTGAGCCATTGGGCCCTTGGCGTAGATGGCCACATCCTCGCCGCCGTGCGTCTCAGCGTCCAGCGGGACGGCGGCTTGCTGCATGTACTCATCGTCGTCTGGGCACAAACGTATAGGTGGT
This sequence comes from Takifugu flavidus, assembly GCF_003711565.1. Classification (NCBI taxonomy): domain Eukaryota; kingdom Metazoa; phylum Chordata; class Actinopteri; order Tetraodontiformes; family Tetraodontidae; genus Takifugu; species Takifugu flavidus. Next base: position 10,978,401 of record NC_079526.1, on the reverse strand, counting down.
TTTCATAAAATATGCCGTGATATAGAAATTCAAATCCTACCCATTATTCCCTGCATTTTGGAGTCTATGAATAATTCTGACAAAGTTCCACAGCTCATATATAGCAACGCGATTTAGCATTAAGAAAATAAATTCTAGTTTATGGGCCTATAGGTATTTGCTGCCATGCTGTTCTAGTTTTCATTCTGGCCTTTGCAGTGTCTCATATACGTATGTCTGGACCAGAGTTTCAGAACTGAATCACTCATTTGTAATAGCATGTTTACTTTGACTCAAAGAATGTGCACCGTGAGACGCAATCAGGGGTTTTAAAAACATTAGGTGACGCCAGGCAAGTCAGAAAGACAAAATTGTGGGTTTTAAACAGCAATTCATCGGCGGGTTAGAAGTATTTCCATCCTCAAATATACACAGACATGCAATGACTGAGGCATCGATGTGGAACAAAGAGGAGGAGGGACTGGAGGACGGCTGTCCACGAAGAAAGACAAATAGCTCTTTTCAAGTGTCTTACATGTATACAGTGGGGCCTGAGAAGAAAAGAGATCAGAGGGCAGTGAAAAGAATACCATAAACACCAGTTTCTCCTTTCCTTCCACGGGAAAAAAGCCAGGCACCAGTCGGACCACAGGATCTCCTTAAGCACGACAGCATAGATGAGCGCAGCAGCCGAAAGGCGTCGGGAGGTACTTACTGTAATCCACCATTGTGATGTTCTCCCTGCTGCCGTTTACGTGGATGTAGCCCGGGCCGTTGGCATAGAGGATGCTAGTGAAAGGCATCCCGTCGTCTGCGTTCTTGGGCGCCAGGCCTAAAAGCCAAAAAGAGAGTGGGTAGGTCACTGAGGCGCCCTCACGCCGCTTCACATCTGACATACATCCGCTTTCCATTTGGTCAAAACAGTACCAAAGATGGGGTTCCCCCGGGGCGTGTTACCGCCGAAGGTGAAGACGTGGGAGTGGTCGGCGGTGACCACGGTGAGAGTGTCTGACTCCCTGGTCAGCTGAGCGGCTCGCTGGATGGCCCTATCGAACATCACCGTTTCCGTTAACGCCAGCTTTGCTACGCTGTCGTGGTGGCCGTGATCGATTCTCCCTCGTGCAAAAGAGGAAAACAACCCAAATGAATCAGCATTCGAAAACCTTCTACAACCCCCTTTTTTCCTCATGTGGTGCTATTTGAAATAAAGATTCTATGACACTCATCTTCCACAAACAGGAAGTACCCGTTAGGATTCTTGCTGAGGATCTGAATAGCTTTCTCTGTCATCTCCACGATGGAGGGATCCCGCGTGCTGTTCCGGAACACCTCGAATTTCATGTCCTTTGGCTCGAACAGACCTAGAAGTAGAGAAAAGAAAATGGGAAAATCGGTACAGGCCTTTCTGAAGAATCGACTCTGGCACCATATGGCGGTAATGATGAAGTAGATGTACGCTGACAGGCCGAGAGTACAAACAGAAATGAGGAGCAAAGGCAAAGCGGGGAAGTCAAACCGCTGTAAAGTATATACCTACCAGCGTATCCAGGCAACGTTCTAATCAAAGCTTCCACTCACTCACAGTAATTTCTAGTTGGTTGACCCCCGAACATTGAAATATAAGGAAATCTTACACTGTAGCCCGTCAAAAGACGGGCTCTGTTTTAGCTATGCAGAATTAAAAAAAAGAAAAGAAAAAGATAACAGTCCGATCACATTGCCCTTATTGCCTCGGCAACATGCCCTTTGGCTTTTGTGACTCTATTAGGGTAATAACATCAGCTAACTGTGGATTTACAGTCCACTGGCATGACTACGATGTAGCATTGTAAAGATAAAATCCGTCTTCCCGAAATCTGTCTTTTCGTAGTTTTATGGCCTAAACAATGTAAAGAAAGCCAATATTGTGCCTGTACGTGTGTCGTGGGTGTTTCAGTGTGGTCTGTCCACAGCATCAGTGCATGTGATTTATGAACCACAGTGAGTGTCTCCTTATCGGCTTCACCTCAGATCTCTGGTGACACGTCTTTACCCACCCATGAGCCGGTCAGTTGTTTTGATGTTTATCTCATCGAACTCCCTCTTGTTCCAAACGTAGCGCGACCTCTTGTTCTGGGGCACGAGCGAGACGGACGTATAGAAGTCACTTTTTAAACGATTTGAACTGAGGCGTGGGCGTTGCGTTCGTACCGGCTCGGCGTTCAGCCACACATCGATCAGGTTCCTTTTGTCGTTGCGGTCCCCCTTACGAGAGTTGGACGTCGGGTATTCAGGGTCCAGGGTTCCTCTTGGCGTCATGTACATCCTGCCTCCCCCCAGGATCACCTTAGTGGGCCAACAGACATTTATGTCATCACAAAAACTGACGTTTGAGCCTCTTAAGTAATTTAGTATGACTAAGATAGTAATTGAATTTTGTGTAGCAAACGCCGGTTTTACACACATCAATGTCAACATTGGTGACCAGCTGGGCTGCGATGTCCACGCATCCCTGTTCGATGGCGCTTTCTGGGAGATCTGAGTCACTGTACCAGGAGCGGCTGACGGAGTGGGCATAAGAGGCGGCTGGAGAGGCATGCTGGACACGAGTGGTGGTCACAATCCCCACTGATTTACCTCGAGAGCAAAGAATCACAACCAAAACCATGACCAGGCCATTTTTTTTAATAAACCATCATCTTGTCAGGATTAGGGATGCAAACCAGAAAGATCACGGCCGTAATTAACAAAACTTGATCGTGCAAGTGGTGCATGATTTTATATGATCATAATGCGATTGAACATTGAACTGAGCCCCGTGTAGTAGGCGAGGCTATGCTTATCAGAATATTGTTTTAAGTGGATTGAGATAAGAGCGCAATTAAAATGATCTGATCTTTGTATTACCCTGCGCATCTAATACCTGGCTAAATCGTTACCTTGTGCTTTAGCACGCCGCAGCACCGAATAGACCTCGTTACCGAATGTGGTGTTACACTCGTAGGCCACTGCGTTGGCGTTGAGCCCGAGGGTCTTGGCGTTGGCCTTCACCCCACAGTGGTAGGCTGTGGCCGTGCTCGCGCTGTCTGCTACCTGCTTGTCCACACTGTAGGTCTGAGGGGTAGAAAAGGGTGAGACGTATAGGTCACTCGTATCAACGTTGTGCTTATGAAGGGATTGTCAATCGAAGTGGAGTATTTTCAGTTAAACTGCAGTGAAACATGCAGGACTAGCTAAACATGCTAAACAGCATGATTGGGCTTAATTCAGTGCATCTTTGTCTAAGTGCTGCTATCGCACTCAGATAAACATGTCAAGAGTCCTCACTTTGACATGATTTCACAGTTATGTCTTGGATCAATGTTGATAATATATTACTGCGCACGTTCACGCGCGCGCGTGTGTGTGGGTGGGTGGAGGCACAGCAATGCGGGGGTCATACAGTTCATGCAACATAATAGAACTAGCATTTCTGACACTTTCACCACTCATATCAGGGAAGAAACTCCTCTCCCCCCTTAGTTGCACTTTTTTTTTGCCAAAGAAAGTAAATAGCAATAATCAACACAGAATATCTCAGACTGATCAAGTCATTCCCTGTTGGCCATAATCATCTGAATTCCTTGTTGCTGTCTAAGAGGGTGTGGGTGAAGAGCAACAACATGATTGTCTTGTCACCTTTGACAAGGCCACATATGGGAAGGTGTCCATGGCCAGCATGGTCTCCTCCCCTGATCCACCCTCCATCTGACCACGCAGGATCCGTGCTGCCGACACCGTGGACACACCCATCCCTGGGAGACAATGATTGATAGGCAAAGGTTCAATCCTGTGGCCTGTATGTGCACATAGGTACATAGTTTTGTCTCCTGTATTTATTCTATTCATTCTATTCGTGGTATTTTGTCAATTATTTTTCACCAAAAAATGCTCTTAATGCAGGATATTTTGCTGTTATGATGCCATACTCAAATGTTTTAGAAATATTGGCTTTGAAAGCCAGAACTATAAATTTCAACCTGAGAAGAAAAAATAATAACGCAAACATAGACAGTGTAAACAAAGTCTAAGCAGTTTCCCAAAGGAAGAACGACCTCCTCTGACTTTTCCAGTCTTGTGTCATACGATATTGGCATATTACGTTTCATACAAAAGCAATAGTAGCTCCCAGTCAAACCGCGATATCTGCGTCTGTAAATCACTTTTACGATGTCTAACTCATCGTTCTTCGCAGGCATTTTGCTGAAATTACAGGAAATGAACTCGACCACCCAGAAATGTGGCTCGCGGGATTTGATCTAAAGCAGATATCCTGGGAGCTAACGGGGAAAAATGTGGCTAAATCTATAGGCCTTTAACCCCCCCTTCCCCAGGAGCCAGGAGTAAATCAGGCAGAGGCCCTGTGCTAACATGAATGATTACCCTTAAAGCATGGAGTAATGTTTTCACCAGTACCCCTTATTTTAGTGCAAGCAGTGCTGGTTGAGATCTGCAGGCAGCCAGGAAGGGGAGGGTATGCAATATTATGAAATATCAGCTTTGGCAAGGAAAAAAAAAGCTCTTATTAACGCTCAAGCTGTCACCCTTTAGTTATTTTAGAGAACGATAGTGGTGTAGCCGTAGAGGACAATGAGCTGCCGCCTTAAAGATTAGGACAACAAGTCAGGCATGTCTTGGTCTGTTGGTCTCTGGCAGACTGTATTCACGTTGTACTTTTAGTGATTAACCTGCACAGAATTCATCATCAGACATTTGGTCATCTCTCTTTTGGATTTACACTCTGACTCATTTTCGAGCTCCACCAATAACTGTAAGAACGATTCAGCTCGGCAGCTTCTCAATGTTGTGTTACATGCATATAAAGAAGTTCCTGGCTTGTGATTAATATGCATGTGATGCTGTGAGCTTAAAATGGCTACTTTTAGGATGCTGGTCAAAAAATAAATTACATAATCCAGAAAAGAAACTTAAAAAAAAGCAGAAAACACTGTCACATTGTCTCCATTGTCATAATGATGATTCATGAAGGGCTCTTGACAGGTGTTTGCTTGTCAAGCTCAAGCATGCGGATTATCAGCGCCTACAAATCTAGTCGAAAAGGATTCTCCGCTCAGCAAAGCTAACGAACACAGTTGAGCCTTGTCTGGTGTTGTTTTTACAGCATTGGTCTGTCTGTATTTGCTCTGTAACGACACCGTGACCTACCGTCACCGAGGAAGAGAATGAGGTTCCTGGCCTGGTGGTCCCGGGGGCGGAGCCTCAGCGCAGCGCCTAGGGTCGCCCTAGCCTGAGCATCCCAGTACGCCGGCTCCTTCTCCAGTTCGTGCAGCGTAGCTTTGTGGAAACAGAGGCAAAATACACCATTAATGATGAGCAGACCAAAGTTTCACCAGCTGGCCAATCAGAACGCACGATGCTGGAGGAGCATTCGATCAGATCTTTGCGAGGTCACCTTTTCAGATGCTTTGAATAATATTTTGCCTTTGGTTGGAGCACGTTCTCAACAGCCAAGACATTCCTCTTTCCACACCAAAATATCATCAGCAAGACAAATACTCCATCCCACAACTGCCCCAAAGCAAAGAGTTTGTGCTTGGGAGTTCAATTTTGTCATGCACAGTGTGTCCCTACACATTCATCTTCTACCTGGGATGGAGGTTAACCGCTCCAGTGTCCACTTTTCCACCCACAAAATGTTTCTAATAATTGCAGCAGCAGCAGTAGGCGGCCATAATAACCCCGCTGTTTCCTCACCTTGGCTCTCTGCTGCGGCCCAGCCCGCGGCAAACAGCATGGGGCCCAGAAGGACAAGCAGGAAACGCGGGACCCCGCAGCACGGCGCGAGCATCTCTAATCCGAGTGACCTGGAGGCTGGGGAGGAGGGAACGCAGAGGTTCAGGCAGCAAGCGAGTGACTGCTGAGACCTCCGGCCCTGCCTTTTTAAAGCCCCACTGGGTGTGTAGTAAGGAAGGGCCCACATCAGCTCATAGGCTGAGAGCCACAAAAGAGGGAAGAGAGAGAGAGAAAGAGAGAAACAGAGAGAGAGAGAGAGAGCTCTGGATTCCTGAAAATGCACAGAACCACCAGCTTTTATTCCTTTAAATGTTGCTTTAATTGCTTTCTTCGTCATTTTTCCTCACATCCAGATGTAGTGAATGTGTAATGATTCTTTTTATACGAGGGGGGAAAGAAACTGTCCAATCTGACTTGGCATCCATCACAGTACCAATAATAATGTCTCTTTCCATTTCTTCAAACCCCTGCTGAAAAAATAATAATAATTTAAAAAAAACAAACCACACAGTCCATGGCAGGAAAGAGACTGAGGTCTAGGTTATTCTTGAGAATATCACGGATGTGTGTCGATGCTTTTCATGTCAGGGAAACTGTCAGATTCCCATTTACACCCCCCCCACCCCACCCCTTCGTCCCTTTGCATTTAAAAGACTCCGATATTTCCGCTCCCTCGCCAACCCGACTCGGCTCGTTTTTCCATGGGAAGTGAAGCTTGCGGAGCATTTTTCTTGTCTGAGGTAGTGGAGACTGCCTTCAGGACCCCCCCTTCCTCCCCCAGCCAACCACCACCACCACTGACACCATCAAAATAAACAAAACATCATCTCTCTATACCAGCACAATACAATTGATGTGTGGAAAGCAAGTGAGCTGGGCGACTTCCTCCCAGAGAGAATCCAATTCCCTTGAACGTCTCTCATCCAGAATCCCGCTACTCTGCAGGAGTGTGAAGGGGCTTCCTGATAACCGCTCACTCGTTACCAGCCGGGTTGCCAGGTAATCACATGTGCCTAATCAAGCCTGTAATAAAAAAAAGAAGTGGCAGCCTCACATGATGCTGCAAATACCAGCACTAATGAGAGCCGGGAGGCCTGCAGAAACACGCCCGCCCGTCCGTTTGTTTCTGGTTCCCACTTGAGAGAAAGTCTTGGCTTACGCCAGGAACGTCAAATGAGCTTCCTGCGAGACGAGTGTAAACACCTGGTGGTTGTTTTAGGTCTTAGCGTGGGTTTACTCAGTCACCAAAAGGTGTTCAGTTGCATCGGTGGGACACATGTGCTTGTGGGAATGCAGAGATCTCCTGGGAATACAGGAGACAAGAGACATAATACAGGAAAACATGACTCTGCCATGTCTCTGGTGTAGCAGCGCCTCCCTTTGTGGGGCACTCGACCCCAGCTGGGGGACTTTTGCAGATTTATACCAAGTGCGCTGTGGTGGAGATGAGGAAACGGAGATTACGTGGTTTACAAAGACAGAACAGCACAGAGATGTTTGCGTCTCAAACCACAGCTTCTGTTTTATCCGTTAGCAGATATCAAACATTTAGCTTTATAACAGTTTATAGGTGCTTCCCAGCAAACACATCTAGGAATCGGCAAACACCGATATTAGCAAACATGTGTGAAATTAGTTTGATCTCAGTTAAAGGGTTATTTCACACACCTTTAGGATCACACTGCCGTTCAAGCATCTGGTTCCACACCAGTCTCCCCCTACTAAAGTAAATGAACACCCTTGGCCCCCTTCACTCCGTCTCTTGATGTCTCACAACCTAAAGATTCGGTTAATTACAGAGTTCGGTCGGTTTCTGTGTCTGGATCAAATTTTTAGATTGTCAAAGCGGGCATGTGTCAGGCTAGCAGTGTGGGACACACAGCCACAGTTTAAAAAAATAAAAACAACAACCTCAACTTTGCACAAAATGTAAATTTTTTTGGAGGGGGGCAAACGTACACATCTGTGAAGCGACAAAGACAGATGAAGAAGGACGACAGAATTTCAAGGGGCTGCTCTGAGTGAGTCACCTCTCTTCATGTGAAGTCCCGTCTCGGAACAGTCGGCGGGTCGAGCCTGAAAAGGTCTCATTGGTGGCACGCAACTCAATGGGGGGACAATTAGGTATGAAGTGCGAAGAGACCCGGGGACTCGACCCTCACAGCAGCTGCCACAAAGGACCCCCGACATCAAACAGAGGAGTGTCTCCTTTTCCATTTTAATTTGACTCATAAAGGAAATATGGGGTTGAGGCCCAATTAAGCTGCACGTGTGTGTGTGTGTGTGTGTGTGTATGTGTGTAAGAGAGCCTTCTAGCGTGTGTGCTGGCCTCTCTGATGTGTTATAAATGCTCAGAGTTTGTTATGTCTGACTTCAGACCGTCACAAAGTTATGACACGGAAAATAACTCAATTGTAGCTGAGTCATGTGCGTGCTTATAGAATTCATGTTTACTGCACGTAAATATTGCATTTGACGTGACGTCTTGAAAAAAAAAAGCTTTTCCTGGCTCGGGGTGACCACATCAAATATTTGCATACACAGTAGCTGTTAATTTACTCTCTCCTGGCAACAGTTATAGAGTCCTGACTCACCTGAGGTGAAGAACGATTATTAACAGCGCCACGTTGCCTCTGAGCCTGCTCACACACTGTAATTTAGTTAGGCTTTGCTTGCATCTTGAGTTTGAGTCATAGGAGTGGAAAACATTTTTATTTGAACGCCAACATGGAGGACTCAGTTTTCAGGGCTCATTCCTTCACGCCACTGCCCGGCTTTAACATCATATTCACACTGGTCACCGAAAACACCTCATGCAGAAGGAGAGAAGCAGTGGCTGAGGTGCGTTCATGGACAGTCACACTGAGAGGAAACCAGACTTTTGATTCACACGTGCCCAAGTGTGGTGCCCCCCCACTCCAGTTAAATCCACAGTTCAGCCCAGATCTGCTCCACATCAAAGAGAGCTCAGACTCTATCACACATTCACAGACTGGGAGAACTGGGGTTAGACTGGGGGAGGTGGCGTAAACAGTAACATTCAAAACAATATTTAGCTCAGGTGAAACATTAGGGGGAAATGGTGAAAATAACAGATTTTTTTCAGTGAGAAAATGGTCTGGCTTTACCAAAAAATGTGAAAATATGTCACAATGGTTTCAAGCCAAGCACATGCAAAACCTAAAACACAGCAAGATTTAAAATATAGATTTATTATTTAGCTTTTCCCAGACTGTAAAGAGCAAACTGCTTGGAGAACAAGATGGACAAGCGTCCAAGGACACAATACATTTGCCTCATTTTAACTGTGGAAGGACAGTTAATCAGTTGAAGAAACTGAAGGTGTTAGGTTCAAACAACCTGAAACACGAGAAAAACAAATGAGGCAAAGACAACAGTTTGGAATTTACTTGCAAGGAGAACGGAGAGATGTGCTCAGTTACAGATCTCCAACACGTTCTGACGCACACCTCCCGCCATCCTTCTTTTATTGAAATTAGGAGGTTCCTAGTTACAGAAGTCAAATGTGTCTAAGGGAGGGGGAAAACACAAGATAGCAGGTCTCCAACAGAGCAAGAGACTGTAAATCATAATGGTGAGATTATACGTAGGCCTTCACTGATTTGATTAGCTTAGCTCACAAACAGCACATTCTTCTATATCAGACAGATTAAGAGAACATCTCCTGTGTCAGGCTCTGCAGCGCTGTCTCCAGTCAAGGCCACTTCTCCAACAGCCGCCGCATTTCTGTCGCCCTTGACCAGAGAAGTTCGAGTTGACATATCAAGCATCATGAACATTAAGCATTAGCAAATAATAAGAAACATTAAGTAATGAGAGACAATATAACAAGAATAAGGAATATAACAAGGTAAAAGCAAATAAGAGATAACTTTAATATAATGGTTCTAACAGAAGGAGTTTGGATTCTAGAAGTGTACCTATGGTAAAAAAGAGCTGGGACAAAGAGGGCAATAAAGAGAGGAGATAGTGCTAAAACATTAAGAACAAAAAGATTTGGATATGGTCAAAAAAGCAGAGGAAGTGCTAATCAGACTGAGAGGTTGGAGGGAGCAGCAGCAGGAGCTCCAAACAGGAAAAAGGTCACTAGTTTAAAGTAAACAGAGGAAGAGACGAAAAAAGAGAAGAGCTAAAGGAGGAAAAACAGAAGGTGGAGGCGCTGATGAATGAGACAAAGAGCTTCAAGAGCAGAAACAGGAGCTGAAGAAAAAGAGATGGTGTGTAAATAACAAGAGGAGGAAAGAGGAAAAAGCAGAAATGACCGCACATAAAAGCCAGAGGAGAAGAAACAAACAGAAGAAAGAGCTGGACAAACGAAAGGTGTGGGGCTTCAAGAAGATAAAACCAGTCATGAAAAACAGCATCAGGAAGAATTAGAGGAGGAGCCAAGGAGGAGGAGCCAGCAGGAGTAAAGGAAACTTATCGTATTTGATGTCATCTAAATGAGTTTTTTCATGTGAAGAAGAATCAGTCCTAAACCTGTGAACTACCTGGGTCAAACTGCATCTTTGGCCCTTTATTTGTTTTTACATGGAGGCTGCGTCGTGGTGGGATAGCACCAGTGGTGTTTGTGTTTCCTTTGCTCCCTGAAAGGGAGAGAAACCGTGCCGGTGGAAGTAGCCCTGTGTCAGGTGTGGGGGGTCAGAACTTGCCCTGGGTTTATTTTCGCAGGCAGGCCCAAGTCCAAAAACATCCTCATTGGTGACCAACGGTGAAATTTCCTTCAACTTTGGACAAATGTGTATATATTTTCAAATCCCAGGATCAACCCCAGCACATGAATTTGGGAGGAGACTGGACCACCCTGCAGGTGGTGGGATTAATGCCCCAAGCCCAACTTTCCAGATGCCAACAGGCAGAGGAAAAAGTTAAAAGAACATACCAGCGAACCAGACTTTGCTGGTTCTCTAGTATGTTCCAGACAATCTGCAAAGCCAGAACATGTTCTCTGGTATGTTCAATATACATCGCTCACCAAAGGCAGTAAATTCGTACACAGATAAAGCAGATTCCTTTGAGGTTCAACCTAATCTTGTTAAATAATCAGGTCTTTGAGACCTCTGATATAACTTTGTGTTAACCTCTGATTAGGATCAAAGAGAACTCTCTGGAGCCTCTCCCAGTGGTAGACAGAGGGGGAATCTACCTGTGAATCCTTTCGCTTCATCGCTGTTTGTTTCTGCCTTGTGCACAGATAACAGGACATACTAGCACCTTTCGCTCACACACTGACACTCAGAGGAATATTGAGTCTCCCAATAGCATGTTTTCTTCTGGGTAGCCAGAAGAAAATATATTGCATCACCAGTTTCTAGTACTGGGTGTTTATATTGAGTCAGTGGGTAAGACATAGAGATAACGCAGTTGTTTTTTAAACCATGTGCAGTAGCTATAACTAGTGAGTTGTAGTGGATCAAAGTCCTCCTGATGATTAAAACTGCAGAGATGTGAGACTTCTGATTAGATAAGGTCGGGTGCAATCATGTGATCTGCGTGTGCATTTGTGTGTGTGTGTGTGTGTGTGGTGTGTGTGTGTGTGTGTTGTGTGTGTGTGTGTGTGTGTGTGAGAGAGAGAGAGAGAGAGAGAGAGGCATAAGTGCAAACGTCTGGATAACTATGCATTGGAGAGTAAATGACATTTGAATGGCTTATATTTATAGGGTGCTTAAACTGACAAAACATTATTTAGACAGTAGTTAAACTGTCTCTGCATTTTGCCCGGTTTTTAATTGAAAGTGACAAAAAGGTATTTATTTGCCGTTCATACTCCCGGCCAGTTGGTGGCGACATGACATTTAGCTAATTTGACTGCTGCGAAAATCTTGTAGAAGAAGAGAAAGAGGCGGAAGAAGAAGAAATCTTGTAACTACGCGCCACCGCTTGTTATTCACTATTTATTTCGGTTCAATATTAGAGAACACAATGGCTGATATAGGTCAGGATGAGATATTGTGTTATTTTACATCTCCGATTCTACACTTTAATCTATTATCTTGTAAATTGTTATTACATTGTAAGCTGAATGGTAGCTTCATGGTGACTTCGAAGTCAAATTATTTTACTTAATCCTACGATTTGTGCTGCTCGTAAACTTTATTTACTATCAAATTTTGGAATTGACTTCTAAATATACTGCAGATCACATAACTCCCTTAAGTGCTAAGTTAGCTAAGTATTCTGCTAGTTGCATGTTTACTTCAGAATCTACACAAAGAAAATGGAATTTAGTTCTTTTCTCCTGCCCTCGTTTTCTTTTTGAGAGTAACTTTATCATTATTCATAAACTTGCAAACGTGTTCTTTCGACATTGCTCAATATGAATGTTAAATATGGTCTAAGATCTCCGTTTCTTATAGGGCCTATTAAGGACAACGTCAGAGCTGGCTGCAAGAAATGTGGATACCGTAAGTGATGCTGTATAAGTTAAACTGAAGAATTTGTCTTTCTGTTAAATTATTCTCTTAATTGGTCAGATATGAACTTGCTAGATTGAAGATTTTGTTGTTTTAAGCGCAACTTGACTATTTTGCAACAGCAGCAGAAAGTTCAGTAGTATTAGAAGCATTTCACTCTTTGAGTAAGCTGCTTTCCATCTGTCAACTTCTCAGCTGGTCATTTGACCTTTGAGTGCAGAAATTTCGTCAGGGTTGACCCCCAGAAGGACATCGTTCTGGACGTGAGTAGCACCAGCACCGAGGAGAGCGAGGACGACCTGGATGCAGCTAAGCCAAATGAAAAACAGGGGCGGCACGGCCACTTTCGGAAAGGTAAAATCTCTGGTTATAACAGTCATTTTTTTAAATTTAATTGTTCAATCAGGCAGGTTAAATCTCTGACATTATTCACGGCGCAGGGATCCACATAACTTTGCTTTGTTGTGCCGTGTTAGTCAGAGTTATAAGCTGTTTTGTTTCGCTTTATAATTTATAGGCACACATGATGACCGGAAAAAAAAGCACAAACGTAAGAAGAGCGGAGAGCGAACATCAAGGAAGAGGTGTGCTGTTCTACCCTCTAATTTCCTTCTGTCCGCACGGACTGCCAACAGTTTAGTTTTGACACATATATTCATACTGTGCGTTTATTGTGTGCTATTTTTGTGCACTCCTGAAATGCATACGTGTGTGTTGACATTTTATAACAGATAATCAGATGTTAGAGTTGAAAAGTGGCGTCATGCCGAAATTGGGAGTTCATCTGTGCATTCTAATTTGAATCTGACTCATACAGAGAATAGAAATGACCAATGTCGGTAAAAGTCAGAACATGTGTTTTCTTTTACTCTCCAACTGTATGTATGCCCTTTTGATTGGTGGGTTTGTTTATTTACTCCCCAGATCTGCTTCATCATCAAGTGACGAGGAGACCACAAAGAAGAAGAAGGGCAGCAGATCCCGCTTGTCATCTGATGAAGACAAGCAGAGAAAGAAAAAGAAGGTGAAAAGCCTCAAGAAGAAAAGTAAAAAGAACAAAAAGGAACACGGGAAACATCACAAAAAGAAACTGAAGAGGAAACATGAATCGTCTTCCTCCTCTTCGAGCTCCAGTGAATCCTCAGATAGTGACTGAGATGTCGCCGCGCTCAGAAACAATATTTATGCTTCTGCATATGAATAAAACATCCAGTGAGATACCTACAAGTACCTCGGTTAAAATGTCCAAATCCAGCAGGATACAGTAAAAGTGAGCTGAGAAATGAAAAAGTATTCTCAGAAAATATGTACAAACTCAAAAATACGTTTTTTCCCTACACCTTGAACCATTCTATTGTATTCCAGTGTTTTGACATGAACCTGTATATACACATTTTCTAAATGCGGCCAAAGGCAACCTTCCTGTCACATGTCAATAAAATTATTTTTAGTAAACAAGATAATTGGTGGTACTGAATTATTTTGTGTTAGTATTTAAGAAGATTGTGGCATGTTTTGCATTCTACCGGTACAAATTTCCAATGAAGATGTAGTTAGAGTTTCGCCCGTTAGAGGGCAGCAAAATACTTAAAATGTGGCTAAAACCTATTCGAATCCTGTCAAAATGAAGAACAAACCCGGATATCTTAAAATACAAAGCAGTGAATGTGAGGCTGAACATTTATGTCATCTGTGTAGAAAGAAGAGTTTTGACCGAGGTGCAAAGAAAGGTGAGCTGATCTAAAAGGGAGCGGTCTCTTGACTCCACCTAGCGGTCATTCTATGAACAGCCATGGACGCAGATTGACCGTCAGTGAAGGGGTGAAGACACTCAGGTCAGGACCGTAACATTCTGGTTTAACTGGTTTAACAGAGAAAACAAATCAATACAACTGTGTTGTTGCTCCCAGCTTTCCGGATTTAATGGTGTGAACTCATTTTACCTCAGAATAAAGGGTTCCACAAACACCTGCTGCATGACAAGCTTCATGCCTCACCCGCCTGCTCCTTCTTTTTGTTTTAAACGATGACCAGAGGGGAGAGTGATCAAACCTAATGGAAGGAAAAATACATTAATGAAAGAATGAGACAATAAATTGGGCCTGGGTGTCTCATTCCTGCAGGACACAATCTGCACATCTATGTCAACGTCCAGACTCACATCATCTCAGATCGCACAAGCAACACTTCATTTCTGATCACCTGGGGTGCAAAAAATATATACAAACATACATACATAAATCTGTAAACGTGTATACGTGAGCAGACAATGGCCACAGCTTGCACACACCCACTGTCCAAAAACTCCCTGTTGTTACAGAACTGTGGTTTCATTACACTCATTTTCTCTTCTACACTCAACTGCTCTTGTCCAACATGCTAATTATTAATTATACACTTGATCAGGAAAATGCTGTTGGGAGAAACTCGAAGAGCGGGCAACTTCATAATTACCCAGATGGTTAAGAGGACGACTCGCTGTGGAGGAGTGAGGGAAGAAGCCACGCTGAACAGAACATGTGCTGTTTGTAGGAGACAACATTCAGTTTGTTTTGGGTTTTTTCCCCCGTTTTAATCAGCTCATTGGCTTTTATGGAGCCCGTTGGGCTGAAGCAAAATGGCGAAGGGGCCTCTGGGCTCCATCTCTGCTGGGCCATTAAAAAGAAAATGAGACAGACATCTTCCTCTTGGGAAGCGTTTGCTGCAAAACAACAGAGCTTCGGCGTCCTTGTAAACATCAACGGGGCGTCGATCACAAACTTAGCGGATATCAATTTGGCAAAATGGCTGACCGAAACAGCTGTAACTCAGGGTTAAATGATTTCTCATTAGCGTGAGGCCGCTTTCAATTTGTTTTAGTAGGTCTTTTACGCCCATCTATGCTGCTGGGGCGCCTCTGCCTGTTATAAACTTGGGAATTTTAGCGCCCAGACTGTCGGTTTTCCTGCTGTGAATTCACACAGACACAGATTTGACTGACATGGGACAACTGTATTTGACTCAGGCCAGCCCAGACTGCAGTAGAAACATATTTTAGAAATCAGGGTTGTAACCTGCTTTTCTTAACCACACACACACACACACGCACACGTGAGCGGGCTCGCACGCGCACACACAGAAGCATAACATCTTCCCAGAAATAAAACAAAAATCCCTTATGTTGCACTTTGGTGGGAACAACCCAAGCTGAGAGATGGCGCCGTTTTTGCATCTGTAACCACTGTTGAAATATTATTTCAGAGGTGAGCCGTCCCTCCATCTTGGAGCACGGTGAGCAGGGCGCTTGAGAAGTGCACGAGGGCCGACGGGCAGGTTAGGAGATATACATTTGCTCCCAATTTAAGTTCTTGGATTGGCTTTTCTTGTCCTTCTCTCCTGGCCCAGAAACGAGGTCCACTGTCCACGCACGATGACCTCCAGGATAAATAGACAGCATTTAAAAACGGAGGCTGTGCCATTTTACAGGAAGAATGTTCGACGGCCTCCCAAAACCTTTAAGGGAAAGAAAAAGTGGGGGTGAAAGTAGAGAGCACCCTGCTCTGTTATTACCAGCCTAGTTCCTGGGGCCTTGTTCATATAAATCTTGAGGTTTCTGAGGCGTCGCTGGGCTAACTGGGTGGCTTTCGCTAGGGAATTAGCGCAGGTTCCCGCTGGACCGAGATGATCTCTCAATGGCTAACCTGTGTTGGATGGGTCCGTCTGCGGAGGTGGTTGTGTTGCGGTGGATTTTCCTGGCTCTGGATACGGGTCAGCCGGTACGCAGGATGTTCAGGCCTCCTGCAAAACATGACTGATTGTGATGATCCTCTACTTTTCGCCCTTCTTAAATCGCTTTGCGCAACCACCGTTTTCCAGATTAGCCATGCTGAGCTGTGCTCGACTGCTCCCTCAGCGTCCTGGGCTGGTGGAAGAGTGAGTATTTGGGTTCTGCTTGGTTCTTACCCACTGGCATGGCGACCCTGAATGACCCTCTTTATATCAGCCGATGAACCAGGAACTAGAAGCAAAGACATTTCTTAAATATCTCCACGACTGTATGATGGCTGTACACAATTCATCCAACCTCCTCGGATTCAGCGCCTGGACCTTCTTGGTTGTGCTGAACACGACAACAAATCACTCGGTGCCTTTGTGTGTCCTTACAGCAGGACTGACGGATGTTTCGGTGCTTTGAAGTTTGAAACACGGCCGTTTTTGTTGGTTCTACTCACTCCCTCAAGTCCATGTCGAGGCTTATACCCACATCTACTTTTGACAAAACCACATGTTTGCTTTCCCTCCTGCTTTTCCCTCTCCATCCATCCATCCATCCCTCTGAGGACCAGAAGGTGGCAGGAGCGCCACTGACGCCGGCATATGAAGTCCATACAGACGGAAGCCACAGTCTCAGCACCGCACATCCTCTCCTCCTTTTTACACGTCCCCAACATCAGACACGTGTGGCTTTTTTTCAAAGACAAACGACATGGTGTCATCTCTGTGCCAGTCACATCTGCTCACTCTTACTGGTTTTTAGTGTTCTTTCCACTCCTGGTTTATGTGGAAAGTGTTGTGTGCCTTTGTTCTGCTTCCGTGGGGGGTTTGTGTCCCTTTGTTTGAAAGAGACATCAAACGGGGGCCAGAGGGACGCATGATGCCTTGGACGGGATCGGGATGGTTATTTTTTGCCCTCTTACACTGTCGCTGTCTTTGGTCATTGTTTTTCATTTTCTCCCCCTTTATGGAAAACATCATAAGACAGAAGAAGAGACAGACGTCATCACGCCCGTGTTTCCGCTGTCTGTTGAAGAAGTGCATCATTTTCTGGAAAGAAAAATGCAGTTTTATTAGCAAAACCAAACATGAGCTGGTCTGAAACTATTCAGTGCAGTTCAGGTGGAGTAAACAGCTCAGTGCCACATCACATGTTTCCACAGACAGTTCCTCATTACTGCTGGGTGACAAATCAGAGGGCCCCTTTTTGCATCGCCGCAGTGCTTTGGAGCAAAGAACATGCAGGATTTTAAGCAGCTCCTGTTTTATATATAATTACTACAACTTTTTCTCTCGACCTGGAGAACAGACACGGCTGAGTGAATTTAATATACCGGTAATAGCTTTTAACTTCTTCTCATTTTCTGTCCCACGCACTGCGCCCTCTGGTGGTCGTAAATATAAACGCTCTCAGAGAAGACGAAAGAAGCCATGGTAGGTAAAAAATTATGTGGAGTTTTGTTCATCTCTGGAGTCTATGTCACTTTTAACATGCACATAAGTATCTTCACAATGGTATAAAGACCTGTCAAATTTATTAGTTTAAAAAAACATGACCATGTAGCTCAGGGTTAAGGAGATCGACACCATGTGGAGAAGCATTTTATGCTTGGCTTCATCTGCTCTTTCATGACTGCACCAAATGGTTTCTTCCAAACTGTAGTATCTGGCCCATAAACTGCCAAAGGTTCCCAAGAGCAGACGTCTGTAATTGTCTAGGTGGTCGGGCGTGTGTTTGTGTTGGTAAGATTGGAAGACGGGAGACAGCCGACGGAAGAAGAAAGAGGAAAGTCCATTAGGGAGAAAAGAGTCGGTCCTCTGTGGGTGTGTTTAGCTTCCAGTTAGCTTCAGTCAGCTGCACCATCCAGAGTTTTTGTTTCACTGAAGCATTGCGAGCTTGCGAAGCTCACGCTAACCAGTTGTTGATCAATTCCACAGCCCTAGCTTATAAAAAGCTTATCCTTCATATTCATGCTAGCTCCAAAGCTAAGTTTAACCTGCCCGGAACCCCAATTGTGTTATGTTCTTCGTCGACCCAGGACCACCAGGTCAGAGGTCAAGCCTGTGGCGTTGGGAAAAGTGCTCTGGATGTAGCTGTGACCCATGTTTGGTACCTCTATCATGACACTATCGAACGATTTCAGATCAAATAAATACAGAAAATAAAACCCAGGGGTTGTTCTTCCCAGAGGGTGTTGATTCTGGATTAAAGTTTTTGATCACAGGAGCAGGAAGACCGACTGCGCTCCAGCACTTCAGTATTTGCAAGAGGTTTCTAATTGCTTGTGAATAGCTCTCATCAACCTGTTTCGTATCGGTCAGGCTTTAAATATTGTCATTTTTCATTCATGACTTCAAAAGGACCAGTTGCAAAATTTGGGAAGGAGCATAGCCAGAGAGACGTTGGTAACCGGAGATGTTTTCTCAGTAATTCCCTCTCGGATCTGGGTACCACCACGCCTGCAGCGCATGGGAAAGTCAGCTCGCAGCAACACAGAGAAAGGGAAAATAGAGAGAGAAAGAGTGTGATAATAAAGAGAGCTGGACAGGGAAAAAAAGCATGAAACACTGGATGGAGAGAACAGGAAAGTGCAGAGGAAAGATGACAAAACGGGTTATGTAAAGCACTAAAAGGTGAAAGTGAGGATATCCATCTAGAATTATCATACAGGCCCGGTTGAAGAGTCTCCGGGCAGAAAAACCACCCCAAAATATAAATAACCCCATAAAAAGATTGAATTGTTGTATAACACGTGATTTGCATCCCTTTCTTTCCTTGTTTGCCAGAGATGGTTCCCAGTGTTACCATCATTGTGGGCGTGGAGAGGAAAACTATTTATTTGCTTTGATTTAATTAGAATCATTCAAATATAATTGGAGTAAAATGCACTTAGCAATACTGCTCCTTAGCTAGCATCTCTTTTCCTTTCTGCAGTGAGCACAGAGGCTACAACGAACTGCAAAACATCCCAAAAATCATCCTAAAACCATCAGCCAACACTTGGGACTCCCCAAGATGCTACAGGTACATTTTGTTGCCAGTGTATAACCAAGTTTCATTGTTAGAGAAGGTGGGACGAGGGCCGTTATGACATTTAACCCTTTCATAGTGTCAGATTAATGCTAACATCATGCTCAGACTGACGCATCTAATGTGCCGCATGCAGACGTGAAACGCCTGTCTTCATTTGATGTTAAGCTCTCACCGATTACAGCTTCCCACATCCCAGCTGCCAGGACAGCGTCGTGTTTTTTCTTCCTCCGCTGTGGTGATTAAAAGGAAAACCACAGTAAAATGAACATGAACCCGAAAAAACCATCAAATGAGACTTTTCCACTTCGTGTGTCATCTGTCAGGAAACCTGAGAGAAAAGAATAACACAGGAATTGGGTTAGCAGAAGCAGCGTGTAAAGGGGAAAAACCATACACCTCATGTATGGCATTAGCCATCAACTGCTTCCTGCACTAACAGCTGCTAAATGACTGCGCTAATAAGCGACGGCTTAGATGCGACGGCGCCAATTTGAAGTGGCGGCGTGCAAAAAATAATAATTTTTCCAAAAAGACCTACTTTCTAAGATGATCACTGCTGATTAAATGGAGAAACCAAATGTATTAGCGTTATTAGCATTACCTCAGGATCCATATACACTGTAAAAGGGAACAAACGAGGGAAAAATCAACTTAATTCCTGATTTTCTTTAACCGGGAGCGACGACCTCGGGCGACCGTCCTCGTGCGTCCCTGCTCCACCTGAGGAGATGTTCAGAGGGATGAGAATAATTTGATAAGTGAATGCAGCGGAAGCATGAGTCATTTAATTTCTAAAAAGTTTTCCTTTTTTGTCGTGTGCGGTTGGCGCTACCGGGACCTTTCCCATGTATTTGTATGCTGCCGGCGTCCTTCAGAGGCTTTCAAGAAGGCTGCTTCTTTTTTCTTTTTTTTAAATGAGGAAGGTTTTGCTTCCGTTTGGCCTGAAACTGAGATCGTACATGTAACTTAAAGTTTCCCCTTTTAGGTGAATTTGATTAATAAATGCATTTCTGCTTATGCAGCAGTTCTGCTTGAACTGGGGCTGGTCAGACGCTCGTTAGTGCTGAGTGACTCCACAGTCAGACTGTCAAACAGCCATGAACAGACCCAACGGACACTTTATGTCCTCCTCGGCTCTGTTGGCGAGTTCTTTGTCTTTTTGTCCTCTCTCTGTGGGTCTCACCTCAGCATCGCCTGCACTGACTTACGGCGGGATGGAAGTCATCTCATTAATGTAGTCTTACGACCTTCGCGCCTGTGCCCCCTTTGCCCTATTTCCCCACTTCTCTTCCTAAACCCGCCTCCATGTGATCCTGGTCCATCTCAAGGATTTCTTCCTGTTAATAGGAAGTATTTCCATGCCACTGTTGCTTGTTCAGGGGTCAGGAACTGGATAAATAATCCATTAGAATCCAAGATATAACAATGTTTGCTCTTTTAGAAGCATCTCAGAGGTTGCTATGGTAACATTTTACAGAGTGTGCAGTCAAAATGACCAAGACAATCATACTAAAAAGAGAAAATCAGCCAAATTTGCACACCAACTCAGATGCCGTTGACGTATTTCTGCACAGAAACACCACATTGACCGCACAACAGCCGCAAGGAAAACACATTTCAGCTTAATTATCTACATGATTGTTGGTTTAAATTTATGTGAGGCAGCTGTTGGCGTCTATAACGTCTGATTGACAATATGAACTATTGTAATTCATTTCCATTGTGGCGCTGTCACCATAAAGTCAGGGACGGCGGCGCTGCATGAAAAAGCGTGAGAAATGGGAGGAAAACAGTCGGCGAGCGTGAATGGGCCCGACGTAATGGATGGCTTTGTGTGTGTGTGTGTGTGTGTGTATGTGTGTGTGAGAGAGAGAGAGAGTGAGTGTCCATGTCTTACAATGTTTGTGAGGGCGAATTTTGCATTTTTAACCGACATTGTGACAGTTATTTAGTGAGACCTCACAACTTTGTAGGGTTTTTATGAGGGACAGGACGTGCCAGGCATTTGGTTCGGGGTGGTCAGGGCCCGGGGCCTGAGAATACAGCATGAATGTCCTCACAAAGATAGAGAATACCACCTGCTGATCTCATGCTGGAAGTCTGTTACTGACAGATTGGACACACTCCTACACAGTCCATTCCTTCTGTCCAAAATGACAACAACAAAAAAAAGGTAAGTGAATTACTTTTCGGAGGGAGCTTGAAATAAAACAGAATAAATTGTGAGACGTCATCATTTGAATGTGATGCTTGGAAGTGGCCAACCTTGACTTTTCTCCCGAAATTAATTTAAAGAAATTCAAATCGATGAGGTCACTGTTTTGAGCAGAGCCACCGTTTGATCATCGGGACTCTTTCTGCCAACTCACACTTTGAAGAAAAGTGCACTCTCAAGGAGGGGCCCTTGAATCATGAGATTAAACCCGTTTCTTCTGCAGCCCGAGTTTGAAATATTGAAGACGATTTCAAAGTGGTCGGATCGTTTCCTTTTGGCCAGCCTGGTACATTACTGGGTTACCTTTAAGAAGATTAAAACAGGATTGTACAGGGGACCTGAATGACTGTCGTATCAGTTGAAGTTCTTAGAACCCTTATTGGGCAGTGCTATCAAAGCTTTGTGTGCACTCATCGTTTCAACAGGGTGACAGCTTGACTTGCTTTGACCCTACTTGGAATTTAGAAAGAAAAGTGGTCTCATTGCTGTATCTCCCCTGGCGACACTGCTGTTATATACAGCAGGGGATTAGCAAAAGCTAGTTAGCACTTTGCTAATATTTAAAGAGAACAAAGACAATTTAGAAATAAAACAGCTTTTAGTTGTACTAAATTCATATTTTACACTTTTGGTCATCAACGGGTCAAAGAATATTTACAGGAAGCTCATCCTGCCTCCCTCACTGTCAAGGTCGTTTAGGGATCTACCCACCCCAAACAAAGAGGGCTTGGTCAGTTTGAGGAAATGGTGGCAGAAGAAACATGAATCAAATTCTGACTAACATCAAACAATGATGTCAGAAGAGGAAAGAGGTACTTTTTTATCATTGTGGAAGCTCATCAGTTTTACCGACATCTATGAATCAGAACTCCAGCACTGTACCGTTAGCAACTCAGCTAGGATGTGTGATATACATATACTTGATTTACATCATGACCACTGTATCTACTCTTACTCGGTATGTTAGCGTCAAAAAATACAAAAACTTTTAAACATTGTCTGCTGATTTCCACCATGATAAGGCAATGGAAGCAATGCCCTTGTGAGCCCCCCTTGTGTGACATCACTGGGTTATAGTATGTGAAACATCATGCTGATGGATGTAGCGACATCGCACTCATCAGAGGTTCGCTGTATAATTATAGCAGCGTATTAGCACCACTGTCAACCAGGAACGATGGGTGATCCCCAACTGCTGTTCCACCCATGAGCTGCATCAAATCAGCCTGATTGCCCTCAGCCAAACATAAATCCTTCCATGAGCACTCCGAGAACCTTAAGGAGCATCGTTCTCGGGCTTGTCTGCACAGCTCACCGGTGTCTCCATATCATCATTTGCTTTTCAAATTGTCCAGAACATGTCCAGAACATGAACATGTCAGCTAAGTAAACATTACAACAGGGATTTCATTGTCCTTGAGTACACTTATTTACCAAGATGCCTCTGTGAGCCATTCAGAGGAAGGTGGGCCATCTACGTATATTAAGCTAAGAGTCAGGCCAGTTCTGCGTCATTATGGGCAACGCCTTCACGGACTGATACATCCTAAGGTATCCCTGCAAGCATTTACCTGCCCAACACTTTTGGAGAGCTGCTTTTATTGTGTTAGAATTACTATTCTGGTTTCTATTTTTAGGCGAACATACTGGGCTGGGATTGCAATGTTGCAACCAAAATAACTCAATAAATTTTTAGTGGGGAAACTTTAATACCTATGTGGCTCTTGTGTGGTCTTTTCATGATAAAGGCAACATTTTCCACTCGAGCTCTGGAAACTCACGCTTGAGTACAAACGCTATGCAAACCTTCTAGCGTGATGCTGGGGCCAGGAGGAGCCCTGAAGAGACTTGATGCTAATGTATCCAAAAGTTGAGATGATGAGATGTCAATGGCTCCTTTAGGTGGGCTTCTGACAGCAGTATATGAATGAGTACACGATGCACGCACTCAATTTGATAGTAACTAAACACTGACAGTATATAAAAGAAAGTCCGTTAAACATCTGTGTAAAACACAAATATGAGGAATTGACTGAGATTCTCTGGTTGTACTCGTAGAACTTCAGAATGATCCTGTGTGACTCTATTTGCACAGACGATTAATATTCCCAAGAAAGACCTCCGATGCAGACATAAAGAATGAAGAGACTTTTTTTTTTTGCTTAAAGAAGTGATTCTGCCAGATCCAGCAAAATAGCCAGAGATCAATAGACTGCACGTCATCAGTCCGTAGATGTAAACATGAGGATTGATCAGATTGATCACATCAGATGTGAATACCAACAGTATGTCTATGAGCATGAATCAAGACCAAAGGTGGCTGTAATGCTCCCTTTCTTTCATCCATTTGTAGGTACATTTTCCTCCTCCAGAGATAGCTGCCCACGTTACAAATCACACACAGGCCACCTGGTCACTGAAGCTTCCATTTTGATGGAAATTTCTAAACATTAACTTGGAACAACAGGTCAGTCAGCTATGACCTTCTGCCCACCAACATACATCTAATATTGTAAGTTTATTATCATTTTTAATGCTTAAAGGAAACTGCTTTAGACATGTATAATACTGTCATGACATAATTATTGGTGTTTTTTGCCTGATGTGATGGACCCCTTGCGATATAATTTACATTATATTATTGTCAGACTTTGATCACTTAAATAATCGGACCCCTTAAATGGTAAAATGTGAGAAATAAAAGAAAAGTAAAAATGCTTCTAAAAGGTGATCTTTTCCTAAGCAGGAGTGGTGTGGCAATATTTATGACCCTTTAAACGTACGTCGTAGTAATTGTTGTGTATCCTTGGAGTCACTTATAAGATAAAGGCTGTGAAAACAGCCCACTCCTACTCTGACTCAATTGCATCGTGTGTCCACAAAAGGAAAAGGCAGGATGTCAGGACTGCCCAAACGATCTGCATCCATCCGGTGTTACCGTTCCTGAATAGCACAGTAGTAGTTTAGGTAGGTGAGTCACCCGACATGGAAGTGAGTAATCAAGGCACTGCGATCGGCAGGAAGCGGTGTCTCCATTCATCAGGCATTTAAAGTGCAGTTAAAGTGTTATTGCTACATGTGAAGTAGGCTTTCATGTGAGTAGTGGCGAGGGGCGTGTGAGGGATATAAAAGACGAAAAAACTGGTTATCACAGCCAGGCGGGATCTGTCCGTGGAGTGCAGAGCAGCGTTTGCCTCCATCATCCTATATCATCTGCAAAGAAAGACATCAATAAGCAAACATGATGGGTTTCAGCAGAGAGGTTTGATGTGTCGATCCGCCTGCAGACCCTAAAATTCTGGATCAGCGTCAGTGTTGATTGGATCCAAGTTCCAGAGACCTCAGCAGCGTGCCGTGGCCTGACGAGTGCTCTACACTCCCCGTTCAAGCTGCAACCTATGACACTACAAGTTCCAGTCAGGTTTCGCAATTGCAGATCTGAAGCCTGCAGGGCTGTTGGCTAGGACACTGAAAAACAGTTACAGTAAGTGTTTAGCTTACAACCCGAGACATCCATCTACCAGCACCGCAAAGTTATGCTTATTAGCGGGAGTCATCGGTGGCTGGACATGGAAGCGCTTCTTGCACCTTATTCGCATGCCCAACCAGAGTGAACTCTTGCACATGGAAACTGGGTTGGCCTCCTTGATTAAATTAGTTGTTGCATGATTGAGTCACAAATGTTCCACATCACTCAGAATCAACACAAAGAAAAATGCCAAAACCACACAGTCAAAAGGCGGGGTTTACATGACCTCTGATATGAGTAGCCATAGATATTCCCAGCACGCAGCGCTTTACAAAAGGAAACAGGGAAAGGATCCCAGCTTCTTTTACTCGAGCGCCACTGGGCACTGGGTGCAAAACAAGGCGACCAATAAAACGAATGCCAGAAAGGAACAGAAAAACAGAGAAAACGTTGAGAAACGGAGGAGAAATAGCCATTGACACATAGAAAGTAGCATTGTTCGGAGCTTTTGTTCGCAACAGCAGGGGTAGCCTTCGAGTTAGGGCCGAGGCGGATCACGTGCTTCGCTTGAACCACTGAAAGAGCGAAGAGAGAGCCAAAATTCAGCCCGTACGGCTCTGGAAGCCTTTGAAGTCAAATAAAACCACCTCATCGATCACTGAATCAAAAGCCTTTTTGGTGTCCCCTTTCCCACTGTCTCTTTTCAATCCTGGGAAGCTTTTGTCGATGGCGAAAATGAACCTGTTGGAGGGTTCATTTTAACCTTCTCCTCGCTTTGTACAAAAATGGCAATTACTTCCAGATAAATGCGCAGTGACTTCACTCAACTTACAGCCATTTTAACACCAATGAAAAAGTTGTGTTTTCAGCTAAATGAAATCCCATTTCAATTTTCACCACTTCTATCTCCACGAAAACTGAAGGATTTAACGCTGAAGAATTTAACAAACCTCGGTTTTATGACAGCAGCTAACTGCATTTGTAACAACCCACTCTGCATACTTTTAACAACATGGAAACAAGTGGGCATTGTGACGACATTAAAAATAGGGGGCGAAAAAAGGGGAAAGAAAGAAAGAAATCGTGTTGTGAGAGAGGGTGTTCGCGCAAACATCGGATTATTTAATGATGTGTTTCACGACTTATGAAACAATGTGAAGATAATAGAGGCCAGCTGTACTACTGCAGGAGCATGGCTTCCTGTTATTGGAGAGGTAAAGAAAAATAACCGCATATAAATCGTTTTATACTAAATATTCCATGATTTTAAGAGCGGGAGTAAGTGAAATTTAAGATGGTCCAAATTGACATCAGCGCATGACGTAATGGTTTCCATACTTCCTCTTTGAGAATACCTTCACATCTCCGGAGCCACATCCGTGACTTTTATGTAGAGAGACACCTGAAACGTGCAATAACGCTTAAATCCCATATGATCATATATGGTGGTTTGAATAAAATTGCGTTGGCTCTGCTTTTAGGAACCACTCCTTAGACCTTAGACCTTCGTCACCGGGCTGTTCACGGTTAATTGTATAAGACATGTTTTGGTAAACCTGAACCTTTAATCGCTCTTGCTCTTTCTGCCTCTATCCATTTCCACCCTTCCCCTTGGTTCCCGCTGCCTGTGGCTCCTTGCTCTCTTTCACTTTTGTATCCTCTTCGGCGTTACTGCAGTTTTTAGTATGCCCCCCCGCCCTCCTCCACTTCCTCTGGGGTGAGATGGTGGTGGGAGAGCTCAGCCAAGGGTCACCGGTGTACTATTGCTGGCTGCGCCCCTGTGAACCTCTTCCCTAATGCGCCTCATCTACTGCCAGAGTGCTGCTCAAAGTTGAGGGATTTCACCCTCGATCACCAGCAGATGCTGGAGACAGACCCCATCCCCACCCTACAGGTGAGCCCTGATCACCTTTAGGCCAGACTGATAGGAACACCCAGCCCTTTTAATTGTTCTTGGTCAGTCACAAGAAGCATTGCAATGACAGAAAATGTAATAGCAGCTGAACTCAAAGACCCGAGTTATCGCCACATCTGCATGGGAAACGAATTAAAGGGTGAACCCTTCAGAAGTTCTGCATCAGCTCATGCTTCAGATACCAGGCGCTGATAGAGCGGTTGAGACAGAAAGCTCCCGTATCGATTTTCTATCCACTTTGTGGATATTTTATCAGTTAAGTCAGCAGCTGGCTTTCTGTTTGCCATCTAAAGTTAGCACGCTGCAGCGACAATCTGAAACACGCACTGTAAACAACAACACACACAACACAAGGGGATCTCACTTGGGTCGCGAAGGCTCCTTTTTCACCAGTTACCAGGTGGAAAGTGTGGACCCTGGACTGGTTCACAGGCCAGCACAGGACACGCACGTACACCTTTCACTCACAGCAGGGGGGAATTGAGTCTTCTGTAAATTAGCACTGTAATTTTTGTGCATAAGACAATAAAAAAACTCCAAATTTAACAACCCAAAAGAGACATGCAGAGAACATGATAACCCCATATAGGAAGACATGAGCAGGAATCAGGAAGCAGGAATACAACCTGGAACCTTCTTGCAACGAGGCTAATGTAATGGCAAACGTGATGCAGTGAAAGGTTGGATTAGCTCTTCAATAAAATTGCTTGCTTTCACAAAGCAAAGGCACTCGTGCGAAAGTTGGAATAAACAGCGTTTGAACCTGCGGATCAGTGACGAATTTTGCCCAGTCTGTCGCCAGATGGCTGGGCAGCATCATACAGTGGCGTCTGGAAAGTTTAAATAACCACAAGAAGATGTTTAAAGGTCAATTTCTTATATTTTTCCAAGACCGGAAGTTTACCTGAGGCTATCGGTGTTTTGCTAAAGCTGTAAATAAACGGCCAGCTGGTTTTATTATTTTACGAATGCAGTGACATCAGGAGAAGTTTCCGTTCATTTGTGAAATTAATTTCCACAACAGATGAAAAATGAAAGGATGTAGTAACAATTCCTGGTTCAACACATAGTCACGGTCAACTCTATCTATCTATCTATCTATATATCTATCTATCTATCTATCTATCTATCTATCTATCTATCTATCCATCCATCCATCCATCCATCCATCCATCCATCCATCCATCCATCCATTTTTTTTATATCTTATTTGTTGGTTTGCAGGTGCATTATGGGACTTTTTTTTAACCAGACAGCACAAATGCCCCTGGTTATTCTAATCTGACTCGATGGGGCCAGTCCCATCAAGGCATCTGCCTGAGCCCAACTCAGCCTCTCCTTGTGTGTTTGCTGGTCTGACATTGTGGGGGTGTTGCACGTAGATGCTTGTAGGTGGGATGGAAACCTTGGAAGGCCTGCAGGGGATTCTGGGTAAATGTCTCATAATCAACATTTAGGCTGAAATCGCAAGTCATTTTCCTGATTGGAATAATTCCAGTTTGACGGGAGGGCAGCACCTCACTATTCAAAATCATTTATTTCTCTTCTGAAGCAATCATTAAGATGATTCTTAAATAGCTGTTATTAGCTATCATTCTTAACAATTATTGATATATATCTACAGTATATGTCTGTCTTTAAATTTTCTGGAAAAGCTACGTCACCGTGCACCTTTAATTCCACCACAACCTTTCCAACCTGACACCGGATTGTTACCACACACAACAGCGGCGATTGATGCAGAAATAGTTCCCATGCAGAGGCGTGTGAGACGTCGACCAGTTATCATCCAGGGTTTCCAAGAAGCTCACAAGGTCATTACTCTAACTGCAATGATAATCTGGCCTCCAGCGCGCTCTGTGTACTGTAGCGGATAGTGGATGTCTCGCTCTCCCTGACAAATTGGTTCGGTGTGTGTGCAGCGCACACGTGTGTATTTGTGTGTGAGGTAATCAGCATGCCACTTGGGGCATAATGACTTACATCTGTTTGAGGCTGATTTCAAAACACGATGTCCTTAAAAAATAGCCACTGATGGGAGAATGGGTTTGTATGTATTTACCGAGCCAATGATTGCCTTGATTAAAACTTATTTATTCATATTTTAACATATTTAACATGATTGTAATCCATAATGTTGACTAATGTTGCCCTTTGTGTTTGTGGAGAAAGCTGTGTGGGTGTGTGTGTGTGTGTGTGGCCACCCTCGAATCAGCCATGATTTCATAGTAAATGGCGAGGAATCAAACAGTTTTTCTGATGTCTGCAATTTGTTTCTTAGTCACCGAGGGAAAAAAGAGAAAGATTAGGGTCTTTTTCGATAAGATTATTGTACGTGCGTTATCCTGCATCGCTTTTGCTGGCAGTGCTGAGCACAGGTTTGCCTCGGAAAGCTTTAAAGCCGATGAAGAGAAGAAAGAGGTAAAGAGGTAAAAACAGGAGTGGGTGACTCAATACAGAATTGAACAAAAACAAAACATATCTCGGCTACGGTGCCAAAACACCATCTTAAAGTCTTAATGTAACGTACATGTGTAGTGTTCATGATGCACTCGCATGTGTTAAACATGCACACCTTTAAACAAATAAATCACCTTTAATGTTTGTGGTGTTTATGAGTTAGCCATTACTTTGGGATATTTATGCCTCCCTCCTTCAGCTTCGAGCATCACCTTCATCCACCAGAAGCAAGTAATGTTTCAAATCAGTAATTCACACCTCCACACCTCCCAAAAATGTAGTCACGGCATCCAGAAACCATTAAACCGCCTGGGAATCTTGGCGGCAGCAACAGCACAAATAAATGTTACACCAGCTAGAGGAAAACGTGCTAATGTCCTTGCAGGATGAAATGCAGCCCAGCGTGACATTTGAGGACAGAAATAGCGAACGAAGGAGAAAGTTTGACAGAGTCATCATCAGAGATTAAGACTGGCTGCCATTATAGAAGGACAAACCTGGGCATCCATATCACAAGATGTAGAGCAGCAGGAGATTGAGACCAGTAACGATGGGTCTCACATGGACACGAAGGTCTTGATTCTAAACAGAAGAACCCCCCATCAAGGATGGTTGAGCATGAGTGTTGCTAAATTGAAGCTGCCTTTTAAGTCAACAGATTTAATGCAGAAAAGATCCCCAAAAGATTCTAAACCTGCAGTGGTAAAAAATCCTAAATATTCAGGCTGCTGCAACGAGCCGACTTCTTTGGGGATGTTTGGAGCCCATAACCGCCTTTTCCTCATGCTAACAAATCTAATTTGATTGTGTTTATGAATGGGAGGTGGGGATGGTGGTAAGGCCAAGAAAAAATCACACCAGGCTTATCACTCACGTGCACATGGATGGGTCTCTGCTCTGACCTGCTCCTTCCTTGGACGTCACGGTGACAGCACACAGCTGTCTGCCCACTGAAGGCATCACGAGGATGATGGGTGTGCCTTGTGACCAGACCTTTTCTGAATCTTTTGAGAATATCTCACACAAATGAATGCAAGTGGTAGGAGCGTGAGTGTGCAGTCCCTCCCTATTCTGGCTCGCCCTGCTCCTCATTGGTGCCCTTGCAGCCATTTACCTCAGCAGTCTTTACGAAGAGGGGGGTCTTGGATGGCCGCGCCATGGATTTATACTGGGGACTCGGCCATTATTCATCCCTGCTCATTCCAGGTAGACAGCATTTTAAAGGTTAATTGCTCTGGCTAATTGCTCTCCCTCCTTCTTGCTAATGAGAGCCCAGTCCCGGATGATGTCATTGAGTGGCCGAACCAAAATACCTCTCCAACTACTTTGGCGATGGCTCCTCACTTCAGAAGGGCACTGCAATGTCTGTTATTGTGGACGGACAAGCTTTGCCAATGTGAACAAAAGCCACACAAGTGGAAAATATGAATGAAAAATTCTTTTGATTCGTGTCTGCAACAACAACAGCTGTCACAACGAATCCTCGAAGCCAGCGTTCTAAGGGATTTTGATTTGTTTGAAAGAAACGAGCATTCAGGTTAAGATTGACAGCTCCAAGTCTACCTACCTGAATTTCCAGCCGAACCGTCACCACCGCAGTTTTGAAGGGCAGCCTGATTTTAATGTACTTATTTAAACATGCTGTAGAAGGTTCTGTCCTCTGGTACCATCCAAGTGACTTAAAATGGCAACCTGAAACATTTTTTCCTGATAACATTTTTTTTGCTTATAACAACAGACACCTAATTCAGTTGTCTGCACGCCAACTCACGTGTAGCGGTGAACGTGGTGCCAGCCAGAAGGATTAACAAGTGCATGAGGGATAAAAACATGACACAATATTGACAGATCGGCGGTGCCCCTAAATAACCCACCCTCACACAATGTGTCTGACTGAAGCCACGACACCTGGTAATAAACTCACGCAGCCCTGGGAGCCCTGTTATACAGATGCCTCACAGGAAATGAGAATGCAGTATCCGTTTATAATGGCCATAAAGGGGAATGAATCCTGATGGCCGCCTCTTCTTGAGGATGATATTAGGCCCTATTACTACCCGCTGCATTTATTGCTCGGACAACTGTGCCTTCCCCTTGTGAAGCGACAGCGTGGCCAGTTGCCTGGCCGTTCTGCATTTGTTCTGAATACCACAGAGCCCACCGACAGCCACGTGTGCTTGTCTTAAATAAAAAGCAATTTAGTTGAATAGGAGAATTCTGGAAAACAAGGGTTCTGCATGTTCTTCAGTAGCGACTGGAACAGAGTTCCTGCGTTCTGCGTGGATCTGCGGTACTTATCGTCCCCCTGAGGTTCGACAGTGTGCCTCATTGTCTGTGCGCACATGACAGCTTAAACATCTGCCTGGGTTACACAGACAGCTGCTGTTCTGTGTCTTCCCCAAGGTCCTGCTGTCAAGAACGAAATCCGAGTTTTGACGTCTCAAACCAGCGGGAATTTACAACATGGCTGACTAATGCTCTGGCAGACCGCAGTCATCAGCTAAGTTGTGCGTCACAATAATAAGTTCATTAAATCAAGGTGTCTGTTTCTTGTAACTGGCAACTGCACTGAAAATCTGCACTTGGCTCCACGTGTGCCCGCAATAGTTGAAAATAAATTGAGTGTCAGGGACATGGTAATGCACTGATTCAGTGCTTGGTACAAAAAGAACATGATCATTTATTTGCAGCTTTTGAAGTCAAGGTCCTTTATTTTATTTTTTTTTACAGTCATTTGTCAGCCAGGTAATAAGATGAAACGTGCACGACGGTTTCTGCAAAACTTCTCAGAAGCGTTGCCTGTTTGAAACGCGTCACTGTGATGATAACCGAGCATGAGCACACAGACAATTAAATTATACAGCAATAATGAGCTTTATCTAGACTTTAGCCCCCTCCTGCCTTATACGGACCAACCCTGGTTAAACATGAAGCTTTGCTAGGTGGCAATCACCCAAGTAACGAAGCTTTTCATCCACTAATATCGCCACCACCCTCGACAGCAGGTGTGACCACACAGACATAAACTACGTCCAAAAGAGCCTGGACCTTGTCCCCCCCCGAAAAATAATTATGATGAAAAGAGTAACATTGTGATAAGAGGAAATGTTAAGAGAATATTTCTCCATTTTTGAAAGAAATTTCAAAGTAAATTGGTTTCCTTCCATCCTCAAGCACTTTTCCCTTAACGAGGTCGTGGGGGGGCTGGAGCGTATGGCTAAGATTGGGAGTCAGGCTACATCCCAGTATAGACTCCAGCGCATTGCAGAAAAAACATTCTACTACCCCTATTTCTATTTCAGGAAGACCAATAAATGGCTATAAGGAAGTGTTATTATATATATTATTGTTTTGCGATATTTGGACTATTTTTGATTTTTTTTAAATTTAATAATTCAACCTCACATGTCTTTTTTCAGTGTGGCCCTGACACGGCACGTTAGTATGAGGCATTCTACTCAACAGACCCACTAGGTATGTTTTTTAGGGAAGATTTTTTGAGGAAATGGTAGTTGTGATGAAAATATGCCAACATTTTTAAAAGCCCGGGTAAATGAAGTTCCTGGGATGGAATTATCATAGACAGACAAATTATCATACTTAGGGGGGTCGTCTAATCATTAGGTTAACACCTTAGCTATGCTGTTATAGGCCAAGGCTGCCGGGGTCCAGAAACATGATCACCTGACAGGCCTCTGTCACCCCACTGGGTCATGGTTTCCTCTCCTCTCCTCCTCTCCTCTCCTCTCCTCTCTCTCCTCTCCTCTCCTCTCCTCTCCTCTCCTCTCCTCTCTCTCCTCTCCTCTCTCCTCTCCTCTCTCTCCTCTCCTCTCTCTCTACCCAGCCGGCCGTCAGCAGGAGGGTCCCCCTACATGAGCCTGGTCCTGCTCAAGGTTTCTTCCTGTGAAAGGGGAGTTTTTCCTTGCCACTGTTGCTTGTCTGGGTTCAGGCCCTGGGATTCTGGAAAGCGCCTTGAAACTATTTTGATTGTAAAAGATGCTATATAATTAAAGATTGATTGATTGATTGATTGATTGATTGATTGATTGATTGATTGATTGATTGATTGATTGATTGATTGATTGATTGATTGAAAAGGGGCTTATTTTGTGAAGTGCAGCTCGTTGTAGGTCATGACCCGAGACAGTGCGGGTCATGACGCCTATCACCTTACCAAACGTATCGACACTGCCACTTATCAGTCTCTCAGTCGAACAAGAAATCCCACTGAACGAACCTGTGGTGCTCAAATGAAAAGTGCCTACGCTGCAGTCAAAACAATAACGAACTTCAAGCTAGCCGGTGACACAAGATGTCCATTAAACGCGACAGTGGCGATGTGATTGTACAAGCAACCACATTGTTTTACCAGAGGACCCTCCCGAGGAAAATCAACATGATCAAACGGCAGGATGGGGCCATGTGGACACGTTCCAAAACATTGTTAGCCCCAGTCTGCCACCGTTTTAAAGCTGTCTTAGATTAAATTAGGCAGGTAACTCCATGGAAACACATGTATAGGTTTAGAGGCCTTGAGGTTAGACAAAGGTAACTAAAAACCTGATATGACCAATGGCTGAAACCTGTGAGGATTTTTTCCCAGGGAGAGAACAGGATGGGAATGGCAGAGATGGCCTATTATTACTATAAATCCACCAAAACAAAGTGTAGGAAATGATTTATGTGCATAAATCTGCCTTGTGGGGAAAAGATGGCAGATCGCATTACTGTTTCTGTGTTTGTGCATCTGGGGCTCCCGGCTGGTGCGTAACAGATCCCAGCGTACACACCTTAAGTTGTGCGTGGGTTGGCAGCGACATCCCTCGCATCATCAGATCATTTGTCCTGCGTGCACAGTGATTAGTAGAAGCACCCTAAATTTGGAGAAAAGACCCCCCCCCCCACCCCCCCATGTCTTACATCTGCTCAGATATAATCCGGTTGACAAGCCTTTTAAACTTGAAAGGGGTTTAGTGTTACTGTAGTTTTTGGGGGGTTTTTTGCCAAAGAGTTTCAAAACTAACAATAATTAGATTAGGAAAACAGCGCTGTTAACAAAAGCTTTTGATAACCGCGCTCCATTTCAAAGGTGGTCCGGCTGACATTTTTGCTGCACAGAGAAAGTGGCTATGTGACATTAATCCGGACGTGAGTCTAATTCACGCGGACGGGGTGTTTGGGGTGAAATGGCTCCGAGGGCACCTGGCTCACCATATGACTCCATCAGCTATCAGTGAAGCCCATCTCTCACATGTCCACTAATATGTGGGTTTTCCTCTCTTGCTGTGGTTTTGTTTTGCACATCAACGCACATGACTGACTGATACAGGAAGTGTGGCCCTCTGATCTTCTGGAGCCTCATCTCTCTCCAAATGCTTTTCAAGAGTGCTTTTCTAAAATCTTACTTTCTCAAAGATCTTAAAGACCACTGCAAAATGGGGGGATTCTGTTCACACAGGCAGATCCGAGTATTTTACCACTGAAAATCAAGTCCTTTGTGTGCTCGCTCTCACGATCAAACAGAAAACCGGTCCCTTAATTTAAACAGGGTTTATTGGAGTCAAGCCCCCCAAACTCCAAATTGTGCATCAACACCAGGGACTTAACATATTTTCATCATATCGGCTCAAATATCATAATTTAATTTTTATACACCAATGGAGCAAAATACTGCATTTACCAAGGCTTTTGTGTCTCTCAAGACCAAAATCTGCATATTTTCCTCCCACTTCTCAGAAACCTCCTCATCATCCTGAAGTAAATATTGGAGAAAGGAAAACAATTCACGTCATTATCAAGAAACTGTGATCGAGGAAAGTCTCTCTATACGGTTCCCATAACCATCATTACAGGTTTTTAAAATTATTTTTCAGCAGCTTTTCAGCCATGGAACAAATGTGTTTGAATATTTATTGAATAATCCTACTTACCCACATTTAGACACGCATCTTCCTGTTTCTCGCTTGATCCCCCTTTCCTCTGTATGCAAATAAATGTGTACATCATTTCCCTTTGCAAAGCGCTAATGCATTTTATGTCCAAGAATATTTTATACTTCTTTTCCACAGCACACTCATCTCTGCTCCATTGAACGCCACACCATCAGGAGTGGAGAATGTGAGTTTTTAAGTGTTGGCGTCTGATTTCCATGAGAGTCAGTCCAATTTGCAGGATAGACTTGAGCATGAAGGCAACATTGACAGGCTAATCACACAAATAGTAATTCAGATGTTATTATGACTTTATGCATGCTTAAATCAGTATTTGTTGGGTTGCAAAGGAGAGTGCGATAGCACTGACTGCTTGTGATTGGCTCCTTGGACCCTGAAAGGAGGAATAGCTATTGTAAAAAGAATTGCTTCAACACGAACCACTTAACTGAGACAAGTGCTTGTTGTGAGGAACAAAGCGACCTCTCGTGTACGAATGGATGCCTTATTGGAACATTCATATCTGCTGGAGATAGTCTGGGCACAGGTCAACAAGAACCAAAGTGGAGGCACAGAACTAAAATGATCCATTGGTGCAAACAAATAGAGTGACTTAACCTGTTTAGGAGGAAAGTCAAGTCGAGGAGAACTAATCTGTAACAATGCCTGGAATTTGTTTACAACATCAAATGAAATAATCTGATATCCCTGTAATGAAGTTAGGAGCAGGGCAAGCATTGGTAGTGTTCTCCTGTCATGTACAGGTGAACATCTCAATTACTGAGCTATAAATGTGAGAGGATGCAGTGGTCAGCTGTGTCTGACAATAATTTTTAAAAAAAAATACCTCATGTTGAATGTGGGTGTTCACAAAAAAGGATTTTCATTTCCAAAAGAAGAAGAACACGATGACGGAAATGATAAAAAGGACTTAATTTTGATGAAAGGGGAGACGATGATGATGATCCAGCATGGGGAAGAAACAGAAAAGGAAGAAGAGGTTTATTTTGATAATGAAACTTCAACGTCAACATTTGCAAACATGTGTGAAGCTCCTGCTCTATAATATTCCTCCATCCAAACCTCCCTTACTAAAAGGTGAAGGCATTAACTCATTTGCTCCAACAAAACAAATGTAGGTCAGAATAATAACAGAAGAAAAACAAAAAAATCCTCTCAAGCACAGACAAAATGGCACATACATTGAAACTTATATATTGATCTAAGAAACAATGAAAATCCTCCCTTTTCCTGGCAAGCAAAGGATGTTGTGTCAGCGAGTCGGACTCAGACTTCAAAGCGAGAGAGGAAGAAAAGAGGAAATGAAGAGATTTTTTGGGGGCTGCTCTCTTCAGCTCACATTACGTGAGGGAGGATGAGGAAAGTAACAGTTTCTGCTACATTAGATGATAACAGTCTCATTTTTTGATCTCTACTCGGGCTGTCGGCTGTCTCAAGCTTTACTGATCTTTCTCGGTGTTGCAGAAAAACAACCATTAACTTTAGATGAACTCCTATTTCGCAGATTATATGTTAAATTTTAACCTCAGCCTGTAGTCTCTTGCATCACAGCAAGTCTGATGACCCCTCTGCCATTAAGCCAGTCTGATATATGTGTTTCAACCCACTCTCTGCAATGATTTCAGTAGTGGCACCAAATCACAGCTGCAGACCGTCGCTTTTTTTGATGTCTCATTAAGGGAATGTCGGGGGGAAACATGCCGAACGGTGAGGGACTCAAAAGGGGAGAAAAATAACATTTAGCCTTTACGCTGGTGGGGAAAATTTCAACATTGTACAGACCCCAAGAGCCCTCCAGTACCTAAATTTCCGCAGGACCACCGAAAAAGCAGCCCTGCTAATTCAGAAATCTGTGAGAAACGTTGCTTTACTGGACAACGCCCTCGCCATGTGCTCATCAAGTTTAGGTTCTCTCTGTCCAGCCCCGACTGTGTGTAAGTATGCAGACAAGAGTGAAGTATCAGTCACGGCAGTGCTGGAGATACCAGCGTGGAAGGCCTGTGTTATTTCCTCAGTGTGTGTGGATGTGAAGAGCAATGCAACAGTCTTTTCATGTGACCAGCGACGTGACAATGCTAACATCTCATTCGTGCACTTCTTTTCTTAGCCGAACGTCTGTGTTTACACTGTACAGATGGCTCATCTAATGCAGCTCTGCACTCTCACCTCGCCCCGTCCAAGACTAACATTATGAAATGTGCAGCACAAATTACTATAAAAATATTGGACTGCTTTAAAATAAACCCAGCTGATTTTGCATTTACTGAAATATTAGTTCATCTGAGCCGCTGTCTTTACTTTTCTCTCTGTCTGTGTGTGTGTGTGTGTGTGTGTGTGTGTGTGTGTGTGTGTGTTTGTGTGAAAATCCGAACGTAATCGACTGGACAGGGATGGTTTCATATCTGATGAACGTCTGAGGTAATGTTTCCTTTTCCTAAAAGATCAAACGGCAATGGAGGTGCAAGGCCCGTTGGGTAATCAGATATCCTGACATCTCCCTACAATTTTAATTGTTATGTTTGAATTGTAACAATTTAGCTTGCAATATGTAGACTCCTTGAATAAACCAGCTCTGGACATAGAAGCTTGTTTGGTCAATTCGCTTTTCTTGTGCGTCCTCATTCATTGATCTCCTTGCATGATCAACTTCTCGTTCATGAGCAAAAACGCAGGTGGTGTGCCCAGTTTCTAATCGATTCCTTTCCAGCAGTCCTCGGCCAAATCATCACAATAGCCCCGGCATCTGGTAGTTCTCTGCCTATTTATCCACTGGTTCGACTTGAAGACGCCGATCTTCTTGGTCACACAAAGACACCTGTGTGCTGATACAGTATTAGAAGAGGAATCCACATGCAGTAACAGAGTGCAGCGTCCAGTTGGGCTGGAGTAATGTCAGTGCAGGTCAGTGGGGAATAATAGTCCTGCAACAGAGTATCCTGAGTGCATCCTTATCGACTACTGCATTTGTCCAGATTCTCCACCGTTTCTCTTCTTTATATAAAATGTCAGATTGACTTATTACAGAGCAATGGTCCAAATTGCAAATTGCTGTCTGGAACCATTTGGGATTCTAACCTGCAGAGCTGCTTTGAGGCCAATAATCCAGTCAGTCATTCCAAAGCAGCAGCGTGGTACCAATCCAACCTGACACTGACCTGAAAAATCGTCAGGGAGTACTCACACTTGATAATATCATCACAGGACAAAGTGAACAAGAGCCAGCGACATCTTAAACAGCAGAACTCACCACACCTCCAGACTAAAGAAGCCGTTGGCGTGCTGAAATCAAACTGTAACAAACCCCTCCGCCGCCTACTGTCTCACTATAGCATAAACATAAACCACAGGTGTAATCACTGTAGTGGCAACATTGTCGAATTTTGTGGAATTTGTCGAATTTTTAGGATGGTCTTGGCACTCCCTGTGTTTAATGCTTTTATTATTATTGATTTATTGACACACAAATGAAGGGGCATTGGGGGGGGAGAGTTGTTCTCCCAGCAATTACAATAAAGCTTCTAATTGGATGGATGATGCACAGCAACACTGGAATTGTGATCATCCTAAAGATGCTTCAACATATTCCTCAACCGGTCAATAAATAACGAAGATGGATGTTGAAACACACAGGTGAAAAAATGGGGACATCTGAATCAACAGTGCTGTTTTTTGAAACAGTATAAATGAGTAGCGGCAGAGCAAGTGCAGAGTTATTTTGGGAAACAGAAACGCTAAAATAAAAACGATACAACAAATTGAATTCATACTTTCCATTTTTGCCTTGCTGCCATTAATAAGAACACCAGGAACCCAGACCATGACTGAAGTGGAAGGGTATCACATAACCAACCCGTCTGCTTTACAAATGAAGCTTTGTGTGTTTGCATGTTGCTCAGCTACAGAACAGCGGGGCCGCCGCATCCTGTGCAAGACAGTTTGAACACGGTGCCATTTTTGCGCAAAGAAAAAGAAACATTTTGCAAAGTGCAGACCCCATTTCGCCTGGCGGAAAATTGTTTTAACTGCCATAATCATGTTCTAAAAATAAATTTGTGTCAATCCTGCGAATTATTGCTGTTGGACATCTTCTGGTTTTTTGATAAATGAAAGCGGTGGCGCCGAAGGAAATGATGAAAGGAAGTGGCTTATTCCTCACTCTGGGCTGCTATTTTTATGTAATAACCCCTCTGTTACACTAAGGCAAACTTTAAAAAATAAATAAATTTATGGGGTTTGATCTGTCTCTTGTTGGTGAGCTCATTATGTCGGAATATTAAATTATGTAAAAGAGTAAAGTGGCATCATGGGAAAGTGAAGCCCGGTAATTTGGGCCAATGGCCTGTATTGGTCTGATTATAGATGGGCTAAAAATTATGGCAGGTGTTTTTACTGCAGTACCTGAAATGAGTTCCATCTGTGGTGGGTCAGAGAGCAGAGAGGCGCAATTTGATAAAATATCACAGTTGATGTGTATATTTCATATTTAGCATTCTAGGGTTTAAAATTGGTGTTTTACTTGGTTTGGATGTTATTTGAATTATTAGGTCAGAATATGAAAATGGTAGCTGTTAATCAGCAGAATTTAGATCATTTTCTTAGTTCTGTCATGCATATTTGACTCGCGTGGGACAGGATTCCAGATTAGTTCATGAAATAATTAGAAACTGGATGAATGTGGATTCTGCCTTGGTAACAGCCAGACTGTCCTGATGTTAAAATTGTTATGTCTCCATATTGACATGTTACTTTTAGGCCCATCAGGTACAAAAAAAAGTAGAAGGGTTGTGCATGTACCTGAAACTGTATTTTCATTCATGGTGACCAGTTTGGGCAAATTGAGTTACGAAGAAACTTATTACAGTGTGTTGAGTTCTTTCGAGCTCAATTTATTGAGGCTCCTTTAAAGTTATAGTAATGGGAAAACTCATCTATAATTATGTAATGTGCTGTAACTGCACCAAAACAGTAATTTCCTTTGGAAAGGAGTGAATTACCCTTTTCCAAGGGAGTTCTAATTTCATCAGTAACTGACGATTATGTCATGTTAAAGTCCTTCAGTAATGCTAAATTCACATGAAAATCACAATTCAATCAATTGCCTTGTTAATGCTATTCACATTTGTATGTGCAGAAGAAAATATAGATAAATAAATGCAAACATTTGAAAAGCAACATATTTAGTTGCAACCAGAATGACACCACACAAGCATTTTATCTTTATCTGAAATTGTGCCCACTGTTGCTCTCAGCTGTACTGGATTAGGCTGTAAGTTTTTTTAACTCTCTATGTCAAAACCCATTTTGTCTTCACTGAGTAGATGGTGAAAAAAAATTCTGACTTCTATCAAATTGGAACAAATTGAGTGAAACAGTATGATGGGGGCTTGATTGGGATTAATACCTTGTCTGCATCAGCTCCTATTCACCACACAAAATACTAGCAAGCCAGGAAATATTCTGCCTGATCTATGAGAAAAACACACAATGTATAAAAAACCCTCCTATAATATTGAGGCCTAACTGTTGAGCTCAAGAGGACTGGCGGTCAAGTGTGGCGGAACCCCAAAGAAGGCAGACAGACACGGGAATTAAAAGTAACTCAGACGATTTTAATGAAACAAAAAAAGGACAGGAGGGAAGAAACTAAATGAGGAGGGAGGCCGAGACAAACTATAGGGGGCGTGGGGGAATGTCTTGGATGCAGATGTTGGATGTAAATGAAGTGTGAATCGTGAGGGTGTG
Source organism: Takifugu flavidus (assembly GCF_003711565.1). Lineage (NCBI taxonomy): Eukaryota > Metazoa > Chordata > Actinopteri > Tetraodontiformes > Tetraodontidae > Takifugu > Takifugu flavidus. The sequence continues at coordinate 10,937,677 of NC_079526.1, read as the reverse complement.
TGTGTGAATGCGTGAGTGCGTGTATGAAATATCAGTGGAGGGGGTGTTGTACATGTGCGCGATGCGGCAGACGAACCAAGTCCAAGATCCGGGGGCGAGAGTCCGTGGGGGAGTCCAAGTGTCCAGAGGCCAGGGGAAATCCGTCCGAGGAAGGGGAAGAGGAAGAGGGCAGAGGAAGAGGGGCTAGGAAGGTTGCAGAGGAGCAGGGGGAGACGCTGGAGAATGCTGGGAGTCGCTGGGAGACACAGAGAGGCGCTGGGGGTCGCTGGGGAGCCTGGAGAGATGCTGGGTCGACGGTACGTGTTGCCAAAACACCAGTTAGATCAAGCACTGGCCTGAGTGCAGAGGGACCTTTTATGGGTGCAGAGTCGTTTGGGCGGATTGGGTGCAGCTGGAGGAGAGGGCACGGGTGGTGGTGGTTGAGCTGATTGCACAGGAGGAGGTGGGGCCAGAGTAGGAGTCACAACACTAACCACGATAAAAAGCTCTAACCCGACAGTCTATAAGCTTGGGAGCTTCTGATGGCGCCTGTCTACGGTTACCTTGTTTGGTAGACCCATTTAACAGTCCCCCCATCACAGTTAGGGGTGCATGACATCAACCAAGCTTAAGGCCAGGTTCAGTCTGGATGAGGATGCTGAGTCAGGGTGACATCATCCTGGACTTTAATCCTGCTCGGTAGCAGTAGTGCTGGTCTCCTAGATCCCCTGCCTTCTCCCACCTAATTGCTTTCTTCTCAGACTCGTAGGCTTCCATCTGTCAGCAATCATCTGCTCTTCAAACTCCAGACTGGCCCATTGTCCACCAATTGGCCCCACCTGCCAGTAATCTTCCTCCTTAAGGCCGCTGTAGTTTTGCATGGGGTCCGCTGTTTGCCTGCGATACTAATGACCTACTTGTTGGGAAGATCCCAGTTCTCCTCCCACAGCATGTTGGAAGATTCTGTGCTGCTGTGTTTTGGTTCGAGATCAAACAATGTCCCTGATCTGGATCACAACAAATCGATCGTTCGATCTAGTCTAAGAATACTTACTGCAACGTTTTGCTCCTTCGTTGAGCTAAACTTCCTAATTAGATCACAAATCCACAGAAGCACAAATTAAGCTATTCCTCAAGATTCCTCAGATTGCGGCAGTGCAAATAAAGTTGCCTGGAAAGAAATACCCTAAAAGCCCAAAGGTATTGGGCTTGGATGTCACGCTTGGCTCAAGAGGAAACAGCACCAACATCCTTCTGAGGATTACGTCATTGAATTACCACCAAGCACAGGAGCAGTTTCCCGGCTGTAAACATGAGGGAACCCAAGGTGTTTAGTGTACAGTTGTAGATTGATGCAACATTGTTTACAGTGTGCAGAGACATGTTTCTGAGGGAGACGAGACACATGACTGCAACACGGTCCCAGGACTGCGTGACAGGATGGTATTTTAGTAATCTGCACTGAAGTTTTGCCTGCAATTGCGAGTGATTGTTCGGATCTCGTCTCTATGATCACAAACTTGATTAAGGATTCCAGATACAGTCTCACATTGTACAGTGGAGACAACTGCAAGAAAGTGCACTGACCACCCTTCCCATCCTTATTAACACATCTGCAGTGTGACACACATCTGTTTCTCTCAACTTGTTTCACATCAGCTCTACCGTGACATTTTGCCACTCGCAACTTTTGAATCAGAGCCCATATCTGAAGGTTCTCTCTTTCCCACATTTCGTAATTAAAGCCCGCTCATTTTTAGTGCATTCGGTGAACATGGCCAGCACGATGCCAAAACAAGTAAAGTCCTAAATAATGAGGAAAGTTTATTCATAAAAACTTGTTAAGCCTGTGGGAGGGTCCACGCGGGGCCGTGAGTCGCAAAGCGTTCTTTTGCATGGCTCATCTGCGGTGGAAACACATTCTTTCCAAAATCCCGAGCACAAAACAAAACAAAACAAGTGCTCTGGCAGTGTTGCAAACTCAATGGGAAACATCACCACAAACTGCGGCCTCTTGTGCATGAGTACGCCCAAGCTGCTCTCCGTTTACAGTACAATCAGCAACGGTCTCAGCATTTAACAGGTGAACGGGTTCTGAGTTGGGAACACAGTCGTTCCGCAGTAAATTAACCTTGTTCGCATTCATGTGATTCGGTAAATTAATGTTAAAAGCTTAGTGCATGCCTGACTGGAAAATGAACGCAGGGTCAAATAACGAAATGGAGTCTGACTTTTAGCAGTCTGTTAAAATCCTCCCCTGGAATAAAATCATTTACATACCGACATACTAAGCTGTTTCCTGAGATCTACATGGTTTTTGCAATTAAGCAGCCCATTTAAAGCCCATTTGGGTGCACCGGATATCAGCGGTAGACTGTAACTTATAAAACATAATGCACCAAGGCTGCATTTATCCAAGTGGACGGCTCGATGGCTTCTATTGGGAATCCGGAGCATATCCACGAAGATCCAGTGTATCGCGTCTCCTGAAGCAAAGCCAAAGGTTTCAACAAAGCCAGCGCATCTGACGAGAGTGGAAAACACTTCCAGTTCCTATCCTCTGCTCCGCTTTTCCGAGTTGCTCCGCAGACCTGACGCATGACCTTTGAATTGACGGAGCCATTTTTTCTGCCATGATAACATCGCTAATTTGAAAGCTTCAGAGGAAGTTTCTTCTCTTTTCCTTTATGTCTCCAATCTGTCACAGACTGTCTATTTCAAAAATTTATAATGCTGGGCTGTAACTAGCGCTTGTATAAGCCGTGGTTAATCACTGGAAATTGAGTTCCGTTAGCAGATTTTTGAAGCTGTGCAGGCTGTGTGTGTGTGTGCGTACGCATTTGGGAAAGAATATTATCAAAATGATTATAAAATAAAAAAATATTGACTTTGGCAAACATTTTCCTTAAAATATGTAAGTGCGGTTGCTGATAAAAATGATATCTGTCGTAATACAAGTACGTTTGTACATTCTAGGGTTCTGTAGGAACATGACAGAGCATAACGAAGGGGAAATTGCATCAGTATTAACATAACTATAACTTATTAGTTACTTAATGGTTGCACTCCACTAAGCCGAACCATTTTCTTAGTCTCAGTACATCTGCATGAGAATCTAACCAATTTTTTATCAAAATCATGACTCATCCACTTTCATAGGTGGCGATATACACCCGTTGGTCTTGTTATCACTGCGTCATTTCCAGTCGTCCTACAATGTTACAGACCACAACAATGTTGCCCTTGCAAGTTTGCAACCAAGAGGTAAAATAGTCGACATCAATGTGTACAATCCAAATTTTGATTTCAGTCGAGCTACTATGTTTCAATTAAATTTTAAAGTCCAGTTTTAGTCAGACTCGTGAAATAAATTATTTATTTCGGTGTAGTGTAAAGCTACGGACTGAAAGAATAAATAGCAATTTCAAATTTACACACTGGACATTTATCAACATCCTGTAATGACAGAGAGGAGCTTCCTAATCTTAGCATGTGCACACTTGTTTCTGAAAAAAACTGAGGTTAAAGAAAAACAATAAAGAAGATGACTGCAATGAATTACAGCGTGTCATGGCAATTGCTGATGCTCCCCATTTCTCCTTAAGAAAGGCATTGATGTTAAAGCTAAGGTCCTAAAGGAAGTGTGGCTACCAGATAACCGCGATGGGCTTCAAAACCTTTGTCCTCAGATTCATTCTGCACACACCCAGGACCCGTCTCCAGATGGCTGCATAATGACAGCAAGGTTGGACCAAGTTATTCTCTGGTTTTATCGGCACCCAACACGTTGCATTCTCTGACTTATCAGGGGTCTGGAGACACCAATGCCCTGTCACAGTGTCTGTCAATCACTCTTGGTTTATTGAAAGAAGGCTAATGAGGCTTTTAAAGGGATTGTCAGGAAAAAAATAACTTGCCACACAAAACAAGTAACAAGGGATTTGTTTTTTCCCCTCACAAACACATTTTGTGTTTGTGTGCTTGTGTTTTGTTATCATCCGACTTTTCTGTAGCTCAGTTTCACACTATTTATATAAGCTTTGTTTTAAGGGCCTCTTTGCCACACAAGCTTCCAACATTCTCACAACAATCAGCTTTTTCCATGTGTTGCGCTCAAATTTCCGACACACTTTATGGTCACCCTTAATGACCTGATTATTTGTCTTCACATATCAAAAACAGATTTCAGCCCAACAAATTCTTTCCCTTGGAAGCCAAAGGGTGATTCCATTAAAGCTGCTTCTGAACTCAGTTGGGTTATTAAGAAAAGAAAAAAAAAGTGCTGGAATCAATTAAAACGTCCAACAGACTTCACACCGAGGGGAATTCACTTTGATGTAGCTACTTATCAAGAGTAACTTGTAAAACTCGCTCATTATTTATTGTGTTAAAATATCTGACGCTTATGTTGGACTATCAAAGTCTGAAAGCAACAGAATTTTCTGATGTTCTTCATTAAATTTAAAGCATATAAAGACAAATCAGATCAGAAATTATGCAATTTTCACGAATAGCATTCATTAACTCAATAAACAACACAGATTTGACAGATTTCAACACAGAACTCTGGTTAACAGAACAGACTAGCTAGCATGCTGGTAGCCGATGAAACCAAAATACTAACATGGCCATACACTGTATGTGTAACTGATTGGCAAACTGAGAGGATTTCATGAGAACAGCCATGCCCGGTGCATCAGAATGATACCCTCTGGAGCAAAAACTCTCATTATCAAATCAAATTATTTGCTAAGAGAGCGATCAACTAGAGCAGGGTGCCCATGTCACCATTTTTAAATTGGACAAGGCCGATACCAGGTGGAAAGATGAGGGGGGACAGTGCAGCAAGTTTCAAGGGCAAAGCAAGAAGTCTTAAGAAGTCACTCAGTTTCTGTTTGGAGCATTTTCTGCTCAGAGTAAGTGGAAAACACCAAGGGGCTTCAGTTATGGACACTTATTTTCAGATCTTGTGAGCACATTTTGGGGAAAACCCTTCCTGGACCCAATTTTTTTTAAAAACTGTCCATGAAGTAAACAATGTCAAACAGAGACCATTTGCAGTGGAACAACGGAATCCCCTGTTAAATGAGAAGTCCATGATAAATAAACACCAGGTAAGGGCCAAACATTGCACGAACGTGCCTGTGAAAAAAAACACTCTAAAATTTACACAACATGGAGCATTTGTGTGTGTTTTTGTGTGCACACCCACCACTGGAACATCTTAACACAGAACACTGGAAGCCTCTTACATGCCACCGGATCTGGATCTACATTCCTCCATTTATTCAAAGCATCATACCGGTTATAAGACGGGGTTGTTTTTAGGCACCAGCAGTGGAAACTCCAGCAACCCCCCCCTTCCTCAAGCACTTAATGAGAATAGAGGAGTTGCTGTTATTTAGGGGGCTCCTGGAAGGGTGCAGTGAGGTGAGGGAATCCCCAATGCTTTCAGCGAGAAAATACTTTCTAAGATGCTATTTTAAGGAAAGAATCCTTAAAGGCCAATTTACCAAACCTGGTAAAGTCATGGACAACGTTCTAAATGTTTGCATATTTTACAATTAGGGGTTGTGTGGATGGGCCCCCGAAGAAAGGAGCCATTCATAAGCACCAAGACCTACTGTAACCTACATCGGTGACGTGACAGGGCCCTAATAATTCTGCATCTTTCCCCAGCAGGAACCTGATATCTTTACATCACCTAGACATGTCATCACCTGTTAGGATCTATATCTAAAACACACATTAGCTGTAATTTAGTCTCCTTTTTCCAGTGTCATTAGTTAGATCATGTTCAGTCACGTTAGAAAGGTGGATGCTGAGGAGAAGAGGTAACAAAGAAAGTCTGGGTGTGATTATGAATGAGCTTTCAATTGACCTGTTACCTATGAATGAAACACAAACCGAAAAATATGGTATGTTCATTCCATATGGAGGGGAAATGGATTTCACATACGTGCCATGTTGGTTTAGGATATATCAGAAACTCCACCTGAGGGTCAAAAGTAACTGATGCACACTGCTAGGTATGAAGATGGACACTCTAAGGAAGGACGCAGTGTAATATTGCTTATTTATGCAGTTACGGTTGATAAAAAGTGTAAATTAGAAATACTTCTGATCCGGGGACTTAGATGACCTCGAGCTGAAAGAATTTCATGCAAAATCATTCGCTATGAAAAGATAACGCTACAGCAGTGTTTATTATTAGCTGTTGTGTAAATGTGGACTAAATTTTGGACTACGGTAATGTTCACAGAAGAAGTGTTAATTTAGAATTAATAGAATTAATTTAGATGACATTAATTACGTATTTGACAGCTCTTTTACCTACAGCTGTTGATAACATTACAAAGCTTGAAAGGAGATTTTGCTTGTGCTAGCAGCAGTGCTTGCTGCTCAAACAACAATACCTTACAACAAATGAGTTGGACAGCTCACAGAATGGCTGTTCCACTCATACAAAGGTTGTTTGTTTGATCCCAGGTGTCATGGGGCAGGAGTAATTTTTCTTTTAATATTTCTCCTTTTTGCATTAAAGTGTTTCCTTATTGTTCATTCATCCGTAGCGGTACCATGTTGTGAAAAACTGATGTTTTTCAGAAAGCTAACGTTTAGCTGGGAAGCTTGCTGGTTGAATCTATTTTCACATCAATGGGCAGAAATCAGGTTATAAATCAGAAATTTTCCATCTAATGCAAAAAAAAGAAAAGACAAAGACCAATTTTACACACTTCTTACATGAATTTTAAATTTTCTTTCCCCTCTACATTCACTCACCTAACTTGTAGTTCCTCAAAAATGGCAAACAGGAAGTGATAGGGTTCAAACCCATTTAAAGCCATTTAACGTAAATGAATCTCACAGTGTGAATCTATCCCTGGTCATCAGATTTAAACTGTTAAACTCAGGTTATTGATGTAATTTGTATGAGTTTGGGAGAAGTTTCTGATATACAAACTGGACTGGAAAAAGGTTTCCTGTTTTTCCTTTCTCCACCCCAAACTCAGCAACACATTTAAATCAGAGGATGTTTTACTATGTGTTCGATCACCATAGAGCTCACAAAACTCTAGCCATCTGTGATACGTTGTAAGCTGAACATCAGCAGCAGGTGGAGGACATTAAATCCTGAGACTCCGTTGAAGACCACGCAAGCCCAGGTCAAGCTCCGTTGTCATGGTGAAGAATAAAGATGCCACAAATGATTGTTTGTACATTTAAAAATCTGAACTCTGTTGCTATAAGTGATGCTCATCCTGTGTTAGTGTTTGTTTATAGTTTGGCAGTATTTATCTGGCTCACAACATACAGAATCAAAACAACCTTTTAAGCAGGTGCTTGTCAGTTCAAGGTGATGTATGGACGTATGGAAACATTCCCTGGGTGTTCCATAGAATTATGGCGCTTGTTTGTCTCCACTGGAGATGTGTTGTTTACTTTGGTGACATTTGTATAGGAAAGAGCTTTACTATGATGATCAAGAAGATCAAAAATGATGATCAAAAATCATTTTTGCCATGAGTCAGTCAATTTGGTCACGGAGCACGTGTCTAACTCCTGGCTGCAGCTTCATCCCAACGCTGGCCGACCTATGTAAGGACGTAGAGATGTGCTGTTTGGTTTTAAAGTGTCAAACACTGCCATGAATCCCCAGTTTCAACACTGGAAAGTAATTTTATGAAGGGTCGTAACTGCATGGAGGTGACTGTTGAGTTCAGGTGGAAAGAGAATTAAGTGAAGGTGACATGGAAGCTTGATGGGAAATTCTTCAAAGCTTCTTTTCAACATATTCCTGTGTCCTGCGGATGCTTTATTTGGTCTGACGAGGTTCTGGCATCACAAATGTGATGCCATGAAGCGTGATGAGCTGACCACTGTACCAGTCTCCTTTCTACTTGTGGTAATTAGATGCAAAAATGGAAGGCACACAGATCACACAGAGGCAGCCTGTTTTAGGATGAGTCATCACTAGCGGAGCCCATGGGGAACTCTCCAAGATTCAGCACTCATTTTCCTATCATATGCTCACCACTAACGGTCCGGTTTGTCTGAAGTCGTAAGTGGCTCAACATGCCCCTGATATTTTGGTGACTGAGGTCACATCCTTAAAGGAATTAAAGGCAAGAAGAGGCCCCTGACTCCGCGCTGAAGTTTCACTATTATGTGACCAAAGGCCACAGTTAAAAGTCTTTGCCAGAGATTGAGGCTAAAAAGAGACTCTGATAAAACAGTGTTGTTCAAAAGCTTTGTCTCCCTTAATAATATGAATGCATCTATACCAGGGCCTCAGTATGATAGGGTCCCTTTTCTACCCTGGTGCATCAACACAGCTTCCTCATCTCCTCTCATCTCTTCTCATCTCATCTCATCTCATCTTATCTCATCTCAGAGGGTGATTCAGTGCTGGTGAATTTTTGGTTTTTCATGCATCCTAAGCAAACATGGCACTAAAAGAAGTTTCCCTTTCAGCCCTTGTGAGTGTTTCTCTCTTAATACTTTTCAAAGCTTGGATATGGGATTACCGTGTCTTGTGAATGAGTCGTAAAAACGCTCTTTCGGTGCCTGCACTTCTCTGGCTGAATTAAAAATAAATATACTTGTTGATGTTCGCATTTATCCTCTGGGGATTTGTCACAAGACATCCCAGGCTTTCCTACATTTCCACCCATCTCATGGCTCCATGTGCGTACAGCAGACGCTAATTTAGTTGAATTACGCTCTAATTAGGGCTTCCTCCTCCTCCTCCTTCCCCAGAATGGTTGACAGTTGTATCTTGTTCCAAAGGTGCACACCATCATGCCCGTATGAGATCTCCCTTGTTTTTTTCTTTTTTAACTCAGGTAATTACTGCAATTAGACACATTGTACCGAATTACCTGCTGTCATTTAACTTAATCATATTACCTACGAGCACTATTTGAAAGAAGAGCCACTGAGTTTAGCGTCTCAGCCAATAAATGAACTCATACCAGCTGCTCAGCACATTTTGGTGCTGATGGTTTTAAAATACCTCTGCCGGTTTCTTGATTTATGATGGCATCATAGGTGGATTTATTGTACGCCGCATTGTATGTCACACTGACCGCCACAGGAAAAGAAAGATTGCTCAAATAGGTGATTTTTTTCCTATTCAGTCAGTTGCTCATTTCCTTTGATGAACTGCCTGTTGTGATGACAGCAGAGAAACACCAGCGGCTGTTTATTGTATTATATTTTATCTGTCAGTTTGTTTGTTCACTTATTGCTTTGTGCAAGCATACAGAAGTCCTACTCATTGACAATTGAGAGGAATTTATCTTTCAGTAGCAAGGAGTGTTTGTTCCTCTCTGACCATATTTAAAAATGACAAGTGTTAAAGAGCAGAAAACAAATGGAATTCAGACTTGAGCGCAACCCAGAGAGCTGCCCAGTAGAAATATAGGTCATAAACACGATTTACCAGTCAAGCTGCTGTGGAGCAGCTGACTAAGGCTGCAAGATATATGCCAGGCTACATTTGCAGCCTCTTTCCAAATTTGTCTAAACAGTAAACACCGAACACTGTGGAAAATCTTTGGACGTGATCGATAGCAGTGTCTCTTTCCATCCAACTGGTGAACACAATCAAAGGAAACTTCTGCTTAATTGCAGAAAAAGAATGTAATTAACTGCTCAATAGCTGCACATGTAGTTTAGTAATAGGGTGGCAGTCACCGTCCTTACAGCCGTAAATACTGCCTTGTGTTGGGATTTTAAATTTTCTCTTTAATGAACTATCCCTCTGCAAGTGGCTTCAAATGCCTTTGATCTATTCCACTTTTGATTTTCTTAAGCTTCGCTTCTTCTCCCCCTCACTCGTTGAAAGCGTTGCTGTGCAGGATTTTCACCTCAAAGACTGTGCAGGTTTCAATCACGTAGGTCCCTTTTCCCTGTGAGCGGCCCCGCTGCACGCTGGGTTTAGCGATAGCTCCATGCAATCCTCTCCACTGTTGAACACTAATTGTCTGAGAAGTGCAGAGTCAGTATCAAAACACAACTACTGTCAGCCTTTTGAACGGGCCCAGAGAAGTCTCTCATAACAGGTCGAGGTTCTGGGCCTGCTGCCAGCTCGGGAGGAGGGCAGTTTTGTTTCAGATCAGTCTTTAATCTCACTAGTAAAGAGCTGGGGAATTACCACGATCTAATGAGAAATGACCCAGCCAGCCCCTCTGTTTACCTTTTATTCCTTTTTTATCAAAAGTGTAATTTACTCTGAACTTTTGGCACTTGGCGCTCCTTAGCTCACAAGCACGTGTGTTTTCCTTGAGAGATCCTCTTTGGAAGGACGTCACCAAATAGCAGAATATTCTACATTTGTGATTTAGGATTCTGGGACCTCTTGGCGGTTCCCTTTCAGCAAACCTAGTTGAATCATCGACTTTTGGAGTGCATGTTACTCACAGTCTCCGATGAAAATGGGGGAAGGTATGGGAACAATTATCGAGTGTTTTTGTTTTTCTTATTTCAAAGTCTCGTTACTCACTATCACAACTCTTTGAAAAGCTCCGTCATTAAGGGGCTGAAGATTGTTGTAAGATTTCAACAATTCCCTCCACTACAGTTTAGCTCCATTCAGTTGAAATGTATTTATATATCATATGTTACATCAGGGATGTCTGTTGGTGCTTCACAGAAACACAGAGCCTGACCCCAACCCTGAAACTCCATTTTATCAGGAAGAAACCTTGAGCATAGGGAACTTTCCTGCTGATGGTTGGATGGAGATAGAAGTGGAGGGGGAGATAGGCCAGGGGGACGACTCAAGGGAAGGGAAGCAATACTGGCTGTGCAAAATAAGCAACATTCACCATATTGAATATGAGGGCATTTATTTTGACAGCAACAGCAACAGCAGCAGCAGCAACAGAGCAGCAGCAGCAAGAGTGCTCAGCTTATTTTGCAGGTCTATTAGCTACCACAACAGGACAGCTAAGGCTAAAACTGTAGGCATCATCTTGTCTAACAAGATCGATTGTTTTGAAACAGACAGGAAGTTTGAGGTGGATCCATCTCCACCCATTTCGAAAGAAACCCAATAAGCGGGCTGAAACACCAAACACCTCACGTCCATTTATTACCATTATCTAATTACTCCGTTATTGGATTATTTCAGTCATGTAAATGGGCCCACTGAATAAACTGTGGAATGATTAAATTAGGTCCAATAGTGTCAATATTAAGTTTGGGCTGGTGGGATAACGCCTCTACATTTAGTGTGCTAGTGAAGTTTCCTGTCCCCCAGATGTAACTGGTTGAAACTGGATGATGTAACAGCATCTCAATATGGGATACAACTGCTATTCTGCACAAAGAGACCAGTGTTAAATCCTGGCATGGTCCAATCCCCCCCACACCTACTGTTTTTGAACATTATCACACAATTATTCTGCTGCACATTATAACAGCCTTTGAAGCTAAAATGGATTCTCGTTAATTGTTGGAGGGGACGCAAATTGCAAGAATTAGTACGTCTCATCAATTTTAATTCCCAGTTGTTTGACATCCTTCTTTAAATGTGTCTTCAGACAGAAAAACAACGCTGCCGACTGACTGGCCGTGAATTGTGAGTATAACAATGTTTTAATAAGGGGGCAATTAATTCTTCTAATGTACTTAGTAGTATGTAAGGTTTTAAAAGCAATATAAGAATATCTAGCGTCGTTTTAGAATTTTGGCCATTAGCAATAGTCATTTCACTTACATATACTTAAAGCTTCTGCTGAAAATAAGTCTCTTCTGTTAGACATCGAATGGGGAAATAATATGATTTGTTAATCTGGCATGTCCCTTTTAACCACTTGTCATCACTTTATTGTGTCATGTTTTAAAATATGACCGACACACTTTTTTTTAACACTCAGCAGTGCCAGTTTTTATAAATGCTAAATCGTAAAGCATGCACAGAACCAGTTTTTGGATCCATGCGAGTGGAAATTCTAGAACCGTTCCAAACTTTACGAAGCAGAAATGAAACGTGGTTTTTGCTCCAGTCCGATACAAACGGGTCTCAGACTTTTTAGGTTGACAGCTGGCCATCGCTGTGATTCATTTTCAGAGCCATTCTGGGGTCACGGAGTCGACGCTGGATGTACCAGGGCTGGGTTTATTGACCATCATACCCACCACTGAATAAGCTGTGATAAAGTCCCAACCACAGACTCTCACACACTTCCTTTTTTAATGACTCAGGGTCACTGAAAGATGTGGCCCTCTCAGCGTTAAACTCCACTCGGGCTTGAAGCAAAAATAGAACATTAACCTTTCTTCCATTTATGCGGGGAAGGAAACAGGCTGTGTTCACCTAATGGCAAGTGCAGAGACTGTCGTCATGGGAATATGAACAGGGAATTTGTGTCACCATTCCCTTCCTGTTGGCCGGGCCAAGAGCAGGCCCTAAACCCCAAGATAAGAACTTTAAGCAGCTCGATTTTATTACTGCAGCCTAATGCAAAAACCAAAGCACTTCATAAGTTGGAACGGGGCTTGCTTGTGGTACCCAGGCAGCTAGCCATTTCTACTCTACCCATCACATAAACAGCAAGTGACAGGAACAGAAGCATTCCTGGAAGGGTCGCCCAGGGTGTCTTGGTCTGGTTTGCATTACGAACGCCTGCCATGTTTTGGCAGTTGATAACAACAAAGGAAAGATGAGACAAATATCAATTGGGCATTCCAAAACAAAGCAGGTCTATCCAAAGCGCCCGCACATCTCCAGGATCCAGAGTAAGTCAAGCGCTGGGTCGTCTCATAACGTTATCCGCTCTCGAAGTGCGACGCATCTTTAGCCACATTGGTAATTCTCATTAGTTACCAAGAATATAGCAAGAATCAGTGTTTCCGCTGGTAACATTTTAGCGTGGCAGACTGCCATGCCAAAATCTCTGCTGCCATAACAACCAGAAGAAAAATCACACAACACTTGCATGACTTACAGGAATAAAAAAAAAAAGCAAACACATAATCGCGCATTACCGAATGAGACGAGCCACCACAGGCCAGTTTGTGTTTCGTGTGTGGTCAGTTGCTAATGCTAATGTTGTGCAGAGGAGATGTTATTTAGGTAACTGTAGAGGTAGCATCGCTGTTTTCTGAATTAGCTTCTCAGGAGTTCAACTTGAGTAGCAACTGGGAATTTTGAACCTCAAGTGCAGTGAAACATCCAGTTAAGGGTGAGAATTGTACTGAGGCAGGAAACTGAGGTACGTGATGTGCAGACAGAAGGCTAAAGCACACAACAGTGACATTTAAAGCCAGATACACTGGTGTCGGTTGTTGGAGCTTGGGTGTTTTCTTGACCAGGCTATTTACCGGAGACCAGAAAATTTATTTCGCTTTCAAAGTGAGGTCACTTTTGGGACCTCTTTGCTGGTCCCCACAATTTTAAAGGGCTGGTTTTAACATTACCTTAAAACACTTGGTTTCTGAGGTAAAAACACTTGGTTAAAACACCTGATTTTAGGGTGAAGTTAGTGTAAGGATTAAACATTGAATTTATGGTGACAGTGTAAGGGTTAACACACTTATTTTAAGTTGAAGTTAAGGGTTGCAGCATTTAGTTTTACGGTGAAGCTAGTTTAAGTGTTAATACACAGTTTTAGGTTGAAGTTAGTGGAAGGGTTAAACACTTAATTTTAAGTTGACCTAAGTGTCAGAGTTAGGGTTAAACCTTTAGTAATGATGGTTCTTGGGTGGTATCATAACATGAAAGGTCTAGATTTGAATCCCCAGATGGGGGGCAGGGGCTTTTCTGTGTGGAGTTTACAGATTCTCACAGCATCTGCCTTGGGTCTCTCCACGGAAGGTACTCCAGCTTCCTCCCTAGGCCTAATGATGTGTATTTGGTGAATTGGTAGAGGCTACTTTAATTTACCCTTATGTGTAAATGTAATATAATTTCAATTTTATAAGAAGTAGCCACAAAAAAAAATCATTTGGAGACAAAAACAGTAATGTCAAGGATGACTAATCTGATTGTAAGAAGAAAATAAATTGAAAGCAATAATACAAATTGAGTGTGTCCCTATACCTTGTATTTCTGCATTAATTAGTCTCCAGAGGGTTGTCTTCCACTCTGTATGCTCAACATTATCAGACCTTGATTTTTGTGAGTTTTTAGAAGACTATGAAAGTTTCCAATCAGCATTTATTTCTGGACAACAGTGCAAAATGCAAATGAACACCCAGTAAAAAGAACCAGTCACAGCTGTCCTTGCTGGAGACTTTCTGTAACAAGTTCCAGAACCAAAATGGACACGTTCAATTTCATCTTTAATCACTGGTACCATTTTTTCTTCCATGTCACAGATCTGCCATGAATAATTGTACCAAACCTCAATATGTAAATGTCGCTCAAGAGCCAGAGAAGGAAACAAGTCTGTTGGTGATGGAGCCATCCTTTCTTAAAGATTAAAGCTATCTTTAATTCGCATTTCAACCATGGATTTAGAATTTAACAGACACATTTTAGGTTATTGATAATATTTATTTATTTACTGCACGAGTGTCCAGCAACAACTTTCTCTTTCACACTGTTTCTTGTGACTTCCTACGATTTACATTGACAGGTTTTTGATCTTAACGGAATAGGGCTGCTGCCAGTGAACTTCCCCTCTGTAAAATGGAAATCTGGATTAGGGATTGCAAGGGGGGTGTGTATGAGGGGATGCGGGATCCATGACGACTATGTCATGTCTCTAAGTCCCTGACGGGAGAATAAACTCCCTGAGCCAGCGCACACGTCTTCCAAACGGAAAAATCTGATCAGATGTTAAATTTTTATGGGTTGCATAATGACTATTTATCTTCATATTAATTTCTGATGCTGGAAGCAATCACATGTATGTATATACTGTGTGTTGTGTTGCAAATTGTTGCCCAAAGTAAGTGTTTTACTCAAAGTTGGCTCCTAAAAATGTGCAAATAAAGCAATGTGTTGTGCTTGATTTTCATATATTATTAATAATCATTTAAATACATGAAAGAATATATCGAATTACAATTGTTTTTCTGTCTCTATTGTTATTTCTTTTGTCTTAAGTCAGGAGAAAGACAAACTTATCATTTCTTTGTTTATATCAAGATTGTACATAATTAAATTGAATTTTTTTCTGTGTTACATATGCGTGCTGCTAAACGTTTGAATCTTTAAATATTCATGATCTTTGGAATGCAGCTGTGTTTGATTTTAATCTCTCTTCATGTAATGCTGGTCAGCTCCAACCAAGTAAAAGTGCAGCAAACAAAGGGAATCAGCATTCAGGTGTTGTAACAGCTAAATGTATTGGGAATTATCCAAATGAACATCATCAGTGAGGGGAAAAACCAAAACGCAATGAGCAAAGATTGAAGTGGTCGGCGACTGTTGCCCAGTGCGGTCTGCCGCATGTGTTTTAATACGGAGATCTGAGGTCGAGAACAGCACACCTGGGACGCAGCACACACACTGCTGGAGGAAGTGGTTCTCTGCCAAAGAAAGCAATAGAAAATTCCAGCTAATTCACCAGTCTGTCGAGACCCCACTCCAAACCCTTTTTTAAACTCCTTCCCTTGTAAAGGACAAAAACAATATCCCTAATTGTATAGTCTGAAATAGCAGGACAACGCAGAAGTAACATCTCGATGATATAGTTCCTGGCTTAGAACGAGCTGCCCGTGGCCAGACAAGTTACGCATATTGAGGGATGTTTTGTTTCACTCACACCACATATATTGAATCTTCAGTGGCATGGCTTTTAAAGTTCTGCTAAAACCATTTATTGCAATTGCCCAGCATAGTTGCAGCCTGTCAGGCTGAGGCATAAAACAGTTTCATTATTCCAGGCAAGTTTTCTCACAGTTTTCCATCTCTTGATTCACTTGCTCATGTTGTCACAATGCATTTAATTAGGGGTGAAATGGGAGATGGGGGCTCTTGCAGTTCTAGCATCCACCAGCAGGGGTGCTATAATCAAGGTCCTAAATTTAAAAAACACTCGGTTCACTAATTGGATCGAAACCCATTTCCATTGGTTACCTGCCACCATCAACATGTGCCCATTTATGACTTTTATTGTACTATTATTGAGGCAAAAAAGCAGTCCTAGTAGGAAATACTACCCTAGCTCATATTAAAAGACTGTAACAACCTATTTGGAGTAAATGGTACTCAACACCATCCAAGGACATTAAGAAAATGCATCAGCTCTTAAGTCAAAGTGTTATGTTTGCTTATAATTATGGTCACAACATAAGGTTTTTTAAAAAGCAGGATTCTACTGTGATTGCAAATAAAATAAATCAAATATATTCCAATGTCCTTCTTGTAATGTAAAGATTATAACTGTGTACTGTAACAGCAGAATAGGTTAAAGGAAACCATAATGTCTGAATTCGACATCAAATGGATGGTATGATGTGTTTTGCAAAGCCTCCATTTCTACTTTTCCAATATTCGGTGTCAAGCTGCGGGAGGATTGCCTCCAAGTAAATATTGGCTATTACGCTGCACTCGCGGGAAGTGGAGGAAAAACATTATGTTTCCATGGCTTATCTCAAAGAAAAAAAAAATACCACGGGCAGGTTATTGTGAGCTGCACCCTCCCCCTGATTCCATTAAAATATGTCATCATCAGACAGTTTCTGTCCTGAATGGATTCCACTTCAGCATGCAATAACTTTACTGTTTGGATTTTATAGACTGGATCTGCACAGGTCATTTGTTCTAATGACTCGTGCTTTGTTTTTATGGTTTGGTAGCTTTTGAAGCCTGTAATACTTTAGCGTGTCATGTCGTACTGTACTGCAAATGTGTACTTTTTTCCCCCCTGAGGTTTAGCCAATTTAACAGCATTTCAGCTTCAATTCTCCCTGCAAAACTCTGTAATGGAGAAAGTGTTGATGTGGACTTTATTTCTCCTCAAATGTGGTTTGGTGTGCCTGACAATTTGTATTACTTTGCAGTGTTTGACATGTAAACATGCGGACCAGCTTGTGCGACGGTTCAATGGCGACAATTAAACCGTCATGTGGAATGACTCTGGTTGCTTCAGGTTAACGTGGAAGCAGGAGTGCATTTTCTTAATGAAGTTTTGTTGTGCTGTGCCGGTAGATCTTGGTTTAAAAGCAAAATTGCATCACTATATGAAAACAGGGCTCTGTGTTTGATGAACTGACCTAACCACTGCAATCTGAGGAGGTGAAAATTAAATAATGCAAGGTGGAGCAGGGTGAGCGTTATCACAGCAGCCTATTGTTCCCCTCCTCCCCTCCATTGTTGGGGATTTTGATGTGTTATGATTTGGCGGGGCCCTTCCTGTCCTGTATCTTTTCAGGGAGGAAACCCTGATGATTCACTCTTACTCAGCCATCGGACGGTTGTGCTTCATCTCGAGAGCTCAAGTGCCCAATAATATATAGTAACTTGGTTACCACGTATCTAAATAAATATCAGCTTGAAGTCCAAAAATGTTGTAGCTTAAAATATCCCCCAAGTTGATGAATAGTCAGTAAGTACTTATTGTGTTTGAAACAATGTTGTTTCCACTCAAACTAATGACTTAGAATCCTTGAACTAAAGGGAAGAATCATCAAGTGTTTTTACTGTAGCGG
Organism: Takifugu flavidus; assembly: GCF_003711565.1. NCBI lineage: Eukaryota > Metazoa > Chordata > Actinopteri > Tetraodontiformes > Tetraodontidae > Takifugu > Takifugu flavidus. The sequence continues at coordinate 10,920,088 of NC_079526.1, read as the reverse complement.
AAGCTACCCAATTGTACTTTATTTAGCTCAGGAGTCAACTTATTACCAGAAATCACCCATTGACCAAGTACCAGTGGGACCATAATCCAAGAGGGTAGGTGACAGAGGTTGTATGTTTTATTGCAATATTGATATTTAGAGTTGTTGCAGGTACCGCAGCTTCATTTCAGTGTCATTTTAACCTTTGGTTAAGACGTTCCGGACTGAATTTAGCCTTGCCCAAATAACATCACGTCTGCTGCGACGGGTCCCCCACTGTGCTTCGTATTCATTTGTATGCACGGAAAAATTACAGCTTGATTTGCTGCCCATGGAAACGTCAGTCATTGTGGAATTGCTGTCGCCCCAACACCAATCTTGAGGCAACTGTGGAACAAATAGAATAAGCGAAGGAAAAAGACTGGCGAAGAAGGCAGAGGAAGACCAAGATAAAGCGAGAGTGGACTGTGTTCGCAACAGTGGTGACAAGAAAGCAAATATTACTCAGTAAAGGTTTCAAGATTGGTGCTTGTGGAACTTTAAAAGGAAAATTACGATTAATGTTACACCATCTAAAAATAAGCAGGTTACTGCTATACCAGACAGGGACATTAAAACTCTTAGATAAAGATAGGTGTCATCAACATAAGACATAATTTTTAGAATTAGAAGCACTTTAAATGAACATATTGAAGGTCCTTTTAGTCCAACCAGATCTCAATATGAATTAAGTTATATTTGGCTCTGTCATGGGGTCAAATCCCTTTCATCTATGCAGGGATCCCCTCCTGCCTTGTTGGTGGGTTGTAAAGGGGCTTGGGAAGGAAGGAGAGATGGCTGCAGCCCAGATCTGCTCCAAAAGCAACATCTGGAAACTGAAATAATGGAGTGGATATTTTGTGATATCACTGGTCTAGTCCGACCGTCTTCAACCCAAGATTGACTTTTAAATAATGTTCAAAATGAATGTGACTAATTATGCTGATAAGTGGAAAGACACACAAACAACCTGCACCGATGTTTCCCACCATCGCCGGAAACATGTCCATGTGTTTACGTGGGGGGGGGGTGAGCACGATTGCAGCTGAACACAGTTCTCCGAAGCACATTAGCACAGAGCGAACAGTGTACCAGGTTCCACAGAAGGAAACACAGCTGGGCAGAAACAGGTATGGAAAACCGGGCTGATAGAAAACAGAGACCTCTCAAGTGAACAACAAGGCGGGGGTGATGGGTGGGAACGGGTTCTGAAAGTACGGCCGGGGACCACCTCAGAAAAGCGGAAAGCTCCAAATATTCAAAGGTTTAAAAAAGACACATATGTGTGTCTCCCGACCCCAAAAAGGCATCACGTGCTATTTTTTGAGGACATGTGGACTCTGGAAAGGGCAGTGTTGAAACCCTGCTTTACACCAGAGATGCTTCCATAATAACTTATGTGGATTACCGGTTAAACTTTAAACCAGATGCTATGAATGCATGTGAAAATAAAATTACATGTCTTCCTTTCAATATATTATAAGGTCTTTTCTGCCATAACCATATGAAACCAAAGTGCAACTACACATTTCTTGTTTACACACATATGGTAGCAATTAGGCTCATGCCAATCGGACTAGCTCCTTGTGGCTAGACATTGTGGTAGTCACACCAGCTTCACTTAAGTCGTGTTGCCAAGAATGGTTAGTGTCACTGCGTCTTCGTCGAACTGTTGCTGAAGCTGCCGGCTAAAGCCGCGTGACGGTCAAATTAGTCTAATATCATTGTCTGAGTAACACTTTCCAAAGATGCTGAGAGCCGTTGATATTTTCCTCGCTGTCCCTTCAGCTGTCTAAAGGTTGTGGTTCACCGAGGTGGGTGGGGCCAGAGAGTTTGATTTCTTTGTGACAGGGAATGAGTCAAGTGAAGTAATACAGGCTGGCATGTTCATCCGAGGGTGCAGTGGCTGAAAGTGTCCGAAAAATTTCTCGAAACCCCGCAGATGTTTGTAGTGCCCCTCTACAAACTGAAACACCATGGATACATATCTGCTTCATCCAAAAACTTTTGGGTTTAATGGTAAAATCCATCAGACGACAGTTTCCAAAGGCGGCACGATGGATGCATTTAAGATTAACAAGACATTTGACAACTAGAGACTTAGAAAATGTTTTACACTTATTTCCATTCCACGAGGAGCTTTATGTTTTATTATGACACAGTACAGGCCGGTTTCTGAGGAAAGACGGTAGGGCTGCTCATGAACTGCACCGCTCCGTCATTCGAACTCGCTGCAGTTAAAGAATATTCCATGATTTAGTTTGTGTCTTTCAGCCTCACAGGCCATCTTTTGGATCTGTTACATATGTTTATACATTTGGCTCTTCCAAGATAAAATCCTGATTTCCAGTGTGTGGGGTAACACTGCTGCTTTTAATGGATGAATCCATCCCAGAACAGATTTTACCATTCCTAACTATTGAATTTGGATTAAGTAGCAACTGGGAATTCATTATTTAAAATTTTAGAAAAAAAGAATTGAAATCCTCCCATTTGTTAGATTACAAAGGTGCACATGTTTAAACAGTTGAAAAAAGAAGAATGAAATCAAAAATGACGACTGGAGATTAATTTTCTTTTGCTGCGGTTTGTGCTTGCTGGACTCAGTTGTCCTCAGGGTGTTTCTTCCTCCTGGAAGCGTCACTATTAGGTTTCCATCCCTTAATTTAGTTCAAATCAACATCCCCACCCGGAACAAATGGTCTTACCTCGGATGACTCTGAAAACAGAACACACAGGATGAATTCGGGTTTCAAACTGTGTTTCCTCTGACCTCTGAAAGCTCCCCAAAAAGCCTCTCCTCGCTGAGAAATTCAACAGATCAAAGGTGCATGAAAGCTTCAGATGTTTTCCTTTGCTCTGTCTTTCCTATACAATCAACCAATCGACCATGTTTAGCTGAAAGTCGGCAAAACGTGCAAAATAATAACATGCTGGGCACAAGAGCACAGGAAGGCTGCCGGCTGACACAGCCACGGTCCCCCAAAATATTTACTATCATTAGTGATGTTTCTAGAGGGAACTTTAAAGGGAATTTGATATCAGTGGTTCATATCTTATGAATTAGATTAACATTTATGTTTGATCGGTAGATTATTTTCACTGAACAGATGGAACAGTAGAAGGATGAGTTGAAAAATATTTCTCTGAATCTTGCATAATCTCATATCAGAGCCAAAGCAGGTGGGAACAAATGCTCATTTGGCCTATAGAGAGGTGACATTAAAGGACTGACAAACCCAACAAAGATCTATTCTCACAGCCGAGAAGTGACTGAGCACATGTGACGGGGCTGCAGGAGGTGACGATTCACTTCCAGGCAATGACAGGACAGGACAGGAACTAGACTGTTGAAGTAGGAAGCTGAATAATGTTCTGGGTAAAGGGGCAGAAGGGCAGGCAACTACATGGGAAAGGGAACAGGAACACTTGAAGAACGTGGCTAATTGCCAAGAGCAGTTTGGCAGAGCTCGGCTGACACAGCGCTTCATTCCTGCAGAGGGATTTCAACCAGACGTGCTCTCCCTGTGGCTCGTGTGCACGTGAGAGTGTCTGCAGATCCAACTAGACACCATTATGAGACGTCTGCATTATAAACTCCATAACACCCAAAGGAAAACAGACAAAACAAGCCATGTAAGACACACAACACACCCCGACACTGTGCTCGTGGTCATGTAGTATGTTTGCCTATTGCTAACAGCAAGTCACTATAAAGTGATGTGGCTGATTTGTCTGTGAGGTAATGTAAGCTAAAATTAGCTCAGAAGGAAAAGCAATGTCGTCATTAAACTGCCTAATGGCTAATTACATTCTAATTACATCCTAAGGAAAGGAGGGTGTCAAATTAATGCTCTTTCCTAGCTAGTTCCCTGACAACTGATGCCAATAATTTGGGATTAAGCTCCTCCCACATCTGAGGGTCTTAAAAAGGAAAGACGTATTGGCTTAAAACCACCCACTCATCATCGACCCTAAGGTTTCACTTCAGTTCCACAAGTATATTACTTATTTAGAGCACGTAATAATGAGTCTTCAGGGTGGCAGTTTGGTTTAGTGGTTAATGTGACCAGCCCATCATGTAAAGGACAAGAGTTCAATTGCAGTAACAGCTGTACATTCTGGCAGAAAATCTCCAGGAAAAGTCTGACAAAAACGACTCCAGTCGGTCATTCAACAAACTATAGCTCCTGTCAGTCCGCTGAAAATACAGAACATGTGTAAGTGTTTCACTCATTGAGAATTCATGGTCCCACAAACAATTGGAACCCAAAGGGGAGGGATTCAAATGAATTTTTTAATCAAAATTAATAGCCCGTAATTGTGAACTGGTTGTTCTATCAAGAAGACTCTTGACAGGAGGTTGATGTGTTTTATTTAAGCTGTGGAACAAATCTGGCGTTATCAGGCCGGATCAACCAGAGAAATCTCTATTGTTGATTAGTACTAGAAGCTGAAGTGCTTTACTGAAGCCAAAACTCCCTCCTGAAGCGTTTGCAAATGACTTTATGTTGGCCAATTGGTCCATCTTGGGTGTTTTGTATTCAAACATCCCATTCAAGGCAAATAAGTAGCTCATCACATCTTGATTGAATTGGTTCACACAGACGACGTCCAAAATAAAATGAACGATTCTGCATTATAGCGTAAATTTAGACAGCCCTAACTTTTGAAACACAATCTCTGTGATTATGTTCTGACTCCATGGAGAGCCCAAATGTAACCATGATCCCAGCTTGAATTTGAGAGATGCTCCTGACAAGATGTGTATGTGATCTGTATGAGTTTATTGTGTGCTCGCCTCAAAATTACCCTGAAACTATGTTTTCACAACTGCAGTTGAAGACTTATGACCTAGATTTTTGCTACAAACTGTCACTAATTTCTAAAATTACAAATACTTGAACTCATTTATTGACTAAAAAGACTCTGCAAGTCACTGGATCAGTGTCTTCTTGCTTTTAGCCAACAGAGTAACCACTCCACTACAGTCTGACCTCAGCTCATAATGACTTACAGGAATGATGATTAAAAATTTATTCATTGCTTTCAGTTGGTAATTAGTTTATTAGCACATCAATGACCTACTTTGGTGATTCTGCATTTACGTCACACTGAAATGACACCACATATACTGTAGAAAATCCTTTCATTATAGATCTGGAGGACTATATCTTCCACCATGTTAACTCTGGTGCTTGTGGCCAAAAAGACACAAAAAAAGTCAAAAGATGTGAAATTCCAGACTAGATTAAAGGGCTTGGAGCAACGCAATAGATGCACCCCAGAAAATGTGGTTAAAAATGGTTTTTAAAAAAAGCCATATTGATATTTACCTGATATCACCACACCTGCAAAACTCAGGAATCCCACCTGCAAGTAGGAAAGAATAGAAGGAATAGAAAAGAACACTTCCTGGTTCATGGAGGATAAAGCTTTTCGGATAACCCAAGTGTCACAGTTAATTTTGCTTTTTAAAATAAAAAGAAATCATGATTTTATCCCAAAGATTGGCTGCCAGTAAAAAGAAGCTGATAATCCTGTTCATAAATGGTCTGAAGGATGTAGGGATGGCAAATGTGAGGTGGCCGTGCACAGCCGTTAATCTTCCTTATTTTGTCTCCGTTGTACAATCAAAAACAATCATGGTCAGGCTTGTCTTTGAGGATTGCTGGAAAGAACACACAGCCAGTGGAAAAGTCACTCTGCATAGCAACAGGCATTTTCAAATCAAGCCTATTTATGAAATAGCAGCCAGTTGAATATAAACAGGCAAATAAACACTATGAACCACTACTAAGAACAGGAGTAAACCTACCACATTACAGTTACAGCTGTCATACAGCGCAGGAGTCCCTGGCAGCGCAGTGTGTTGTAGCTAGTTAGCGCAGGGTGGAAACTTGTTCCTCATCCTCACTACGGTAGCCAGTTTCACAGCCTTTCCATGGGAACTCCGTGCTTGTGCACCCCAGCTGTCGGAATGGAGCCAATAGATGCTGGATTTGAAAGTGGGTTAGGGTGAGCCTTCATTAAGCTGGTGATCCTAGCATGGCGGTAAACCTCTGTGTGCTTCACTCCTTCCTACTGTAAAACCTGGTTTAGGCATCAGGCGGAGGCAGTGACACACCCCTGCCCCTCCCTGGCTAAATGGTTCATCTCCAACGTGATACTCATCTCCAACGAGATGCTTTTAATCCAATGCCGATGATATCCTACTTCCATCTGATCGTTTCCTTTCAAAATAAAACAAAAATCACATGATCTTTTCATCTGGACGTATGAAATTATACATGAACAGCTTCTTCAGAATGTAGCTGACTCATATAGATGCCCATATTATCATTTATTTCTGTTTAAATCCATCTGGTGCGTTCAGATAGTGCTGTAATCCGATGGCAGATGCTGAAAGATGATTGTGTTACTATACTGTACGTGCATGTAAACACGTCAGCTCAACTGGAATCAAACTTTCAAAGGTCGTGTTATCACACCGAGATACTGCGAGTGAAGCTCAGACTCCTGGAATGAGATGAGATGTTCTGCACATGTACTGGAGCTACGTGCCAAGCTCTCACCGGGAAGTGGGATGACAAAAACGTAAAGGGAGGAACTTTAACTGAAGAAACCAAGTGATCGGGGCAAAAACTGGAGGTTGTTTTCAGACATAACTTGGCTAATCTGTTAGCTCACTATTGACCACTGGGGCCTGTGATGAGGCCTGGTGTTAACAAGCTGAAAGTGTGCAAATCTGCACCTGTCATGGTGGAGGCAGCAGGATTTTAACAATAACTCAATTACACTCGTGTGCACGTGTACTGGGACAAAGACAATTGTCCATTTAAACAACTTATGTATCCAAACCCATCAATCCTTCAGTATTATACCAGCTATTTTCAGGTCCCTGCAGTCCAAAAAGATGCAATTATCTGGTCCGTGATGTAATATGATTATGAGACTTTGAGGAGGTGTCCATAGAGGACTGCAGACCTCTACCCAAAACTGCCTTTGACCTATTTGACCTTGAAAGAACTATAGACCCAAAAAGAGCTTTTGCTTCATTTATTCAGACCATTGACGGTATTTAACGGGAGTTTAAAACAGTGCTCGACGCTGCTTGATGGCCCCCAGAGCTGGTTTGTAATTTGGCGAGTCAGCCCTCGCCCACAGTACTTGGGTTACTGTCTCCGACCCCCCTGCCCCTTTAGGCTCAGCTGTGGAGGCATAATTGGTGAAAAGAGATCTTTATTGAATTAGCCCCTCACATTAACCGCCGTCATGCTACAAAGGTTGGGTGCATCCGTATGGACGCAGGGTAAACAAGACTAAACTTTTCGTCCACAAAACTGTGCACAATTAAATCCGAGCAAGCGTAGCTTTGAATGCAAATCTGTTGCATTCATCGAGGCGAACGCTCCTCTGATTTGCAAACACTCCATACACACAAGTACGAACATATACTGCAGCCTAAATATGAGAGGTCTGTATTTTATTTGCTGTCGACTTGTTCATTGTAGACATACTGTATGTGGCCCTTGCGCAGGTCCACCTAACTTGACGTCAGAAATTGCCCACTAGAAAGGAGGCACATGGGACTCAGAAGGGAAGATTATGTTGAAATTGCCCACCAACACATCCACTTGGTTTATAACATTTGGATTTCACGTGCTACCTCTTGGAAGCTTCCTCCAGCTTGATGTCACTCAGATGCAGAGGAAGAACTTATTGGCATGTCTGATATGAATACCAATAAGATAAATGGAGACATGGGATGAGGAAAATGGAACAAAGCATAAGCAAAAGTGACAACAACCCAGAGTTCTTTCCTTGATGATAAAGAGGAGAACTGATGTTGATGACATGCAGCCAGGAGCATTTACACTGCTGGAGATAGTGAAAGCGAAACCATTCAGCCCCAGCTTGTACAGTTATCCCCTCTTCAACATGTGATTCGAGCACTTCAGATGCAGCCAAAGGACTTGAACAAAGGATTGAATGTGGACTTTAGGTGAAGCTAAGGGTATGCGAAGAACCAAAGTGGAAATCTCATTGGAATAAAAGTCCACAGAAGACAAGCTTCTGCTACATGTCAAGGACCTCGGAGCACTCTGTGTGAAAACCATTAAAATTCCCCACACAATAAAACTGTTATTTATAGGACTGTGGCAGCCTTGTAGACTCACAAAGAGGAGAGAATCCAAGTCACTCAGTCATCTCATAGACTCTGATTGCTATGGATACTCGTAACACACGTCCTCTCTGGTCTGCACGGCTTCCTGATGCTAAGCAGTTCAGGTTCTTTTCAATTAGACAGGTCAGAAATTTTTCAGGGGGGGGGGGGGAGAAATGTGAGAAGAGGGGAACAAAGGGACAAAAGGAAAGAGGTACTTTCAGTGACCCAACTGATGTCATCGGGAATAGCGTGCAATACTATTAAAGTGTCCAAAAAAGACACGTTGCTGACACAGCACTCGCCGCATTGAGAAGGAATGTGCCTCCAACACCGGCATTTCCACACACAATCAATGTCGTCATAAATAACACATTTATGATTAAATTCTTTTTATATAGTGTTTTAATTCTCGTTCCTGTTTTTTGAGGCGATAAGGTCAGCCCCAAACACCAGCGCAAAGTATTAAAAAAGAAGCCAAAATCTGCCATTAAACAGAATTAAAGTTACAGAGAACATACTGAAAATGTCAATAAAATGTGTTTTTAGTTGCCAGAATCACTCCCTGATGAAATGTTATCACATACCAGGGATACAATGAAACTGTCTCCGCTGCTCAGGAGGACAGTCCTGCTGCTGGCCTGGCTGGACTTCAGAGCAAAACTCAACCGTCAAATATTTGAATTCTTGTATGCGACCACTCAGGATGCAGTTCAAGCCATCTAAATATTTATACTCTGCTTTTTTTTTATACAGTTGATTTCTTTATCAGGTAGCTGTAGATTCCAGCGCAGGTTCTCCATCTGTGGGCTGACTGTAGCGGAAAACCAATCTGTTCCCGTTGGTGTTTTTTTTTTATTTTTAATGAAGCACATTTGTGTTTCTTCCATTGTGAAACACCTGTTTTCAAAAGCGTCAGAGAATCTACGGTGGCTGCCAGGGAACAAAATGGATGTTTTCCATCACTGCATCCACGAGTTTGTGCGTTTTTTTTTCCAATCTTGAGGGTTGTTCTTGCAGCAGTGTTTAGAAATTAGAGTTTGAAATGCAGCTTTGAAGCTTCAAAAGTGAGAGTCGACACGCATAAGTACCAAAGTTTGTTTTTCTGTTGTGGGCTACTGTAAAAATGGCACCAGACCATGACATTGACATCTATATTTAATCAAGGAAAGTGTTTTTTAATCTTAAATTGTCAATGCACAAGGTCCCAAAACAAATGTGTAATTAATCACCACATTTTAATGTGACTGCTTCATTTCTCCACCCTTTACTTGATTGTACAAACTCTTATCAGGATATAGCATGTAAACCCAAATGGATGCTGCTGAATCCAAACCCAGATCATCCGTATGTCAGGTTAAAATTCTACACCCAGGCCTTAAATCTTCCAGGCTGTAATTCTTTAGCCCTGCAGAGGACCGCATCACGCCTCACATCAGGAGTTTGGTGTGTCTGAGCAGTTTTCCTCTCATCCTGATGGACCCAGTTCATCAACCAGGTCGTAAAACCTGGTTCTCCTCGCATTTAATCCTTTCACTCCATCAGTAGAGTTAAGGAAAATGATCACAGCTTTTTCTCGCAGGTTACATGAGGTCTTTGGGTTGCTTTGAGTGTGTCTGGTTGCTTTTTCCCCCCTTGTTCCTGTACAAAAGTGAGAAATTGTTCAAGGATTGAGACTCGCCGTGGCTGAACGGAAGGAGCAGAAGACCAATAAATCGAAGTGAATGGAATACGAGGCCACGGTGCCATTCGTATGTGAACAAAGAAAAGAAAAAATTCAGTCACAAGCCAAGTTTTGGAGATAATGATACAGCTAATACATCTCACACAAAACAGATGATTATGAAGCTGAAATCCACCTTTTTATGAGTGGGTGGGAAGTAATGAGAGGCATCTGGAAGTTTAAGGATTAAGCAGCTCTTATTGATCCTTTTTAAATGTGGTCCTGCTGAGAGAATGGTGGAACAGAAGTGGCTGACATAAATGTTCATCCGGGTCTCTGAACAATGCAGAGCAAAACGGGAGGATCCAGCTGGATCCTTCACTGAGAGCAGCAGCGCATCTCCTCAGAATGGGTTTGATGCAGTCAACCCATGGCTCTGAGGTGTGTTCGCTTCTCGCCACAGCAAATACTGCCACTCTGTGTTCCAAAATAAATGGTGCTGCTTAAAAAAAGCAACTGAAAAAAGAAGGGGAAAAATCTGCTTCGGAATCATTCCACACTGTAAAAAATGCTGCGGCCGTCATTACAGTCATAGACACCCTCGCAATTTAACTCATTTTTATTTCTTTTTTATTAAAGGAACATTTAAAGTGGTACAATACGTCCCAGAAGATGACAAACAACCGTTGCTTTAGTTCTAATAGAACATGAAAGTCAAGCTGGGCTGGAAGGTGACACTGGTGTCCAACAGCTGATGACTCGGCTGATTCTCTTATGTCAAACATCAAAATGGCTGACGTTTTACGTTTAGACGCACCTTCTGTTTGTGTTGGTTCTGGACTCATTGCCATTCCTCATTGATGCTGCTTGTCTGTGCTGATGTTATTCCGTGGCAGCAGGGGAGGGCTGCTTCCACCCCAATAAAGGCTTTTCATGGAAGGCTGTGGAGTGACAGAGAGCTATTTAAGGTTTGACTGTAAAATGCAGCACTTACATAATCATCAATGTTTACAGGGAAATGTATTAAATATTTCTATAGTGTCTGTCCTGTATATTTTTGCATTTGTGGGAATGGACCTTAACTCTTCACACTTGACATATAAGTTAGTGTGTCAGGTGATGCTCTGCTGTATGCCTTCGTTTATCATCGGTTTAACATCTTTAAGAGATGATCCCATGACTATAGATCATGATACAATATGCCATAGAGTAGCTAGATTGGATTTAATTTACATGAAACATAGAAGGGGGTGTGTGTTTACTGTATAAACCATTTCATTTATTGACATGATTGAATGTCTTTGGTTTTTATGGAGATGATCTTAGCTTAATAAATGACGATCGCGGTGAAATTTAACTTTGCGCATTTGGATCAGCAGTATGCATCCCATCCAGACAATAACATCCTCATTATAATAAAAAAAGAGGCTCTAAGGTGAATGTGAAGTATCTCTGTCATAATTTGTAAATTAAAACAACTATAGAGCTATTAGACTTGAAGATGTGATCCTGGCAGCCCGACGCTCTGCGTAAAATCAAGGAAACCGCGTCGTGCGTAACTTGAACTTGCCATTCAGGTCGTGGGTGTTAGCGTGACAGATGGGATTAGATGCTCATTAAACGTGTTTAATAACTGACAAACTGACAATCGGTGATACTTGATCACAGAGGGCATCACCGTTCGGAAATAGAGTTTGTCTCCATCCAACGGTAGGCTACATTTTGGATCCCTGCTGTTAGTAAAAATAGGTGTCGCTCTCTGCCAGCAAACGCACAGACCGACTTGTTGAGATGTCTCGCAGGGCAGACCGCTGGCTGGTTTGAGGTCACGTCTCTGCCAAAGTCGCTCTTCGGCTCTTAAAGTGCGTCTTTGAAACTCGCCTTTGATTTCAGTCGCTGCGTCTCAGCCAGAGGGTTAAAAGTTTGAAAAACGAAGTGCACATTTTGCTGCTCATTGCCTATCTAATTTCCTCAAAAGCCCCGACGACCGCTTTTATCATTTAATTAATCCCTGGCGTAACGTGCGCTGAGGCAGGTAGAGAAAACAGGGAGTTGGCGCGGAAGCATGGAGCATTACGCAGGTTGGCATGACATCACCAGGGGCTGGCTATAAAGCGCAGAGGACTAATGCGCAGAGTTAGAGGGGCACTTGAGGAGCTTTGGAGTAGAGGACGGACTGAAGCTTCTTATGTTTGATAGTTGATTGGCTGCTCCGGTTCATCGTTGAGGAATCCTGAAAGAGTTCCAGAGGTGTCAAGATGAACTTGTCGTATTTAGTAGCGTGTGGACTTATGATCACTCTGCTTTCAGTAAGGATGGGAGCAAAACCTTTATCTCAAGCGCAGCAGAAGGTAAGAAGAACACGTGAATCTCTATTCGTGAGACGGGTGCGGTGTTTATTGATGCACTTTTACAGAAGATGAACCTAGTCATGGACAGCTCAGTGGCGCAGCAATGAGTTTTTTCTCTTTTTATACGTAATGTAAAACATTTTAGGAAAAACATTTCCTTTATTGGAAAGAAAACGTGCTCTAACGGTGTCATGATTGCTGTTTTTGTCGGTGTTTTTGTTGTTTTTTGCAAGAAAAATTGAGCATCTACAGTCAGAAATCCCACAATATAAATCATGATAAAATGCATTTTAACCCAACAGGCCGAAATAAAAAGCGGATGAATTAATTTACAAGCGCCAAAAATAAACCAAGACAAATTGACTGCGCCTGTGCGTAAAGTCACAATTACGCACAGACTGTAGTCTGGACTAATTGGCTGAACACCGCTAGATTTCAGGCACTTTAAACAAAGAGTTTTAGGTGTACACTCAGACTGACAGGAGTCCGTGTTCAGAGCAGTGCTGAGCTTCAGGCACCTGCCAGAACCCCCAAGAGTTGGGACTGTGTTTTTAATAGCACAATCTCACGGACATTCTCTGCAAACGACTTTGATTAGGCGGGGCTACCATCCATCACAACGCAATGCAATTATACAATTTTTCCTCCTGGTCAATGCACAATGTGCACGAAAACGTTGTTGCAAGTTGAGCTGTCGACTTGAGATCGAGTGTTACGCGAGCTTAAGTTCGAAGGCGCAGGAAAATATAGGTTCTACCCAAAGCATTTCTCTGCGCACCGTATTTACCTTGGACGCGTTTATCGGGACTTATTTTGTCCAATCTCTGTTTCAGTCTTTTAGAAGTTTGCTGGGCGAGGAGTTGGCGGAGTTTCTAGAGTCGGAGGAGAAGGAGAGGAGGCTGGACGCTGTGCGCTCTCGTTTGCGGTTACTGCGAGATTTACGCATGGACACCCGGGCCAGGGGTGTGTGGGCTCGTCTCCTTAACGACCAGCCCGTACCCAGGAAACACAAAACCGGGATCAAGAAAGGGGGATCGTCACGGAGTGGCTGCTTCGGACACAAGATGGACAGGATAGGGACCATAAGCGGCATGGGTTGCTAGGATTGGAGCGGCGCTCCGATGGTAAGTTCTTCAGTAGTGTGAGGTTGTGCTCTGCACACAGAAAGACTACAGCATGTCTAAGACTAAATTCACAGACTTGTAGATATAATTGGAGTTTTGTGTAAGAAATCCAAACAAGCTCTTTGTCTGTACTGCCTTCGTGTAATATCATAAACCTTGACCTATCAAGTAGCGTCCCTTCCTCTAAGATGACCCTTCTTAATACAACAGGAAAGCCCACCTATAAAATGGTGGTGTATGGAAACATTTAGGAAGCTGCATTCATGCACATCACTATGTGAATGATTGCATCTGCTTCTCTGAAGTCACAAATGGGGACAGGGCGATATGGAGGAGCGAAGGCAGGCTATAAACATGTGGCATCCCAGGGTGGACAGTGTTATTGGGAATGCTGTGGCTTTTTCAACTGAGTGGTTATTAACAAAAACAACAAGGACTAAATTAAGTACCGAGGAACCTCAGTGACGCACAATTAGTCCTCAGGCTTGAGGGCTCTTTGTGGTTGGGGTTAGCTGTGAAACGTACATGGAGGAGTGTTTTTTTGTGTGACTAACTGGTGAGTTTGATCAAGCGTGTGTTTCTCATCAACCAACACGCCTCTTTCCTGTCACATAAAGTAAATGGTAGTGTGACACATGCAGTGAAGCGGAACTCAAAAGTCATGCAAACTAGCTTTGCAATATCAAAACTGAGGATTTTCCATGAAATTGTGTGAACTAATTTGAACCTGGATGCTTGTTCTTACCTCATTCTCCTCATCTCCCTTGTGCTCCAGGTCTTTGGACGAAGGGTTCGGACAACACTTTCAGTTTGTTCTCACCCGAGGAAAAGAAGAAAAAAGAAACAGTGACAGATTTTCGGTACGAAAGTCACCACGACCAGCATATATAAAAAATAAAAATAAAAACAGAGACAATGCTACAAATCCTTCCTATAAATATATAGATATGCAGCTATAACGTGTATAAGATACAACAGATACACACATACTAAAAAGATTGTGGACAATGGTGTAAAAACCACAAACCGCAAAGCTGTATATTGTTGCTGCTGCTGTACATTCATGTACTTCATGTTCCCTTGCATAAATGTATTTATGTTTAAGAAAAAACTATTTATATGTTTATAAAAAAGAGATATTTATAAATATGAGTTTTATTTATGTAACATTTTTGAAATGGATGCAAACTGCAGGTCAATTCTGTTTGTAACATTTTTTCCCCTTTTGTTTCAAATAGTTGTAAATGTAAAAAAAAAAAAAACATTAAAAAACATTCCATGTGCACTTTGCATGTATTCTCCTATGTTTTATCTATCAATTAATTTGTCACACATTATTTAACATTTTCTGGGGGTTAAAAGGGCACGGGCCCAGCTTCTCACCGCTGAGATAGGCTCCAACATGAGGGAAGAGCTGTCAAAGGTGGATGGATGGAAAGCAGGTGATCTGAGTGCAGACGTGCACTTAAGGCCTCTCACAGATAAAGATGCTCTGATGGCCAATATGTGTCTGTCATACCATGAGAAAATGCGGCTTGTCATAGTATACTAGACACTAGACTAGACACTAGACTAGTTTTCTGGGGGAAAGGCTCTAGATATGATTTAGCATGAGTATTTTAGATGTATGGAAACATCTCAGAACAAACACACAAGATAGCAATAATTTGCTGAGTTGCAATAATATGTACTCACACTAGATGGCGGAATGGAGCTGGGAGAACACAAATACACCTGTTGCAGAAGCTGTGGAGGCTGGAACATGTGACATCTCAGATATGTTGGCATAGGTGTGATAGTCAGGTCAAACAGAGAAATATGAGCTATTGGCGGGTTTTTCCCACCTGAACATGAAGGTTCATGGTCAAATGTCATCTGCAAAAATGTGCTAGAAGAGTGATGGATGGGTTGTAGTCTCCTCTCCTTTCCTCCCCTCCCCTTCTCTTCTCTCCTCTCCTCTCCTCTCTTCTCTTCTCTCTCCTCTCCTCTCTCCTCTCCTCTCCTCTCCTCTCCTCTCCTCTCCTCTCCTCTCCTCTCCTCCCTCTCCTCTCCTCTCCCCTCCTCTCCTCTCCCCTCTCCACCTCTCCTCTCCTCTCCTCTCCTCTCCTCTCCTCTCCTCTCCTCCTCCCTCTCCTCTCCTCCTCTCCTCTCCTTTCCTCCCCTCCCCTCCCCTCCTCTCCTCTCTCCTCTCCTCTCCTCTCCTCTCCTCTCCTCTCCTCTCCTCCTTTCCTCTCCCCTCTCCACCTCTCCTCTCCTCTCCTCCCCTCTCCCCTCCTCTCTCCTCTCCTCTCCTCTCCTCTCCCCTCCTCTCTTCTCTTCTCCTCTCCTCTCGTCTACTCCTCTCCTCTCGTCTACTCCTCTCCTCTCTCCCCTCCTCTCCTCTCCTCTCCTCCTCTCCTCCTCTCTCCTCTCCTCTCCTCTCCCTCTCCCCTCTCCTCTCCTCTCCTCTACTGCTCTCCCCTCCTCTCTCTCCTCTCCTCTCCCCCTCTCCCCTCCTCTCTCTCTCCTCTCCTCTCCTCTCCCCTCCTCTCCTCTCCTCTTCTAATGTCTTCCAACCTCGTCGACCTCTTACCATTATTGAATTTTCAACATGAATGAATAGAGCCACTATTCACTTAATCTAATGATGGAAAGTTCAGATTTGGTAGCTCTAAATATCAACAGATTGACTGTGTAGCTTTTTTCTTGCATTGCACAAGATGCAAAACAATAATTTTAATAAGTAGCCCAGGTAATTCCGCTTATGTATTTCCATGCGTGCATTAAGGACATCCAACAGACAGAGGAGCAGGCGTGCACAGTGTGGGAAACTTCTCATTCTATCAG
The DNA here is from genome assembly GCF_003711565.1 of Takifugu flavidus. Lineage (NCBI taxonomy): Eukaryota > Metazoa > Chordata > Actinopteri > Tetraodontiformes > Tetraodontidae > Takifugu > Takifugu flavidus. The sequence continues at coordinate 10,903,939 of NC_079526.1, read as the reverse complement.
CATTTAAAGGGCAAACACAACACCATCAACAGATATCGACCAGAAACACCTGACACACACACACACACACACACACACACACACACACACACTGAAGGTGAAATGAGAACATGGTTCAACATACAGTATATTCTAATTAAGAAGTGAGGAGAGGAGTCAGCCCGCAGAGCCTGGTGGTAGGGAGGCATTTAAAACGCAATGCTGCCTCTGTGTGGTGCGGAAAGGATATTACTCAAATATGCGGTGACTTTGTTAACTCCTCGTAATTCTTTTATTTAGACTGTGTCTGCTATAACAACCCTCAGCCTGCTCCTCTCCGACCTCACCAGCTCCCCAGCTTTAGAAAATATAAGTTCATATACAACAGGCGACGCTGGGATGAGGCGAATTCCATTAAAGTGCGTGCGCTGTCAACTGTTGCAGGTCTCTCAAATACAAATGAGACAGGAAGAAAGACAATCCATGACTGAATGAAGTGACTGGAGTTTCAGCAGTCCTCAACATGCACTACCTCTGCATCTTCACCGTGGCGCTGGTGCGGTGTTGGTTTTATACTTGGCTTTCCAGCAAAGCCCCGCAAACTGTTGCGCTCCACTGGCAGATGTTGCTGCGTGCTCTGGACTGCAGTCTGGAGGCGCGTCACCTGTCCACTCATGGTCAGTCAGGCTGGCACACTTTCGTGTCAAATGTATCTACTTATCTAGCGTTTGAGCAGTGAGTGTCGCAACAAAGGCACTAAAGAAGAAAGAAAACCCGAGACATGGCCTCAGTTAAAGCTGTAATAACATAGCGAAACGTGTTTTGATCAAAAATAAAGTGGATTAATTGACCATTTTTAAACTATGACAGACTGGTGAAGCTGTGCGTAAAGTTACACTCGGATTAATCCGGAGTAATTCTGGAACTGCAGCCGGATAAAGGGTTCTATAAGATGCAAAAATGCAATATAAAGATCCAGCCCTTCAAATTTAAATGATATACTTCCATTCCTAACTTTATAGTGCGAAAAGGAACCATGCTTGCATTAACGACTGGAGAAACGCGCACCCCTGGTTTGATGAGATGCTTTATTAATAATATGCTATTTGATTCTAATGTATCATGAATAAACTGCGAGCAGTAATCCGGCACCGTGGCCAGCCTGGTTGTATAGCGCTGCACTTTCATATTCAGACTTTAGGACATCTGCGCCCACGTTTGTGTTGACAAAACGCACCTTTGGACCACTGGATGAATAAAACCGAAGGCTCCTCTACGGCTAATTCACAGGAGCTGGAACGCTCTGGTTGTCGTGTGGCACCGACAGACATATTGCTTCAGTCATACCGGCCACAGGTTGTTCATGGTTGCACATGTGTGGGAACCACGTGGCTGGTGAACAGCTGCTGGGGTGTCGAAAAAGGGGACATTGTGCAGAGTGGGTGACCGCGTAAAATCCTAGTCTTGAATTAGTCAAAATCATATATTTGTTGAAATTAAAATGCCTGGGTGAATGGCAAGCAAGGGGACTGGTCACACGCTGCCGTCATCTCATGTATTCATTAATTCGGTTTATGTGTTCCACATCTCCGGTGTGTGGAGGCGAAGCGCGGTCACGATGAAAACTCAGCTGCTTGTGATTGGTGGAAACGGCCGTGTGGGCGGGCCAACGCGAACGCGCAGAGCAGGAGAGTTACGAGTGTGTCTCAGGCTTATCTGTCTTTCCTGTCCAATGTCCCGTCGACTAGGTTGAGCCACGTGTGTGTGTGTTAGAAATTTAGTCAGTCGTCCCAAAACGTCCAGTTTCTTGTGTTTCATTGAAACACAGAGCAGCACAATGGTGAAGCTAGCAAAGGTAAGAGCAGAGGTCGTGATTTCGCGAGCTTTTTCTGCTGTAACGTTCAATCGTTTATGCTGTGTGCGTGCACGAGGCCTTTTGCGCAAAGTTGCTGCGAATCGGCAAAATAAAATAGATTTACGGTTGCGATGGTATGGAACATTTTACAACGGGAAGCACGTTAGTTACGCGGTCGATTGGCGGTGCCCTCGCAGCGTTGCGTGTACGAGGGACAGTCTTATAGCAACGTTCTTCGTTACAGTCCTCCATGTTTGCTTTCAGGGTTTCCGGCCTGCTAACGAAAACCGGACGATTCAAAATGGCATTCGTGCGCGTTCTCGTTGTTACGACGGGGTCCGAGCTACGCACTAGAAATAAAAATGTTTAAGATTCTCACAACATCGTGTCAGTGAAAAATGTGTTCGGCCTAAGAATATTGAACGGGTTAGTCAGTGTAAGCTCTTAGTCTTAATGTCTTACTGCGACGCCTGTTAGCATTAGCATTGGGGTTAAGGATGCACATGCATGGTTGGAGCCTGTTCGGGGCCTTATTAACGTTGCTGTTTTGTTGCTTCCCACTGATAGCGCCACCACTTAAAACTCAAAATAGCGTATTAACATGTTTCCGTAACATCATTAGTTTGGCACATGTTGGATTTGTTCAAGCTCTAATTAGCCGACATGCTAACTGCTCGGCCTCTCGCTCCACGTGGGTTGTACGTTTGCGTTGAGTGACACACGAGGTGGACCCCAAAACTGATTAGTCCGATCCGCCCCTACACTGTTTTCTTCGTAATATTATTCAATTAAACTGAGTTAATGTGTAACTTGGTTAATATTTTTCGTTTTTCTACGTTTTCTGACGCTTTACAATATTAAATGTCGACTAATGCATTAAAAGTAGCATGTAGAATAACCCCCCCCCTCCCCCCCCCCCCCCCCCCCCCCCCAAAAAGTACTTAAATGTTTGATCAATGTACTTATTATGTTTTTTTAATTTTATTCCCATGTAGGGAGCAAATAAGCAAGCAACTCAGAAGAAAAAGGCACCTCCTCCTCCAAAAGAAGTGGAGGAAGAATCCAGTGAAGAAGAATCCAGTGAAGATGAAGAGGTAATATTCGCATTCAGACTCCTTTGGGCAGTCACATCTGTGGACAAGTAACTAAAATATGGTTTGATTTTATGTTTATGTTGTAGACTCCTCCTCCTCCTCCTAAGGCTGTGAAAAAAGCAGCACCAGCGAAAAAAACCCCAGTTAAAAATGGAGTTGGTGCCAAAAAAGCTGAGAGTGAGGATGATGGTGAGTGGCTTCCTCACTTTATACAATGTGACCTGCAACCGTGCTTTCAGTTGTGTTGTAGTTGGTGCTTTGATCACTAGGGGGGGTAGTTCTGTCATGACACACTACAGTGCCTACCGCAGGTTTAGATGTGATCTAAACAGTTGTACATTATAAAGATTTAGACCAATAGAATGACTGTTGTAGAGTGGGTTAAACTTGCTACTTGGTGGCAAAATACTGTACTGAGCAAGTCTTTCCCTCAAAATTCCACAGAAGAGGAGTCTGAAGAGGAGGCCCCCCCACCGAAAAAGACTCCTGCAAAAGCAACACCTGCTAAATCTAAGAAAGCCCCCGCAAAAGCTGAGGAGTCTGACGATGAGGAAGACGATGAGGATGGTAAGATCACTTTTGACACCTTGTTTGCTGCAGGAAGTTGGTATGTATGTTACTGTCGGTTCCATCTTCATCGGCAAACTTTGTCACCTGACCAGAAGAGTCTGAAGAAGAGGCTCCACCACCCAAGAAAGCAGCCAAACCTGCAGCTAAGCCTGCTGCGAAGGCAGCTGCAAAGCCAGTAGCAAAGGGCAAACCTGCCAAAGAGGAGTCTGAGGATGATGAAGATGAAGAGGATGACGATGAAGAGGATGATGAAGGTGGTGAGGCTAACTTATTTTGGCATTCTTGGCAGTTGTTGCACAAAGTGACTGCCAAAGGTTTGCCATGTAAATGATGATCTCTTAGGGACTTAATACTGATTCCGTATGATGTCATGAACAGATCTGATGCTGGTTAAGAGCTGGTGGTGAGAAGGTCGGTTGTTGCCGGAGTTCCTTATGAACCCTTTTTCTTTTCTTCAGAGGAAGAGATGGACACCACTCCTGCTCCAGCCACAAAGGCCAAGAAGGCAGGCATGGTGAAGGCCAAAGAAGAGTCGGAGGAGGAAGATGACGAGGAAGATGATGATGAGGAGGAGGATGATGACGACGAGGAGGAGGAAGAAGAGGAGGGTGGGTTTTGTTGATTAAACATCTTATTGATGTCTGCTTGTCTTGCACAATATACAATTTTCTGGATTATTCTAGTGTATTAAGTTTGGCTCTGTTTTTGTTTCCAGAAACCTCCAAACCTGCAGCTAAGAGGAAAGCAGAGGCCAAGAAAGAAACGCCGCCCGCAAAAAAGGCGAAGGCTGACGGTGAAGGTGGGAACTGTGCTGAGCTGTCGTGATTGACTGGCTTTGGTTTTAACTGGTTAAAATGCATCAACGCGTTGCTTTTGCTTTCTCAGGATTTTCACTGTTTGTCGGAAACCTGAACTCCAACAAGGACTTTGACGAAATAAAAACAACACTGAGGAAGTTCTTCTCCAAGAATGATCTCGAGATTGCAGATATCCGGTTAGGCAACTCCAGGTAGAGTCTTTTATCGAGGTTTTGATGTGTCGATTCCCTCTTTGCATCAGTTTTGCACCATTAAACCATTCTTGTGTCCCTTTGTCCCACAGGAAGTTCGGCTATGTCGACTTTTCATCTGAGGAGGACATGCAGAAGGCCATGGAGCTGAACGGCAAGAAGGTGATGGGTATGGAGCTGAAGCTGGACATGCCGCGCAGCAAAGAAACCACACAGGAGGACAAGAAAGGTAAAGCCCTCCCCCCCATGGGGCAAAGATTCTGGAAATGACCCCCAAACCCTCTATTTCTTGGCATGCATGAGTTGTTCAGTACTCAGGCGTGTAATGTACGGAGGAAAATGAAGTGCAGTGCTATGTCTTCGGTGCCGGTGCGTTTTCAGGTCTGCCGGTTCTATCCTCAATCACTGTGACATTATTTGACTGTGAGGACTTTGCCTCTGTGTTTTCTGACCGCTCAAAACTAATCGTCCGCGCTTCTTTTTGTCCACCAGAGAGGGACACAAGGACTCTGTTCGTGAAAAACCTGCCATACTCCGCGACAGCGGATGATCTCAAGGAAGTCTTTGAAGATGCGGTTGATATCAGAGTACCTCAAGGCCAGAATGGCAGCAACAGGGGGTAAGAACACATCGAGGTGCCATGACGAAACGTGCATTTACCGGCAGGGTTTCAGGGTGCACACACGGTTGTCTGGTTCATTGACATTTAGACACATTTCTTTTGTCCTGACAGCATTGCTTACATCGAGTTCAAAAGTGAGGCTGAGGCAGAGAAGATGCTGGAGGAGGCCCAGGGAGCTGACGTCCAGGGGCGTTCCATCATGGTGGACTTTGTTGGAGAAAAGAGCCAGAAAGGGGCCAAGGTGTCAGGTAATCAAATCACTCAACCATTATTGTCCTTGTAGTGTTTCAGCCTCATCTCATCAGTCTTCTGCTCTCTCCTGCAGCATCAGGGGCAGCGAGTAAAACACTGATCGTGAACAACCTGGCATTTAGTGCTACAGAGGATGTCCTACAGTCCACGTTTGAGAAGGCCACTTCCATCAGGATTCCACAGAGAGATGGTAGACCTAAAGGGTGAGTCCTGCACTGCACCTTCTCACAAGCTCCTCTTCCGTCTCACCCGCGGGTCTGCATGGATTCACGCAAGGAGCGCGATGCCAGGTGGGCCCCCCATTTCTAAATCTGCGTCTGCCTCAACAGGTTTGCTTTTGTGGAGTTTGAGACCGTGGCCGATGCCACCGACGCGCTAGAAAACTTCAACAACACAGATATCGAGGGACGCTCGATCCGGCTGGAGTACAGCCAAAACAGCGGCAGGGGAGACGGCGGCAGAGGAAATGCTGGTAGGCGTTAAAGTCCAAACACTGGCGTTCTAGCCAAACTGGCTTTATAATGGGACCAGATATGATGAAATCTTGTCATCCAGAAACCCTGTGAGGACTCAAAGAGATAGTCAAGTCCTGATCTGTCCCGATTCAGCACATCACTTGTTTGTCATCATACCAGTGAATGTAGTTCTGAAAGTGTTCTTCCTGCCACCAGGTCCAACCAAAACACTGTTCGTCAAGGGTCTGTCTGAGGACACAACAGATCACAGCTTAAAGGAGGCATTTGATGGGGCTGTAGCAGCCAGAATAGTCACTGACAAAGATACCGGCTCCTCCAAAGGGTGAGTTTCTCCGGTCAGGTCTTGACGCTGCCGGCTCTTCTCATGAGCACCACTCTGTCTATCGGTGACAGTGAATGGATTCGCAAGAGAAGTAGAGCAAACTGACATTTACACTGGCGCTTTCCTCAGTGGAAGGTGCCCATGTCTAATGTGAAACATTTAACAGAACCGTTGGTGGGCGGGGTCTGGGTTCTCGGGGTTCATCTCCTGACGTTTTGTCTGGTTTTGGTTCTACTTGTTTAGGTTTGGCTTTGTTGATTTCGACAATGAAGCAGACTGCAAGGCCGCCAAAGAGGCCATGGATGACGGCGAGATCGACGGCAGCAAGGTGACCTTGGATTACGCCAAGCCCAAGGGTGACGGCGGCTTCCGCGGTGGCCGTGGCGGCTTCGGGGGACGGGGTGGTGGCTTCGGAGGACGTGGGGGAGGCTTTGGCGGAAGAGGCGGTGGCTTTGGTGGACGCGGTGGTGGCTTCGGCGGGCGTGGCGGCGGCGGCAGGGGACGTGGAGGTCCTCGTGGAGGTGGGCGTGGGCGTGGCGGTTTCGGAGGTAATTAAGGTCTCTTTTTTTTTTCTTTAAAGATATTTTCATGTTCTCTGGCCCTCAGGGTGAGTAAGAAATGACTTTTTATATATATATCTTTCTGTTCTCATTTTAGGTGGCAGAGGTGGTGGCGGATTTGGCGTCAAACCCCAGGGAAAGAAGATCAAGTTCGACGACTAAACCTTTAGTCTATTTTACTTTTTCAATGGACTCTGGTTTCATCACTTTTCAGAGCTTTTGGACATTCCAGAAAGCATCGTGGATTATATATTTAACTGTTAATGGGCGTTTTTGCCCTTTATTTAGCCTCCATTATACCTCCCCTCCCCATGTGTGCCAGGCAGGTACTTTTGACCCTCAAAGTGCTATTTATTAGTACTGAATGTCCCTAATGCAAATCTGCACCTGTTGCCCACATTAGCTCGAATGTTTTGTTTTTTTTTCTTTCCAGGAAGTGAAATGAAATGGGTCTGACAAATGTTTGCTGTGAAGATTCTGCTCGGCTTTGTCAGATACATTGTGTAAATGTAAACAGTTTGTATGATTTACTTTTACCTTTTGTAAAAAAACAAAAAAAAACAAACCACACACCTGTATCCATGTTTGTTTTTATTTTGTTTAGTTTTGCGTTAGGTGCCATGTTTTACTGTAATGTGCAAAGCATATTTTGATAGATTTAAGTCCATGCTCTGCAGTTGGGTATTAAATGTGGCAAAGAAGTTTCTGTCGTGTTGGACGGGGCTGGGAGGGGGGCACAATCAATGCAGGGTCGCAGTGGATGATCCTGTTATGTATGTAACAAAATGTTTGTAGTGCGCTGACTAATCTTTTGCCATCTGGAAACCGAGATTTTCACAGGATTAAATAAAATCTTGTAGGTAGTGATTTTTAAACGTCTGTCCTTGTGCAGTCTGAATCATAGTGTAATAGTTCACTCTTCCTCTGCCGTCCGCTAGGGGGCAGTCTCTGCGTAATAATGGAGGGGCTGAGCGCTTTTACGCGTGGGGGAAGTTTTCTTCGGTTTAACTGGAAATATTTCAAAATCCATCACTCCAATATTGGCCCTAAAAGTGTTTATATTTAATATAAATGTTGACATTCAAATCTCGGACGATGGCATCTACCCACGAGTGGCAGGTAGTGTGGCACCCACATGATCAGAGAACATGAGCTGCCAAGCAGGTTTTAATCTGGTGTTGGCAGACCTGATTTATTGTCGTCCTGTGGTTTTGGTGGATGAACGGGGATCTTTGTGGCGACGCTTTAGAGGAGACACACTGCTGAATAGCCCCATTTAAAGTATTTTCTTCCCTCACCCCCCACCTTGAACAGCGACAGAGGTCGTCCTTGCTTCCCTCTGGTGTTATGGCAGCTGTCTTGACTGGCCTCAGTTCCATCGGTCTCATCGGAGCCCCGCTGGTTTTCCCTTTATTGATAATCCCGAGGCAGAATTATATGAATATGAAGTCGATGCATCACTTCGGAGGCTTCTTTTGAGGCCCTCAGGAGGATATGCTGTACGAGCACATAAACACACAAAAAGGTGAGGTCTCAGGAGGTACATTCAGAATGAGAAGCGCAAGTTTTCATCCCCACATTTTAAGAAATTAAGGATGCAAAATGCATCGGTTTGCTGGTGCAACATGGGGCAGGGTGGGTGTTCTTATTTTACCATCACCGCACCTTGAGAATTGTGAGACAATGCATTAAAATGCGTACTGGAGCTTTCTTGAGGACAAGAACAATGAGAGGAAGGAATATTCTCTCCTTTTAAGTCCCAGCAACAGGTTGGATCTGGTCAGCAACAATGGAGAGGCCTTTGAGGAAACTAGAGGGATGGTGTGAAAGTTGTCTGACCCAACAAGAAATGAAGCATCAAAGGCTTTCACCAGTCAGTGTTGGCAAATTCAAGCATCCTCCTCTCTGCAGGCTCGTCTGGGACCTGCACACTTGCACACTAACCTAAGATGACAGGAAACCCAGTGGTAAGCGCTTCCTCCTTAAAGTCCCCCTTTCCGAGGAGGTGGTGGTTAGAAAAGCAGGTGACAAAGCCAAACCTTTTGGGGAACTACAAAATGTTATGCCTCATGAGCTGAGCACAGGGCATGTAAGGGAGAGTTTAGACTGGGGTGGGGCAGTGCAGCAGATGCTCAGAAGCACAAACTTGCGCTGGCTCTGTAATAGTCGCCTGTTCATGTGGAGCATGTGTTTCCTGAAACTCAGCTTTTACTTTCACCAATAAAATGACTAAACAGCCCAATGCTGTTACATGGCGGTTTGTGGTTTTCTGACTTTGTCTTTCTCACTTCTTGATTTATTTATAATGTTTGAACTTTAAAAAGGGACATTTTGCAATGAGATGACATTTTGTTCTTAAAAAGGGGTACCGTGTTACCCTATTTAAGCCATATTATTTCCTATCTATGTTTCCTCTTCCTATTCCAGCTTTGTCTGGTGACTGGCATTAAACAGCCGGTACATTGTGTTCCAACAAACAGCATCAAAAGAAAAGAAATCTCTTTAAGCTGTGATTCAGTGCTGGCGAGTGTGCCCCTCGTGAAATACAATACAGAGAAGATCCAGTGTCTGGACAGCTTGAACGGCCTTTGTCCAGAGGTGCATTGTGCACAACAACGGGAGGGAATTCATCTTGTTCTGTGGTGACCTCTTTTGTCGTTCCGGGCCAGCTCGCCGATGAAGACATTGTGGGGAGCTTTGACTGGCAGTATTTCCCCCTGGCTCAAAAGACACACAATATTTGACGGTACAGTCGGCATAAACACCGTGAAACTTGACACTGAGTGCTGAGAAGTGGATTTTTTTTTTCGTTTGCTTATTTTTTGAGAAAGCGGTCCAGTCTGTGGGAATAACACCCACACCACCGGAAGACATTAATAGAACCTCCGCTGTCCCCAAAAGGATGTTCTGTATCGACCTTGTGTTCAAATATCGGAATAATGGAAGTTATTTCTTTAGAATCGCGATATCCAATATCTCCGTGTAAACACTGGACACTATTGTTCGGTGACTTCAACCGCTTCGAAAAGATGTTCGACGCCGATAAAGCCGACACAAAAATAGCTGATGCGGGACAGCTTTTCAAAACAATGTCAAGATGTTTATTTACAAATTACATTGTCTGTACATGTTGATTATTTTACATATATTTACACACAAAATCACCACCCACTATTAGGATTATAGAATATTCCTTTAATGTCCTCATCCAAGGCCTCACGTGGAATAACCGCCAGCACGCCGCCGCCTGTTTTGGCGGGAAATAAATTAATGTTATCGTACCAGAAATAATCTCAGTTCACAGTGTCATTGTTACGTCTCTACCGAAATTAACATCAAGTATGTCAGCACATTCACAAATGTACACAGAACAAGGGTTGACATCTTTAAAGGTGTCTTGATTTCACGCTCAAAAAGAAACAAGAAGAGTGCAATGGCCTCTACGATATCAAAAAGTGTCGATTTGTTGATTCTTTTTTTCCCCAATTTACTGAGGTAGAGTGTTATTCATTTTCCTTCTCGGCTTTAACCTATTTCTGCAACATTCTGTAAGTGTCTCACGCTAAAACGTTCTCAAAACCAGCTGTATCCTCCATTTTTAGAGGTCACACTAAATTGTTTGTATGCTGCGAGTTCTCGGCCTCACGGCCTCTTTAATCGCCGACAACTGCAATAGTGTCTATGTACGTGTTGGTGGAAAATCGGGTCTAAATACACACTAGAACAGTGGTCCAACCTGGTTGAATCCCACCTGGTCAAGTGACTTTTCCTGTAACTGAAACCTGTCGGCCTGACAGCGATGGTGCCGGCGCTAATGCCGACACCATGTTAAAGGGTGATGGTTGACCAGATATGACCAGGCGATCGAGCCGCTCACTTAGGTTTTTGGTCAAGTCAGAAGAACAACAAAAGCTTTTCTTCCAGAACCTCTTTAAACATTTCAATGTCTTTAGTGTTAGCATGGGCTGCTCTGGGAGCCATTTTTACCCAGCCATCTTCCACAGAGTCACAAATTAGTCCAGGTAACTTTGGGTTGGTGGGAAAACTCCACATAGAGGAAATTGTAGGACCATGCAAGTATGCCGAAACTATGTTATCCAAAAGGGGAATAACTCGTAGAACCTGTTGCTTACAGTCCTTCTGGTAAAGGGGAATTTTCCAGAAACTTTTACGCTTGTGATCCAAACTTGTATCCACACAGGTTCTGCCCTCCGTGTAGTTGCTGTCCTTATTTCCCCGTCAAGCTATAGAATCTCCACTTTCTGTGAGCAGACGAGGTCGCTGTTGACGACATTCCACATGTGCACGAGGTCTGGCGGGAGCAGCCGGTGCACGACAATCATGCTCCTGAAGAAACAGGGTTCTCTGTTCAGCCTGCTCTCTTTGTTTTTCACCAAGCCAAACGTCTTAAAGGCCATGTGTTTTACGGGGACGACCTCCAGGACCTCCAGACACATGCCCAAATACACATCGTCGATGGGGTAGAGATCCATGCTCTTCGCCACCCAGTGCAGTCTGCGTGCCAGTGACGCATCCATGATGAACCCTCCTCCACCAGCATATGGTGGGTAGTAGGTCTTGTTGTACAGAGTCTCAGGGATGTAGTATTTACTTTCCTTTTTGCGAATGGGTTTAGCCTTAAAAATTACGTCCCCCACAAACAAGTTCTTACCGTGGTCGCCTAGTGCCAGGAACTCGATCATGTTGCTGACGCTGACGTAGATGTCGTCGTCCCCCTTGAAGATGTAGCGGACGCTGTGGCAGTGCACGTGGAACCACTTGAGGAAGTGAGTTTCTTTGAGCGTCAGGTTGAAGAAGGTGTCCTCGAAATCCCACTGGAGAATATCCCCATATATCTGGTTCTCGAACTCCACCAGCTTCTGATGGTGCTGTCTTTCCTCCTGATTAGCCGATTGGCCGAGGAGGAAAAGAGTCCTGACCCGTTTGCCATCGACCATCTGCTCTTTGCCCCAGGTTTTCCGGATGGCCTCCCTGCGGTCGTACTGAGTGGCCACAGATTTTATCACCATGAGGAGAAACACGTCCCCTTTGCACTTCTCTGGATGGTTGATGAGCATCGGGAAGTGACGACAGTGCTGATAGAGCACAAACCTCTTGAAATTCTGCTCAAGACTCGCAAACCAGTCGTGACTCGACAGGTTGGCGTTTGCAGAGCAGTTAGAACCCTCCACACTCCAGGTGCCGGGGGCGTCCTCGGTAATTCTGAAAAGTTCGGAAGGCCTGACTTTATGCAATGGCTGCTTTTTGTCACTCTTCCAAAAGTCTTTGGCTGTGGGATCGGATCCGGACTCCCCCCCCACAGTCGCTCGAGGCTCTCCTCTCTCCAGGTCGTCCATACGAATGTGCCTCTCCAGTTCAAAAGAAGCCCCCATGTTGATGCTCCCTCTCTGGACTACAGTCAGCGCCACCACAGCCAGGAGGAACATGGCAGCCACCATCTTGTAGATTCTCCTGCGATCTCGGTTGTTCATCCTGCGAGGAGACAGTCACGAAAACACACCATCAACACATTTTTACAGAAAGAATGAGGATGTAGCAAAGATTAAAGTTCAAGTAGTGCCTGTGCGCCATCGCACGCTACCAGACCAGAGAGGGAGGCAAACCACAACGGCGATCATCAGTTACATTTTGAAAATACACATGGATCAATCTGAGGTGAGACAGATTACAGATGCCTGTGAATGTGGACATTTGTAGGAGGACGACTAATTGGCTCCAGCTTTCCAGCAGGCTGCACACTGCAGAGTGCACATACAAAAACTGCAGAGCGAGGCAGACTCACCACTATGTTGATCACACAGGCATGAACGGCTTTAACTTGGTGTAGGAGCGTTTGTAGAGACGCTACAGAATAAAGGTTTTTGAGTGGCTTCAAGCTGTCCTGGAGTCAATATTAACAAAGTATTACCTCCCGTGTTCAGGTAATTTTCAGCCAGTATGTCGCAGAATGTCATATATTACCAAAGTTTATGAGTTTTTAATCAACTTGTGAGCCGATTAAGACCCCGGGGCCGTGTCCTAACTCCCGTGTGGACCCTTGCGCCCACAGCGCAGAGGTCTGATCCGTGCGCAGCCAGAGGCACTGTTGAAACTGTTTCCCGGGCTATTGATGACTCTCTTCAGAGCAGACAAGTGTCTCGGGTCCCAACATTTCTAATATCTCTCTGAATGGCGCGTTCGCTATTTTAAAAAAAGAGAAATAATGACGAACTTCCCAAAGTTTCTTCAAAACCAACACATGCATACAAACACAAAAAGATGAAACTTACATCTTTGGGCGCGGGGGTCTATTCTTGGGGTGACCTGCGACGGTTAGTAGAACGGCTTCTCTCCAGGCGACCGCTGATGGACTCGGGATGGTCTACAAGCGGATGCAGATGTGCGCCGCGTGTTTGAAGACTTTAGAGCACTGCCCTTCTTTCGCCCTCACTCACACGTTCACACACGCGCGCGCGCACACACACACACCGTAGTACAGCTTTGCAGACCTTCCGCGGTGACGTCGCTTCTTGACGCACTGGATGTGCGTAAAGGGCGCGCCCGTCGGGCTCGACTTCAAGAACATTTTCTATTGTCTTTTTACCAGTAAAGCACACCTCAGGGGCCTAACCGAGCTTAGTACCATTCAGCTGATGTTTGGTCTCCGTGGCTCTACCATGTGCACATATCTGAGCAGCACCAACAATTACGCACGCTTGTAAATTGTGCAACGCGCACCTGCTGCTTCTCGAAGGCTGCGCGGTTAAACGTGGCTCACTAGACGGTTTGACGTGCCAGATGCAATGAAGCTAACACGCGTATAAAAAATATTTAAAAGCAGATTCGTTTGTAGAAGAACTGCAGTTTTGGTGATTTTAAAAGCAAGACTAAAAAAAAGGAAGTCAGGCTAAGCGAGACAAGAAAGCACAAATGTGTTGTTTATATGTATCTAATAGCTATATCTTTTTTATACGTGGATTGTCAATATTAATGTGATGCCTTTTTGTCTGGCCAGCTTTTTGGATTTATCGGTGCTGAAAGGCTGAGAATTCTAGGTTTAGGGCTAAAGAGAACTGTGGGGAAAGAAGCAGAGCAGAAGAAAGACCTGGAAAGATAAGATAGTAGTGCATCTAAGAGTTATTGTGACTAAAATGTGAATTTAATTCTGATGAATATGGAGAGTTCTGCACAAACACACTCTTTTGTCCCATTCTGGGCAAAGGAAAGAACAACAAAACATCCCTTGGTACCTCCAAACAGGAATTTTTTGGATCGAAACACAGCTGTGATCAGAAAATATCTCCTTCCTCTCCTTTTCTACCCATTTCCTGGATTCAGCCAACCATCCTTCTCAGGCCCATGTGCATCCTGTTGCCTGTCGGAGCTGTTTTTTCCCATTTTCAGAGCTCCCCCTCCTACACACACACACTCTCTCTCTCTCTCTCTCTCTCTCTCTCTCTCTCACACACACACACACACACACACACACACACACACACACACACACTTCAGAAGCCAAGCCAAGGAAATGTGATTGCAGTCAACACAGCGATTCATTGTCATGTGAGAGGACCTGACCTCTGCAGTCTCCTTTCTCTTCTCTACTTGGAGCAATAAAACAATAATGGTGCTTTCAAGTCACATCAAGGATAACTGATAACTGTGATGACTGTCCCATGTTGGAACCATATATGCAGCGAAAGGACCATCACCTGATGATGTTATACTGGCAGTGCAATGCATCATCTTAAATACAACCACAGTCAGGATTTTCAGATCGTTAATGTGGCAAAAACAATAATAATTACAAAAGCACTTGGAGAGCACAGACCTCTACCAAGCAATTTTAAAGAATCCTGATCCAGATGCATATATATTATACATATAGGATTAATCCGGATAGCGACATATTAAAATGTCACCAGTTCTTAAACACAGTTAACTAAGAATTGGATTATATGCTCAAGGAAACTGAGACAGCAAGTGAATTATTCACTGCCAGTCTGATAGGTTACGTGCATTTACAAGTGTATCTTATGGAATACTTTTACCCTTTAGCACAATGATGTAGAATGAGGAAATGGTGAGCTGGAGAGACATTATGGACTCAGACGTGGGCTAAAGTTTAAAGCCTCTGCCCCTGCCAGCTCCATTATCAATCATTATATATTATAATAATCCAAAGATCAACCTTAACTGCAATTAATTGTTGCTGTGTGCAACAAAATAACTAGAGAGATAAAAGCTCCCTGGTGGCATCTGCTTTTTAAACTGCTGCAGATGTCAGCTGTGGCAGAGATTTCTCAGTTGTCTCCTTCCTGTTTGCCAGGCAGACCGGAATTTACTACCACGAAGCACACTAACCAGTGGTTTGGGTTTGTTCCTTCAGTGCACACAAGGAACTGGAGGAGCATTCAGTGTAAAGGTTAACAGAGCGTTGGTGACAACAGTTCCAGGAAGGTCAGGATCCTAAAAGTGCACTTTCACTATTCTCTGTTGCAATTGCCGGGACACAGATTTATTTGAAATACACCAGAAACCCGGCCTTCTTGTCAATATGTAACCATGTTTTTATTGACACGTCCTCTTCGTTACCCAACGGATGGGTGATGGGAAAACGGTTGCTATGTACACGGCAATAGGGACCAAAGGTTCAGAGAGAGAAGCAGGAAAGAAGAAGCTGAGGAGTTGGATATGCGGCTCCTTTTTTCTTTTTTAATCACGACTGCCTGGTAAACACATCTGGAATGGGAAGGGGGGTGCCAGTGACCTCTAGCAAAACATCGTTATTAAAGTGGTTATAGTTGCAATTGATTGACTATATATTGACGAGCAACCTAAAATCAAAAGGTAAAGACCACCACTCCAGTGTTGTCACAGTCATTTATCTGGAAGTAAATCCAACAAAGGAGAATTTTTTGTAAAAGGGAAAAAAGGAGAGTGAGGGATTAAAAAGAAAATGCACCCTAATCTCAGCTCTGAACCCCCCCGAGTCAGCGCTTGCACTTTTGTTTTGATAGCAAGCGGCGCCTTCCTCTCCGTTGCCATTACAGCTGGAGAGAGCAAGCGTGATGCTGACCCCGGGGTTACGCGGACACCTGGCTGTGAGTGCGTCAGTCTTTCATGTGCGGCCGGTTTCCTCATATTGTGCTGGTTGCTTACTAGCAGCGTTTGCAGTCCAAACTGCTGAGTGTGTCATCTTCTGAGGATTTTTTTGTGGTGGGGGGACGTGAGAGATGTGTCCAGTTAAAGCAACTTGTAGTTCGACAAGGGCTTTTGTGTGTATTTAGCCATGACCGGGTCCCGAATGGTGCATCCTTTATGAAAGCTATTTAATACTGGTAAATAAAAGAGATTAAACGGTCTGAATAACAGCAGACTGGTAACCTGGTAAAGGGAGGTCAAACCAAATGGGACACAGCATAGTTGATGCCATATATTTATTTAAATGCACATAAATGCACTGAAGCTACACGCAAAAAGCAGCAGAGCTGGCGTGATATACAATCAATAGTGTTTTTTTTTTTAATTTTAGAAATTGTAATTGTATAGGTGTTGAGATTCCAGACGTGCCTTCCGGATCACCGTTTGCTGAGGAATGGTTGTAACCGGAGCAGACTGATGATCGTTTCCCTAACGTTCAAGAATTTAGAGCACTCAAAGGATAAAGTACACAGAATTTAACAGGCATGCTGGAATGAGTATACACAGTACATAACTTAAAAGACATTTGTAATAAAAACTTTTTACGATAAAAAAAATGTCCTTCATTGTTTTGTTTTTTTAAATAAATTATGAAAAAAGGGTCAAACAGGTCTTTGCGGAGTTTGCCATTGTTTACATATAAATTAGCACAAATCAACAGGCTTCAGCAAATATTCAGATTCGGGGACATTTCCAACCTCTTCAGTCCTGCTCCTGTCATGACAGCTGGAGCGACGTGTTTAAGCCGGTATGTGTCGCCAACCTTATCAGCCGACGTCCCGCCCGCCGCTGAATTCAAGGTTATGCATAAATTGTGCCGCGCGTGTTGTGTGAAACCTGGCAACAGGTTGGATTTGTCTCTGACCTCACGTTACAAAAGTTCTGGACTGGAGCGGAAGGAGGAGGAGAATGTGCCACCACAATCCTCCACATTGTTTAGAGCCCTCCTCGTCCTCCTCCTCCGGCTGATGCTTAATAATCTCTGTTGCAATGACCCTGATCACAACCTGAGGGGATGATGTTACAGGAAGCACAAGAAACACCCCTGTGAGGGGGGGGTCGGGGGTCCATGTTGACAGACCATCTCTTCACCGCCTCTGTGAATAGCTGCCTGAAAGGAAACACGAAAGAAGAAACGAGAGGTGGGTCAGCTGGGGGTGTAAATACATTTGTTTAATATGAATAAATGAACATAAATGAAGTCATTATGATGTCCACAGATGTCTTCCACATCAGGACATGTGGACGTTTCTTACTTGCTGAGGTGTGCACACAACGTGAGCTCACATTTCACAGTTCATCCTGCCATGACTAAAAATACAAGTACATGTTTTGGAAAAGTACGTTTGTGGCTCTCGGATATGATGGATTTCCAGTTTAGAAGCGATCCCTCCAGCATGGCAGTTGTTTGACAAACTAATCTACTTCCTCCACTTTATCTGACACAATGGGGATCTCTCAACGTGCGCTGTCAGGTAGTGAAAAACGCAGCCTTTCCGTTGGCCGGGTAGGTGGTCGGCTAAAAAAAAAAGAAGCATTTTCCATCCATTCTTCAGCCAGGAGATCATCTCTGTCACTCACAACGCACGTTTCCTAAAAGCAGGCCTGAAAGTGAACCTATTCCAACATGTTCTGGAGCTGCCTAAGTCCAACAAGCAGGAATATTTCAGAACAATAAAGCTTGAAAGTCTGCAGAAGCTGAGGGAGAACAAAGAGCTAGCAGTTGGAAGCAACAATTGATTTGTGAATGTATGTGAATAAGCCTTGAAGCTGCAGTTAGTCGCTCCATGGTGAGCTGGTGTCTGACATTTGCCAGAGCAATAAAAGGAGAGACAGACAGATGTATTATCAACATCTAACATCTCTCAGCTGCAGTTTCAAATGATGTCAGTGGACTGTGTGTGAGATATGAGGACACGGGTGTGCTGCAGTGTGCGTTAGCGCGTCCCCTAACATGTTTCACCTTGTCACATTCCACCTGGCTCCAGATTTTGGCTTGAACTGTTAAGTTTTAGGGTTAGTTTATTCAGCGGAAGAGCTGGAGGTAACTTCTGTATCCAATCTAATAAAGAAGCATCAGTGAGCGTGTGCTGATTTTATCTCTGGAGTAAAGAGCAGAGCAGCCACTGATCAGCCCATATTTCTTCTAATGTCTCGGGCTTTTAACATTAAGATGGAGGGCATGGGGATATGTGGTTCTGGTGGAGAGTTCTGGTGAATTATGCTGTATTGTTAAACAAAAGAAACAGCAACCAGAAAAAGTTTCCCATATTCAGAAGATGTTTTTGAATTTGGGACTCGATGCACTATATTGTTGCCTAATATAAAATGAAAAAGGAACCGGTAAAGTACAACACAAACAGCTTATTTACAACACATCAGGAGGTAAACAGGTGAGAGCGCAAAGAGGTAGAACTGAAATGATGGTTGATATCCTGGCTGCTTCACAGTTGTTTTGTCATACTTAATTCTATAAAATGTTTCTGTTTTTCTGCTCACATCTCAGCAATTTCAGAGTATTTCCCTGAAAACATGAAAATATGCTTACTTGTACTCGAGTGTCCTCCTTCTGAGGAGCTCGTGGAGCCCGGCCGGCTGCTCCGATGTGGCTCTGACGGGGAAAACCGGGGGGATGGGCTCAGGCCTCGAGCGTCTCCCCTGTCGGCAGTCGTGAGAGGCGTACGGATGATCATGTCGCGACTTACAAATGCAGAGATGCCATCAACACTAACAAAAGAAGGGAAAAGAGTATGAAGCATTAAAAATGATACAGAGAGTTGATCCCTCATCGTGTTGACTCATGAAAACTCTGCTGTGCAGCACAACTGCCTTTGGGAAGACTTTTCTGGGAGACTGAGACGACTCCATTCACCTAATACCCAAACATGGTCAATGTCCTTATCAGAGAGCAGCCAAATGATCCACATCCTGAGGAGCAACTCTACACCATAACAGAGGGGTGGGCTTCATTCCACTCACAAATAATCTTCTATAAAACTCAGAGTTTCCTATTCTTCTTTTATGCTTGAAGACTAAAAAAACCCAAAGTGTGTGGTCTCAATAAATGACCTCGTTCTGCTCAGATTCACCTGCTCACCTATTGTCCTCTCCTGAATGCTGCTTCGAGTTAAAAAAACAAAACAAAAAAAAAAGCTAAAATGAAGCTGCTGATATCAGTAGTGTGTGAACATTTTGTGCTCCTGGAAGACGCAGTAGAACAGATAACACAAGAGGCTTCTGGGACCCATTACTCAGGCTTCAGGAGTCAAGTTCCCCTGGGATTTCAAAGGACAATCAGTGCGAGTTGGATTGAATGGGCCTCTTTGTGGGCACTGCTCTTTTAAACGCATGTCACAGACTCGCAGAGCAGCTTGGAGATGCTGAGTCACTGGTCGGCACGACTCACGGCCCCGAGCCAGGGCTGTCTCCACAGACACGCTTTCACACTGGCCGGTATGTTCGCTCCCCTCTGCACACGTGCTGCAGTCTGGTCAATATCCCACTCAATACTCAATAGTCTTCAGTTGTTGTAAGAGAATATTGGACAAAGGCACCAGTGCAAGGTTTGTGTCAAGCACCTTTCAAAGTTGCGGTATCCATTACGCTCGGCGCTGGCTCGGCTGCCACAGCGTGTAGGAGGTCGAGAGTCGTATCTGGAAAGAGGAACATTTCCTCCCTCGGTCTTTGGTTTACTTGAAAGGTATTCCCTGTCCTTGTTACCCTCGTCTTCTCGACAGCCAGACTGATAATTCCTGTAAATGACGCAAAGTGAATTCACACCTCTCACCACAAACACTTTCTATTCACACTTTCAAATTGCATTGGTATTTTAAAAAGATACAAGAAACAAGAGCAAGAAATTGAATAACACTTGATAGTCCCTTGTTCACTCAAAATTGTTATTTCCCTTCATGTCTGCAGTGTATTTCAGTATGATGTGGTTTTGTTTCAGTCCCGTCCGGCTGCTGCTTGATCTTGTATGAACAAGCGAGGCAGGCAAACTTCATGGCACCAACATTGTTCAGGGGTTTAATACACAAGGTGGAGAAATCAAAAACATCTAACACAATATGACATTGTGGACGTGGGCATGTAACCCACGTTCCATGGACGTTCCTCTGAGAGCTCGGTGTGACCGGACGTTGCAAAGTCTCGTCAACGTCTGGCTGCGGCAGAGGGGTCGACTTCCTCCTCCACTTTGTCACGTTGGTCATAATCTGGGGAATCAAACAAAGTACCCCATATAAAATAGTTCCGAAAGGCAAACCTCTCCGTTGCAGGGCTGTATTTCTCTTTCCTTTTTGTGCTTCCCTGACAGGTTAAAAAACACATGGTCTTTCTTGTGGACCATGAACACATATCCAACAACAGCATAAAAGGTATGTATACATACTGCTTCAAGTAAAGGTCAGTGTTTAATTAGCATAGGGTAAGTGAGAGTCACATGTTTGCTCTTACACCCAGGTACTCAGTCGTCAGCAGACTCTCCCCAGAGAGCTCTCTTGGTTCTGGCTGAAGGGTTTCATCTGTGTCAGCGTATGTATCCATTAAATCCTCCTGTCACAAAACAGTAACTCAGGTGAGATTCATCCAAGTTGTTTAAGATAAAGGTCACGATTCATCAGTACTTTCCATCATACTATAACTACTGCATACGTCAGTGACCTTTCATATCAGCACCATGGTATCTGCAGGTGAAACCACAGTGTTGTCTCTCTCCCCAGCTGGTATTCTCAGCTCCAAACATCATGGTCTCTGGATGGTGATGTGGCAGTGGTAACCACACCACAATCCATCTGGTCCATGATCTCCAGCTTTGCTACTTGCTATTCCAGTGCTGTCCCTAACCTTTACCAAGGAGGTTTATTCCTAATTTCCTCATTCCATGTGTGTCAGAAATAACTTAGGGATGAATGAACTCAAGAGCTGGTGTTTTTTTGCAATCAAATATCTCCATGATGGAGTCATACATCTAAAACACACCATTACAAAGTCTGACTGAAATGTGTTAAAAAAAACCCTCAGAGATTTTGACCATTTCAAATTCAAACACACCTCTTATCTCGATAACCCACTTTCCCACAGATATACAGTAATACCTGCCAGATCCAAACCCCTCCCGAAACGCACGTAAGCTCGCACGCACACACAGGTGGGACTCACCAATTATCTGTGTCATCGTGAGATCTACATGTTTGGAACAGGTGTCAAATTCATGGTTTTGTTACCCGCTACCTCTCCTCTTGCTCTCATTCTTCGTTTATCTTATTTGATGATCTGTGTTTGTGTTTACAGCCTTATACACAACTACCCGTGGTAATTATTTTCACATGGTTATGTAACATGATCCGTAAAACAATCTTTGTCTAGTAATTTCAGGACTTACAGCATACTCCTCTTCTACTTCATTATCTGACTCTGGTCCTTGCACTTGAGCTGCATCAGGGGAGGCAAAAATCAACACAAGCAAGCAGATAATGAGGAATAAGAAGTATTCCTAAAAGTCTTCTGTACAGCAGGAAAGATGTGTATACAATAAAGGTGTCATAAAAGGGAATTTGAGTTTACTGACCTGAGTTGAGCTGATCGATGATGAACTTGATCTGTCTGTTGTGGTGGGGGTTCCTGTCCTTGCTGTAGCAGCAGAGAATCTCCTCGACACTCTGGGGAAAAAGAGTTTTCTGTGATTTTTGGCCAGTGACAATAAAGAAACTCATTAGAGCGACTCCGGCCGTCAATTGGTGGAAAGGTGAGCGTAATAGCTGGTGACAAAATGTTGGTAAAGATGTTTACGCAGACAAATCTTTATCAATTCACCGCAAACGTGACGTTCACAAAATGAAGATATAGATATAATACAGCAAAGCATTTTCATCAACCTTGACAGTTGCTTGACCGTCATTTTTACTATTTTTATCAGCGCTGAGACAATGTTTATCACACAGGATGGACCCAGGCCCATATTTCTCTTTTCCCCTCCTGTACAAGCTGCATCAGTCATGACAAACCAGATGAATATTTTTGGCTGGAGCCAAAACAAAGAGTGTCTGTTTCCTCCATGCAGGTGAAGTTGTTTTTGTCATCTCACCATTTCTTTGGCTTCCTGTCTCACGGAGGGAATATACAGGATATTGTACAGGGCTCCATTGACATACGGCCATATCTGAGGACAAAGTCACACAAACATGGGAATAATAAGTGGGCTCTGTCCAGCACATCATATTAGTAGACAGCTTGACAAGTGCAGGCAGTTGTGTGAGACACCTGGTGGTTCTCGTGTCCGAGGAGATCAGTAAGGACCTTCAGCACATGCTTGGCGTTCTCCGCACACTTCCATTTCCCTGTGTAAAACAGCAGTCAGTATGACTGGACCAAACTAAAACACACACACACACACACACACACACACACACACACACACACACACACATATCCTGCCTGTACCTTTTGTCCTTAGACACAAGTTCATAAGCAGAGCTGTAGAATATATGAGGGTGTTGTCATTGAGGAAGTCTGAGTGCTGCAGCTCATCCACCAACCAGCTGATCAGATCATCTTCTATCATGGCAGTTTGCTGACTCCTCCTGTCACAAAATGAATTACCTTTAGCATTTTTTTCTATTCTTCACATGCCTATTAAGACCACATAAAATCACAGTGATGATTCCAGAACAAACAAAGCAATTATAAAAGAATACTGAGTAACTGAAATAGAAGGACCACAGGAAGTTGACCTGAGGCTGAGTTTCTGCAGGGCCATAAGCACAATCTCTCTCGTTGGGGAGTCTTTTTCCTCTGTCTTGAGTGTGTCTGTCAGTAGTTTCAGAAGAATGGGGATTTGGGAGAGGTATGCTCGACCTGGAAGTGTCAACACAACATGGATGTGTGATGAAACTGCCATGACTACTTCAAATACCGTCCACTATTGTCAGTTTCTTAAAGAAAGAAAACAAACTATATCAGGGCTATTGTTCAACTATAAAGTAGTATGTTTTCCATATTACGTAGACGCAATGTTAATACACAAAGAAATAACAATGTCTAACCATCAGTGACAGAGTTACCTTCTGCAAGGGAAGCAAATGCGTTGATGAGACGAGCCATGTTATGGCGAATGATCTCATTGTCTGATGCCATCAGATGAAGCACCGTTTTCTATGAAAGAGTTCAAATAAAGTTTTAACATTTCTCAGGGATTTAGATTGTAAGAGAAGTGAAGCCCTCAATGGAACAAAGAGAAGTTCATCAACAATTACCCTGAATTAAATCCAGAATCAAATCCTTTTGAGAGGACAAAGAATCGGAATGCTGGCTGACATTAAAATTGTACCCTTGCTGAAAAACACTAAACCTTTTGTGAAGACTATAATTTAAAGAAGGATTTATTTTTCCACTAGGAATGTGGCTCTTTACAGTGTCATAAAGAGGAGAGCTACAACATTGTGGTAAATACAAAGACATGGGGCTCAGGTGTGAAGATCATTTACGCTTCTAGTAAAACAGCAAAAGCACAGAAGCCTCTTGTTAAAAGCTCCATCAAGGAAGAGTAAAAACGCACCCTATGATGCAAACAATGGAGTGTCAGCTTTAACTGATCAGGGCTTCGATTACAGTGCTGTTTCCACGAAACCTCAATTTATTTTTAAAAATAAGTATAACAAATTGAATTGCTGTTTAATGACTTTCTGCCAACAGTAAATCTGAATCAACTAGCAGACAAGGCTGCAGCCGTATGATCCCACCTGTTTAGCACTGTGACACTCCAGCAGATCATTGTTGATGTAAGCTTGAAGCACCGTGTCTCTTTGTTCTCCAGGAAGTGAACGAGTGAGTCTCTAAAAAAATAATTAGCCCAGACAACTTGTAAGTATAAGAAATAGAGAAAGTAAGGTGGCAGGAATATAAAGACACACCCAACGCAACGCTTGAAGAAGCAGGGACTTGAGTCTGTCTCGGCCTTCGATCAAGTCCTTCTTCACCTTCTCATAGTCCAGGGAAGGCAGCATGGGAACCTCCTTAGATCTACTGAGATCAAAACAAGGACTGAAGACAGATATGGACCGTTCTTAATCATGACACTGGAAAACTGAAGACTTACTGTGATGTAATGGACGCTCGCAGCATTGAGGATGCCTGTAAAGCAGATTAACAACAACAAAACATATTTAACATAAATTTAGGCTCAGTATGGAAAATGGCACCCACTTGGTTGGTCTTTTGTCGTGCTTGTAGTACAGTTAGTGGGTGCAGATGAGTGGATAACCTTTCCTTTTGGACATGCAAATGTCATGCTGGTGAGACATGCTCAATCCCTACTGGTAGTAGAGTGCAGTTTTGGAAGCATTGCCCATGCAGTTAGTAGGTCATTGTAATTCTGCTCTCTCGTCTGACAGAGTGCAGGTTTGTATGAACCAACCATGCATTTGTTAGATCTGTGGCCTTCATATTATATTGTTTTTGAGGTTTTGAAAAGGGCTTTGGCTGGAGATTCCAGGCTCCTTCAGCAGGAGCTGTGTGAGATCTTTGCTTTGGTGTGTAAAAAATCTCCAATGCTACAATCAAACTGCTTTGGAAACATCAGGGAATTCAAATTAGTGTTTTCAATTTTTGATTTCCTAGTAATTTAAGACGCTTTGTTCCTCCTGTTTCAGCTGCACAAAGACAGACATTCAAAGTAAAGTTGTATGAGGATCTCATGTCTAGTTACGCTTTACAGAGTTCAACTCAACTGGAGAGTTTATATTGAGTCTAAAACGCACATCCACACCCACATCTGCAGCATGAACTGCCTCATACAACTCCACTTGGGAACAGTAGAGAAATAAAGAAGTGGGTGCAAGCTCAAGAGGTAAAGATGAAAAATGAAACTTACATAGCCATCATCATAGGGACTTATAGTGTAATATCCCTTTTTGGACAAGAGCATGGTGCACAAAAAACAAAGCACACAGAGAAGGTTGATCAACTCAGGACAGAGAGAAGCAAGATGTTGCAGAGTCCAGCATCACTATGAATGTCACTGACAGCAAGTGTGATTCTTCAGGTTTGTAAGGCCTGTTCCTACAGGTTTCCATTTCAAATGTCTTTTATGACACTATGAATGTGGCCCATGTCTCAACACTTTCAGATTTTGTCAACAATGGATGGGTTTGTTAGTGAATTTGTTGTAGTGGGTGAGGAGAGAAGAGAAAGATGCTCACAGTGCCAGGCCTGGTGAAGTCAGTGCTCTGCCTCATCTGGCTGCTGAACAGCTGCACGTACACGCTCTGTATGTACTCAGGAGAGATCTGTAAATGCACAGCAGGCCCAGAGCTTTGATACACAAATAATCTAAGAATGGGTGTAAGAATATGGAAAAGAAGGACAATTCGTTCTACATGTATAATGTCAGGGAGCGGAAACACTGTTTGAAACCCACCGTCTTTCCGCTGATGGTGGCTTCCAGAGCATCAACCAGCTCTGCTGTGGTTTCTGTCAGGTTGCAGTAGTCGGCCTGCATCTTTTGAAACCTCTGCACATAATCAGCATTGCGGCGTTCTGATTCCATGAGCTGAAGTTGTAACTGCTGTAAAACCTCTGTGCAGATACACAAACACACAAGATGATGCCTGTAAAAAATCCCGATTGATGATGATTGATGATTCCAGATAAACGGTAGATGTTTCATAACCAGCAGTGCAATGGTTATAAGTTCCTATAGGGGGAAATAGGCCCTGGATTGAACATTTTCCTAACTCGCTGAAAGGTTAGAAATCTGACAGTATGATTATTTTAAAGCTTAATTATTAAACAGATTACTCTATATAAAAGGTAATGGTTAACTATTATGAATATCTGAATGGTTTTATGATGTTTTAAGATGAAATAAAGAAAATCTGATAGATATACAGTACACTGACGAAAGAAGGATCATTATTTAAGGGATAATTACCATTTGTACTCTGTCCTGCCTCCTTCTGAATGATACCTGTTAAAGAATATGCAGTAGTACTTAAGTGCAAACATTTGTGTTGCATATGTTTCCGTGTCTCTTTGTCCTCCTCAAAAGCTACGTTATTTGCAAAAGGGTGAAAGCATATAAGACAAACACAAATTGTTTGACACATCCTGTTTGCCTTTGTAAAATCCCCAAAGAAACCATTTGTTTGAGATTACCATATTCTCTTTTGTCCCGTTAAGAGATTTGAGTTCTGACATGTGATCAATGAAAGGCGTTTTAACATGAGAGCGATGAAGCGTTTTGGGTGGGTAAACCAACCTTTCAGTGGATAAGATGTGAGCAGCCAGAGCCATCTGCAATGACATGTTCTCTCAGTGTCATATTAGTTTTATAACCTTTTCCTTTGTGTTCACACAACAATGTAATTTGCTCCTGGTCTGCCCAGCTGGTATATGTTTATTGAGAAGCTGAACTGGGTTTCCAGTAAAAGCAACACCATTTGTTTCACAATTTGTCGGAATTTCAAGAGTTTGCATGAGTCATTCAAGCATGTGCAGTCTCATATGTATGTAAATGAAGGAGGATGTGTTTAGGCATATAAATATATTTAAATCATGAAAACAGTGCGAATAATTATTTGCAGGAATATTTTACTTTTTAGATTGAAATATGCATCACAAAATAATGATAAATCTCACCCCTCTTTATTATCATTGCTCTCTTGATTTAGTTGTGTTTGCCCAACAACTGATTTTCAGTTGCAGTCGAGACATTTGTGACCATTGGTGAGTCTACAAAGTGGTTTTCTGGTTCTGAACACTGTCATTTGCAATCCAAAAGGAATTTTGTGGGACAACACCCAAACAATCAAAAGGTTGATTTAAAAGGTAGAAAGGGAGTACCGGTATATCAAAGACTTGGAAAACACACTTCTAATGTCGGCCTGTGTCATTTGTAATTACTTATGTGCAAAGGTCACAATATAAAGGATACATATAAATTCAGGAGCCTTGGAGTGTTGGATGGCTTCAGTGTTGCTGACAGGAACTGTTTAAGTTTATCTTTCAACTGCAAAGCCCAGGAATCCTACACGAAGGTCAGGTTCATGAGAAAAACTGTCAGGAACAATGCAAATATAATAAACTGTGACATTCAATGAGACAAAGTGCCAGACCTGGAAAAGGGTTTTGAAGGAAGGGTGGATGCTCGGATTGGAAATGAAAGGCAAAGCATAGTAAGGCAGGAACTTTGTGTGCTGGCTCAGGACTGTGCCACGAGTCTCCAGGTATTGCTTGAATGAGTGCCTCCTCTCTTCCAGTTCAGCCTGGTCCTGGACAGGCATTATGCATTTGCCAGCAAATAGGTTTATTAGTCATCAAAAAACTCTCAGCAAAGCTTGTTATGTAAAAACTGTCTTCACTTTTAAAAAAATAGGACAGCAGTTACTTAAACCATCACCCTTGCGTGCGTGTCACCATGACTATGACACTTTGTCAATACTGGAGAGGATTATTTACCAAAAGAGAAAGCACAACAACCCAAAGGATAAATGCCTTTAGCACCGCTTAGTGGTGATTCGCGTAAATAACACATAATGTTCTAAAGTCAACGGGATTGTAAGAAATAACCTAAAAACGCAGGGCTACAAAATCAAATACATGCATTAAAATAGTGAAGAGATCGATGTCCATACGTATGTGGCAAGATGACTCCTCCATGGATAGATGGTGAAGTGAATGTGGAGGTCAAACTCCAAGCTCAAAGCCTCAGCGTCTGTATCCATGACCTCAGGCGGGATACTGTCTGCCCACAGTTCATAGAAGACTTTGTGGTCTCCATCATCAAAACACTCAATGAAGTTCTTCTACAAAAGTGTGAATAAGGGGGAATAAGTTGATAATCAAGAACTGACAATAAAAGGTTCTCAGAATGCAACCCAAATATGTAAAATTAAATTATTAAAATTAATTGTGACATCCATCATAAATTGCTGCTCAGCCTTATCAAACATTATTAGGTGTCCAAAACAAACTGGATCCAAAGGGCATTATTTACCTGAATGGTGTGAGACTTTGAGTCTCTGAAAGCACTTCCCTGAGGTTTTGAAACAAGCTTTCCTTTGTTCTTGCACTCTTTTTCAAAAATGTGAACGGTCTCATCAAACTCCTCAAACTTAAGATACTAACACAAACACAAGACAAGCTACGTGGTTAACTTTTGCAGAAAAAGCACAATTGTAAATTGTAATTTTTTAAAAAGTTTTTTTAAGAGAATGCATTTTAAAATTGAATTTACCTCCTTTATCATCCCAAGAATATTGGCCTCAGCGGCCAAAATATCTCCCATTGTGGTTGCCTCCCTGGCACTCATTTGAATGCATTCAATCTGAAAAAACAAAGTTTTTGGTTTTTATATTAAGTGTGGCTCCAGTACTCCAATATAGTGATGACAGTTCAAGCTATTATCAGTAAGTAAATTTCAGCTCATTTAAGACTAATTATGTCTTCCAACTTTCTGCAAAGAAAGCCATTTATGATATCGGCACCTATATAAGCTTGAATTACTCAGAATCAGTAGAGCTTCCATTACAACAGCATTTAACTGCAGGCATAGCAATAAAAGCAATCAGCTGGACATCCATAGAAATAATGTTTATTGATGCCACGTTAGACTTATTCACAAAAATTGTTTGCTATGATAAAAAGAAATTCGGGTGTTTGATTCTCTAAATGGTTTTAATTTATAAGGCTTAGGTAGTAGTTATGGAAAAGCACGTTTAAATACCAATTGTTTCTACGTCATTAGCTCTATGATAAACCACGCTACATCAACAACAAGCTACAGCTCATAAATACCTGCCCTTTAAAGTTATCGAAAACTGCTATTGTGGTTTTAAAATGTTGTCATTATAGCATTCAATTGATATTTAGGGTAGTTTAACTGTGGCAAGCGCATAACCAAATAACCTACCAATGCTAACAAACAAGCTAACTTAGTGAGAGAAATTTAATTTGGTTTATATTTTCTTACCTTATTCAAGCATGATATAGCTTGTGAAATCAGTGTACATCTCTCTGTCGTGTTCGTTCGGAATTTAAACGTTTACCCTCGTTTTACGGCGAGATTTAAACCCGTCGGTCCACTCATATTAAACAACTAACCATTAGTTAGCAACCAAAGGACGCTGTAACACCTTAGCAACCACACGGTTGGGAATGAAGACCGAAAAGTGGTGCTAAGTGTCGTAAAGAAATGCTTTGGCGCGTCGTTAACTTTGGCAAATTATTTTTGTTTTTTCCATTCACCTCGTATTAAATCAACATATTTAGAGAGACACGTTACAAAGTTAGATTCTAAATTTATTCCTCAATATTTTGAAATCAATGCAGCAGAAACATTTTTGTGGATCTGTCCTTTAGACCTCAGATTGTTTAATGACGCGTTTTCATTTTCGGCCGGAAGCAGTTTTGCTGTCAAAGGTTAAGCACGTTGTTCCTGGCGGTTTAGTCCATTTCTTTAGTAAAGAATAATGTTTTGTTTCTGTTAGCTATATAAAAGAATTCATTCAAAATTCCATAAACGGAACCCGTAAGCGAGACCCTTGTGTGTGCACGGTACAAAACAAAAAAACAAATCCCGTTTGAGGTATGGCAGCATTTGATTTGGATACAAGCTAAAGTTAGCGGCTAGCCTGACTACTGAATTTATTGTTGTGAGAGAATCGTTTGTAAAGATAATTAACGTATCACATAAAAATGTTGATTTTAAAAAATAAATAAATTATAGTCTAGGTTTAGGTGAATACAATGTGATCTTAACTCTGCAACGATTGTTTAGGCTAGTGATAAAACAGAACACGCCGCCTACCCAGCAATATTTTCTTTGCAAAATAACCTCATTAATTGAAATAAATAAACCGTTTATTTCTTCGTAGCTAAGTGTTTTGTTTTTTTAAACTGATGTTTGGCTGCAAATCACACATTCCCTACAGTTAGTTGAATCCATTTGAATGGAGTCAGAATGTTAGTTTTTCATGTCACTTTTTTGTTTTACCTTTTAAACTCATCCTTTCGCCCATCTCCAAGGTCTTAGAGGAAGTCAAGGATGGCTGGAATTCTGTTTGAGGATATCTTCGATGTAAAAGATATCGATCCTGATGGCAAAAAGTTTGACAGAGGTGTGTTGAATGAAAAATATACATTTAGCTAGCAGTTAAATGCATTTTTTCCTAATCGCCTCTCACTTGATAGTTGGGATGATTAATAATGGGGGAAAAAATGGTACCATATTACAATTATACATAATCTCAATTATAATATGTATGGACAATATTCTGCCAAGCCAAAGGTCTTTCCTTTTATATATTCATTTAGTGCGCACAAACTGTGGCATTTAGGTTAGTCATTTCTTTTACATTAACTAAATGTCAGTTGATTTCCCCCACCAGTGTCTCGTCTACATTGTGAAAGTGAATCCTTTAAGATGGACCTCATCTTGGACGTAAATATTCAGATATATCCAGTTGATCTCGGTAGGCTACCTCTTATTTGTGTACATTTCTTAAGATGAAACTTATCTTAATTTGCAGTTAATAACATCTTATATATTGTATTTAATATATTTAGGTTTCCTTCTTGGTGATAAATTATTGGAACAAAGAAACCCTCCATGAATTAAGTTATTTATTAGTGTTCTATTGATTAAGGTGATAAATTCAGACTGGTAATTGCCAGCACATTATATGAAGATGGAACGCCTGATGATGGAGAGTACAACCCTACAGATGATCGACCATCGAGGTGAACCATCTTTTTACATAATGACATTTGTGGAATGATTCAAGCAAGTAACTTTATGCTTGTCTTTCTGCTGTTCACGTTTCCAGAGCTGACCAGTTTGATTATGTGATGTATGGGAAGGTTTACAAGATAGAGGGCGATGAGACGTCCACAGAAGCAGCCACCCGTCTGTGAGTAACTAGCGGAATACAGTATGCAACCACAGAATGCATTAGCTGGGATTTTCCTGACAGCTGTTATGCGTCTTTTTCATTTTAGCTCTGCTTACATTTCTTACGGCGGCCTCCTCATGAGGCTGCAGGGTGATGCCAACAACCTTCACGGTTTCGAGGTGGACTCCAGAGTCTACCTTCTCATGAAGAAACTGGCCTTCTAAGCCCCAACTCTACTCACCCAACGCTTGACCTTCTGATGGGAAAACTTTTGACCACAAGTCTGCAGTAAACTGCCACAGCTCATACAGGATACATGGCTGATTAAAAACGTTTAGTTTTTCCAGCCTTTTGAGGAAATGGACTACTGTAAATAAATATTTTTTTAAACACTCCTTTTCAATTTTGTATTTCTTTAAGTATTAAAATGGTACTTAAAATAACAGGTTTTCTTTAAAATTTTTGAGATTAAGGATTTAAAAAAAAAAAAAAAAGTCTAAAAGCAACAACCCAAAGAAACATAAGTCATCATTTGCAGCACAAAAAAACTTCTCACAGCGTGGAAATTGCTTTCACTCAGCATTCTTCAGGCTGAAACTCACTTTCTTGGATTGCAGCAAGCTGCAGCTGGTTGCTTGGTGCAAACTTGAATTACAGTCTATCAGATAGCTTCTGTGGGCAACCCAGATTTACTGGAATGTAATGAATGTCACAGGATGGGCAGGAACTCTCCAAATGACTTGTAGACAAATGACATAGTTTGCATGAACAGCCTGTATTCCAAAATATCAATCACTAGGTCAATGGTGGCAGAAAAACTTGTTACAGTGCTGATTTATAGCTTGTGATGTTTGTAATGTAATGTGTCAGCAGCTCCTACAATATGTAAACAGTTTCAAAATTGGGTTTCTGGACTCTAGAAAAGAATAAATTATATCTTAATAAAAGAAAAATAGTTCCAGGGCTGCACTTCACTGCTTAAGCTTGTTATTTAAATTCAATTTTTTTTTTTATTTTTTTTTTTTACTTCAAGTATAAAAGAATAGGAACCTTTGCTTTTTATAGAACATTATTTGTGATTGGAATGAAGCCCATCTGTCTGTTATGGTGTAGATTTGCTCCTCAGGATGTGGATCATTTGGCTGCCCTCTCATAAGGACATTTACCATGTTTGGATATTAGGTGAATGGAGTCGTCTCAGTCTCCCAGAAAAGTCTTCGTGACTTGATCCCCCGTTCTCCTACAAATGGGGACAGAGGAGACGCTGGAGGCCCAAGCTCCTCATCCCAAATTGCCCCGTCAGAGCCACAACAGAGCAGCCAGCAGGACCGCACGAGCCCGTCAGTAGGAAGAGCGTCGAATACAAGTACACTCACTGATGCTTCTTCATTACCACCAGAGGGCAGCAGAAGGCACATCAGCAGAAGGATGAGCATCCAGGTGGGTGTTGATCATCCAGGCGTCCTGTATTGAAATGAAGCAAGATATATTTGGCTTGAAATGCAAGTTTTAGAGTAGGTTTATTAAGTGGAAGAGCTAGAGGTAACTCCTGTATCCAATCTAATGAAGAAGCATCAGTGGGTTGACCTTTCACCCCCTCGGCAGATATTTTGCATCTTCATTTCAGCTCTGCTTACGTTTCTTACATCGGGCTCCTCATGAGGCTGCGGGGTGATCCCAACAACCTTCAGAGCTTCAAGGTCGGCTCTAATCACACCATGTGTGATGGGAAAACATTTGGCCTATAAAGTCTGGAGTAAACTGCCACAGCGCATTTTTCCAGCCTTTTGAGGAATTTCAATTTTTATATTTGCTTATTATAATTGCTCATTTTTATATTTGCTTAAAATAAGAAATTGTCTTATTTGAGATAAGGATGAACAAGAAAACTAGTTCTAGAACCAACAACCTGAAGAAACATTTAAATAGGCTGGAATTTGTAGCAGAAAAATGTCTCCCAGCTTGTAGAAATTGCTTTCAGAGGCTGAAACTCACTTTATCGGATTGCAGCAAGCTACAACTGGATGCTCGTTACAAAATTGAATTACTGCCTACCAGGCAGCTTCTTTGTGCAACCCAGATTTAATGGATTTAATGAATGTCACAGGATGGCAAGGAACTCTCCAAACAAATGACATAGTTTGCACAAACAGCCTGTATTCCAAAGGTGGGGCAAAAATATCAATCACTACAAGTTAATGGTCACAGAACAACTTGGGTTCCAGTGATGATTTACAGCTTGCAATGTTTGGAATGTGTCAGTAGCTCCTGTAAATAAATTCAAAATTGAGTTTCTGGACTCTACAAGAGAAATGGAGAATTTATAGCTTAAGTAGTGATGAATAGTACGAGCGCAGCACCTCACATCTATTTTCACTGGACTGACCTGACATTTACTCAATTCATCAATAGATTCACTAAGAAAGACAGTTGCAAAAAGTCCTGAAAGGTTTTATAATTTGTTGTCATTGATTTGCATCGACTGATAAACCTGCTTTTTGTTGACACAATTTTGAAGAATGCTTAAAATGATGTCCTGAATGCTCTTTAACACATATAACAGGAACACATTAAGGAAAATCCCATTTTTCTGATCTGTTTTTCATACCATTCAAATTTCAATTCTTTTAAAAATTGTGATTTAAAATTTAATCTCCGACGGTAGAAAAAAAAGTATAACAAGTTGCTGCAGTTTCATCTACAAAAATGTTCCATATAATACATTTTGGCCTTGTATATTCTATGAATAGCAATAAAAGTCGTGAATCTCACAGACACGTTTTACTCCCAAAGGTGAGCATCGCTTCCAGGAAGTGACGTCACCCAGAGGCGCTGCGCATCTCCCAGTCGTGTGAAATCTGAAAACAGGTTAGAGGTTCCAGTCCCGCATACCTTGGCAGGGAGTTCTCTGGGCAGACCTGCTCACGCACACTGGCTGCGGGGAGCTGGAAAATCACTGGGGGTATTTCGAACCTGTCGCGGTTTGGTGTCGCGTCCGCGCGGTCCGTTTTAATTGGAGACGCCGCAGTCGAGATTATGTCAGCGTTCCGCAGAGGATCCCGGCTGGACGTGTGCGCGCAAGAACCATGAAGTTCGTCTCCAGTTTAGACGTGAACGAAGGACGATTGGAGCGAAATGGATGATCAGAAGAAGAGAAAGCTGACGTTCTTTACCATCGGTCTGATTTTTCTGCTAAGCGGCGTGGAATATGGTGAGATTTAATTAGAGTAAAGGTCGTCGTGTTCAGCATTGACTTCTATGTGAAGCTGTAGCCACCAGTGGGTCACAGACCAAATAAAGGCAGAGTTTTCCTCATTGTCATCACACAACTCACCGATTTAGTGATTGGTGATGGTTAGTTTGGATCAATTAATCCCTCCAAACCCTGATTACTGAAAAATGAGATTTTAAAGCAGGACAGACACTTTTAAAGAGCACAGTCTCTTCTTGGAAGTGAACTCAGGTGATTGAGTTAAAATATATGAGCAGGGGGAAAAAATCTAATATCATTCACATGATATCATTTACTTCCCCTTTTTAAAATGTGTGTCTTAATTTGAGACACTGAAGGCTTCATTGAAAAGCTCTTCTGCTGGGACCCTAAATGAACTATTGTTTAGTGCAGCTCAGTCAGACAGACATTTTAAAGACTTGTCCATTCACATTTTGACTGACTTGTTCAGCGACATGGTTTCATTTTTTAGGATGAAAAAGATAGAATTGGCAAAAAATCACAAAAATTGATGGTTATTATGTATTTATGCAATGTTGCTCTTTTGTTGTTGAAAGGAATGTTACTTATTTCATAGGTATTTTAACGACATTAGAAAAGTACCTTTAATCATCAAGTCATCAATGAGATCTGCAATATTAAGTTACAGATTTGAACTCGAAACCAAAAAGACTGGTTTTCTTTATCCATCTACAGTTGGTTGGTGCTGATAAGATGCTGTCTTACACCTGAATCAAATAGTTCTCTCAGTGACAGTTATTTAATCCTTTAACTAAACAAGTGTATGACTGTTTTTTATTTAATTTAGATAAGGCCAAATAAGTCACGTTTACCAAACTGCCTGAGAAATAAACCTTCTAGCAATCTTGGAAGCTGCTCTGTTGCTTCACTCAACAGATACAGCAACCTCACTTTCTACTCAGTGTTGCACACTCACCACCAGATGGCAGCAGAAAGCACATCAGAACAAGGATGAGCATCTTTGTCTAAACTAATATTCTTCTGTGTTCCAGCTGTAATATTGCCTACAGTATGGAGGTACTTGCAGACTTTAGAGGCTCCTCCCTACTTTCTGGGATTAGCCCTGTCAGCATTCAGCTTTAGTGGCCTCCTATCCGGACCAATTTTTGGCCACTGGTCCGACAGAACCAGGACTACCAAGAAGATCATTTTATTTGCCAACCTTTTTGAAATACTAGGTAAGACTCTGGTCTTAAAAGGTGTGTTTTGTATTTGTGTAGAATAAGTAGTCATGTCTCCTTTTTTTTTTGCTCTGCAGGTAATTTCATGTACTTTATGGGCTTCTCCAAGTGGCTTTTGCTGTCAAGCAGGTTGGTGGCAGGTGAGTTGGTGATATTAAGAAAGGTTTTCAATTGTAAATGCAAGCAAAGTGTTCCTCTTGTGCAACACTGGAAAGTCTGATGGTGACTCAACAGAGTAGAAAGGTGCATTTGTCCCCTATCTCCAGTGTTGTCACCGGTTTAGTTGCCGTGAATCGTGACTCATGTGAACAAAAACCTGACTTTTCTGACAATTCTGGTTGATATTGTAAATTAGTGTGGATAATAATAGCAAATGTTGAAAATTCTGCTTGTTCTGACAGTATGACCAAGGTTTACAAAATAGAGTGACGGAAAAAAGTCTCACATTCACTCTGTTTTAATCTCATTGTATGACTGCTGGAACTGAGCCCTATTTGTCTTTCCTGCAGGCATTGGCACGGGTGCGGGCTCGTCCATCTTTGGCTTCTTGACCAGAAGCACTGCCCCCGAGGACCGGGCCACTGTATTTGCTGCTGTGATGGCATGTCGACAAGCTGGCCTTCTGATTGGTGCGTGCTCTGCTGATTTCTGTTGACTAATCCTTCCTGTAAACCTTTTGTGTGTAATATTTGTCAAACTAGTCAAAAGATGTGTCCACATGAAAGTTTCTCTTTGCTGCCCTCTAGTGGCACATTCCAAACACGTTTTAGGAATTCTGAATTAAAGTTGGTCAAAATATTTATCTACTCTTCATCACAGGACCAGCATTTAACATCTTTTTAAGGCTGTGTGACTTCCACCTTGGTCCCTTTGTGGTCAATAAATATACGGCACCAGGGGTGAGGAATAAAATATCTTTGGTGTGATGATGTTTCAGGTTTTCGAGGCCTTTTCCTTGTCCAGATAATACTCTCCTTTCCCCTTGGCAGCTGTTCATGTGCGTGCTGTGGTTTCTCCTTCAACTGGTCGTGATCTTCCTGTACTGGGACCTTCCGCTTCAAGAGAGTGCAAAGGTCAAAGAGAGGGTTCTGCACGGTGGCACAGATGCTGAGGACGGCAAAGGCCGAGAAGAAGAAGAAGAAGAAGACACTGACGAGGAAAAGCCGCTGATCACCTCCCAGGAGCTGGTGGGCTCCTATGGCTCTGTTGTACCAGCCAACAGCCAGACGGCCTTAAACGCATCGTTGAATCACACCTCCCCGCCCTCCCCAAAGCCACAAGTCTCCTATACATCTTCCGGTCCTGGTTTCTTCTCATCGCGAGGTGGGTGGGCGACAGCCACGTGGCCTCATAATTTTACACTTCTCTAAATTCAAGATTAAACCTAAAGTGTCTGACTGTCTGTAGAGTTCCTGAGAGAGGAGGTGATCGTGCTTCTGGCTGCCCAGTTCATCACACTCTTCAATCAGACGGCACTGGAGGTTCAGTCGAGACGCAGATATGTAACCGTCACGCCTGATGTCACGCACGCCGTCTGTTAATGGTTCCGTGCTGTTATCTCCTCTCCAGACTATGGTGACTCCGCTCACCCAGAAGTTCTTTGGATACGGGGAGCTGGAGAACAGCATCATGTACTGCCTCTGCGGCATAGAGGTGATCGCCGGCTTCCTGTTTGTGCGCTGGCTGAGCCGCCGCGTGGCCGAGCGGGTCGTGCTGGCCATTGGCTTGGCAATCTGTAACGTCTCTGGCATCTGGTGCCTCATCTTCATGGCTAAGCCTTTAGGTTTGAGTCTCATGCTTTGGTTGGCTCTAACTGGTTGCATCCATATAAATATGTTGGCATGTTGGATACTTGATTGATTTTTCTGCTTTCGTTTGTGCAGGTGACTTCACGTGGATGCTGACTGAGTTCATCATCGGAGTGTTTCTGCAGGTTTTGGGCTTGCCGTTTGTGGCGGTGGCACAGGTCTC
Source organism: Takifugu flavidus (assembly GCF_003711565.1). Taxonomy (NCBI): domain Eukaryota; kingdom Metazoa; phylum Chordata; class Actinopteri; order Tetraodontiformes; family Tetraodontidae; genus Takifugu; species Takifugu flavidus. Next base: position 10,866,700 of record NC_079526.1, on the reverse strand, counting down.
GCTCTTCTCCAAGGTCACTGCGGAGAAAACACAAGGTGAGGATGGGAAGTGCCCGGCCCGGATCCGGCTCACCCAGGCATCGCGGATACGTGCGACCATCCTAAATGCACTTTATGCCGACAAAGCTGTCACGCATTCATTTGCAGGTCTCAGTCAGGGAGTGCGACGCTCTGTGGGAGGACTGGCGACCATCCTGGGCCCTCTCTGGGCCGGAGGTCTGACGGATAACCTGTACATCATGATGGGGGTGATGATGGCTCTGCTGGCACTACTAATGGTATTTAACAGAAATAAGCCGTTTGATTGCAGGGTGAGAGAATCGGGTTAAAACAGGCAGCTTCTCCTCAAGTGGCGGCATGGTTCTGCGTGTTTGGTGTCTCCTCAAAATAAATTTGTGTTTTCATTGTTTTATTGATGGATTTTTTTTAGTAACATTCACTCATCTGGTTTAAAATATTTCTCATTAAAAAAAATTAATTTCACCTAATTCACCTTCATTAAAAGGTGTGCTCAAACAATGATTGATTTATCGTCACACCTTCCAGCCTTTTCACCACTTCATAACTCAGATCATTTCCCTGCTACCAGAGGAGGGCCATAAAAACACTTTTTGGAGGAGTTGTGATGTTACCAATGTTGTTAGTACTCAAACTGTCTTCTACAGATAATGCTGGCTTTCTCATATAACCGCCTGGTTGCTCCAGCAACAGAAGAGCACGTGGACAATTCGGACAACAGTAGTTTATCCTGACGTCCAAGGCCTCAAAAGCGAGAAGTAGGTATATGTTTTCTTATTTTTTAACTATAATATTTATATTTCATTAAATACAGCACGGGATAAATTTTTATAGTAAGAGATTCCCCGTCCTTCTTCGGTACGGCTGCAGCTTCATCGTGGGCCGATCAAGCTGCTACCACAGTGCACGTCTATGTTTCCCATGGAAACATACAATCCAGAGAAAACCCTCCATGTGCGTGCTGAGGATCCCAAATCTCTCCGTGCTTCCATGGTCGGCATCCTGCATTGAATAGAAGCAAGACATGACTCCTAAAGACAGAAGTTTAAGAATATCTAATGAGCAAATGCATATTTATTATGTAAAATACACTACGTATTAAAGGGTGGTCAAAAATACTAACACTATATGGCTGAGTACTTTTTTTTTTAATGAATCATGAGATTTAAAATGTTGGCACGGATCACTGTTTATCCACCGTCATGAGAGTTAATTCTGGTTTTACTGCCAGTAACTTTACTGGGCTTCTGTTCTAAGGGAAGCACGAAATAAACATTAAGATCACCCACCAAGATACATTTATAAAGGTCATGGTTTAACATAATTGACGCATGTCTCTACTTAAACTACTTCCCAGTTGTATTTCAGCTGTGAAAAATTTTCTCCTTTTTAAATATTGACTGAACGCAATAGTAGTGTAGTACACGTTTTCAACGCTGGTGGGCGCTCTCTGTCAAATTTCTGCAGGTTACGTCAACGAGTCAACAATATGAAAAATATTTAATAAATTCCAGGCTAAGATAAGCTACTCTGTACAAAAAATCACTTTGAGGAAGAAAAAAATAAATCAAAAAAATTAAATTAAAGACACTTAACCATGTTTTATTTATTTGACACAAATCATATGTCGTGCATTAACTAAATTTGATCTGTTGGTTTATAAATAAAAAATACACAGTTTGCTGTTTATTTATTATTTTCATTTCCAGTAAAGCAAGTTATAATAATGTTGATATTAACAATTATTGTAATTATGGTCCCATTATAAGTATTGCCAATATTAGTTTTTAAATGATTACAGTAAATCTCTTGCATATATTACATTTATTTTGTAAAAAAAAAAAAAATGTTTCAGGAACATAAAAAGTAAAACACTTGTCTTTGATATTTATATAGTGGATGTAGTAAATATTACAATTTTGTAATAATATTGTTGAACAAACCAATACAATTGTTACATTTGTGTAATAATTGTGAATAATGAATATTAAGTGATAATCTTCCAATTGTTCAATTCAAACGTTTTAGTTACATTTTATGACATATCTTTTGTGAAAGATAATATAAACTACAATTTTCAAAAAAATAGAAAAGTAACCAACACGCTTGTATTTTGCAAACAGTTATACTGCCCTTTTATTCTTGTGCTTTATATACACAGTGAATGGCCATAAATAATTTGTTCACATTATTTTCAAGTAAGAAGAGGATTTAAACTTTTTAATTTATGTCACCATTTTTCTCTAATGTGTAAATATTATTTCATAAAAGACTATCATATTATTCAGGTTATCCAAATTATTAATGTAATTTTATTAATGTAAAATCTAAGTCAAAATATTTTTCCAACAAAAAAACATCCTGAATATATAATTAATTTGGAGTGTATATAAATACTTGTCTTTGTTTTTTTGGGGAAAAAAAGGATTAATTAAATTGCATTTAATAACAACTATTTGTTTATTAGTTTTTGTATTATATTAATATGATTATGCACACAACAACAATAATAACAAGAAAATCTGTATATATATTTGTAATGATTACAAAACAGAGAAAATCTGCAGCGAGTTTTTAAACCTCGCTGGGTGTCGCTGCAACTTTACAAAAACAAAAATCCCCAAATTTGGGACTGGATTTTGGGACTTTTCCTTCTCGCTGCTGATGACGTGCCCTCTATGTAGGACGCAATGGCGAGGAGGCGTGGCCTTTGCACATGAACTCCAGCTGAACCCATTTTCGCGTTGGGCGGTGCAGCCTCGGAAATGTTACGACACAAGGCCAGTAACCGAGATATTTTGGTTTTTTTTAAATTTATTATTTTTCCCTTTACTTGATAACACTCCCCCACACCCTCTCATCTCTCTCTCTCTCTCTCTCTCACACACACACACACACAGCCCGCAGCGGCTGTCTGACCGAACAGCGACCCCACGTATCAGGGTCAGACCACGCCGCGTCAGATCAACAGTAGTTGGTCAGGGTAAGTTTAGTAAACTCGCCCCTCTTCCACCTCCAATCCGAGGTTTCCAGGCATATCGCTCATATTCGAAGACCGTAATTCACACGTGAACTTTAGATGAACCGTGTGTGAGTTTGGTTTTTTTCTTAGCCGTGCAGCGAGGGCAAACAGAGTTCAGTGGGGCACGGATGTTTTGTTTTTCTATTTATTTCATCGAGTCTCATTCCCCAGGCTTGATCGTGGCTCGACCCTGACAGCTATTGTAGTCGTAGCGGCCAGCTGGGAGGATGCGCTCGGCCCAGCATACATATTTTACAGACCTGCTGCCGTTTCCCCCATTTTCGTCGTCCTCTTTAAAAGGCCCTTTTCTTGTTTGTGGGATAAGAAAATACCTCTAACCTGGTCATTATAAGTCTTTCATGAAGCTGGTTAAGTTTAGTAATAAATGGACCCGAGTGCTCTCGGGCCTGAACTTCAGACCCTTAGAACCGCTGAGCGTATGAAACATTTAGCTCGTGCACTGATCCTTAATGTCTTTTTTTTTTCTCACACAAACACTCAAGCCTCAGAGGTCCCGAGTGTTTCAAATCAAAATGATGGCAGCAAAAGAAACCTGTGAAATCCTCTGAGTGTCCCAGCATGGATCGCACTCGGATAGCCCTTAAATAATGCACACCAATGGGAGCGGAGCAGAAAGCTGCAGGTGTGGTGAGAAATGATGCTCCGCGACACAAAGTCAGGTCGAGTCGAGAGAATCTTTCGCTAAAGGTTAGCAGGGTGCTACCTTTAAAAGGTCAGTTTGGAGAGCCTGCTGCTTTTGTGAACTGTGTGACATGGTGGATCTCTAATGATGAAGTGGGTCCAATCAGGAAAGCAGCAATCAGTGGGGTCTGGTTGTGGTCCGTAGGTACCGCTCTGAAACTGGATCCACTTTATAACCTGGATATAAATCTAAAAACAAAACCCTGAATAAAAATGACTTCATTTTGGGAGGAATCCCTACAGGTCCGGGCTGATCCTGATCCCAGTTTCTTCGTATAGAGTTGACAGATATTTATGTACTTTTATGTTTTTAAAGGTTCACTTGAATTTTTTTTTTAGTGAAATAAAATTCAAGTTTAATTTACACCTCCATCATATTTGTAGTGTGTAATAATAGTTTGTTGCTCTTTGCTGAAGCTACAATTCTGCGCCACCATGTTTCTACTGTGACGTGGACTGGACAAAAAGTCTTAAATACAAACTTAACTATTCTAAGTAATTAACTGTCAACTACCGTATAACCACTTTTGAAGGATAAAACCCCCCCAAAAACTAAACAAATGCATTTTAAATTTCAAGCAATGCTACCAACGAAACACCAATATATCTAAAATCTATATAAAATTTCAAAATCACGCCTTTATAATAATGTAACTATCACAGCAAAATTACGATACATTTTTAGACCCTTAATATTGCAAATTAAATTATAAATTAAACATTAATACAGATAAACACAAAGAGAAATTTTATTCTTCAGCCTGATAGGGAGAGAGGTAACATCAGAAAATAAAACTTGATAAAGGATATTGCTAGGTTTATACTAAATAGTAGATCCTTTATAATACCAGCCTGAATACTGGGATGGATTTAATCATTTAATGTAATGATGGAGAGAAATTAACAGTCTAACAACATTTCCATGGTACCATCTCTCGGCCGAACGTGTAACAATGAAAAAGGCTTCCTCCGTCGCCATTTTTCTCCCATTTGCATTGCTGCCGATGTTCCTCGGCCATCATCTGTCCCCTCTGCTCCCGGCCCAGAGATTAGACAAGCCCATCTGTATGACCAGAGCCAGGCCGCGCTAAGCTGATGGGAGCGCCGCCACATTTGTTCACCCTGATTAACTCGATGTGGCGTTCAGTAGAGGGAACAGTGTGAAAATCGAGCCACGGCCGTGACCCAGTGCCCTGGCGCTGAACCGAAATGGGAATTGGGAAAACTTGGGGAGGGTGGGCGAGGCCGGGATGGGGGAGAAGGGGATGAGAACGATAATAAAAGAGTAAATGCTGCAGGAGAGAGAGGGATATATGGAGAGCAGTGGCTGGGGGATTAACGTGATGTAAAGAGACGGCCTTGGATTGCAGATGAGCAGATGCATGTTTCTCTCTTTTAAACTCCTCGGTGAAAACATAAATTCCTCTGACTGCCTGTGACCCTCGACTGACTTCTGCTCCAATGGGGCACGTCACAGACTTCGGCTGGGCGACGTGAGCAAGATGATCTCTCCCTATAGAGGCGGCTAGATGAGGACATTTGCTGCTTATGATGAAATGGAACATAGCTGGGTCATATGGAAATACATGTGCTGTTTATTTTACTCCATAAATTAAGATTTCCCTCAGGCCAGACGCTGCGTACAATTGCTTGGATGGGGTCCCCGCTCATAAGACGTGATTGTCGCCATCTGAAAATCGCTCTGGCCTATTTACTTCATTAACCACACTGAAATTCCCCATCAGATAACATCTAAACTGCTTATATTTACATGGAACAGCAAGTCATTGCTGCTTAGGGGAAAACTCTCTGTTCTTCAGTGTCATTTGGGGACAGTGGCACTTATGGAGATCTACAACCGTACATGAAAATGCAACATTCAGACCATATGTGATCACATGACCAATCACCGACCATTCTGGCTGAAAACCCTTGACCATCATGCCTGGCAGTTTGTCCAATTTGGATCTGTATTAAATCCAAGTCCATTATGTTTCGAAAGAAAAATGTTTCCATGTTAAAAACACAAATAACTCTTACAAAAAAATGACTATATATTTTAGCATTGGTGGTCTGACTGCTTATGCCATATGATGGGGAATATAATGGGTTTTATATTCTCCTTATTTTGTAAATCTTCTCTTTATTTGATGCATTTATACCTGCCTAACTGTCTTTGTGTTGAGCAGTGTGTGTTTGCAGAAACAATAAAACGCTGGACCCGATAATAACCGCAATAGACCCTGACCTCTCTGCCCCTGCCCATTTCTCCTTCGACCCAATAATTAAGCTGCTTTTTATAAATTAAGAAGCAGTTTCGTGGACCTGAAGCAACAAATCTCTCCCTGCCTCACTGATACTACACAAAGGTCATCATGGCTCCTGCTTCAAATGCATGCATGGCTCCCAGTCCCCTTCTTAAACTGAGAGGGTAATCCCACTTAAGACCACTTAACCTACGTGGAAAATGTCTCTAGGTCGATATTTTGGCTCTGAACTGAAAGATTGTGAGGCCGAATGCAACGCCACCTCTCCTGTGGGAATTTGTCTGGTCTCAGCCTGTTCTGGGTTGGACGGGAGAGACATTAAGAGGACCGGACAGAACGATGGGGGAGGTCAGAGTGAGTGTTGGCCAAAAACAAGTCTGAAGGAGCCTGGCAGGAAGGGGAGCACTGGGCAGCGGTAGCATTACAAAGCAGTGAACCAGGATTAACTGTGGTGGCCAGTAGCAGTTTGATTTGATCGGGCAGGGCTGTCTTGTTAAATCGCTCATTAAATCCAATTAGAAGGAGGTAGAGGGTGACAGAAGAGAGCGAGAACAAGTAGTGAGGGGGGCTTTGCTACCCCTGAGGAAAATTGCGTGCCAAACCAAGCAGGTGACAAATTTTCAGCTCTGAACTTCTGACCTAGCCATGGACTCCCCAGGTCTCTTGCCCCCTCTCCTCCCCTTGTTCTTTCCCAGCGCTCAGCCATAACACTACCCCCCACCCCCTCGTCCCTGTCCTTGCAGTGTGAGGTCACTGGACAACGTGTGATAGGTCCGACGTGTCAAAGGCCGATATGATCAAACAGCCATGGAAAACCCACTGTCGGGGCAATTAATGCCTCATCCAGCTGAATAAGACTACCGCCCGTTGTTGTTGGAACATGTTCAGAGATACTATAGTCACACCAGAGCAGCGCCACTTAATTACGAAGCATCACACCACCTGGAACTGGCCATTAGCCTCCATCTTAAAATTCCACTGACAAACATCTTGTTCCTCTTAAGTTCCGTATTTGGAACCTCTCACTGGCAGAATCACACAATTCCCAGTTTAATCTGTTTCTCCAGTTTTTCTCAGCTCATAGTTTGCCTCAGAAATGGAGTTCACTGGTGTCCAAGTGCAACCAAACAAAGCCGGATCACCGGGGACTTTGACAACTTGGTCATTGTTCTCTTTATACCTGTGAGTTCATTTCTGTTCATGTCTCACTCACACATTTTTTGCCGTCCTTTTTCCAACTTCATTGTGTACGTCTCTGTTATCAGTGATTAATGCTGTTCTGACTCTTCCCCGTCCCTTCTGTTACAAATCCCCTCTCCGGTTGTCGGAGTTATCTCACTCTATTTCTAAGAAAAATAGCTGTGTAGCCTTCTTGGAAATTGCTTCCATAGCTGAAAATAAAGGATTTTATGTGTAACATAAAATTGGAGCAACTAAAAGGACACCTGATCCATCCGTCCATTATATTGTATCTGGATTGTTAATTGGATATTTGTAATAACCCCTTATTTTTTAACGGAGAACTTAAATGTTGAATGTTTTCTAAATTTAGTCATTTACTCAGAAAAAAAAGTCAGAAAATATAATCAAGGAACTCAAGGAATTTGAAGAGGCCAGGAAATTTGTATGCTGTGATGTGTCCATCTTTTGGGTGTTAGCACAAAGCTTGTCGGATGTATTGAACATGTGCATAGCCTTAGAACGAACGGTTATAACTCGGCTATAACTACAGCTGTCTTTGAATGGGAACTTTTGTTTCAACTCAGTTGTAGTTTGGTCCTTAGACTTTAGTATTTGCATAGTTTCTCCTGTTAATTATGTGTTATCGAATTCATGGTCCATGGTCACTATTAAATGATATCTGTAGTGTATTTTACATGAAAAAATAAATGAAAGATTCCTTCATGTTTTGTTTGCAGAGTCATCAATATGTGCTGAAACAACAGAGACACTGATATATTCTTATGCAATGAAAATATTTTTCACACAAACCTAAAGCTGTATGATTTTTTTTTCTTTTAAAGAATGTCATTGTGGAAAATTGATCCTACAAATAAATGGACTTCTTTAATAAAATTGTCTGCTTTAAATTTTGTGTAATTCAGATGTTCTTTCTCATTCCCTTGCAATGGTTCTTATATACATTTAAGAGTAAATTCTTAGTTATTATATTACTATATGTGTGATGCATACAAAAAAGTATACTTTAATCTTCTCTCTTGAGACCTTTATTGGTTTTTGGTCCTCAGGTGACCTGCTACCATATCGCTACACTGATATCTGTCCCTGAGGACAGCCTGAGTAACTGCCTGCAGAATCCAGTAAAAGATCTGATGGTAAACTCAATATTTACTCACCCAGCAGTCCCTTTTCCCATGTTTAAAAATGAAATATTTAAGCCTGTTGGATCCAAGCTTCAGACCTTCAGAGTCCTGCTCAACAATCTACTAATATTAACAATATTAAGAAAACAACAATATACAAATACTACTACAATAAAATAATAATACTATACTAATATTGTTGCATTAATGTTATTATTATAATTATTATCACTTTTATTATTGATACTAATACTACTATTATTAATATTAATATGTGGTAATATTGTGATAGTTTTATAGTTTCAAATGTTTAATTGATGCATAACATAATTTAATGGAAATGTGAATTACTTCATGAAATGTAAAGGAAGAGAGTCTAAATGTGATCCATTATTTAAGATCTGAGTCACCACAGATGTCAGGAAACACTATTTTGCTCCACCTGCTGCTCCATCATTGAACCCCTGTGGTGGATTTGAGCAGCTATATTTGTGTTATTTTAATGGCCGCCAGGCCTGTCTGTCACTGAGAGCTGTTTCTTTCTCCTCCGCCGTTCAGTCACTGGTTTGGTAAGATTTTGAACCTGACACTGATGGCTGACAAATGTCAACGGCAGTCTGGAGAGTCGCTTCCATCAGGTTCTAAACCTAAAAGACTCTCAGAAATGAGAATATCTGCTCTAATTAAACCAAGCCTGAGCATTTTTTGTCCTAATTCCAAGTGTTGTTTTTAGAGGAGAATGGGGCGCCTGCCCAGTTCCACCCCACGTAGAGAATGCTATGGGGGTGTTTTTCAGCTACTGGGACAAGGAGGATGGTCGGGGATGATCAGTGTCTCAAGGAAGACTGTGATTGTGGGCCATGACCTGAACCCAATCAAAAATCTCCTGAAAATGGCAGACCAAAGACAGACAGCAGTCCCTCCACCCTGGCAGAGTTTCAGGGGATCTGATTAAAATATAAGAACATCCCCAAATCCAGAACACCCCCCTCCCCCCAATCTCCTGAGAGAATACACTAATATTAGCGAAATGACCCAAAAGGGTCTGAATGCATTGTATGTCTCAAGATGGTTGAAGGGGACAGTTATGTGGAATCTCTGTCAATCAATGCAGAGACCCTTTTTAGGATGCACTTAGAGCAGGAATAGCTCTGCTGCTGGTGTATCGAGTCTCAGCGGTTCTGTGGAGGTAGGCAGCGAGCCAAATGAGGTACATAGGAAAACAGGGTGAAGAGACAGGGGCCAGGGGTATCTGTGTTTAAAAGGATTCTATCTGTGGATCGAGTGTGGGCTAAACAAAGGATTGGGCCTTATAAGCAGACCAGTTGTTCTGTGAAAATGGTGGCAGGGAGGCCGCCGAGAGGCATTAGCCCATTTTCCTCTGCCGAGCATCATATGTCAGCGCCGGTACGGAACACGCTCGTCAGCACGGCGCCTGCAAACAAGTTCGCCACGTCCACGTTGGCGTTCATGTGTACATGTCAGGAGAGGGAAGAAACAACAAGGCACTCTGACAAACGGGCTTCATTGTGTGACAGAGCGGCAGTAATGCAGAGAGACGCCCTCCCGTACACACACACACACACACACACACACACACACACATTCTTGTACTTCTATCTTGGTGAAGACTTCCATAGACATGATGCATTCCCCAGCCCTTACCCTAACTCTAACTATCACAACTAACCCCCAAACCTAAACCCTTAAGATAAACCCAATTCTAACCTCAACCTTGAAACCATGTCTTAATTCAATAAGTAAGTAGAAGACCCCCCCCCCATACACACATGCACTTCAAAATCTGACTCCAACAAATCATCCAGTTCCCATTTTCCACGTTATTTAATTTGCCATCATATTTTTATTTACTTATTTAGTTTATCTTTTTCCTCTCACTTATCATAGAATGCAAAAGATTTTAAAAAAACAACAACTTTTTTACTTTTGAAATGTACAGCAGGATCCCTCCCAATTCTATAACTGAGCATGAGTAGCATGTTGTAACTATAACTAACACAGACCAAATCAAATATCACAACAATAACATTTATAACAACAACAACAATAGCAGCGGCAACAACACCACCACAACCAATAATAATAATAATAATAATGACAATGATAATAATAATGATGACGATAATAATAATAATAATAATAACAATAATAATAATAATAATAATAATAATAATAATAACCTGCTTTGCTTAATATTTTTTAACAAATCTTACTACCATTTAATTTTAGTAGCATACTTGTAGTATTAGTTGATTTAATTTTAATCTTAAGAAGGAAAAATAAGACAGGAACTAAATATAATTACTATTCTAATTTATTTCCAACTACTATAGATAGATAGATAGATAGATAGATAGATAGATAGATAGATAGATAGATAGATAGATAGATAGATAGATATTCTGAATTAAATAAATAAAATCTTGAAAATATATTTTAGGATTTGAATATTATAATTATTAATCATAAATAACATTGTCTGGGAAAACCTAAACACTATTAGACTATTTTGCAGCATAATTCTGCATTACGCAAGTTAACCTGGCACACTCATTTTCTACCATTTCTTCCATAAGCACATTTGTATCGAAGCTCCTGAATAAAAAAAGATTTTTTTTTTTTTTTTTAACAGGACAGTACTGGGAAGGACAGTTAGGCCATTATAGATAAGCTCTGACCTGAGATAAATATAATAATCTTTGAGTTGCACAGACATGTTGCACTGACCCCAGATCAGAGAATTCTGTAATTAAAGAGGCGGATGCTCTGACGTTTTCAACTCAGCCAGAAACTGACATATGTCCAAGTATTATTACTACTGAATTAAAGACACGCTTAGATGTTAACTCAGACACCACGAACTCTACATGACACAGGGTTCACGCAGAGGTTATTGGTCAAATTAGCTGAAAAAGCCGACAGCTTGGTGGGAGCTTTTTTGTTTCTACGTCATTAAACTGCGCCACTAGAGAGCAGTATTCTACCATGTATTGGAGGACTGAACGAATATACAGATGGAGGGATGGAGCGAGGGAGAGATGACCCCCTGATGAACTGCAGATGTACTGGCTGGTTAAATGCCAGCCTTAACCTGGAGAAAATGCCAGTAGCAACACTGTGTGTGTTTCTGTGTATGTGTGTGTTAGCCACTTTGCGTGTCTCCCTTAAAATGCGTGTAAATCAGCATCTGGTGTGTGTTTTGGGTGTGGTCAGCACCAAAAGTCTCGTAAATTCCAGGTTTCACATGTTTCCACTGCCGCAGGTGAAATATGGCAAAGGTTTTTCTTAGATTGGAGCCTCGATGAAGCTTTTGGTACCAGCTAATTTCTGCGAACACGTCCCCGTCCACAGCTTCTCCGCATTTCTCAACAAGCGTCAATGCCAAGGTTCATGATTAAACTGCTGCTATTTGGTATCACATCAACAGGTTTGGATCGGTACCACGTCCAAGCTGGAGCCAGAGCGTTGCTCACATCTGGGTCACCCCAATGTTTCAAACCTTCTTGGCCCATCAGCAGTTTCTCCTCGCCTGCCATCGCCCGCAGCTCCGAGCGCACATTCACGGCTGCTTTCATGCACGGGCCAACCTCTGATCAGAGGCCCCGCACATGACGGCATTCACCGCCTGTTAGCACCTTGACAATGACTTCGAGGGTCAGCTGAAGCATCCGAGGTCCAGAGAGGAGGACCTGAGCTAGACCGGGGGACGGCCGAGGTTAAAGGAAGACAGGGGACTGAACAAACTTTCTATCACTGTGGCCCCCAGACACACATGTGGGCTTCTCAGAGTTGAGAGGTTTGTGCTTTGCCGGGAGCTGCTGAAGCAGCCAGTGGACGTGTGTTCTGTCAATTTTTTTTAAATGAAGGTGGAATCTTACGATCGGCAAAACCACTGAGTTGTTCTTGGAAAAACTTATTGCACTTTATTGAGCTGGCAGACTTTGACGGGACAGCTGCTTTTAGTACTCAGAACTTGTATTTCAGTGAAAACTAAATACCATAATGAAAAAAGATAAAAATCCAGTGATCAAAGCCTTCTTCATGGAGCTCATAATTTTAGAAATAATATTAATTTTAGCAGTTCAAATTTATATAAGTCAATGCTGAACTTTCCTTCAACTATTCAAATGATGGAATATCATTTAATTTTAAATGTAGTTAAATCTGTTGCTCACATTTGAAATTTCATGAACAGACTGTAAAACAAGTAAAACAGTAGCTCATAGTAGCTGTAGAAAATGTAAACAGGCGGTTTAAAGCAACAGAAATTTGAAATATTAAAGAGAATAAAGTAAAAGTAGCGCATGGCATTAAATTATTAAATCTGGCGCAGAGGCTGTGGCTTTGCATTTTGAAAAAGGAAAATAAAGTACCTAAAAAATGCCAGGGGTTTAAAGAGCAGGTGAAGTGGAGATTCTTAATGAAATATTTATCAGTAATTAAAATGTCATGGATAGCTGCAAGAACTACTACTAATACTATAAGACACACTGCCTTTATTGTGTGGTAATAATTATCTGAGAGCACAGTTTATTAAGGCCTCAATGTAGAGCTCAAAGGTAAAAGTGAACGCTTGAATACAGGTCAAAAAAAGTAAACTTAATTAATAAGTATTTAAAAGAAATGACTCCATCATCTGCTTTTAGAAAAGTGGAGCCAACAATTTTCCACTCTAGTTACAAACCCTGCTGGTGTCCTTACATACTTCTAATGGTGCTTTTCCCGTATTTGGAATCTTCGCTGCTCCTTCCAGGCGGTGAAATCTAGTGACACCCTCCTGCTGCTCCTCAGCAACCCCCCTGATATGATTTCCATGCAGCCCCTTCATCTCCGCCACCGCTTCTGTGATGAACAGATCCCACCACACGAAGAGCTCGGATCCAAAACAAGTGTCCAGGCGTGTTGTGACAAACCAAAACCTGCCAATGTGCCACCGTGCATCAAATATTCGTCAAACCATTCAGGAAAACCTGATCTCAGCTTTATTTGCATGCAAATTTATGACGGAGACCTCAAAGAGCCCCATTTTGACTGTTGTTTCCTCTTTCTGCCTCTTTAATTAAAGCGTGGTGAGGTCGGATAGACGGCTGCCACCACATTTTGAAGTGCTTTTTGTGGAAATTTGATCCCGTGGCCACTTCTTGTTGGGCCGGAGTCACCTGATCCTCGCCCAGCGCCCTGTGGTGCACCCTTAACGTCTTCCAAACACAACATTCGGCAGCGAGGATATACTGATAGAACACGATCTCTCTTTTTTTACTCGTCCGCCTCGTCTCTCCCATTGTAAATCTCTCCCTCTCCTGTGCTGGCACATCCAATCAAATTAAAAGTGAACGCAGGGGAAGGGAATTGCAGTTATGGGGCCCCGCATGCCCCTTTTAGAAAGAGAGACTGGAGACAGGAGTTTATAGCCACCCCTCCATCCCCCTATATACTCCTCGTAATCCCCAGTAGAAACCGAAGAGAGGAAGAAAGGGCAACGTCTGTCACACAGAGACGTTACAATAACAGAGAGAAAACCGGCCAGCTTATAAGACCAAAACCCCTTCCATAATCTTGGTTCTGGAGGGAGACTATAGGAACAAGCGACGCGACTGGTCCGCAGAGGGAGACCCACCGCTGCCGCTCATGGGTAACAGATGGTGCGTTATCGTCGGCCGGGATCGGCCGTGGAGCGCACATTCCTAGACGTGCCAGTAATGCCTTTTGTGATATTTAGTTAAAGCAAACTTTGCCGGGAATTACACAGCAAATTAGCATCAGAGCGCGCCCATTACTGTATGAGCTATCAACTCTGGAGACTGAGCAGGCCGTGGGGCATTTACTATCGTGATTGTTGCTCTATGATTGGGTAAGCTATTACACCTGCATGTGCACCGTTGCATTAATTATACAACCCCACATGCGGGCTGGAGCAGATTAGCACCAGCCTGACTCAAAAAGCTGTCATAAAAGACGTTCCTTCACCTGGCTGCCCCAAAAACTGGCCTTTTAGTAACATCAACCTTCATCCATTTAATAATGGCCTTTTATTAAATGCTGTCACTCAGGCTAAATACCGGGAATAGTTGGATTAAAGCCTGAACGGGAATGGCTGGACAGGAGGAGAAGCTACGCAGAGAACAGTGAGTGATGGATCGGTCCGAGCCCATAAATGTGGGTGCTGTGAAAAGGGAGACAAAGCTGAAGGAACTTTGGAAGGAGGCCAAGTGCATTATGGCAGGGGTGAAGAGTTCATGCTAGAGAGCCCGTGGTGGGGGGCGTTCATGTTCACTAGGCCTGCACGTCGTGGTGGCTCATCGGCTGGGACGATGATTGACGCCCGGTGTAACTGACGAGATGACTAACAAATGCTGTGTTAACATCTGTGATGATGCACGACGGCGTGAAGCCACGGGAGCCAGAGAGCTGGAGAGGGTGCTCTGGGGTGTAGATGTGGGTTTAAGTCGGTGGCTTTTTCTGCATGATCCCAGGAATCTTGAGCCTCCGTGAACTTGCCTCCCCAATCTGGGCCTTTTGCGTAATTTAACACATCCTGCAGTGGCAGTTACAGAGAGGCTATTTTAGGAAACTTGCTTACTTGCTGTCAAGCTCAGAGCCCCCTGGGCTGTACAACAAATGTGCATTATAAAAACACGTTAGCTGTACCAAACTCAAGCAAAGCCTGACATACAGATGCTGATCATCATAAAAAAAGATTGACCTGCTTCACCTTTTGAGGGAATTGTCACATCATCCTTTGCTGTGTGGTGACTGAATTTACATTTAGTTTAAAAAAAAGTGTGAAGCTCCTGGCCTGTTCATTTCTATGAGCTTCACTTCATGTTTTGATCATCTGGAACAAAGAAAACAGTAAGAGAATTTTCTGGATCTTTGAGGTGCGGTGGGAACGCACAGATTACCAGCAATCTTTTCACCCAGAGAAATAAATTCCTGGAGATAAGTCATCAGAGATGTTGGTGAAAAAGGGGCGTATGATCAGTTTTTAGTTCATTAGGATTGCAACCATCATCGCTACTTTGCATGCAGAGTGGGAGATTTTACTCCTCAATACTTTATCACAATGGAAATTTAGCTAGCTAGTTAGCTAGTGCACATCAGCCATCTTAGTTTGAACTCAAACAGGGGCAACGAGGAACATTTACAAAACAGCCATTGCACTCTGAGTGCATTTTATCAACACCAGTGATACATTATTCACACAAAGGCTGGTGGATCCATAAAAGTGACCTTGTTTTGATACCACCTCACCCCCCAGTGAGTTCCAGACGCATGATCAGGCTTATCTGGGGCTGTGATGGGCTTACTCCACTGTTTACCGTGAGGAGTGACTGACTGAAGGGAAAATGAGTGGAGAGGATAGATGCAGTTTGCTGATGTCATCAGAGCAGGTCTCAGAACAAAGGTCTACACTCACACATGCACAGACGGACCAGGGTCACCTGTGTGGAGACAGGGGGGATTAGAGGGAATTAGGATGTGTGTGTGTGTGTGTGTGTGACTGTGTGATTTGGGACTGAAACTGCAGGTCCTCTTGTGGGCACTGAGTATGAGATCTTGGAATAACATGCTGATGCACTTTTATGATTAAACAACACAGCAGCGTCTTGGTAGACACCGGAATAAACACACACACACACACACACACACACACACACACACACACACACACACACACACACACACACACACACACACAAATGAACATCCCCACAGAAACAGGTTTACCTGTACCACATGTGCATCTCTCTCTGTCTCCCTTACACACACACACACATGCACGGCCTCCCAGCAGTGTGAGCCTGGTCACAGTCCAACAGTAGCAACTGTAAGAATGATTGAGTGGTACAACAGTAGCGCCTCTGCAGATTGATAAATGAGGCTGCTGTCCACACAGAACAACCATTCACAGTGCTGGAGCTCGATTATTCACTATAAGACACCACTTAGCATCAACTGCGAGGTCTCTGAATACAACTTCCTTTCGTGTATTCAAGTTGTGTCCAGAAAAAAAACGTAATCGACTGTCAGCTACTGCATAGAATACAGTAGTGCCTGGCTCGGAGTCATTAGCACATTTAGATTTCAGCTGTCAGCAAATTTGAAAGAAACATTTTTTTTAGTATCACAACCTGAAAACTTTTATAAGTTTGTATTTAAAGTAATGGAATTTCTCAGCTCTCTGAGTTGCGTTAAAGAGAGTGCAGCCGGGAGGATCATGAATACAAGCAGCTGAAATAAGTTTCCTCCAGAGGGTGGCTGGGCTGAGGGGTAGAGATAGGGTGAGCAGCTCAGAGAGCCGCCGCTCCGGTTCAGCCATTTGGTCAGGATGCCTCCTGGAATTCTCCCTGGGGAGGTATTCTGCTCGTGTCCAGTTGAGAGGAGATCCTCAAGCACTGATGACATGCGACAAGAACTACACTTCCCATCAAGCCCCTGGATCCCTTGTGTGTTCCCCAAGAGGGGCTTGATGAGGTGGTTGGAGAGCCTGTGCCTCGGGCCATGTCCCAGTCATGGAACAGTACATAACAGAATCTTTGACCACGAATGATTTCTCCAGGAGTGACAAAAAGAATATTTATTTTCACTTTCACCCAGTGGAACTCCGTTACTTTCATTTGCATGTTGAACTGGGAAAATCCTTTTTCATTGAACTTTGGACCCACACGTGTCACCTCCTTCACTCCATCACTTGCTTCTGTCCATGTTTAAACCCTAACTTTGGCTGTTAAAGACCACTACAACTATCCTCTGAAGCCGCAGCGGGCTGGGGTCCATTAGCCTCTTTGCTATTTCAGCAAGACTTTTTTTTTTTTTGCAGCAGGAGAATTTTTAGGCCCCAGCACATAATTCACATTTGATAGTAGCAATTCTGTCATTTGTGGTCGTGCAAAATCAAATCCATGGACTTACTTCACGTCATCCTTTAAGCTAACTGTTGCTTTGTGGCAAACTTGATACAGAGCTCAGTGACAGCAAGAATGTAAAAAGTAATTTACTGTTATTGTACTTCAATGGAATAACATGAATGTTACTGTTGTTGCTGATGTTCTGTTAGCAATTAGCTATAACAGCATTACTAGCTTCGTGTTGCTAGAATTAACCAACGGACGGTTGGTTCAATATGAAACTTGGAAGTTTCGCTCAGTGTAACAAATAATGTTTTCCTCTTCAACTGTTTCCTGGCAGGTCTCTCTCCGCACATGTTCGGATGCCATTTGTGGTTACGAAACACACATGGTGTACACGGGGGAGTGCTTGCACTCAAGAGCAGCTCCTTCATAATTTCGATCCAATCCTAATTCCTTCATAACCCCCCCCCCCCCCCCCAAAAAAAAAACCTACAGACGAGTAACGAGTACGCCTACAGACACACAGCAACACACTCGCACTTATGTCCGATGCATATCTCTCACACCCCCTGCCAGTTGTCTGTCACTGCCTTTGAGCACAAGGCCTGAGGGACTAGATTAAATCCTTCCAGAGACAGGATGACGGGTATACGGAGCGAGCGTGCACACATACACAAGCACACACAGAAAATGAATGGCACAATGTCGTATTCCAACCAATGGAAGTTAGTGTGTGCTCAAAGACCGACAAAAAGAGTCTTCTGTTATCTGTCTATTACCGCTGCATCCCACATCTCCGTAATATTGATCGAGTGTCTCTGCGAACTGAAATAGGCTATTCAACATCCACACCGCCAATTAATAGGAAAAAAATTAGAATGCCAAATCCACTGCCATTTTCTGTAGACTTTTATTGAAACCAGGCAGGAAATCAAAGGCTCAGTAGTGAATAATTGAGGCTTGCCTGCAAATAATGAGGGACAAAATAATGTGGACTCATAAACATTTCAGTACCCTAGCAACCAGAGGCGCTATTACCAATTTAAACTTTATTTTGGAAGTATAAAAAGTCACAAATAATTTACTCCTCATATGTTGCCGGGCATGAAGGATCCCTTCTATTTCCCAGTTAATGATATATTTAAAACAATTTCATATCGGCGTGTATAATTGTGATTTATACCTCTTAAAACTACAGGGTGGCGTTAACATACTGTCGTCGGGTTGCACGCTGCTTTTATGGCTGTTCTTAAAGTGATGACAGCCGCTGATAAGCTGTTCTTTGCACTCGGCAGCCAAGCATCCGCAATCAAAAGCCTCCGACATCGTGAGAGGAAAAATCAGACAGTGATTAGATTGAATTTTGGCAATATTTGATGCCATCTTTTGTTGCTGTTGGACCCTGATATCAACCATCTAAGTATGACTGTAGCAGCTGTTACATTACTGCAGTGACAGATTACAAAGGCTTTATAAATTTCCTCTTTCCTTATGTTCGCTATGTCAAAGAGAAAAAAAAAAAAACTTCCCAAATTGCTGCCATCATGCCAAAGATTGCTACGTGCATGATCTATTGGTTTGTACAAATTGATTCCCTCAAAACAGCTGAACTGGCATATTAATTACCACACACTGTATTATGGGAAAGACGATACGGCACACTTTAAAATCTGTCCAGGACTTGGTGGTGGGGTGGTTGCCGTGGGAGCAAGAAAGGCTTTTATTGACAGTCGGCAAAAGTGATGGCTTCTCCGAGATGAAATCTAAATTGAAGGCAGCGGCTCCGGGAAAAAATGATTTGGGTCACCCAAAATTTAACAGAGTAAATCCCGGAAGAGCCAAAAAAAATTACGTGCCGGTATATTTGTGGTAGCATAAATCTTCAGGTAAGGAAATAGTCTCAATATTCAAGCTCTCACTCTTGTGTGGAGTATATATTGTAGCTAATAGTTGTGTTGTTTTCTGAAGAGATCCCCGGTGTCCTTGGTGTAGAAACCCTGCTGAATCCACCACCAGTGTTAGTGTAGTTGGGATGAAGAGGCCATGGGGTACAGTCCAAGGCCCAACTATCTGCCATCTGTCAGCAACTTGTCATCTGGTTGTAGTAATTACACAAGAATAAATACAGTCAGGAGACAGTAGTTTGACAGCTGAAGGAGATCTATGTGGCCAGAATTTCTGCAAGTCCCTCGTGGGCCAACAAAACAAGTGTTACTCTTGGGAAGTACCCACAGATCTCACAGACCGGAGATGTGACGTGTCACGTCATATCTGATCAAAAGGCTTTTTTTTCATGCTTCAAATATATACTTTTACATTCATCTCACTCTTTTATTGTAGAAGAGATCCAACTTTCTAAAACCCCCTACTGGAGAAATACTTAAAGAAATTTACATGAAGAAGTTTTTACGTTCTTCTCCAGGCAGTGAAAGAGTCATTGACTTGGATTTGAAGAGAGAATGGAAAATAAAAAAGATCTTTTTATCGATACCCCACCCCCCTTCCATTAGGCAGTTCTAAAAGATCAGATGAGCAGACATTTGACTCTCCAGGTCTGCAGGGAGGGCAAAAAGCTCGAAAAGTTCCATTTTAGAAGGCAGGTGGGCTCTTTATCTTTATGTGTGTTGTAGTAAAAGACTAAAGTTTACTGCATTAAATGTGGGTCAATATGAGGTGGTCTGGCTTTATAGACCCCACAGACTCAACGCTAACTCCTTCTTCCCAGAACAAACCTTTTGTCTTCAGTGAAGTATAAGGAAACATTCTTGCATCAAATGTCCTTTAGATATTTTTTCAGACGTATTTTTTCCAAACAATTTTTCCTTGAATGATGCCATGAATGATTTTTTCTGACTAATTTAAAAGAGATGTTTCGTCTTGCTTTCCCTTGTAATATTGTTAATCATCTTGACCTCTCCTGCGTGGGTGCATTTGTAGCTTACAACCGTGCATTAAATATTTCCGACTAATTGACAATTCTGGACAGGCTAAAGTTAGCATGTCATCCTGTGTCAGCTTAATCTGTGAGTAAATTTCCCGTTTTTATCTAGTGCTTCAACCGTTTGGGTGTTATTTTCTTCTCTGGCTCTAAAACAGGACAAAAAAGTCAATATTTCATCAACAAAAGCCTGAACTCATGGAAACGTAGCTGGTTTCCTGAGAAGGTGAGCAGTGACTGGTGAGGAGAGTGTGAGGCCCGTGGTCTGGAGAACAAGAACACGTGTGCCTAACTACCCCCCCGGCGAGTGTTATAGATAAGATCTGACAAAATCGCCTACAGACGACGACCCGTTTTTTCATTGATAAAATTTGTCTCCTTACTTTGTTTGTCAATTCCCATCTGCTGCTCTAACAACCGTAAAAAAGCCCCCCACCAAAAACAACCACGTCCTTTGAGTTCGTCCTCATATCCACCTTCTCTTGGATCTCTTTGACTTCTTTCATCTCCCACTGACTTTCCTTCCCTCTTACCCTCTCCCCCCTTCCCCAGTTCATCTCTCACCGCCACACGTATGTATCTCCTCATCTCCCCCTCTGGGCTTGTTTATCAGTAGAGGCTGATTGCTGACCCAGCAGCTCCTGCCGCCTCCCCACATCTGTGTTGGAGAGGCCGAGGACGGCGGGGGGAACTAACATCTCAGTCCTGACCTGCTGATGCTTTTCCCTTTCTGACTGCTTTCATCTGTTTTATGCAGTTTTCCCAGCTGGGGAGTCTGAACAGAAACCTGTGATCAGCCATACAATGAGTTTTGACCGTCTTATTTTGGGGGACACATTCTTACATCCTATTACAATGAAGGCCGCCAGGTCGACCCGGCATGTCGCAATGGAGAAATCACTGTAACAACAGTCCCCAATTTGTCGTCTTTCGCTCAGAGTGTGACCATTTTCCTTTTGTCGGCAGCTGGACGCGAGCCAGAAGCAACCGCAGGTAATTTCCCGCCGCTCCAACAAGAGCGAGGACCCCGGGGACGGCATGCAGCAGGCGGGGGCTGGAGTGGAGAGGAATGAGAGGACTGCGAGATAACACGGCCCCCTCGGAACGCTTCAATCTCTGCATTCTGAGAAATAACCCAAAGCAGAAGTGATTAAAGGAGGAGGAACTGGAAACCGTTTTAAGTCTCATTTGATTTTTTATTTATTTTGTGAGCTCAGGCAATTACACTCCCGTTTAAGTAAAGTGAAGCTCCCAGTTCAGGAGGCGCAGGAGTAATGACCTTCTTCATGCGATCAAACAGTAGGTTTGGGAGGAGCCCGCTGTGAAGTAAATCTGACATAACGGCCAACTATGGAATTAAACAGCGTGCAGGGTGGCTGTAAAACAGTGGGGACGTACATTTTCTCAACATGGACTTGCTCCCGAAGTGATGTCAAGTTGAATCAATTCCATATAACTGGACAGTTTTCTCTGACATAAAAATACCATAATTTGGATAATTGTAATTATCAGACCCTGGTTAACCTGTTTATAGTAATAGAGGAGCAAATTGTCCTGCAGAAATCTTTCTCCTCCTCTGTTTTTGTTATGTTGATACCACATTGCTTCCATTTTCTATGTTTTTTTTTCTATCAAATGTCACATCACACAGATGTAAAACAAGTAAATTAACCAGATTCACAACATTCGACTATTGGAGAGAAATCCATACATGTTAATCTTGTAACTCATTATCAGATTATTTCAGTCAGATTATATGTGACATTTCCGTAGAAGGGTTTATTTTCATTCTGTAGCTAATATTATATTTTGCTTTATAATAATCGGCTAAAATATGTGATCATCCCAAACTGAGCGGCTGCTCTTGAGCTGAAATGATATTTGAATAATACAGGAACTAAAAAAAGATAAATGAAATTATAATAAAACAGAGCCTTGATCACGCTTGCAGCAGCTGCCTGTGTTGACATTACCATGGCAACAACCGAGTGAGTTAACGCCAAATTTAGAACAGAGCCTTTTTTCTTACTGTCGTCGGTGAGCTTGTGACTGACATGGCCAAGATCTGGATTTTTAATTCAGTTTGATCTCTTCTCTCTCTCTCTCTCTCTCTCTCTCTCTCTCTCCTCTCTCTCTCTCTCACTCACACACACGCCTATGCAAACTTGAACACACAGATTTGCCTACAAGAAAACAAAAGGGTGTGTAGAAGGTTCCACACGATCCGGGTCAGTTAGAAAGTTCACTGCTCTAAAACAGCAGGTAACAATCACGACCTTCCCCGGTGAAGCTTTAACATTTGACTTATTTATGACACTAATATGGTGAAACTAAATATTTATTCCAGTCATCCTAAAAGATTTAACAACAAAGTGCCGGAGAGTCAAATTTGCTTTCAATTCCAGTAAGAATAGTCAGGAATTTTATTGTGATTATAAAAGTAAGGAAATTCAGACAGATCACCGTTCATGTTTGGATGATGTGAAGCCATATAGAGCCGTAAACATGGCTGCTTCGCCAACGCTAATGCACATTGGCTTATTTCTAAAATAGTCATGGTCTGGAAATCAAGGCTTCATCATCAAGCATCAAATTCGACTTGGCTCTAATGGCAGGAAACACTCGTAACGCAGCGGGAAACTCAGCCGGCGTTGACCGAGCGTAGGCGTAATCGCTGTGAATCCCACACTGTCACGAACCATCAGCGGTTTTTCCAGCAACAAAGCGTCAACTTGTCTTCTTGCAGGGGGGGTTCCTTTCCCAGGGATTGACAGATTTGAATGCCGGAGTGCATTTTGTATTTACAGAGGCCAAAACCATTTAATTCACTTTACTTTAAAAGGGATTTATTTTTTCGCTGTCAGTTAGCAAACGGTGCCATTTTAGAGCCCCCCGCCCCCACCCAAAAAATTCCTCCTTCATGTCGTGTTTGTTTTCAGCTTTCAAATGTGGTAGAAAAAAAACAATCTTTCAAATTGAAGGAATATTTCGACTTGGCTGCAGCCATTAAGCCCCACGTGCACTATATCTCTGTTTAGACTTTTACAGGCTTTTATGGACTTCACCATTTCGTTAGTGCGTGCACTAAAATGATCTTGGCCGGACAATTAATGCAGTGACTGGCAATTTGTGGCAATAGATCCAATTAAATCATCCTCCTCCTCCTCTCTCTCTCTTATTAAGATCACATCAAAAGAGGCCAAAATCTGGGCAAAGTACAGAGGAGGGAAGAAAAACAAACCACTCCACACAGAATGGATGGCTGCCTTTTGGAGGCAGGCTGTTATTTTATTGGCTGGCAGCTTCCAACCCACTGCAGCAGGCAGACAGAGGCCTGAAAAGATGTGAAAGGACGAGGGGAACATTTCCTCTATAAAGGAGTTAAAGAGGCTCATCCGGACATCCTGGATAAAGCATGAGAAAGACTGCAGCGAGAAGAGGGAGAGATGGACAGAGATGGATGAACAGTAGTTCAGACGGAGGGCTTTCTGAAGTGTGACTTAGTTAGAAAAACAGAAAAACCAGTGCCATCATTTCATTTTGGTTTTTTTAGCTTCATGTGCAGATACCCACCTCCAAAATGTGTACCCTTTATTGGACTAAATATAAGTAACTATGAAACTAAGAACAAATCATTTTTGTGCCCTTGATTCCAAACTCATTTAGTTTGAATGCCACTAAATTGATGCTACTGAATGGGCTGTTATGGTCTGCCATCATCCGATGGAGCTTCTCTCTGCAACACTGCACATAGATCTCCTCCACGGATGGCAGCTCTGTTCTGGCAATGTGCTGGGACGCTTTTACGACCCTCTGAAGATATCTCACCAAGTGGTGATGTCCTAACCCTAACTTCAGGGTAAGAACAAGAAATAGTTGTATTTTTGGGGAGGTGCCGCTTCACCCTCAGCATTAAAGTTTCTTTAGAGTGGGTTTAAGTGTAAAAAGAAGGTGACACCCCCACTGGTTCCTGATCTTAAGCACTAGGTTAACATGATAACACCAAATGAACCCAACCATGACCTTTCATTGCAGAATGTCGGAGCGGAGCGGCCTGGAAGTGTTGGAGCTGTTGGCAAGGGCGACAGTTGCATTCATACAGACGAGCACATTAAACTGTGGTGTGTTTACGAACCCAATGACATTTCTTCAACATGCAGTATGCAGCACAACGGCACGAAGTCAATGTTGCTTTTCACATCTAATGCGGCGGATACAGATGACTTATGATGACTTTGACATTTCTTTGTGTTGAATTCTTCTCAGATTAAATATATTAGGGCTAAACAGAGGAAGCGCTTGTATATTTACAGACCATAATCGACCGTATGGACAGGCCGCAAATCTTTCTAAACAAATGAAGATTATCGTCGGTTTGGCCTTAAGAGAACGTTGGTCTGATGTTTGTTCTGCCAGCGTTGTCGGGCCGCCACAGAACGAAACATCGAATTAGGGAATTTAGCTGTGGCATTGCGGCGTTCTGGTAGGCTATTGTTTACGCCTCTGTTTGAATATGAGTTGGTGAGCATAATGCAATGTGTGTGTTTACAAAAGAGTGTTAGGAGGCGGCTGCTGGAACACTGTGCAGACCTTCTGTCATCGGTTTTTACATAAACAATGTTAGAAAAGTCAAAGTAAGAGCCCGTTTCTGCGGAACATTTCCCAGATCACATTTGAAAGGCACTGAAGCGTGTCACTTGTAATGTTTATGGACGCGGATTCGTGTTAGATGAAGTTTCTGTTCTGCCGCCAGGTTTTCTATATCTTTTTAAACTCTGGAATCTGTGATGCAGCGACTTTGCACGTGTTTATGAGAGGCCAGCTAGTGGCTGGACGTGCCAAAGCCTTGTCATTCTTCAGCATATGAAACAGCTTTTGTTGTTTCAGGCAATTTATAATAACGTGCTTTCTCAAAGGTCAAAGTTCACTTGGAACTTGTGGATTTCGCTGGATAAAGATGTTCTGAATGTCAGTTTTGTAAGCCAACAGCCGTAAGAAATCAAAAAAAGATTTGCTTTCCAGATGATCATCGCACCTGCATCTTTGTTTTGCTCGATCAGTTAATAAAAACGCTTTGGTTGAGGATTATAGGTCGAATCTGGATTAAGACTACGGTCTCACACAGATCCTGACCAGGACAAGCCGTTGGTCTATTAGTTGTAACCAATTGACATTTCTTCAAGATCCTCAAATTACAAGATCTGACAGCTACAAATACAATCAAAAGAGTTGTCCCTTTTTTGCAGTAGGGAGTCGCCTTGTTTAAAGGTCCGGATTTTAAAGATGGCTGTAGGTGGAGACTGTTGCTGGGTAGCAGAAGCGTGCCTCAGAGCCCTCAGTGCTCAAAGGGGGTGAATGAAGCTCCACCTGATTTGCTTTGCTCTTGCTTTCTAATAAAAGTTGGATGATGTTGAGCTAAAGTTCATCCCTATCACTTCATTGATCTCTGTTTCTTTCTACCAGATTCACTTTCAGTCCACATATTAGCTGTAAAATATGGCTTCAGTCTGAGTTTTATTGGGCCTTGATCTCAGCTTTCTATATTACTGAGACATATGGCAGATGTGTACATTGGTTGCTGCACAGAAGGCGAAGCTAACTCATTCCCTTTGGTTGCAGGAATGGAGTAATCAAACTTACAAAGCAGCTGCGAAGGATCTGACAACAAAGGCTGTTTGATTTATTTCTCCTGCAGCCCTGCTTTATCTCAGCGTATCTCCTAAAACAATTGTGATAACCGTCACCTCTTGCGGACTCGACCTCAAACTGAAATCGCCTCCATGCAATCTCAGCCTTTCTTGTTCCCACAGTTTCCTCAACCCCTGGCGCCTCGTGTCCCTCGCCATTGCCGCCTCTTTCCTTAAAATTCGCTCTCATTATTCATCTTTTTCATAGAAAGCCTCTGTTCGCTCGTGGCCCGCCTGCCCACCTTGTCCCTTCCGTGCCCTTTCTCTTGATAATGGGAAACTGCACTGGTCCGTCACCACCTCCCACTCAGCCACTGGCCAGGCATGTGTGATTGACGTGGACTGCTCTTGGTCCTCAACCTTTCCTCGTCGTTCACGTTTGCCTCTATTTCTTCCCACAATCAACTTTTGGGCATCTTTCCCGGCCTTTCTGCACTCTTTAATGTGGTCGGGTGGATTACGACCCAAAAGAGAGGAGACTCAACACAGTCAGAGGATTTAGCATGTTAGCATTGTTCGTCAATTACTTTATTTAACACGCTACGTGCTTAGCGCTCGCTGTGCTCGAACAAGCCAGATCACGATGAGTCTGTTCCAAACCCTGTCACGCTGCGCTGAATTGACCTTTTCAGCATAAGGGAGGTGTGGCTTATAAAATATATCTGGGGGTTTAATTAATGGCAGTTGGTGGAATAATAATAAAAAAAGACAGCTGGAGAGATGAATCCCAGCCAGCTAATAGATAAACAGTGTTTTCCTTCTAGCTGTCATAAATGGTTTAACGGTCTTCAGCTTGACTCCATTAAAAAGCAAAAAAAAGAAAATCCCCTTTGATGACTAAAGAAGAATGTGCGTTATTGCGGTTCATTATTTCATTTTCAGTTGTTCCTGAACAAAAAAGAGAAGACCTCTGCTGGAGACAGACTTCGGCTGCAGTGAATATTTCTCCATTATTTATTGTTATTTTTGGTCCTCTCATGAACCACCCAAGAAGAAACCGTCCACCTACGGCTCCACACGCGCACTTCTTTTGCTTTTCTCCGCTGCCTCACGTCCAGAAATCCTGCTTTGGTTTCTTCTGACCCCTTGGCAGGTCAGCTCCGCCGTGAGTGATGTGTTTATGGTGAGGGCTGTGAACCAATGCACCGCGGCGTCCCAGCATTAATTCATCTGTTGCTCTTATCTGCTCTGGGACTGCACGTAGGCGTGCCACGCATGTGTCTCGCTCTCCGATTTTGTGTGTTTTCTCCAGCGCTTTATCGCTGCCAGTGCGTCCATCTGTCTTTCCCTGCATAGCCTGTGATACACGCTACTTGTCTCCATCAAATATCTATCAGCTATCGATCGTCCACCTGCGCTCTGTTTATATATCGGCCATTTGTATGCGGCCTGAGATCACTTCGGTAATGGCCAGCCATTCCAGGGAGATCAGCCCTGACGTGGGTAATCTATCTGCATGGGAGTTGCTCCCACAATGCACCGCGGCCCATTTACAGTCCACGGCCTCCTTCGGAAGCGGAGGCTGCGACGGTCACCCAGCAGAGCCAGAACTGCGAATCCTTGACAGTTCGTGCAGAAATGCAAACTGTTGATTTAAACTCTGATGCTCTCTAAATGTGGTCTTTGCCCAGAGAAGATAACAGGAATAACTGTTGGTGAATATCCGCAACCGTTTCGAGCCCTTGTTTCTTATCCTTCCGGAGAAGTTCTGGTAAAGTTTTCCCTCCTAAAAGTTTGTCTGAGAAAGAAGTGAGTAAGGTCAAAGAGGTCAAATGCAACGGCCAAGGGTAGAGTCATGCTTTCCTCTAAAATTGAAGAAAACAAAAAAGTTCTCTACCTGCATCTGATCCGATATCTCTGGTGGATCGACTGGGTGGTTCTGCACCGGAGCCAAACTGAGATGAATTCATTACTTCTGCTGCAGTTATATCATGATTAACTTTAGCTGCAGATGAGCGAACCATCTGTGTTTTAACTCCAGCACACAGAACAAGTCTGCAGAGGAAATAAACGGCGTCGAGAAACATGGAGCTTTCATTTAATTTTCTCTGTCTTTCAGTCGGATTATGCGAAAAATTGCCGGGTGGAGTCTACAGAATTTAGCTGGAAGATTGGGTCCAAGAAAAAAAGTCCCTTTTTAAATGTAAACATTTAAATTGATTTTTTTTTAAAAACGACACAGCAGCATTATCTCCACTAATAATAAAAAAAGCAACCACGCCAAAGCGAACAGACTGTTTGCTGCAGAAGACTGATAATAACCCAGCAGAGACTCCATCACACACACATATTATAAGATGCCTTCTTTATAAATGCCTTGTGTTGCTCTGTCCGCTTGGAAACTGCGCGGGAGGATTCGGATTTGGAAAGACAAAAGCTGTACTCCGTAACGTCTTCGAGTGTGGGCTGCATATGAGCAGAGTCAGGCAGGAAACATCTCACACTCCTGCAGTAAACGGTGTGTGAGGGTATCCAATCGCGTAGCAGCGGCTAGGCTAAGGTCAGTAATAGCACGCGATCAGCTGACCCGAGTCAACGAGTCTACGCTTGATGAGTGAAAGTCTCTGACGTGCGGAGCACAGCTGCGTCCACCGAGGGCCCGACACATGAGCGCGGACGTGACTCGAAGCGCCTCGCGTCATCTCTGGCTGTCATGTGTGCAGTTTGAGTCAGTCGATAGATTTCATTAAGGAGGGGGCAACTGTAATTTGTCCACGAGATAGATGTGACTGATGTGTTCTTTTTTTCTGTCTTTGATATTTAGCCTCTGCCAGCATTTTTGATGTTTTCTCTGGCAACAGAAACCACACTTTGGTTTTTGCATCTGAGAGCGTTTAACTGAAACTCCGTCTGGTGGACATACTGAGTGCACGTGTGTGTACGCGTTACTCACAAAACCCTACAACGTTTGCACATTTCTCTCCCTCTTTCTCTCTCTCTCCCTCACGCACACACACACACACACACACACACACACACACAGCCTGATCCCACAGAAGAAGATGGACAATGACGGGTTGTGTTTCAAAAGAATGCACCGTACTTATGTGTGATTGGAGGTATTTGATTGTTAGTGAAGCATTGTGAGTAGGAAACCCAGTTGTTTTTTGTTTTTTTTTTACTTTTGATTTCACACCTGTGAAAGTACTTATGGGACTATTGTCCCATATTTTGACGCTCACGCTAACATTTTACAGCCTGGACCTGTTCCTGGCCTAAAGACTTTATCCTCAATCAAGGACACACAAAAGAAAAAAGAAAAAGCACTTCATTTTTCCTTCTTATCTCGAGGGTCCAGTGTTTAGGATTTCCTGTTCTAAAACCTCTTCATTGGCTGCAGGGGTATAATTTGATTCATTTTTTTTTTAACCATAATTTAATTGACAAGGGCAGCTCACTTGCTTCTTGAGCAAAAATAATAGATTATAGTTGATGCGTAATGTTCTAAAGTACATATTTGTGTGCACTTGTCTGTTTTGAACAACTAGGCAACCACAGAGGGGGAACCCTGCTTGGTATTTATCTAAATATCAAAACAAAGAAAACAAATAAATAACCCAAACATTCAATCTTTGGTGATCTTAGAGTAACATAAGGCCATAAAGGCTGTGAAGGATTTGAGTCAGTCCTTCTCTTCTATGATGCTAATAAGACTTGCGGTGTTGAACTAGTAAAGTACGTGGCAGTTTCGTGGCAGTTCCCCAGCTGTGTGAACAGCTCGCTACTTCAGGAGCTCCAGCTGGAGGTTAAAGTCGCAATAACTCACACGTTTTAATTGCTCCATGTGCTTTTCTGGCAATATATCGTTGCAAGTTGACAGACAGTTGCAACCTCCCCAAAAAAACTGAAAATAATAACCAGATCTTTGTGGGAGAGAGGAGCTTGTCCTGATTAAACATGCTTTCATTAGACCAGCTAAAACTGTAAAAAATAATATTGCCGTGACTTGATTTCATTACAAATCAGTGTTACATTTTGAGGCTACACGAGCTAAGCTAATGTTAGCTGCTATGCTCCTCTCAGGGCCTCCTGATGGTTTGTCTCTTTTCAGTGGAACGCTCATTTCTCATATGAAGCTTTCACGGGACGTGACATTAATGCTCGCCAGGGGCAGGTAAACTCTGACAAACCCACAAAGAAAGTGACGTGTATTAAATTATCTGAAAATCAACTACGTGCTCTGTCAGTGAGGCAGAGCTCTTCCAGCTTAACCAGCTTTTATATCCCTTTTAAATGCTTATAAAACTAAAACCACAGGGTCGTGTCTCAGACTTTAAATAAATCCAAAAGTGAAAGTCTTTTTGTCTTATTTATCCCTTTCTGCTGCGCTAAGCTTTATTAAAGAGTTCATGCTCAGGCTGACCCAAAGTGACCTCTGACCCCTAACATTAAAAAGAAACTTAAAGCCGTTAATGGAGGATTGAATAGAAATCAATTTAGGGCAGCTCAAACTGCTCGTGTGTTTTGAAAATATTTATCAGTAACCTGTCATAACACACGTAGACTTGCATCTTTAACCACCGTGCTATGATTAATGTGGCCACCTCCAGGCTATGTTACATTTATTTTTATGCATGTCAGGAATAATGTGATATTGAAACAGCCTCACCATTTACGTAGACAGACTGAAGTGGTAGAATGGACACTAATGCCTCCCCTTTGGAATGATGGATTCCAGTTAATTTGATTTTCTGACACTCGTTTTTCTCTCATTTCCTTCACTTACAGCACATGCAAAAGTGTAATCTCCCTCAAGTGCTACCATGTGCACATGCTAACACCTCAAATCCATCTTTCCTTCCTGATATGGTTGGCACGGCCCTGGATATTATTTGCTTAATTTAGCAAACTGCATATGACATTACAGAAACACACACACTGGCACTTTTGTTTTAACGTAGCCTAGCGTTGTGAAATGCTGTGTTTACTTTACGTAAAAAAAAAAAAAATCACAGCTGAGGCGTAAACTGCTATCAAAGTGCAGAGAAGCTTCAGCTTGAGTGATTGGAAGCATTCATTAAGCCTGGCTGAAGCCAGATTTTGTCATCTCCCTTGATCTGAATTTAATCAGAACCCCCCCCTTCCCACTCATTCCATCATCCAGCCAAGATCCAAAGACTTGCGATGAACCCTGGGCCAAGCGCCTCGCCTTAATTAGCCTATTGTTTCTGTGCGGTCCCGCATGCGAGCCCCTTCATGGGACTTAGTAAAAACTATCACCTGGGGCAAACTCTCCTTATTGGCAAACCCCAAAACCGCCCACCCATCCTCGAGCCTCTGTTGCACACACACCCGGCATTTCCATCCCTCCGCAGCTGCTCTGCAGTCAGATTTAAATGAGGACCGACACGCGGTGGTTATCACAGCTTTGGATCTGCCCCTTCAGCAGTATTGACACCCATCCGACTATCTCCACTCATGAATTTGGGGTCTGTACACTAGTGGAAGTACTGGTGGAAGTATTCGCCAGTGGAAGGAATCAAATGTCTTCTGCCTGCAGCATCACGGCCAGAGAAGATTATAGGTCAACTTAGCATATCTGATGACAAATTGTGGGAATGTTATGATTTTGGTGCAGTAAATATATTCCACATGTGTAGCCTACAGCACCGTCCACTAGGACAAACATCAACGGCCTGGTTTGTAGCATTACCAGAGGAAAATACTTGATTTCCAAACCTGCGAGCGGTCTGAGAGTCCACAATCCTGCTGCATAATCCAACCAATTCAGCAGCCAACGAACATGCCAGTAAAAAAAATGTGACTGGGTAAATTCTTGTCCTGTTAGCACTGATTTGGAAACAGCGGATTCTTCGCATGTGAGCAGGGGAGAAAAAAAATGGGGCAGCTGGGACTTCACTGTGAATGGAGCTCCTGAGAGGTGGTGGTGGTGGTGGTGGGGGGGTACGGTACAGACCCTCCAAAATCAGGAGGAAAGGCCCAAAAGACAGAGTGTGAGAGCCACTCGTGCTGGAGCCAGAGGCTTCATCCTCTCAGTGTTTAAAAAGGGGGGAATAAACACACTGAATATCTTGAATGCGTCTCCCAGCCACCGATGGACAAAGAGAGCTGGAGAGCAGAGCACTTGAGAATCAACCGTCACGGCAGAATGGGCACTTTGTCTCAATAAAGCAGTAATTACACTTGAGGCTGAAGGATTTCCGCCAGTGTTTGATCTCAGTAAATTAATGTATTTTTTTTACTGACTAGGAAGAAAAAGAGTCCGCGCAGTGGCGTTGTGGAAAAAAGGCTTTTGATGCTTGTCGAGATGAGGCGTGCTGAGCGTGCCCGGCGCAGCTATGCCCACTGTGGCATCAGAGCAGACCACAGGCCACGGAACATGTGCGAAAATGACCGCTCGGCCTTAAATGTCATGCGCTTCAGAGACGTGCTCGATAAAGCTGCAGAATCTTGATCTCCGCCCGATTTCTGCCAAAAGGGGGAGCTGCAGCATCTGTAATTGCATTAGAGCGCGAGGTGGAGGGAGCCAGATGAAGGAAATGAGATTAGGCCAACATCTTCTGCGAGTTTCTGTATTTCTGTACTCAAAACAGAACAAGGGCACCGTGTGCTTAGTGCCTTAACTGTTTACTGTAATTTCCCAAATGAAGTCTTAGCCTCACATTAGGCTAAACGGATCCGTCTGAAAAAGGCTAATGGCTGAACATATGGAGTGTGATGCTGAAAACACTCAAAACATAATGCAAAGCTCTCCACGTGACTCCAGCCCGAGCGTTTTGTCCCGAGCGGCGGACTGCGGAAAATTAAGTTGGATTAAATGAAATGAAATGTAGCTCCTTCATTCATTACATCTGGACTACATTAACGGCAACGGGCAGTTAAATTCTTAATCATTATTAATGAGATGGATAAATCTTCAAATCAATTAGTGATGATAATGATAACACTGGGGCTCGTGCGGTGGAGTGATGGTCACGGGGAGCTGGAGGGGGAAGAGTCCGGGGTCCCTGTTGCACACTTACTGTACACTGATCCAGGGCATATAAAGACCGTCCTGTAATGGTGAGGTCACATGTTTAACTCCAGAAATAACAACTTGTGCCTGCCATAAACCTCGTGATCTGTACGGTCCTGCAGCGAGACACTGGATCCCTTGACTTGTTCCCGGAGTTGAACTTTGAGACTAACCCAGGACCAAATCTGTACAGAATCTCGCTGTTTAGGTTTGAACTCAAATGTATTTCAGAGTTCTCTTGTTCCGTTCCTTGGATTTCTCATTCCTCCTCACATTTTCTATCAACATCTCATTTAGATGCTTTCCTTCCGTCCTTTTTCCAGTCTGAGTGCGAAGCGACAGAGGAGCCTTTATGAATTGATTCCGTGTCTGTAACTCCTTGCAGCACCTTTAATGTTGTTGTGGAGGCTGGAGCGGCACGATGAAGCAATTAGCTGCAGCACCACAGCAAAGTTTGGTGAAGTAAACTAAAGTGGTGCTTTTTAGGGAGGTGATTAGAAGTTTTTAGGACTTAAAGTGCTCCCAGGGAGGAATTTCTGGAGATTTCTGTTCCTCCGAAACCTCTTCCTGGCCCCGATAGTGCTGGTTTTCATGCCTTGTCCTCAGTGCACAGCGAGGTCGACATTGTCATGTAAAGGTGGATCGTGAGCCCTGAGCGAGATCACTTCTCACTTCCTGGCTGTGCAGGAAAGGAAGGGTTACGATGGGGGCCATTAAAAGAAGACAGCAGAGTAAGCCGGAGGGACGTGGGTTTGTTTGAAACCAGCACATTTTGTTATCGCAGCCAAGTTATTTTAAAGCTGAAGGAGGTATCTCCACAGGAAGACTTAATCTACAGGGAAAGGGTTTTTTTTGGTGTTCGATCTCCCCTCAAAAACGGCCTTTTGAAGTTGCTGCTTCCGCTAATTTGCTCAGACATTTTACAATTTGTCGAACATACAATTTGAAAGGAGCGGAGGTTAGTTTGTTCGCTGCCTTCTCGTTTGATGTGCAATGGTTATATTTTGGGAACAGCCAGCGTTTGAAAACCACATCTTTTTTAAGATAATCCCCCTCGCCGCTCCACTCAGGGCCACGTCACAAGGGAGGCACTCTTAGCAATGTTTAACACAAATTGATAGCCTGAATGTGTTTCTACTTTGTTCCGAAGTTCTCCGGATCAAAATTAATAATTTATCTTGAGATTATTAGAGGGAAATGAAAGGAATTTTAGCAACTTTTCTGTTTAGATCAACATGCCAAATACCATCCATGTTTAATCACCTGTTGCTTATTTGTCTTCTTGTTGCCCCATTTGATGCTACTTGCAATCCTGGCTGAAAATCGTAAATCTGAGACCAAACTATCACATTATTACAGTGCAGAAATCTCAATCACTTGATTTGCCATATATGTTTCGTTGAACTGATCACAGTTCGCATCCAGATCAAATCACATGTGCTGACGAGGTCACGCATACGCTGCAAAAACACAGTGAACTTTTAGCAGACTTCTCGACTGTAGCCTGAAATGACCTCGGCAGACACCCAAATACCCAACAAGAAAAGAAACGGCCCCGGTTAGTTGGTTAAAATGTGCAGTTTTGTTGCCACCTCCAAGGTTTGTTGCCTCATCTCTTGCACTGCCCCCACTGGCCAGTCCTTGTAATTACCAGGGCTCAAATTAATAGTTCCTTTCTACAAACAGGAGGTCTGCCAGATCATCAGGGAACCGCATTACAGGACATTTAGCTGATTCTGATTCGATGTCTAAACTGTAACACAAAAATTAGAATTCATGCTTGACTGGGTTAAATGAGATTAAATACAAACACTTGTCGGAGAAAATACTGCAATAGGCTCTGAGATTAGCAGCAAATTAGTGCCATTTTCCCCATAAACTAGATGTTACTGAGTGCATGAAATAATTGAAATTGAAATCTAGATCGCCCCGCACACACGAGCGCACACAAATTTCTGTTCAACGCAGCTTTGGTTTATGCTTTTTTGATGGGGTTGAAAACTGCAAAATCCATAGGAAAATAGTGAGAGTGGAGTGAAGAAAGGTTGTTTAAATCTGGCATTCATTTGTTGTTTAACGTGATTGCTCTATCTTGATAATTCACACCATCAATTTATTAACCAAGCAAATCAGAATAGAAACCTTATCCTGGGTCTAAAGCCCACATGGTGGTCCTCCTCCACTGAGCGTGCAATATGTTCTACAACATTAACCTTCCAGTCGGCCAAATATAATGACTCTCGAAGATTGACATTTTGTGGGTTTTTTCTTTCTCCATCA
This sequence comes from Takifugu flavidus, assembly GCF_003711565.1. Classification (NCBI taxonomy): domain Eukaryota; kingdom Metazoa; phylum Chordata; class Actinopteri; order Tetraodontiformes; family Tetraodontidae; genus Takifugu; species Takifugu flavidus. The sequence goes on along the minus strand of NC_079526.1, from coordinate 10,831,614 downwards.
GTAGAATAACCTCAACTGTTCTTCCTCTTGGCTGTGCTGATGTTCTCCTGGTGCTTCTCCATCACCACAACCCATTTTCCCGCCTTAATCTCTTTCTCGGTCACACCTTTTTGTCCCCCCGGTGGCACAATCCCCCACCTCGCCGCTCGACCCGTATCATAAATCTTTCCGACACCCACACGTCTCCAACTTCATTGCCCATTGTACCTACACCGCTGCTTATTGCCAGCAAAAGTCCTATTAAACCCCTTGCTAGGCTCTATATTGTTGCTGAATAATTGAAGGTGGCTCCTACCACAGTGAAAAGGTAGCTAAATAATGAATAAGGCCAGGCAACTTTTAAAGGTGGAGGAACCCAATGAATTATTCAGTAGGAAAATCTGTAGTAAAAGACACCTGTTGCATAGAAAGTGATCTCCCGTCCTGTAGCATTGCTGTTTATTGTTGCAACATCTCCCCGTGCACACGCACTTTTAATTGTTTTCAATTTCCGATTTAAGGGCTCAGAATTGGAAGTCACAAATTTGCAAGCAATAAATTGCACATAAATCTGCAGTTGGATTGTACAGTTGCTGCCTGCATTATCAATCAATACATTTGACTTATATTCCAATTGTTATTTTAGCCCTCAATTCCTTGTTCGAAAACTTATTTCACATGGCTAGAAGAAAGAAATAATTGGACCACCTTCAATATTGGCTTGGGTTATGGAAAAGTACACAAAAAGTTAAAAAAGCACCATTTTACCCCAATTAATATAGGTGATAGTTCATTTTCATCAGTCAGTAAATGATTTCATGTGGTCAGATAATCCGCCCTTAAAATTGCCATCTTATTTTGGAGCTTTGCAGCAAATTCAAGGTTCCTGAAGCGACACCTTCCCAGACGCTGAAGAGGGCCTTTAGCATCGCTGCTGCCCAACTTTCCAATCGCAATCCTATTTTTGCACCACACACTTCACCCTTCAAGGTGTGTGTGGCATATGTTAAGGTGAGAGGGAGGCAAGCAATCACAGATTTGTGGGACATCCATCATCCAGCATGCTTGAAATGGGCAAACGTCTTCCACATAACATGTCAGTAAGCTATGAGACTATGGGCTTTAAAACAAAAAAAAATCTGTAAGTTCCACTTTTAATTGCAAATTTATGGGAAGCAGCTGCGAAGTTAACTTAACCTCTTCCACAGAATGTCATCCCCAGGCTGAAAAGTTGGCAAAGGTGATAACAGTTGCAGCAGGGAGGACAGATGAGAAAATAAATGTTTGAAGCATCTTTTTCATTGTATCCCCCATAGTGCACACAGAACACTCCGCTGTCTGAGGTCACAGCCACCGCTGAGAGCACACCTGGCAGCACAGACGCACTCATTTCTCAAGAGTGGAGAGGTGTGTGTGTGAGAGAGAGTGTGTGTGCTCTGAAGGAAAAAGATAGTGAGAAAGCCACTGAGGAACTTATGTGAGTGTTGACGTGGGACGAAGGTGAGATAAAAGGTGACTAACAGAGACTCCATGTGGGCACAGGAGCTTGCGTGCACGTGTGCTTAACATTTAGATATAAAACGAGTGGAGATTCAGAATTAGATTAGGAGGAAAATGCTGGCTGACAGAAAAGGAGAAACACGGAAAAAAGGGGGACGTCGCTTTACTTTCATACAAATGTGTCATTTTTCTGGCTCCTTCCTCGGATAAATAAATGCTTTTCAAAATACACGCAGATTTAGAGGCTGTGAATGCTCCGAGGACCAGCACACTTGCATTTCTGACTGCTTTTCTGTGTCAAACCTTGTAAAACATACCATTCAGACTCTTGCTAACGATGCGGGGGTGGGGTGGGGTTGTGCATCCTTTATGCAGTCAAACTAGCAAAATTTGGCTTGCCTAAAAAGTTTTGTGGACTTCTAATCATCAAAATAAGCCCTTTGTGTTGTTAGTGTTCCTTTCAGAAGCTAACATGAACATTACCTGTCCATTCTCAGGTTTAATCTTGAAACACGATGCTGGGTCAGCAGTGCATGCACACACACACACACACACACACACACCACACACACACCACACACACACACACACACACACACACACACACACACACGTGCGAGAACATGTATAGGCTACCAAGCGAAACAATTCAATTGAATTTAAACGGACCAGATGTATTCAGGTTAGTTAAATTAGAAATGCTGAGATAGGGTTATCGATCTAAAGGGGTCTGCAGATTGCCGGTGTGTTTATGTTCACACCAGCTACACGACCACCAAAATTCCTGCATGATTCCTCCCTCATGGTCAAATTCTGCTGCTGTTTTTGTGTATTTTCTCACCACTCTGTTCAGGGTCTAAATCAGGAAGCACTTTCTGTTGAACTCACAGCTGACATAAGCAGTGGGCAAGTGTGACAAGGCCCGGATCAGCACCGTGTGGCACTCCACTGCCGCGCTAGGTCAGGCGTCACAGATGTTGCAGGACGTTTTAATGGAAACTGCTAAATCATTTAGAAGGACACATTCCAGGAGCTGCGATGGTCTCCGTTTTCTACTCTGAACACAAAAAGAGGTGAGGAGTCAAATAGCGCCGACGGAGACACCTTGACATTTAATCAAAGCTGGTTAAACACGATGACGTTTCTCACTGAGCACAAAGCAGAAAAATTGATTTTTCAGGGCTTCTGTAATTAAACGTTTACATTATCTCAAATAAAAAGCGTTGAAATAAAGTAGAATCCACTTTCCAGTGTTCTAAGCATTGACAAACACGGGCCTGTCAGTCCAGCCCGGTTTGGTGGGGAGTGCTGATTATCTGATGACCTGCGTTGTTGCAGCCGTGGCGGTTCTGAGGCTTCACACTTGTTCTCATTCATAATGAATACAGACAAAGCTGCAATATTAATAAGCTTCCCAGCCTCAGGCCCTGGATTTATTTAAGGACTCAGATTATGAGGACAGTGGAGGTGTCAGGATCAGTGTGTGAGTGTGTAGTCTCATTTTCATGCACATTTATTTTTTAAATGTCACAGATTTGATCCTGGGAATGCAATAGACCTGAAAACAACAGTAGTTACTACCTGCCCGTCTCTTCCCAGCACGTATTTTAAAAAGCCCAGTGGATGTGATTAAACGGTGCCATAGGTAATGATCAAAAAATGATCACGCTTCATTTACCGGACTCAAAATGCACCCCACAAAGGTCAAGAAGGGCTTTAATAAGCAAACAGGTCGGTACACAGAAGGTCAGGCAGCAACAGCAGAAGTACAAAATCAGCAGACAACGATGTGTCAGTTTTACAGGTGAAAAAACCCCACTCAAGATCGGGTGCAAAAACACAGCTTGAACAAGATGAACGCGCAACAACTGCGACAAAGACTGGAGCTGGAATAGGAGACGGGGTGGAGGCAATGAGACGCAGGTGCAACGAATCAGGGGCGTGGCAACTGATCACAAAGGAGGGAATCCAGGACAGGAAGTTACAGACAAGAGCGAAGGAAAACACAACATGAACAGACCGAACTAGAAAAACATGGAAACAGCATCGCATGGCATGATAACAGTGGTCCTTCCATGGTTAATCAGTCACTGTGCGACCACAATCGGCCCCTAGGAAAAACAGTCAATCGCCGTTTGCCAGCCACACGAGCAGCAATGATGATGAAGCCTATTAGACGAGGGGCTGTGAGCAGTTAAGGGAGTGAAGAAGTGTGTTTAACTGAAGATGATGCAGCTAATGTGTTGAAGTGATGCAGCCCATCTTATCTTGATTAAAATCTGTCTGTTCTTCAGAAGGCACTTGAGGAAAAAATTGTCAAGAAGCCACAATTAGCAAATTAAAAAAAATCGGTTACGGTTTAATAGAACAGTTATCCTCTAAATTTCAACTCAATTAGTCTTAATGGATAATAGAAAACAAATAAAACTGTTGATAGTCTTGGCTCGCACCATTTAAGTTCGATTGTAGCCTGTTAAGAAACAAAAAATGTCCTAGAGTTGCATAATGAGGATTTCCGTTGGCTGATACGGATAAAATCATTTTATCATTTTTCCGAATTTTAAATAAAACAAAGCTTACATTCCTTCCTAACTTTGTTTTTTTTTTCCCCGGTGACTTTTAAGATGAGATGTATTAAAACTGGAGTTTCCCCCCCATTTTTCAACACATAGCATGCAAATTGCAAGCATTTTATTCTCTGCGGAGACAGCCCTAATTAATAAATCAATTCATCAGCAATCAGCTGATGAGGTCTGACTTTTGTTGTGAATCGTAAATATAATAATTAATTCCATTTGAAAAGACAGAAGGCAGAGAAGGATAGAATATAATTTTTTGTTCTCACTTTGATGAAGCAGAACTTCAGATGTTGTGCGCATTTCACACAAGGGGAACTTGGGAATTACGAATCATAGAACAAGAGTCCTCTCACGAAATCCTCAATTCCACTAAGGGCGATGTCAAACCCAGTTAATGGAATTCAAAAGCATCTATGCACGTGAACAGTTTTACAAGGTTTAAATAAATCGCAGCTGGTAAAACCCTGGACGGCGCGTCAGCGCCAACAAACGCACCGAACATATGAAATCTGTTTCTCAGATAAATTACGCGCGTACTGACTTAGAATTAATTTACATTCTAAACCATTCTCTTCCGTTCCTGGGCGTCAAGTCTCGACTTGATTCAGAGTAGCATAGGTAGGCGGCTGTGCCAGGAAGAAGTATTGGTTCCAGAGATTAGCCTGAAAACAGAGTTGATGTCATGGCAGTTTAATTCACAGTGGCCCTTTGTTGAGGGAAGGATTACAAGGGACTACGCTGAAATGTTACAAATGCTTAACTCAGGGTATTACGGAGCTACAACCCACGTGTAACAATTACGAGATGTTCCTGTGGAGGTGGCACATAAAGAACGACGGATGAAGGGAAATATGGAACTTGTCGTTACTAAAGATCCATCAAGGTATTTTTTTTCTTAAAAACTATTTATTCTCAATCAGGGTCAGAGGGCTGAAAAAGTTTAGGGCTGCTGGACTATAGAACGGACCAAGGTCACTAGTTCCAAGCTGTCCTCGAGTAAGACACTAAACCCTCAAAGATTTCCTCTTCCTGGGCTGCATAAGTCAGAGACAGAGAAGAAAAGTCCAGAAGTTACAGCTCATGTGCCCTTCATGGGGTGAGAGGTTGGACAGCAGAATCCATTTGTCCTCGATTGCGACTGCTGTATCCCTTAACGGGGTCACAGGGGCGCTGGAGCCTATCCTACCTGCCATAGGGTGTGAGGTGGAGAACACCCTGGATGAGTCGCCAGCTCATCGCAGGGCAAACATTCAGAATAACACAGCCATTCACACTCACACCTATGGTCACCGATCCCTCCCAATACAGTTCTTTGGGTTTTGGGCGTATCTGGGGTGAACATGCAAACACCACATAATAAAGCCCCCAGGGATCTGGATCTGGACCTCGTTATGATAGGTTAGGCGTCACCTGAGGTCCTTCAGGTAGGTGCAGAAGCTTCCCAATGTTTAAAGGAAGCCAATTTCATGTTTATGAAGGTATCTCGACGTCTTAAGCGAGCCCAGTCAGCGCCTGACTGAGGTCTCTCCCCTGCAGATCGATGCCGGTTGAAGAATTCATTATCCAAGACAAATCCATACACTCCTCTGCCACATCTCTAGACATTTCTCTCATCCCTCCTTCTCTCTGTGTTTTAATTGGCTTTCAGTTATCAGTCTTCTTGGCTATGCCCCGTTCCGATATCCACTCCGTCGTTCCAGTCTAATGACACAAAGGCTAATTTTATACCCACCAGTCGCTCGGTGTAATTACTGACTGTCCAGTCTCTTCTGGTTTAATCAATAACAATCGCACGGCGACGGTGAGAAGCTTTGTGGAAACATTTCCACTCTGCACTTGATCTGGAGGAAGAAATGCCATTTTTCATGTCATGCGTGGGGGAGAGTTAGGACAACCCAAAAGGCAGCTAATTAATTTGTCACCATTGGGAAATTGGTACAATATGTCACAATGTCACCTGCAAGACGCCTTTGAAAAGTATGGACAATTCGAGTGAATTGCGGCCAAGGTTCTGTTTTTAAATTCAACAAGGAAACGCCTCATTTAGACTGTTGCCTTGGAAGACGTGGCACTATTTAGCTGTACTTCCTGTGCTTCTTGAACTCCAAATATGTCAAATTGGGTCAGAAGCCTCTCTCACCTCTTCAGGGAACTGTGACGAGTACGGTAGGGGTGAGTTTGGAGCTGTGGGTCGGCTTTCGACTGAAAGCAAGTATTATAAACTAGCATTCTTCAAATTTCCACTTTTGATTCACGGCTAGCACTGAAGCTATCACTTACATTTCGATGATTTAGGTCTGCTTAATAATTCTGGGGTTTCGATTGTGTGATTTCATACATGTTTTCATTGATTTACCTCATTGTAAGGCTTTATCGAGAGCGAAATGGCAGAAAGGCAAAAAGAACCCCTCGTTTTCATAAATGATTTATTTCATCCTAAATAGACTATCTGTGTGTGCCTTGGCTCCATTGGTGGACAGGGTCATTATTCAGTAAGTAATCCCTAACAAACTGGGAGTGAGAAGTGGCAAGCAGGGATAAAATAGATTCATCAAGCAGCGAGATGGAGCACCAACCGTGAAGTGTAACAGCCTCTAGCCATCTGCTGATTATGCTCTGAGTGAATATTTGACCTATATTTCCTAATTCAAAATGCATTCCTGTATGCTTAGATTCCAAACATTGACTGCTCGCCAACCAGAGAGGGTTGTTATAAGGACTGTGTGTCATCTGTAATATGAAACAGTAGCCACATCTGCAGCATGTGGTAACCACCTGCAGAGCCACGCGTGGCCTCATTTGGATTTTTCCCCGCTTCTGAAGTTTAAACTCTCATCATGTTTAAAGCCCCCCACATGTGTGAACCGATTGGAGACAACCAATCGACACATTCAATTGAAGCACAGCTCTAATCTGGAGACCTATGGGAGGCGGCAGGCCGGGCGTCACTGGGAACTGATGGTGGAACTGAGTGACTGTGGCAGCTCTAATGGTAATTGAGAGGTAATTAAAGAGAAAAGACTCTTTAGGCTCTCCATCCGCTGAATGGTGTTGAATGGTGTGGAGGCCTCCCCGCTGCCTTATTTATCCTAATCTGCTTAGCAGAACAGTCAGGCAGGACAAACAAGCCTCTCATCCTCCAGCTCTCTTCTTGCTTGATTTTCATATTTTTTGAACCTTTTATTCTATTTACTCTCCATTCCCGTAGAGCCCCAATCCAAGGTCATCAGAAACGGCTGTTTCTTGCACAATCATCCACATCAAGGATCGCACCCTTCTGAGCGCGTTTAACAGGAAACAGCAGTGTGAGAGTACAGATGATGACACTGAAGAGCTGTGACAGATATCGTTGCAGTCAACGGGGAAGGTTTTTCTTTTAAATCAAGGAACCTGGAAGTGTTGCCAGGTCAAGTTTTGATACGAAGCAGAACTGGAAATGAAAAAAAAACATTGGCAACAAATGGCATCTTCCAAAAAGCAATCGCAACCCCAACAGCCCCAGATACTGAGACCTTTCAACCCTGGATAGTAAAAAAAAAAGACACACATATTTATAAATAATTGTATTTCTATCATAACTGTTTTTCTGTGTTCCACTTCTTTTGCCCCATTTTCACATTTTCTACACGTTAGATCTGAATCTCTATTTTGTTGCTTTTTCCAGTTTATTGATGGATGGCTACATCTCATCTTGTTGTCTCTGTCCTTAAATTTTCATTCTGCTTTTCTTCTGTAAAACATATATCATATAATTTCAGGAGTCACCTTATAACACCAGCAGCATCATTTTGCTATTAATACTTCTTTGAATTGGGGGGAAAAAACCCAAGTCGAATAAAAAGCAGGTGAACCATTTCATTATAGGGTGTTGACAGATGAAGCAATTGCACTGTCCACAGCCAAAAAACACAGATTTCCTCGCTCTATTTGTGCACGATGGAGGGAAACGTTTACAATAATTCCGCCAGTTAAATCAGAAATATGCCGCTGCTCGGCCGCTTCCGCACAAGCTCAAACACAAAAAGAGTCAGACCTCTGTGGTGTACAGAGTTAATTAATTAGTTTTGCAAGACAGCAACAACATGTCAAGACCCTGGCAGGGATACAAACCAGAACACGGCCAATATCGATAATTGGCTGCAACAGGTGACAGAGAAAAATGAAAGCCAGAATAGAGGAGAGAAAAATACAGAAGTACAAGACATGGACAAAACTGCAGGGCGTGATGTGCAAACAGAACCAATTTGTTGCAGAAAGTAATTTGTATCACTCATGACTAGCGGCATTTCCTGAAACAGAGAACAGAGATGGCCATGTACCCCAATTTATCACTTCACCAGCCGCCTCCTTCTGGTGTCTCCGGCATGTCTCGCAGGAAACGTGTTTGTATTCTACAGGCGTACAGTCGGGCAAAACATCTTTGGTTCTGTCAACTGAAATGAATTTTTAGAAAACATCCATATTTATTATTTTACAATTTAATTCACAGTGCTCGATTCACATTGGCTCACTTTAAGTCCCACTCTTGGTCTAGTGTGGTTGCCTCAGGGACAAAAAGCGTGCGGGATTGATTTCCCTTGCGTACAACATGTCCGAATGTCCTACGATTGTGGCCACAGCTCCTGAACGTGCATCTGCTTTATCTTGTTAATCCAAATGAGCCTGCTAGCCTTAGCTGCTATTATAGGAATACGAGAGTAAGTGGGTGTACACTACTTGTAACCTATATCAGGTCAGACCCTCGCTGTGGCTGCAACCTCGCTTGGTGAGATAACATTTCTCTTCAATGTACATTCATTCATCCAGTTGCCTCATGGACCACGGTCCTTTGAGTCTGGTTGCTGCTAAGAGAGGAAATACCAGTGAGGACTTATAAAGGAAAAAAAAAGCTCACGACATGCTGTGACAACTTGTATATGTGCAGTCTGGTGTGCAGACTTCTGACAATGGTTGCCCCACAGTTGAAGTGGAAAAAAATGACCGGCTAGCTCACATCTCGATGCTAGCACAGAGGCTGTCCATGTAGCATATATATTTTAAACATATGAGGAGAAAAAAAGCAAATACAAGAACCACAGTGAATTTATCAGATTGATGTTTTCTGCATTATACTGATAATAGAACATTTCTCATCAGACTTATCAGCTACCACATCATAGCTTAATACACTAGCTTCTGAACATGTGCAGATATCAGATTGGGGGCATTCATTTGGAAAATGACTGTCTTAATCTATATTTCATCAACTAGACTTGAGATATTAATAGTAGATGTTCTTATTAAGCCTTAATACTCATCAGCACCCCTGATATGAAATGCAAGGCTTGATCTGTGAATCACAGAGAATTCTTTAGATCCAAAGGAAACATCTCAGAATCCAAAGAAGGCATCTGCTCTGATTTATTCCACCATGTTCCTTTTTGTCTTTATTTTGGCCTTCAAAGAGAGGTAACTATGTTCAGCTGCTGCATGCTGTTTTTATGTCTTTGTTAGCACGCACTGGGACACATAAATAAAGCTATTAGGCCGTGGAAATCTTTCAAACTGCACGACTGCAGCATGAGGGGAGTAACCACAGATGTCTCTCACATCCAGGCCTAAAGGTATATTGTAGTCCTGACTCTTCAAACCTGGCTCAAACTGATAAAGTAAGAAGAGTGACTCAATTGTTGAATTGGCTACAGGAGTTTTAAAGTAGCACAGCTGATGAATTGTCCCAAACTGAAAGTTATACTGTTGATATCAACTTTTACAGAGCACCAAGACAACATGGACTCAAAAAATGCATCAAAAATCGATGAATACACGGGTCACAGATTTAAACCCTTCTAGAAGCTCCACAGTGAAGCTAAACACAATTACTCAGCCTTGTGTGTTGTGTATAACTTTGCAACCCCGCCAACTTCATCCTGCCCCTTTCTTCGATCGCTCCCTCAGCCCCATCCTGGGCTTATCTGCGGTCACGCCTCTCCTCCAACTTCTGCCTTTATCTTCTTCGCCGAGTGTTTGTCATGCATCTCTAGACCCCTCAACGATACGAAGCTGCACTCTCCAATCGACTCACATGCGCGGATAACGCCGGCCGGTGGCCATCTCAGCAGATAAATGTTTAGTTCCTATGTTCGCCCCCTCAAATCCCCCCACCGCAGCAATACATTCATGCCTGTGTAGTTTATGCATCCATGCGCCACTTATCACCCTCTGTTAGGACTTAAGCTGATATGGAATCCTGATGACTAAGCAGCATTTTAAGGAAGGACACCAGGGTGGCAACAGCAACAGAGTTGGAGATGGTGTTGTTGATGTTGAACAAAACCACTCCAATGCTCCATCAACGATGGACACACACACAAAAACTTTTTGTGCCTGTTTTAATCTGACAAAAAAATTGAGGACCCCAGGTTTATGGAGGTATTACAGGTGTAACACAGATATAAAAGTTGACTGCGGGTACAACAATCCCACAGTCAATAACAAATGCAAAAATGGTATTGGGCACTCTCAGTTGCCACTAGGTGTGTGTGTGTGAGTGAATGGTGTGTGTCCTGTGATGGATTGGAGACCTGTCCTGTACGTTTTGCTGCCTCCCACCCAGTGACTGCTGGAAAGACTCCAGTACTGCCTGTGAACCAAATTGAAATAAGTGGCTGTTAACACAAAATGGATGATGCCGTATTTCACTAAAACATCTCGACACATGCTTCTTGTCAGTGTAATCAACGTAAGTTATTACAAACAGCTTGCTTACTCCGTCTTAAACAGCCGTGCCACAAATGCAGGATTTATTATTTTTTTAAGAACTTCATTTTACAATTACCAAGCAATGCTGAGACCATGTAAAGAAAAAGGAAAATTTGTTTGCATTTTCCTTTACATTCCAGAGTTTAAACATGGCTGTGAATGCAACCCTTTATGCGGTGTCTTTCTAACAGCTGCAGTAGTAAATGGCGCGGCTGCAGCCAGCAGTGTGTTATCTCGTTGGGGCCAAATAGTTATGCATCCTGGATGTATGATGACAACTGCTAGGTACACCAAGCTGATGATTCCATTTTAAAACTGAATAAACCAATGTAAACCTTGAAGTTGGATCTTAATTAGTCCGTCAAATCTCTGCAGTCTGAACATACACAGAAGGGAATAGAACTGTGGAATAGACCTAAAGAGCTATGCTGAGTTATATCTGCTGACTGAAGGCCAAACTGAGGATATACTGTATATTAGTATTTCATGAAATAAAATATTAAAGTAAGACTTCCTAATAAAGGGAACGCACCAGCTGAAGCAACGGCCTTGCAAGGACAGGATGATACATGACTCAACCGCCTCCTTCCTACACAAAAAGATAAGAATCTGATGACACGTGTGGCCGCAAAGGGTAAATTGGAAAATGGCAAGTGCAAAGTGAAGAAATTCAAAATAGCTGGTGGCTTTGCTTGAGATAGATATTATTTATGTTGCCAGTGTATATTGTATCAACATTTCTGTGGTTACACAATAGAATCCCCCTTTTTAATCTGAAAAACAACCATTTCATATCCTGCACGAAGCAATATTAACCAAAATAGCATTAGTAACATTGCTCTCATAAACCCACTACACCCTGTTGAATAGAAAGCTTCACTGTAATTTGAATATGTGTACCTTGATCATGGAACACCTTCCAGTACATTAGAAGAGGCGATAAAATTGAGAACTTCAGAACAGACCTTAAATTAGCTTTTCCAAAGGCGCTATTCCAAACTTTCCTCGGTTGTTTTCTATTCTCCAGAGATAATAGACCTGTCGCCGCAGTAATAATGATGAATCTCCTGCATCTACCCAGTGCGGGACCGGCAGACAGGGGCATGTTCCTGTGAGGCCCCTGAATTTGGATGCTAGCGTTTGTGTCATGGGAAAACTGGGCTTAAATCTGGCAGGGTGAACTTTAGGATTACGACCGTGGCATGGACTTATAAATCAAATATGCAACTTGAAGCTTGCTCTCTGACTTTGGCGTGAAATATTAGCTACTTAGGAACATGCTGGAATGTGGGAACTTTGCACTAAAACAATCCATTTAAAATTCAAGAAGTAACATTTTGCACGGTTAAGTTGAAGCACTTTATCTTCAAAATCACCATGGCAACAGTGTTTGAGTGGTACCAGTCATGCCCCATCCTCCCCTGTCCCAGCAGCACAACATTTAATTACACCTCTCTGTTTTAATAGCTTCTGGATAATGTATTTGAGAGTGCAATTATTCCATCTTGACAACATCGCAATTCATTTAGGCTTTTTTTTATTAGAGCAGTGGTATTCTTCATTTTTGAGGAAGCACTGGAGAGTGGGAAAAAATAATCTTTAATAAGCAGATCTCAGATAAGAGTGGCACAGCAGTCTCATACACACCCGACGGAGGGAAAACAGCTTTTCACATGGCTTCCATTGCAGATTCATGCCTCCCCTGCTGCGGTAAACTGTCGCAGGGGTCGGTGGTTTATGCCTCAAAAACAAACAGTTGATCTTTGAGAGTTGCTTTGCCTCTGTGGTTTTACGACTGAAGTGTTCAGAGGAGGCGAAGCCGAGGGGCGAAGGTGAAAGGGAAGTGGTTTAGAGTGCAACTTAATATTCACTCAGAGTACGGTCTTTCTTTCTGATGTGAAAGTTTAACATCAGAAACATTAAGTTTGTTTTCCTAAAATTATTCCATCTTTCCTTAGAATATGAGCAACTCTGCCCGGTGAAGAATATACATACAACAACATCAATATTTGATTAAATGTGGTCACTTTAACCTCAGCTATGAGCCTCTAGCTGTATTTTTTATCTGCTTTCCTTGAAAAACTACACTCAAACCTGCCACAAAACCTGAGATTAGATGCAGGAACTGGTTAAGAAAGGGAAGGTGGCTCCTTCATGTCCATGACCAAAAGGTTGTGATTGCATTTTTTAAGCAGAGGAGAAATGGATAAAAGAAATGAACAAAAATAATGCACACCAAAATAAAGGAGCAGTGACCCATGAAGATTAATTGTGTCTGTGGTCACTACCCAACATCCAACAGAAATGAGAGCAAAGACGACATTTTCACTATAGATACCAACAATGGAGAGATGCAATCCTGAGTTATATTCCAACGAAGATCAACATCTGTGCGGACAAACTCCTCGACATTATGCTTTGGAAGCTGGGCTACTTTTGGATTTCCTGTTTTGCAACATATGAATGAGACAGGAGGCGGCATGTTGTCCTGGCCTCACAACCACATTGCTCCGTGGTATGTTAAGGATTCAGACTGGCACGCGTGCTGGGAATGTGGAGAACATCTCCTGAGTGTCAGAACTCATGGCACTTGGCTGATATCTTTTGACTCCTGCTTCTTTATTCCTCACATCATTGTGCCTGTTCTCCTCTGCTTCCCGTAGCCTTACCCCTCCTCCGTAGTTTGCTCCGTTAAACACGGCTATAATGCGCTGACCCGGAGCAGATGCAGTTGACCTATATACAGTCAGCTGTGACTGAGCAGCTCCCATCTGCAGGAGCGATCTGATACTTTTGTACGCTCACTATTGTTGCTTTGATGAAGCTTCACACTTTGGACAGTGAACTGCAGTTCAACTCCCAGAATTTGCTTTTTTTGGCCGCCTTAAGGGCCAATGCTAAGTAGCTTAGGGGCTCGACCTTTCTGGCAGGCAGCGCACTGTCTCGTCTGTTTACCTTTTCTTGCTCCTCCGTCAGTGTTCACCACAATCCAGCGCGTGTTGATTGTGACACCATCTGGCAGAAACCCCAGGGCAATGTGTCACTGGAGGTCTCTGGTGCTGACCTTTACAGCGGAATTATACGAATGAAGATATTTGGCCTCAGAATGAATCGGAATGACTGTGGCGTATTTAGCGAGTAATGAGAAAGGGCACTTCTTACTCAAACAAGCTTTCACAGAGTTTTCAGATACCGCTGCAGTGAACGTGACCACTCAGGTCTCTAGGCTAAACCAAAAGTAAACACTGTTAAATATTTACCAACTACAGTTCTCCGTAGGCCACTCTGGAGATTAAGCCAAAAAACACCTCTGACAGACTCCACGTGAAAGTTGTCCTCCTTGAAGCTTTTCCGACTTAATGTAGCAGCAGGTATGGTGGGAATTTCACAGGCCTGTATATTCTGCGTTGTGAACGCTGAAGCGTGACCTCGGCTGGCGATAGGATCTGTGTGTACTTGCTGGGTAATTGGGCTCTGGGGCTACAGGCAGAAGGAGCGGGAAGAATGAAGGTGCACCTTGTCAGAAAATGTGGAAGACCAGAAGACAAGAGAGGAGCAATGGCCGAGACAAGTAATTTTGAAAAATGTTGATACCTTGACAGAATGTCAGGCTGAGACAGGTGAGTGAAAGGATGAGAACAGTGCGTTAGAGTAGCAAGCTGTGACGGAGAGAAGAGAAAAGAAAAGAGGAAAATAGCATTGAAAGTAGTTTTAAAGTAGACATCTAACCAGCGACTCATCTGAAAGAGTTGCCACAATTTTACTACTTTTAACACGTTTTTTAGCGTTTTTGATGCGGTAGATCGGGACCATTCCCAACAGTCATGCATTCTGGCAGAACCAGAGACTAAAGACTGTAAGCTACAGTAAGCAGAGTCCATGTCAGTGCGTTAACCCATCTTCAAGCTAGCCTGGTTTTGGTTTTGAATGTTCATTGAGATTCTGATCATTCCTCTCTCCCCCATCTGTCCTGTGGTGTATGTACTCCTGAGAAGGTCTACGTGTAATATATGTGTTGCGGGGACAGGCTCTGGGGGAGAGGGGTAGCTGCATTTACAGCTTTTCTCAGGACTCGTTTAGAGTGGAGTTTCACTTCCAATCTAATCTCCATCTCGCACCACTGAGGTGGCAACCGCCCACATAATCTTGCAGAGCTGCAGTGCCCATGTGGTCCAAAGGGAATGCTCCTTGTTTGATTACAGATGGGCCAATCTTGGACTCTATCTGGATCCAGGAATGCCGACTCAAGGGTTGAAATTCTAATTGAAAACTGGGCCGTTAAGTTGCCGTGTTTAAACGTTATGAAATGATTACGGGTTTTTGAGATGTTTATTGGTTGCTATCTATGCCAGGCTGGGGGAAAAACACAGGTGCAGACTATTCAACGGATGACAAAAAACAAGTAAATACAAAGTGATCCAAGTGGAACACGTTCAGGTGGGCAAGCATCCAACCACAGTCTCCAACTGGATATTTTATCACTGTGAAACCCATTGGCCAATATGTTTCTTGGAATGATTCCAAACCTGATATTCTGACAGGAAGGTGGTCTGAGGGCTCCTATTCGCTGCTATTTAGATAGCATTCTGCCTGGCAGGTCTGGCCTTCTCACCCCTCCCGAGGCTTGACTGTCAAGACCAGCTCACCTGCAGCCAGAGGGGGCTGAAGTCAGGCACATGCTGGAGAACAGAGGACAGGGAGCATAAGCGGGGAGTATAGTGGTGGTCGTTATGGATGCTGCTCAGGTTTGCAATCGGTGCAGGGAGGGGCCACTTTGGAATGACAGAGCATTTGGCCAATCTGGCAGGAAGGCCGACCCAAATGTGT
Source organism: Takifugu flavidus (assembly GCF_003711565.1). NCBI lineage: Eukaryota > Metazoa > Chordata > Actinopteri > Tetraodontiformes > Tetraodontidae > Takifugu > Takifugu flavidus. The sequence goes on along the minus strand of NC_079526.1, from coordinate 10,815,988 downwards.
GGACAGGATGGCTGCAGAGGGAGGATGCAGGTGATGGATGGACATTGTTAGACGCAGTAATTGTGTTCAGGTAATTGACCTCCCCCCTTTTCTCACTGCCCTCCCAAAGAGCCAAACACTCTTTCACATTTTCACATGCATGACAGAAAAAAGAAAGAGAGAAACTATAGAAACGAGACATGGACGATGTCCTAATTTGCATGTTACTGGAACTGCTGCTTTCATCACCTAGAAGCATTTACCTAGAAGCATGTATGATATAATGTATGCGTTTGTTCTTTCAGTCCTCTCTTCCCTTCCCCTCAGTGAGGGGGGTTTGGTCACCCTTTTTGGACTGGGAGTTTTTCAAGCAATTTTTCCTGTGTGTCTCTGTTCAATAATGACTACAAATGCCCCAAAACAAAGCTGGAACGAGCACTATGTCCTCTGCCACTGTTGCAAACCATCAAGTGATTTTTATTGTATCTAAATAGGTGCAAAAACAAAACAAAAAAGAACATTAGCTAATGTTACTCTCGATTCAAATACAAATGCCTACTTGAGGTGTAATAAACAGGAGGACTGTTCTTGCTTGGTACTGAGGAGGTAATGATGCGCTTCATTCTTCATGCATCAGCGGGTTATGGCGGCATTCATCACCAGTCCCAGACACTTTGCTAATAATCAGATGGGTATATCTCAGTCTGCATCCTCTGATTTATAACAACCCGCGCTTCGGGGTGACACGTTTTTAAACGGAAGCGGGCGGCGTAAATCTCAACGCGGCAGAGTGTTGAGTTGACAGGTTCATGCTGAGAAATGCGAGCCGGGAGATCCACTTCCATCTGCAACGCACATTTGTCTGGCATTAATTGCGGCGCATATGTCGTAATTGTTTTTTACCGCTACTTTAGAGTGGTATCAATATTTAGCAGTTTGGCATAAATAACAGGTACATTATTGGATTTCTGCAGGAATAAAACTCCCTTGAAGCACATTATGGGACAGTAATCTTGCCCTCCTGTGACATGCTGAGGTTTGCCTAAGCACGTCCAGTCGTTTTGTAGGCTACGGGTCAACCACAGATGACATCATTATGTTGATGCTAAACATGCCACTCAGGAGATGAGTTTTTTTTTTTTTTATAGTCTCCTTTCCGTTTGACCACAGAGGTCCAAGCAGTTTTGAAGGCCAAGGTCTCCCCCTTAACACAGACCATAAAGTGCACTTCTCCAAATTTACAATTCAGGGGTCTGGTGAAATTGATCCGTGTTGACCTCTCCTCTTCCAATCAGAATGAAGGCTTGCTAGACCCCCCTCCCTGCCTGCTTCATGGAATGTGCAGTCTCCTATGATTAGGACATATGTTATGATACTAACTTTCATCAAGTCCATCCAAAATGTATTAAAAAATGTAGATATGATTTAAACATAGATACAGGATAAGTCAATACAAGTTTCCCTCAGCCCTGAAGGTCAATGACATACAGCACTTGGTTTTCAGAGGAGCAGTGAGGCCATGTCTCAAGGGTTCTATTATGGCACGAAGCTTAAACAATTATAGCAGTATTATAACCTGCTCCATGGCCTTTACACCACTGCCTTAACCCAAAAAATGAGCTGCGCTGGACTTCTGAAGTGACAAACGCCTCCTTCGCCGTCTTCACCGATTGAATTGACCCTGGGCGAGGCGGAGCAGATGGAAATATCACTCAGCTGAATTGAAACGTGATTAACCTCAAATCAGGAGGAGCTTGGTTGTAATCAAAGACAGATAAATCGGGATTCTCCAAGGTCAGCGATGGTCGAATTCCTCATTTTAACGCCATCCTTTAATGGTCTGACATTGAACTTTGCGTATTGCCGCCGTGCCTCCGCCGTTTTACTGGGCGACATTGCAGAATCTCTAAATGAGGTTACATTAAGGATGCCAGGACAGATTTTCACCGACAAAGTTAAATTCAAAAAGCAGATTCTTATAATTGGCTTCTTTGCATTCCTGCCATTGACTGGAATCCAATCTCTGCCCCTGCCACACATCTTTTCTCTATCCAAGGAGTATTAAATAGAAATCAGGGCTTGGTTGCAGTTCCTGTAATGATCATTTGGGCCGGCTAATACATGACAGTTTATCCTGGCAGGCTGCCACAATGGACTTCCTTTCAACTGACATTGCTGCGACTCCATTAGCTAAAGTGTTGGAAGTAAATGATGGCCGGCAACGCTTGGCAGAGTCAGAGCCCCTTCAGATCAGCTGGCCTCTATCGACTCAATGACAGCGTAAAGAGTGGAACGGGGAGCAGGCTCCCCAGGTGTGTTTTATCCCTGCATGCCCCACTCAAAGACTGCATTTTGAGATGCCTGAGCAACTTTTTGGAGGTTTAAATTCAGTAACTAAATGCATTTCACCTCCGTGCTCGACTTAAAATCAATTCTTTTGTTTCGGTAAATTACTGGTCCGGGGAATAATAAAATGGGGATCTTAGAGAAATAAATGGTGCAGAGAGAGGAGCCAGTGTGTGTCTTCATCTGCCGTGGCTGCCTCCTGAATAAAGACAATGACGTCATTGTTGATCACACCACAAACCGCTGTGGCCAGGGACCAGTAGCCGATGTATCGGCCGCTCATTCAATACGTGAGCTTTGTGGAGTGCACCCACGTTCAATCAATCATGTAATAGCTGGACTCTTTACAAGCAGTGCTAATGAGATAGTTCACATTTTTGGTATCATGAAAGCATAAAAGAAACAGTGAGAATCTCAAAATTCAAAATCAAGTTTAAGGGAAATTGTCACCGCTATTACAAGGAGAAACAAAGTGTACATCCGTCTAAAAAACCCTTTAAAGTGAGGTAGCAAATGCCAGAAATGGGAAAAAAAGGAAGAAGGCGTGTCGCAGCGAGTGTAGAATAAACTCTGGCTGTTTTGGGCTACCTGAGGTAATTAACTCTGCTAATTTAAATGTACATGCTTTGAACAAGAAACAACACACCAGAAGGGAAATTAGTTTGACTATCGAGACTTTTGGTTGGGAAGTTGTTCTCTAGTTTAGTTGCCTAGCAACAATTATGAGAAAGGTCCAGCACTTTTAACTACAGGATGCAAAAAAACAAAATACAGAGGTATCTTAGGTTGGTAAACACAATATTATATTATTATATCGCCAATAACCGTGAAAACCCAGTCAGGCATGCAAACACCTTATTGGGCTGCAGTAACATCTCTCACATGCTCTTTATGTACTTTTAATGTAAAGAAAATTAGCGCAGCATGGCTCACAACACAGCATGCCTCCTGTTAGTGACAGATGGTGTTCGTATATAGCGTGGCTATAAAGTTATGACAGTTAGTGAAAATATAAAGCAAGTGACTGTACAAACAGGCATCCCCTTTAAGTCTTTAAGTTGACTTCAGAATGGATCTCAACACATTGGAAATTAAGCCCCAGTCTTCTTTGTAAAGACATAGTTCCGTTACAAACAGATCCCTCTATCGCTCTGTTCGTTTTACCGTAATGAGCTTCACAGCGACGGATCCCACTGAGAGCCGAACCCAGGAAACTGCAATCAGAGTTTCCAAACTCAACGCCTGAAGCTTTAAACACCAGTTATATTTTACTATTCTAGCCAGAACTCAGCTGGAACCTTGTCGGTGCTATATTGCTCCTCACATATAAAGAATTATAAATTTAATTGCTTCTGCTGTAAACGGTGATTGTTCCCTCTTCAACATTCCGGTGGAGCGTCTCCTGATGGTTGATTAAATCCCTCCTCTGGTCACTCATCTGTTTACAGAGAAAAAGAGGTTCAGATAAAATCTTTATTTGCTGGAGTTGGAGAGGTAAATAATTAAAACCATAACATTGTCAGTGTCGCTGACAACACCAGCATGAATACATATCGTCAATGCCTGGGATTTTGCTATCTACAGTGATGTAAGGTTCAGGTTACTGTCTTTATGAATGTTTAGGTTCTGGTGAGATCATCGTCTGCCTTGCGGCATCATAAATAATACAAATACAACGAATGAAAAAGGCCCATTTTCTGCATGATTTCAGTCTGAAACAATCATCTATATCACATTGGTGGTGTTTCACCGCGCTCAAGACCACATTGGTCTTAATTCCTTCTTATGAAACCACATATCAGCCCGTGTCGCTTCTGCATCAGTGACGTCAATCAATTGCCCGATCTTCAGATGCTGCAGAGAGGAAATGGCTCCCGATCCAGTTCAAACAAAAATCCAATCAGCAGCGGGAACATGTCAGAGTGTCCTCGGCTCATCATAATTTGGTCAACGTGTCTTTTTGAGTTTAGTAAAGTTTTATATCACATCTTGATTTCAGGTGCTTTGATAAACAGATGATGTCATTGGATCTGCGCAGAACTCCGAAAGCACTGGCCATGTGTAAATAAATAATTAAATTCCATAGATTGTGATGGAGGTTTTAACAGAATTTGCATTTTTACTGGAACTTTTAAGGACGATTACTTTGTGAATCAGCTGTAACCTGACAACTCTTCACTCCTCGGCGTGAGGACGCTTTGACAGACAGGCAGACGATGGCGGCGGCCTCACTGAGCGGCAGGACTATCAGACGCGGCGGCTTCGGCAGCTGCTGTGGCTTCTGTACCATTTCACAGGACAAAGCCACAGACTGGGAAATAGGGTTGATACAGCTGGAACGGGAAGACTGGGATGAAATCAAAGTTTGGCAGGGCATTGCTTCCACATCACCAATGTATGGTTTAATTTTGTTTTTATGACTTCTGTGAAAGCGGCGTGCGTGTCATCCGTTTAAGGAAAAAATACCAAAAACCTTCCAGATGGATCGAGGATGAAAAGCAGCTTCAGTATGAATGCCCTGCCTGGTTTAGATTAAGACCTGACTGTACATTGTGATACAGCAGATGATGTAAGTATCATTCACAAGATTTAATAATACAGACAGCTAACAGGCGAGGGAGTTCCTGGAAATCATCAGAAAATGTTTCAACGACCTGCAACACGTATTGTGACAGAGATAAGCAGGGACATCGTTGAGGACGTGTGTCGTTCCGCTCGTTTTGTTCTCAGATAAGTGAGGTCAAAGGGAGACGGCCTTTTAAACCAGATCTGATGGATTCTTCACAAAACACTTTTTTCTGAGAAATCTGTCATTTTTTATGTGGAAACTAAACATATAAACTGTGAACTTGTTAGCAGCACCTGTCAACAGGCCTGTTTACAGAAGCAGAAATTTATTCCAAACACTCCGAGACAAAAGACAACAAACATGGAGTACAAATGTTTGTTGGGATGGCAGCGGCGTGTAGCCTGCTTTGCAGGTCTATTAGCTCCCACATTAGCACAGCTAATGCTAAGGATGCAGGCCGTGTTAAACTAGACTGGATATTTTGAAATCTGATTACTCCCACATATACACAGGCCTGCTGATGACATTTGAAAAAAATGTAAAGAACCTGCTTTTTCAACCAAACCGGGGAAATCGTAGCACTCTCAGATTCCATGAGCATCTATTTTTACTGTGTGCAGACTTTTAAGAGGAATGGAGCGGGAACACTCGTTTGGCTACGGAAGAGCAGTTCCTGAGTAATCAGAAACCACACATTTATACTCCAATAAAGACATTCATAAACTTGATTATTCCTGCTACAGGTTTAATAACCTGGAGTGCTTTCTTTACAGGTGAATGTGCTTGTGCGAACAGGTGCTTAATAAGTGTGTGTGTGTGTGTGTGTGTGTGTGTGGCGGGGAGGGGGGGGTGGAAATGCAAACCTGAGCCACTGTAAGCAGGTACAGGAGCCACAATAGGATTAGGGAGGAGATTGATCCCGGCTTTGTGCGCCGTCGCCCGGCCAGATTACTGCAGCTGCCTTTTCATTGTTCGGAAATTGGACTGAAATTTGGTTTCAATTTGCCTGAACTGCATTTCTGCACGCCTGTTTTTGTGCACGACAGCGGAGAGGCGCGGAGGGGAGAGATGGGCACAGTCGCTACAAGAGGGGATTAATCGTTTTCCCCGTGAAACTTCGGCAGCAACAGCGAAGCAGCTCGATTCCGAGACCTGATGTGACGTGCACCCCAACTGAGTTCCAGGAGACCCCGTGACATTTTCCAACGTGCAAAGCAGAGTTTGCTAATGTCCTGACATAGAACACCTGCTTTCAATCATCTCTGGTGATGCTCGGTCGGGTGACAGTTTAGCTTCAGGTTGTTTGTGTCACTTTAGGGCTCCTTTGATTATGAATTCCGTTTCTGAAAGGTTGATTACTCAAAGGCAGTTTTAATCTCTGTAGCTCGTCACAATGGAATTTGCAACGCAAATAAAAAAATCTGAAGCTCAGCGTTCCTTCGATCCTGAAGCCTGAAAGGCTTCACTCCTCTTGTTCACCTCTTTAAAGTGCACGAGAGGCACGGTGCCCCATGGCAGCACCGCACGCCGCGCATATCCATCAAGCCTGGGCCCATTTGTTATTATTTGAATTGCATGGGGCTGTAGTGACTCTGAATTGGAAATGGGAGGGTGGAGTGGAGCCGACCTCAGTCCCAGAGTTTTAGGTCCAGTTCTGCCTCAGTGATCCGGCCTGATTGGGATGCAGCGGGGTGTCTCCCTTCTCTCCCGCCCTCGCTTTCTGTCCGTGTCTCTCGTTCTGCTCAGCCTGAAACAGGAATTCTGATGAAAGACAGAGGGGGCCAAAGTCTTTATGAAGGCAGGGGGCATGTAGACACACACACACACACACACACACACGCACACGCACACACACACACACACCACACACACACACACGTGCGTGAGCTCTTTTGTGCACTGCAAACAAATGCGCATTCTCTGTGTCTGCTAACAATCCCCAGGACTTACAAAGCAGCCCCCTGCCCCCCCAGCTTTTAAAAGCTTTTATTTAGCAACTTGATCAATACTATTTAAACTGTGCAGGGGAAGATTTAAGAAAAAAAAAGTCACTTCAAAATCCAGGACCAGGACTTCTAAAGGTCAACAGAAACCATGGTAGTAGGTCAAAACAAGAAAGTATAAAAATAAAATCTCGGTCCACTGCAGCAACTCTCACCCACGTGCTCACAGAGAACTGGATGGTGGAAACTCTGACACCTGAATTAAGCGTAGCAGATGGTGTGAATGCTCTTGTGTAAAACAAGCATCACCTTTAAAGAGGCTGCTTTCAGTGCTGATAATCTCTCCGAGGATCAATATTCAACAAACGTGCACAGCTGTCCCACCAAGTGTGCATGCTCCAGTCACAATGCCCACACCGCTGATTAAGTCGGGGGATATTCCCTTCAAACCGGTGACATCTGACATCCATGTGATTCAATGGTCATTCACCTGAAAGACAATACAGGACATCAACGAGCACAACTGAGCACCACCAAGACATTAATAATGGGTGGATTCGTCACTAAATGCCACGAGGGTAACGCGCATGTCAGTTTAGTGGATGGGAGGAATGGCACCAACAGCCGTGTAACAGTAGAAAAGCAATAATCCCAGGAACGGCGGGGACTTGTCCCAGCAAATATCACATCAATAAGCCCAAAAAACCCCACATATCAATTTCTGTCATCGCTCACAGAGTCAGCCCTCGTCACTCGCAGCACCTGTTATTACATTACAGCACTTTGTTATCATCTGCTTCCTGTTTTCCCACCCTTCCCTCATATCATTGCACTCCTCGCACCGTTTTCATTATGTTGACACCAGTCTGCAGAGTGTCCCCGCACATCTTTGCCCAAATCTCTATGGATGAAGTGCATTGATTCAAATGTATTCTGAATATTTCACGCAATGCATCCCTTTGTATTGTGAGAGAACCATCCCCCCCCCCCCCCCCCCATGCTCTTAGAGCATTATGTCTATATGTTTGTCTGGAGTCAGCCAGGCATACGTCAAAGATTAACCACATTGTCCTGTTTGTGTTTGTCTACATCCCTCTCTCTCTCTGTAGCATGTGCAGCAGGGAGAACAAAACACCATCTGAGCATGTCCGGGATTAGCGTCTCCATAGCGACAGCCTCCTCCTGCTCCTTGCTCTCCGACCATGTATGGCTAATTTGTGGTGTTGGTGTTTTAATGTGCCCAAACTTCATCGTAAACTTCATAGATCTGAAGTCACTGCATTAAAGGCTTGCTGTCTGGAATAACTGAAGCACTTCTCGAAAGCGTCCCAATTTGTTGAATGAACTTATAATGTCGTATTTAATGTTTTCTGGCCCATGTTGTACCTGTTCTTACTCTGCTGGAGAATGAGCTTTCAAATGTGCTGAAATCTTCAATGGATGTATTCATTTAGAACTTTTCTAGTCATCCCAGTGTGAGAAACAAACTTCATCTTTAAACAGTCTGTAGCGACAATTTAGGCTTGGAGAGGTTTTTTTTTTTTTTTTTTTTTTGCTGCCAGAAATGTGGGTTAGAGTTTAGCATAATCGCTGCTACATGAACACATCCATGAAAAGACTCTTCCACAGCACGCAGCCAGATATTTATGTCCAGTCAAAAGCATCTCTCCTTCATCCCTTTCACTTGGTTATGCTTCCGTTCTTCTTTTTGACCATGTTTACAACTTGCTGGCTCCCTGAATGATGCGTTGGCTCGGAGAAAAAAAAAGGACAGAATTTTTGAAAATGTTCCACCGACTGCTGATGTAAGAGGATCAGACATGCTAGAGTGGAATTGGGCCTGTGAGTGTTCCAGAAGAGAATAAAGGGTGAATTATCATTTAATCCCGTCCTGGTCAGTATGAGGAGGAGGAGGAGGAGGATGGGAGGAGAGGAGAAGGACTCATTTGTGCTTCAAAAGGACGATAAAGGTTTGTGACATGGGAGGAAGAAGGGGGGGTCATCTCTTCATCGGTGAGCCAGGAAAGAGGAACAGAGCATCCTATTAAAAACAGGTGCTTTGTCAACATCCCCCAAAGGAGGCAGCAAATGCCAAAAAGCGCTGATACCAGATAAACCAAGACGATTCACACCTCCAGTAGTTCTGTCTCTAAAGAGGGATGTGCTGCTACGTGCTTCACGTTCCAAAACAGACCTCTCTGGCCTTTCAGTTAAACACAAAGGCATTAAAATATAGAAATGAAAGCAACATTTTATAACCGCTGTCTTCTGTCTACAGACAGTTGGTTGTTTTCTTGATTTCTCATGTCACAACATTCAAACATGATACACCGTAAAGTACGAGATAAGCCGTGAAGTAATGCGCCTCACCGGCTGCAGGTCTGCTTGTTTCATTATGAGAGGGACGGAAAGATAACAGGCACAAACCAATGGCTGCTGAGTGTGTGTGTGTTTAAAACCCACCCCAGACTATCTCCTTTGGGTCTCTAAAACACACCATAACAGAGGAGACGGTTGTGATATCCACCGACAAATGTATAAATATGGAGCCCACTCTCTGTAGAGGACATTTTAAACAGCGCGAGAGGAGGTTTTTGTTTGATCGGGGAGGTGAAGGTCTCCCAGTAAACATACGGACAAGCTCCTGCTGGGTAAGTCAAGGTTGTGACTATGTGAGGAATCTAAAATAAAGCAGGCGCTCTATGTGTGTGTTCAAGGTAATGCTACTGCTTCTTTCAATGATTTTATTTTTTTGCAGCTGCACCTTTGTGCAGATGTCACAGCTCCATTAAAAGAAACATTCAACACGAAGGAAAAAATCACGTAGTTTAAAGTTCGGAGAATCCTCAGAGCAGAATTAAGATGCCTTATTGCATTCCAGAAATTGAATTTATCTATCCTGATGTGAATTACGACCTGTCATAATCGCTGATTTTACTCTTTTATGAAGCTCATTTTTGGTTGTTCTCACAGTGAGAACTCACATGGCCACAGCGGTACCGATCCCATAAATGCGTGCATGCCCGGCTGCATTCATGCATTTTTAATATAATAATCCTAATGGAAAGTAGTCAATACCATGTGTTTCCAATAGAGGGCGGTCCTCAAAATTACATCCATCTATTTACTACCTCCACTTTGTTTTCCACAAAATGATCCACTTTGACCTTAGTGGCAAAGTGGCAGAAATGTAATAATGACAATAGAATCTTTCTGAAATTCACTCCAGTTTATATCAGTGCATGCAAGTTTCAACTGGTTGGTATTCCAGATTTAAGTGCGTTCCAGTTAATCCAATACCATTAGGGTCCATTTTGACCACTTCTGCACATCTGAAATGAATAAATAAATGAAAAACATGAAATGAAACCACATTTTTCACATGTAACTCCAAGTGTCTGTGTGATGAAATGTTCAAAGTCGTAAGTTTGCCTCAATGTCCTGTTTTTAGCCTAAATATGCTCTCTTGTCCTGCCAGCTTTGAGGCACATTGATGCATGTCTACAGTGTTTTCACAAAGAATGCAGAGGAAAAAAATATCAGAAACATTGTTCTCACACACCATCACCAATGTATTAACACCTTTCCCATGGTTTTGGATTTTTTTTTCAATGTATATATTGCTCTTTTTGGTACATTTTAGTTCATGCAGAATTGCCCTTGGTTTCCTTATAAGCTCTTTAAATGGATTGTAACACGCACCTGGGTGCAGAATTTGTACCGTCTCAAATACGTACTCATATAACAATAAAGTTCCTTGAACCATTGACAATGTTCTGTAGGCCTCAAAACCCAAGCTCTGAATTTTTTAAAAAGTATTGTGTATAAGAACAAATCCTAAGGTCATAGGAGCCAGTTGAGAAAAGTAAAGTGAGCAGCTCTATTTTACCTTTGTCTCTCTCTCTTCCTCTTTGATGGAGGATTTTTCGCTGTGAGACTCCATCGAACTGTTTGATACCTGTGGACATGCGTGAAAATTGCTCCAAAATGCTACTCTATATGTAAATGACTTTTGTAATTGCTGTCTTTTGTGGGCAAAACTTTTTCTTATTAACTTCTCTTTTAAGGGCATTCTGTTTTGTTTTTTTAAAATTCTATTGAAATTAATGCTCCAGATGCATATGATGGCGTATAAGTTGTTAAACAGCTTACGGAAAACTCCATCACTGCACCCTTAATTTCAATCTACAGCTCTTGAAATGACGAACATAATTAAAACTTGTTTGAAATTATTGTTTAGTTAGCTTGCTGATGGCCCCACCCCCACCCCATATTACATCTGCACAGGCTCCTTTAAAAAATGTTCTAAATATTTCCAAAGCATCTTCTACTTGTCTGCCCACATCTGACCCACCATCTGCTCTTAATTTGCTCAAAGTAAGCAGAATATCTCACATCGAGATTTCCCCACCAATGTGCAATGAAACATGCTGACACGTGTAAAATTAGAGACGATCGGCGGGCAAAAATAAGCAGGGTAGAATCGAAGAGTGGGTTTACGGCGTGAGTTTGATCAGAACCTGCAGGTATTGCTGAACATAAATGTGTCAGATGTTTGCCCGTTTGTGATCCAGGTTTGCTTAATTCCTTCTGGTCCAGTCGATCTGGCCTGCCCCAACCTTTCCGTCTGTAAAGTTCAATTTCATTTTTTGGTTTGTTTCCCCTCAACGCCCCCCCCCCATCCCACCCCTACCCCACCCCCAGGGCAGCATCTCCCTTCTCCCTGTGTATCATACTTCATGCACTAAGAGATCCGCTGCAGATAAGCAGGCCCTGGCCACAGACTGATTTCTTGTCTCCAAACCAGAAATGTCCACAGAGGTCTATCTCTGCAAAGCTGCTACGCATGAGCTGGCCAGCTGTCTTATTGATCTGCCTTTCCTCACAGGCCAGCCCAGGCATTCGCTCTTGTTTGCTACGCCTTAGCGAGTCCACTTTGGAGAACATCACCCATGGGAGAGATGGGGGAGATTTGAAGGAGGAAAAAAAACTCCACTCCAAAACAATAAAGTTTGGCTCCAGCAGGTCACTGCAGGCAGGCCACATGCAGCCACATCACCTCATAAAATGCTACATAAAGCAAAGGGAACGATGTTAATCTGATACTGATGCTTGCAGGTGACTCCGCAAGTGCTTAAATGTGCATTTTGCACACCACTGTGAGCTTGCATACGTTCGCACTTCACACAGTAAAGCTGCCTCCCAGGAACATAAGAACCAAGATATATGGTTCCTCACGGGAGTGCGGAGTTCACAGCATCATCCCGGCGCTTAGCCTCATCCATCCACAGGTCCGCTGGTGGAGGTGGCTGAACAGCTATATTGTTCTCTTCTCATGAAAGAGATTTATAGACAGAATTCTGACATGTATGGCGTAGCTGTCAAATGGAGGAAAACAAAGGAACCATAGAGAAGAATGCACTTTTAAAACGATTCCTCTTTTTTTTGTTAAGGATATACAATGGACTGTTAATGGGCTATCATATCATATCATGTGTTAACACTATTACAGCCTCACAAACTGTGGAATTTTGGCCATTTCTCCAGGACAGGAACTTTTTCACTTTGCATCTCTCCCTCTCTGTCTCTCTCCATATATACAAAATAAAAGCATCATCACATTTATGTCATAAACACTGTAAACACTGCACAGAATGCTCTATATATCCAATGAGCAAATGTCTGAAATTACCATCCAATCTGAGGTGCGCTACACTCACACCGAAACCCAGAGGAAATCGAATTATAGTATAAGGACGTCATACAGGCTAGAAAGATTTTTGGTCATGTCATATATGTAATATGTAATATGTAAATACAACTATAGAGCTGCTCTAGTCTGTTACCTGATTTATACACAAGAATATTTTAAAATAGTTTATATATACAGTATATATATATATATGTGTGTGTGTGTGTGTGTTGCTGTTGAATTGTCACGTTTACTTGTCACACATATACGCCTCTATAGATATATAGATTTACTGTCCTTTCTTGGTTTGTTGCAGAGAAACACAATGACGGACTGAAAGTTGTTGCTATTATAAAAAGTAGAGTCAACCAACTGGGCAGCCAGTAGATGTAGCAGGAAAATAGAATTGTTCCCTACAGCGTTCACAGACATCTGGTGAGTCTGCAGCTCACTACATTCGTCACCCCGCCCACCCACACCCCCATCCCCACCCCCATCCCTGTTGCTACAGTATGACATAAAACAAATAGAATGTGATATGAAAACAATGACGGAAATCTCCAAAACGCAACAGTCGCAGTGGCAAATTGTCCGTGTGCGTTACTGATTAGCGGTTTGAAACGTCTCTTTTCCAACACAACAGACGCTGACGTTGCACGAGCCCCCTGCTGAGACCCAGTGTTCTGCTTCGTCTGCCGTTGCTGGTTTTGACACCAGCGCTCCTCTCTGACAGTCAACACAGTCCAGCAGAGACACCATCTCTGAGGGGGAGGTTTGGCAGGCCGGCCAACATTCTGACAAACTTCTACAGAAGCAGGATCGAGTCATCCATGGTGGCTCCATCGGGACGGCGCAGCGCGTCACCACCACCCCAGGCTGCAGGACACCTGCAGGACCAGGGTCCTTCAGAGGGCCCCTGGCATCATTAAAGACATGTCACATCCTCAACACATGCTCTTCACACTGCTGCTGTCTGGTGGGTGCTACACAAGTGTGAAATCACAGACCACCTGACTCATCCACAAGTCATCAGGCACACACACACACACACACACACACACACACACACACACGGTTGTACTTTTATTTTTGCAAGGACTTTCCTAGACTTACTACATGACTCAGCCCGGCCCTAACCATCCCATCTAATCCCTAATGCTAACCCGAACACAGGGAAATGTTGTTATTCTGAAAGCCCCCTTATGGATTTGTTTTAGATTTGTATTAATTTTTAAGATGCTCAGGTGGAAAGAAGTCCTCGCAAAGCAAGAACTTTATTGTGTAACCAATTGTCTTCATCGTACACATGACAATAAAACATCTTCATCTCTCGTCCTCGCTGCATCATTCTGACGTCCTGTGTTTTTTTCCTTAGTCCTTCAGAGCCTCTGCAGGTGGGTGGATGGGTGTTGTCCATAATGTTACACTGTTTTGTGCACTGGGACATTTTTGTGGGTTTAGGAGTGCAAGGCTGTAATAGAATAGCCATATGTCGGGGAAGACAGTGACTCACGGCTCTAGTGTGTGAGAGAGAGTGTGTGTGTGAGTGATTGGGGTTACACACGCGAGCCAGGTCTAGGCATTTTTGTTTGTTTTAAGGCCATTTACATTTATCATATGGACATTTACCTTTTTTTCTAGTTTTCTAGGGATTAATCTGTCCTCCCCAGTGAAACTAACCCTTTTCTCCATATCCCAGACCCCGTCCACCCCCAGGAAAACAAAAGCCAATATGTGAATTTGGCCAACTATTATGGAAAAAACAGTAAATGGCTATTTTTGGTGAACTACAACCTCGTCCTCGGTTGGTTGGTGAAATAGTTTTTTCCCTCCCTTCTCAGATGTCATCTTGGGCTCCCGGCGTCAACATTATCTGTATCATCGTGAAAGGTCTGAAATGAATACTGTTTTCATTTGACCAAACTCCTCAAAAATTGATAGTATCTTATAAACCACACTCACAAAGGAAATCATTCTATGTTTACTGATAAGTGATCAGATCTGCAACGTGTCACCGACCCCAACAGCTGCTCGGAGCAGGACTGTGTCCACTGTAGTGCCCCAAAAAGAAAGTCCTCTGGGAGCAGGTTTAACCTCCAGGCTGAGGATTTGAAGATGTGATAAGATAATTGCCCAGTATTTAGACAGACGAATCGCTGGTCCTTCATCTTTGGTTCACTGTCAAGGAGGTTAATGAGCAAGAACGCAGACAATGATTCAACATTCAGATATGGAAATGAGCTCTGCGGTATGGACCAGCGACAATCCAGGTCATCTCGCGTCTCTCCTTTAATGTCCCCCATTCCTCCTCGTTAGTCTCTTCTGAGCCTTGATCCTGCATATGCACCTTCGAAGAAAAACAGGAACAAAAAAAAACCTCAACTCACATATTGCTTGAACAAAAGTGGGAATTTCCCCCTCTTGGATTAAGAGTGCATTTATGAGCAGACTCGCTTCAACAAAGAACAACAACTTTAACAGCAGCACTGGGAAGCGGGCTCAATGTGTACATTTTGAAAATCTTGAATCAACAAATTAGGGGCTATTTTTGCCAGCACCCATTAGCAAGCACTTTTTTATGGATTTATTTTTAAACAGGTTGCGGTATCCTGAAAAGTCTTATTCAGACTCGTCTTTATAAGCTTTTAAAGTGATTAACCATATCATCGTTGCTCCAGTGGGTTCTTCCTTGCTAATGGGTTTGTTTGCGAGATTTGGATGCTAAAGAAGGTTTAGGGTTTCTATTCTGCCACAGGGGGGAGTTCTTCCTCGCCCCACTTGACCTCTTAATTTGTATAATGCATAAACAAAACAAAGCCAAGACAATATAAAGTATTTTACTTCCTTCGGTGCTTTCACGTGAAATTAAAGGAAATACGAGAATAGAAAAAAAAAGATCAATAAATCCTTAACGGAATTGGCCCCTGTAGCAAAGCTGCTCTCCCACATCCTGTAATGGCCATTCCCACAAGACCTTTCCACCTGCTACCTTCTTCATCTGTTCTTCATTGTCCCCCAGCGTATCTCATTGGTGCTACGATGGAATATCAGGGTAAGGATTTGCAGCTAATCGTTAATGCCTCGAGGAACAGAGATGGGGAAATAAGCTGACATTCTATCTGACATGTAGCCACTGGCTTTCTCTGTGCACGTGTTGTTCTTCTGTTGTTCTTCTTCCATCCCCAGGGAGCTTTTTTTCTATTTTCACTATGAGCCTAAGGGTGTCTTTTAAAGATGATATCCTCGAGATCGATATGAATCAGCGCGATCGCCGGGGACGTGGCCCTGTTTGGTACAAATGTGCTGCTTTAAGACTAGCGGGTGAACTATAGGCAGTCACATTGCACAGCAGGCTTTGGCTGATAGTCTGGTTTCAATCTCAGATAAATAAATCACAGTTTAATACTATATAATGCCTTCTGTGTTAGTCAACACTGTCCAGCAGAGGCACTTCTGTGACCAGAATACAGGTTTAGGTGGATTAGAAACCAAGAGTGGAAATAAGTCATTGGGTGGTGTGAGGCTAGCAAAGCGAAATGAGTGGCTGGATATTTGTAATAACTGGCATAATAGCAGGATCTGTCTTTTTTCCACTCACGCCTCCGTAGCTCAGACAGAGGGCAGAAGTCTGGGATTGGGTTACCCTGATTAGGAGATTGCAAAGGCTGACGCGCCAGGATAAAGGATGGCTTGGCCAAGTTGGATGTAACCCAAGATAGGAGCTAGTCTCTAGGTTAATTGGTGGGATTAGAGAGACAGGTGTTCCCGGTTTGTCAAGAGAACAATGTTACACCTGAGACATAGGTATTGAAGGATGATTCGGTGTAGCATAAAATTGCTACAATAAGCACTATTGTGTGACTCAGCAAGAGTCCACAGGAGCACTTACATGTAACCTTATATGACATCCGCACCCTCACACATGTATTAGCCCATACCTCAACCCTAAAGTTTGGTTCACACGCATATTTCACAAAAATAATTTAACGTTAAAGTAACTTTTACTTGTCTCCCATGGAGACACAGTGAAACAGACAGCCAGAATTGTCCTGATCTGAAAGGCTAATGTTTTGGAAAAGGATTAAGATAAGTTGTTAATTTGCAGCATCTTTCAGGAGCAATGTGCACACCAGCCTTGGAGATTAGTCTCTAGCTAAACAACTGCTCAATTAAAAAAGTGGAGATAAAATTGCAGAGGGCGCCCGAGCACTTGCAATATAAACAAAAGAGGTTACCACGGAAGCGGTCAATTTCTAAAAGGGTAATTTAAAATCTTCCGTAGAAGCCCTTTGTGATTCTGCTTTGCTCAGGCTTCGCTCGCACTTCTGAACAACAACAGATGCCGCAGGTATTAAATTATGGCTAAAAACCTTTCTAAATAGTACCCACGCACCTTTCTCTTCATCCTCACCTGAAACCAAACACCTGAACAAGACCCATGAAATGAGACCACAGCTGAGGCAGAAAGAGGATATTTAGTCAAGGTGCACTTAAAAAAAACCCTAACGTCTGGCGTTCATCTTTTCTCATACCTGCTTTGAACCGTGGAGCTCTGCTAATTACTAAAGCTATGGAAACCAAAACTGTGAATGTGGCAGATTCCTGCCAAGGCACAACTGGCAGCAACAAAATATGAAACCTGGGAAATCAACCTGTGTTCAATGGTAAGTGATGAAAGCAAAGTTTAGCTTTCACCCTAGCGGCTTTGTTTATCAGAGGAAGGCGTTCTGTAATGCCCGTGAATAATTTGCTGCAGGATGAAGCTATCCCCATTCCAAAAGTAGGTAAATTCCACTGATTCCTGCCAAGATAATATTTGAAACATGCTCCTTTTCTTCACTGGAACGAGACAGCTTTTGAATAATTTCAACACAACTATCTATTTCTTACACTGGAATTGAAATAGAACAGTGTTAGCTATAGCCAGGCCATTCAGGGTAACTAATTGAGCTCCTTCTTTACTCCAGGGTGGACATCAATACAGGAGGAACTACTGGAGAGATTTAATGAACACAAAAAGATAACATACACACACACACACACACACACACACACACACACACACACCACAACCTGAGGATAGAAACCTGAGCTGTGTCTGAAATCACATCCACACCCTAGTTGGGTTCAGTGCACTACTTAGTGAACACTGGCTGAAAATCCACTGTCGGATCCTGAACAGTTTAAACAGAACTATAGCATTGCATAATAAATATGTACCAGACATTTTTTGCAGTGGTTTTTTTTTTTACTGTTTAATAAATAAAATACTTATTGGCTTCACTATGCCCTTAATGCTTAACTTATTAACTATTATAAATCAATATTTGACATGATGCTTTTCCTCAGTTAACATTTGGACACCGCTGCAGTGCACCATGTGGGGAACTGGTAATTTCAGACACAGTTTTGGAAACAGTAGAAGAATGAACTGGTTGAATTCTTTTTCCTTAAGTCTGCACCATATGTTGTAAACAGCATTTTTCATTACTGTTGAGCCAAAACCCAACTGTCTCTCTTATTTTTGTGTCTGTGTTTGCTGATGACCCCCCGCTATATTAGCTAGTTACTGAAAAGAATCTCCTCTGAAGCTTCTGGATGAGTGGGTAGGTGGTAGGTATGACATAAACTTAGGCGGCTTAAACCCACTCAGGGAAAAGTGGCTCTACAGTTATGTGTTCGTTTTAATAATCCCTGCTGTGTTTTATGTGTTCATTAAATATGGATTTGTGATCACGTAAAGAGCTTGCCTGGATGATCTGACGCCTGCTGCCAGGGGAGGCGGAGCCTGGAGGTAAACAAGCACCTTGTGCTAGCTCAGCTTTCATTTCAATCACCTCCTCCTGGTAGATGATTAAACAGCTCTGGTTTAATAAATGAATAATGAATGCAGCGGTATACTTACCCGCATATCACACGTCATTATTTACACGTTTGCATAGAATCAGCTTTGCCCAGGACCATGTAGTGCCAGAACAGATGAGAGCCGTTTCATTGATGTTTTTTACAGATGCATTAAAAAAAAATTGCCCTCGCTCATAACTCTGGTGGAGTGACTTTTGTGTGAATCCTGTCCTTTTGCATTACTGCCTCCTTTTAATACAATGCAATAAAACTCAACAGCATCATAAAATACAGCCTCAAACTGCTGAGTAAGCATTTCTCTGACACAATGTCTGACAAAAAAAAAAGCTGAAAATAATATTCTTGATGCAGGGCTGGATGGACCTGCTATATGTCCCATCAGAAGAACGGGAATGCCAATTTGCCTTTGTACTTGAGGCAACAATACTGCACAGAAACAGTTCAAACCAAATAAACTTGAGCTTTCCCTCAACTTCTAAATCACTGATGCCTTTGAGGACACTCTTTTGGCTTATGAATGTCTGATTTTTCCCCACCGAGGAATCCTCATTTTCCCCATATGTGATGGGCGTTTGACAGCTATGAGCCTCGTAATGGCTGGTCGCGAGAGGCTCTCCTTAACGTGCGATCAGTATGCTCTGTGATTTGTGAGGAATCCATTAGGAGCAAATTAAGAAACTCAAGAATAGGGGGAGCGATAACGGCTGATATTAGACCCCTAAATCATCCGACTTTCCAACCTCTCAGCTACCTCTGAGAGTCTTTCCTTGCTGCCCTCATCTCTCCATTTCTTCCATCCTGAGTCTTGGTGTTTGAAACCTTGGCGGATTGAAAGAGCTCAGTCCGTCAGCTTCTCTTCTGAGAACTACAGCCCAAGCTGTTGATAAACCAAGCCCTAATCTCTCAGCACCTAAAGGCACCTCTTAAGCTGTGTACACTAACTGCACTGGCGTAAATTTGAATTAATTGTTAAGGATTTTGACAGGTCCTTGATATTGTCCGTAATAACTCATTTGATTCTTAGTAATTTCAGCGTATTTATTTCAGTATTAAAATATGGGAGGATGCTCATGAATATATCATTTCTTTTTGGTAGCTAACAGGAAAGAAGTGATATTTGTGACATTTCATAGCTTTTACTTTTTTGTAGTGCCACGTGCCTGTTTACACGGCCCTTAAAATCCAATATTCATCTGATTATTTTGGGGTTTATTGAGATGATTGTGTGCACGTACGTCCGTTAATCTGATTTATTTACTTCTTTTACATCTTTGTTTAAAAAAATGAAATCATAAAACGTGGAAGTCACAACATTGGCAGAAGACGGTAACATGGAGTTAATGCAGCAGTCAGCCACTTCTGGCTACTCGCCTCTTGAGTCTTACCTAAGTCTTCTCGGAAGGAAATGTGAGAAATGGACTGAAACCTGTAAACCAAAGTTTTTCCAGTATTGCATTATACATCTGCTTGTAAATGTAAAATACCTGATTTATCAGGTTTTGGAAATTTATGGCCATGTAAACCGGCAGTATTCACCAGGTTAGTTTCATTAGAGATTACGGAGCATTGCGGTGCTGCTACTGAAGGGAAAAGAAACGCTAATAATTGCAAGAGCAGAAAATAAAACGCAATAGCCTCAAAAAAAAATGTTGGGCCTGACATGGGTCAGAGTGCCAGTCTATTATTCATCTGACTGTCACCCTTTGCTTCAGGTCAGTGAGCATTAAAGCTTTAGCAAAGCAGGAACACTTAGTAAGAGCAACTCTCAGCGGTTCCCTATAATGCGCTCACATGCATGACATGGCAGACTCCCAGTCCAGATATTCGCACAGCTTTTTCTTGTCATCAACCTTTTGGTCAAGCACAGCATGGTATGTTTAGCAGACCACAGGCTGAAGCTAAAGGAGTGTTTACTTCAGTAATGTCTAAAAATTAAATAGCGGTGAGGAGCTTCATATCAGAAATGGAAGGGAATTAAACTCTCCCTGAATGCTAGGGGAAAAAGTAATATTTTTAAAGCACAAAAACACATTTAAGGTGTTACCCGGGCCTAAAAAGCTCAGGGTACTTTGTTCTAGCACCGAAGCATATTACATCCTAAAGCGACAGTTTTGAGAAGAGAAACACATTTGAAACTGTTGCAAATGCAACTGAAGAGGAAAAAACTTGTTTAAGAGGACGACTGATGGAGACGGCGCGCTATAACCAGAGGCTCGCCACCGTGAGCCGCGGCAACACGAGTGTAACGAGTGAATTTAGCAGCCGTCGTGGCCACTTGGTTAATCCAGCACTGTAATTTAGTCCTTCCCTCAACTATCTTTCAATTATCATTATCATGAAAGGAGCGGAGGCCCGAGCAGCTCTGCACACAGCACAATTATTAATTACCCGCTCCAAAGCCTTGCCTTCTCATCTCTATTAAAGATGAATATTGAAGTTCTTATAATGTCGGCCCCTTATAAATATGACCGTATATGGTGTTCGATTGAGTTAATCGAGGAACAACTGAATGGGAATCTCATACCCATTTAATTCCTTTTCAACTTTCAATTTGCACTGCTCACCAGTGTGAGATAAGACCTGGGGTGTCAGCCCCTATTTAAAAAAAGTGTGCCATGAAACACCGCTATTTATAAAAGAATATCAAACAGTTTGTTATTTAAGGCCGCTGATTGTTGAGAACAGAGCAGTTACCGCTCACACACTGGTGAGGAGTTTTGCATCAACAATTAGGCAGATACCAGCTTTGGGCGGTTTTCCTCTCTCACCTACCAACACCTTGCATTTCAATCCATTGTTAATAAGCTTCCGTGATGGAATAACTTATTTTAAAAGGCAGCGGAGCTGAAGTGGGTTCATGGGGGTCAATCATTAACGAGATGAAATCAGCCCCTTCTGGAGCTGAGGTTGCTCCAATGGCTCTTTTAATTCATTAACAAGCAGATGTAGGCCATCCATATTCAGCTCCCAAAGGGGGGACCTAAGCAGGGGTCAAAGGGTATTCTACAGAAGAAGACGCAAACTAACTGGCCGACCACTCGTCGGCCCTGCTGTGCAGGAAATATCAATCAAACTCTGAAGTTCTCAATAGTGGCTCTTCATCAAATATGGATGGAGCCTTACCACTAATGTCTTAATTACTTAAGAGGAGGACAGCTCTTCTCTCCGTGTGCCCATCAGCCCGCCAGGGCCTTCAGGCAGCGGGAGGCAACTGCAAGGGTGGGAAAATGTCTCATCCTGTCTTGGTACTTCCTCTGTCTCTTCCTCCCTGCATCGATCTCATCAGAATGGATACCCGCTGACAGGAAATCAATCTGGCAGTCTTCTTAATAAAGCCCTAGACTCATTTCTGTTCCTTCTCTGCTCTGCCTGTATTAGACTTCAACTACAGCCTGTTTTGTCCTTCCAATCCCGGTCACCTGTGTATATTTAGGAAGTCCTTTAATAACAAGTTGTTGTTTTTTTTTATAACTCAGCCACGTTTTTTAACCCCCAACCCCTTGACTTTAACCTTGATGCCATAGCGTCCAATATCATGGAGGTCCGCCCGTAAAAACATCAAATGGACCCAGTAAGCCAGGTGTCAAGACACTGGGAAGCCGCCTTTGGCCCCAGAGGTCAGAGGGTGAAGGCGACTTAGAAGTATTTTTCTGCTATCCTGCCGAAAATCCCACTTGGAAAATCCGGATAATCCCTCTTTTCTGCTCCTTGGTATGCTGCGACACAACTCGCCTCAGCAGTGAGGTACACAAACACATTTGGCATAGACACACATCAGCGGGAAACACGGTATACTGAGGGTGCACCGCCGGAGAAAACAAGTGTCTGTATATACGTATGCACAAACACACACACACACACACACACACACACTGAACCGAGCCCCCAACTCACCACACGGAGGATAATCTCCTTTATCTAGCCGAGCAGCGCTCACCGGGTCAACTCCCAGATTACCCGTCTGTGTCTGGTGTGTATGTGTGTGTGTGTGTGTGTGTATGTGTGTGTTTACCACTTGTCTTCTGATTTGTTTGCCAACACTGCTGATTCCGATGTTGCTTATTCAGTGTTGCGTATCTGCATTTAGATGAAAATTTCCCGACACATTTTTCAGGCTTGCCTAAACATGGTCTTCTTATTACTTTTTAAATACCCGATGAATTTGACTGACCTCGCTGGAAACATGGCATGACAATATTTACCATGTGTAGTCTTTACAAACTACACGGAAAAAGGTATTCCCATTCTCCTTGCAAAGCAACAAGGCTAACTCAAGTTCTCCTTTCTCTGCCTGGAGGCTGCAAATAACATTCTGTCTGTTTTAAGTCCAACCTGCTGTCAGAGGACTCAGAACCAGCTAGAGGCGTGTTTTCTGTATAAAACCAGGGCGAGCTGATATACAGTAGATGACTGGCTTAGATTATATGCTTTTTTCTACTGTAAATCATGTGTATTAGGGAAACATGCTTTGGGAGGGTTTATCTGGGTTCATACACGCATCTTCTTTATACTTTAGCTTCTAACACTCTGACGGTGGAGTTGAAAGTCCTTGTCAGTACTGTGTGAGACCAGAGTTTTCAAAGATTTTCTGAACTCCAGATGTGTTACTCCTTAGTAGCTCCATCACACCTTTGTTCCTTGACTGGTCAAACATTGATGGAGCAGTTGGAAAGTAACTCATTTACTGTTTCTTTAAACTCTTCTACATTAAGGAAGCGAATATTTTGGTTGGCCACATTTGTAATAACAACACTAGTTACTTATTTGTTGCAACATTAAATATCTAATCTCCTGCAAGTTTTTTCTTAGCTGAATCTAAAATAATGACATCAGTTGGTAGCATTAAGTCGGGGTTATTTTCAAAAGAAAGGAGCATTTTTTTTTTTAATTTTCACCGTTATCTGTTAGCAGAGGGTAGGTTGTTGTGTTTGATGGTATCTTCATCATTTAACTCACTAAGCTTTGTTATTAAAATTTTGTTTCAAATTCACATTTCCATATACAATAATTTTATACAGTGTTGGCCAAATGATTTGTGATTATTGTTATATGTAAGAGGATGCAGTCATTTTTGCTGAATTGACCGTTAAAAAACAAAACCAAAACGTTGTTCTAACTATTGAAGAGCTACGTGCGACAGAAGGAATCTGCTGGAACACTGACAACGATGAAGAAGTCTAGACCTCCACCCCAGGGAGCAAATATGGGTCAAGTTGGAAGACAAACTGGGCAGATCTGTTGTACATTCAAAAGAAATCCTTTGGGCTGAGCTGCAGAAGACTTGAGAGAACATTAACGTTGAAGTCCAGAGAGATGAGATGCTGTCCTGCAGAAGGTGAATGAACCAAATGATTAAAGTGGATAAAAAACGTCTGTATTTTCAGGGTCACTGTATATATGACGATATATACATTTATGTGCTTTATTTAAGTGTGTGTTATTTCACAACAGGTATGAGCTTTTGCTGTGTTTGCTGCAGGTGACAGATGTGACAGATGTTTGCCTTCGATGATCAAATGAGATGTCGGGAGGTGGTTTGGCTCGATCACTGCAGAGATTTAATGAACCTGGGGAGCTGTCAGCTTCTGCAGGGGGCGCTGTTGATGCTCTCCCTGGCGCCGTTTAAAGAGTCGGATCAAAGAGAGTCACTTCAACCATCGTGCTTCCAATCAGCGCTAATTACTGGTCCGTGACTCAGTTAGGTGAATGATTAATGGCTTTCCAGAGAGATGTGGAAGGATTCAATTACAAACATCACACAGTGACATGCAGCGTGCTCGTCTCGCCTCTGCTAGCGTGCACAGCACAACATATATTTAAGTTTGTTTTCAAAATGTCAATTGGCTTGAACTTGTTTCTGTTAAATCCAGTACATTTTATAAGTGTGTTACTGGCTGCTGGCCCCAGCAAACTACTGGAATGAACTGGCCGGCCGCCTCCCGAAAGAAGTGATCCGGGGGAGTTTGGCACATTATTCATATGGGGGAGAGGCTTTGGATTAAACAAATATATGATAAAGCAAATGTCTCACCGGGCCAAATCTTTGTCTGCACCCCTCCCTGGCCCTCACCCCTGTGTATCAAACAAAGTGACATTTGAAAGAGAGCAGAAGAGGAGATCGAGCAGATGAAGGGAGGTGCTGGGAGTAAGTTAGCCGCCAAGCCATCTGGCTGGAAGATGCAGATTTCAATATTATTTCTCTCAGGAAATCAGAGGAATACCTTGAAGGCAGACAGATGAGAAAATATGAACCCTACAATGTATTAGCCTGTTATAGATGTGTAAAAAAATGCTCTTTTGTCAATAAATGACTCAGCGCTGGTTTAAACTGCTGTTAAAGCACATCAGGGTTTTAAGGATGATTTCAAATATGTAAACATGCCACACTTGAAATAAATGATCCAGTGGGTGAATTGCACAGGAGGCATGAGTCACTGCACCACACCACAAAAATTGAAAGGTTGGCTCGAGTTATACATAGGTGGTTTCTACATATTATATTCAGATACTCCACGTGCCCTCTAACATTGGCGGCAGACACAGGTCAGTCCCTCTTTTGGGACTCTTAATTGCAGATGCATCGTTGGTTTTGTCTGGAAACCTCTGGGCCATTCTCATTGTGCCAATATTTAAATGGAACTATATTGTCTCAACATGATATCCAAGCAGCCACATTCATCAATGATGAATGGATGCCACCTTTTCCATGATTTCAATCACCTCCTACTTAATTGAAATCAGGTTGTTTTCTCCCACCGCACTGAAGAAAACGTGATGACTGAAAATATCACCTACAGGAAAGCACATATAGCTCTCATTTAAAATTTCTGACATATGTTACAGACAGTTTTTGCCTTTTTGATTCCTTCTCAGGGTCACAGGGGGAACTGGAGTAAAACTCATTCACATTTAGGAGCAATCTGGAGTCTCATATAAATGTTTTGGGGCAGTGAAACAGATGACTGGAGTCAGATGTAGGCAAAAAGAGAACCCACAACCTCCTCCTAGATGCTAACCACCGCACCACCATCCTGTCTGTATTGTTTTTATAAATACAGGTTTTGGTGTCAACAACGGAGTAAAAAAAAGAAAATGCTATTAACAACTATCAAAAAGGAAACTGTGTCTCTTGTGTTCCTGATTTTAAATGCCACAGGTAGGAATTGAAGCTGCACGCTGAAGAGAGAAGAAGAAGCAAGCTGCACATGTCAAAGCAGCATCTGGTGTAAATTTGGGCTTGCCGAGCTCCTTACTGTATGAGGTGTCAGAGGAGCACCGATAGGTCTTTCACACAGTAGAACACGCACGCTTCCATTGCCTTCGCATTGGTTTCCCTCTCATGTTTGCAACGAGGGATAAGAGAAACTGCAGACATGTCGAGGCTAACTGCTAAGCTAGCACTGGACTTCTTCTCTGTCATCTTTGTAAAGCTCGACCATCCAAATCATTTGTACGGAGGCAAACCCTCCGGAGGGCAGATGTCAGACTAAAACAGGACGAGCACATGTGGTGGGACAAAATAACAGGTCCCTGGACACCTGAAACCCAAACACTATTATGGGGTGCCAAGCTATGCAGACGCACACCCCAGAAAGCCATCAGTCATAATATTTACCCTTGACTTATCCTCTGTTTATTCCTCACTGTTCTTTTCCAGTCTCATATGTCCTGCCAACAAATGTTCATTGGCAGCGCGTTGTATAATTTAGCAAGTGTTTAACTCAAATATCCCTTTGAAAGGACAACAGACGGGTGGGGAAAAGAAAGTAAGAGTGATGTATGTTAAGTTTATCTGGCGTGTTACTGGGCACCGACCATCATGTGAGAACCCGTCAAATCCAACAAACACAAGCGAAGGTCTGCCTGCAGGTCTTCACCCTGTGGCTTAAATCTTTTGTCTCCCCCCTTCTTGTCTCCTTGGACTTCTTCATGCTTCATTTAGCTACAACTGTCTGACTCCCCCCCCCCCCCCCCACACACACACACACAGATGGCCCGCACTCTTTTGTGGACTTTGAATTGCGTCTGCTAGCAGATGCGTCGTAGCTGCAGAGCTGAGGGTCTTGAGAAACTTGCAGTTTGTGGGAATGATGCCGGGTTTTGTGTGCGATAAACACATTTATCCGAGTGTCTAGCGCTTGTCTGAGATTCATCGTGGCATGTTTCCTACTCTTCAGTCCAAGAAGTGTCTCCAGAATCTATTTGGGAAGACATATTAAGTGTGGGAGTCTACAGCCTCCCCGATGGGTCACCTTTTAGAGCAATGGAATGGAAGAACAGCATTGATGGTGCAATATCTTATCCGTAAGGAAATCCAGAGCTGGGATTTTGGCCTTTCTTGCTCCCAGTCACCCATTCTCACTCCATTTGCCCCATGTGCTAAGGATGTACATGGAGCTGTGCCGACATCGGTCCAGTCTGATTTATGTCCGTGCGGATATAGAGAGCGAATCAAATGGATAGTCTGCATGTGTTCTATATTTATAGCCAACACAAATGAAAAGTGAGCTCATCCTCTCCCTTTTGGATATTCCCCATTTGCTCGCTTTCTTTCGCCCGATACAACCGACTCTCCGTTTCTTAAATTCGAGCATCTGGAAAGAGTTACACTCACCACTCAACCACAAGAAAGGCAAGTCTGGGGCCCCGAGGGCCACGCTGACATCGTGAACGAGGTCCACGGTGGGTGTCCATTTGATACTGTTCATGAAGTACTTCATATTAAGTTTTGACAACATGCTGTTTACGTGAATTTGGCGGGATTGAAAAGTGGGTTCCAGGGTCATTATGGAGCTTTTTATTTCAAATAAAATATACCTGCTGCAGTCAAGCTGCAGCCACCGATGTTTGAAGTCTTCATGGAGCTGAACAAATCTAGATGGGTGTCTTTCCTGGATGTTTTACCCTGTTGTTCTGAGGCTGTGGTGAGTTGGGCTTTCTCTGCATATTTACAGGTTTATCTGTTTAGACAATTTTATTGAAATAAATGTAGCTGTTAGGTGTCAAATAGAAGCTAGACTCCCCCACACGGATGTGCAATTTCTCACTTTAAACTACCCCTTTTTCACGATAAGGGAGACAAAATAATAGTACAAATTTCATTAAGATCAGCCCGATGATTAATAGATTAGTCAGGCATTAATTGAAAACCGATAAAAGCCATACATCACCAAGATTAGGAGCACATGAATCTCCTGTGCTCAAGGAGACAATATTGGGAAATAATTTCTTATTCAAACCGCACACTGCTTTGAAAGAGGTTGCACTGAGTAAAAATGCTAAATGTTCACGTATTCCACCAAAGTCACACACCAAAGTCAGCCCAGCAACATCGCGTCCTCATCCTGTACCTAATTCCCTCAATTTAGCGATCAGCGATTGCTAACTTCTGGAGCCTTCCCATTTTAAGTTTCTGGTGAAAGACTCACTGAAACACGGCAAACATTAAACTGTCAGGTTTCCAATGAAGACACAGCACCGGAGAGAGAACAGCCGCGGGCTAAGCAGACTGCATATTTCTCCTCTCCGAGCTTATTTTCCCTGTCCCTCCCCCAGTATCCACCATTTTGATCGGTACCCAGTGTGCTGCTGAAGTCAAAGGCTGTTATTAACAAGAGAGATGCCCTCCCTAAGCCTCACAGGCAATCCACGTCCACCTGTCTGCTCAGCCTCGGGGGCCCGAGATGTCTAATAAAGGTAATCCTCCATCTACAACACACGCGGTTGGGTGGATGCTTTAGTGTCTTTTGGCAGACGTGGATGGTAAACTGACAAGAAGTTATGGATTTAGCCAGGATGAGGTCATTGTTTACCTGCAAAGGTTGTAATGAAGCGCCGCTGTGCTTCAGGGGAGAAACTCAGTGGAAGAAGGGCAGATGTCTCCTCCAAAATCCCCAAAATTCATCTCTTTCAGTAGGTATCTTTCCATCGCACCTAATATTCAGATTAAGCCAGTTGCAACAGAATAACAAGATCTAAACTGACAGATCCAATAAACCTTTTCATGAATTACGCCATGAGGTACTGCACAGCTGTCTAAAATAAATGTTGTCTTTTTAAGGTAAACCACTGAATAAAGATGGAGACCCCTGCCAAAAACTGGCTGTAGATGTTCCTGGTGCCGTTCTCACATCGGTATCTGTCTTTTTATCCAAGCGCTAAGTGTAAAGAAACCCAAGAGAAAAATAGCTTCTATGATTAAAGCTCTTAAAAGATAGCATGTTGCTATTTGTGCACTTTCTCTGCACATGGTGTGTATTTGTGTTTGGGGAAAGGCTCCAATAAAAACAAGATAGGCGTGAAGACACCATCATTCACACCACCAGGCGGGTTTTCAACTTTGCTGAGCTCTTACTCTGAGATAAGACTCTGGGTGCCTTCGCCTCTGCGGTCTGATCAATCTGCAGATTTACAGCCGCCACTGCAACGCATGGATGGAGCGTACGAGGAGCAAATTGTGGCGCCTTCATGGAAAACTCTTGCCTGCGTTTCCTTCGCGCGTTGATGTAACACAGCGAAACCTTCTCAGCTCCGCTTTGCTGGAAAGAAACGGCTGATGTTAATCAGCGGTGACGTCCTCATCGCTGTTTTAATGCTCACAAAGCCCTTTTAGCACACATTTGCAGTACATCTAATACTTCCCAGAATTAGCAAAAACTTCTCATTTACATCCCTTAATGTCAGAGCGGATCTGTCAGACACTCAGCAGGACTTTGTCTGGCCCTCTGCAAAGCTTCCCCATGCAGCGAAATCTTCACTACTAAGTTATTTGATTTCCATCGTGTCTTTTTTTTACTTTTGATATAGACTTTCCTTTCTTCCGGCTTACTAACATTAAATTCTGTGGATTTGAAGTGTCTTAGTTAATCTGGGTTCCGATTAAAGAGAATTGCAAAAGAAATTTGTTGGTCATGCAATGTCAGATAGTGCTTTGGAACCAATCCTGAGGTCAGGGCGAAGGCCGCCGAGGTCATTTCTCTGCGGAGGCATCATGGAAAAAACGTCCCGAAGCTTCAGTTGGATGCTGACGGAGAAATGAAAGATCTTCAGCGGTTCTCAGGGCCATTTTTGGTTTTCACAGTGGCAGCGAACACCTGAGCGTGACTGAAGTTGGGCCGTCTACTGTTGCTTGAAACATGATCACGTCTCCAGAGACGTATGGTATGGAGGTGATGAGGCGAGCTTAAAACCTGCATCCACTATGTCTGCGCAGAGGGCTGGGGAAGAGGTTAAAGAGGGTGAGGGGGAGGCTTCATGGTAACCTGCCTGTGTCTAACCTCTTGACCTTGCTTTGTTGGAGGGGAAGGGACCAGGGGTACCTGACTCAGGGTCTCTTTAGGAATAATAAAAGAACAAAGCCTGGATATTGGACATGTGGTTCACATTCCTCCCATTTTTACAACACTATGGCAAAGGCCTCTAACGCAGATGCACAGGTAATATGTCTTTTGATTTTTGCTATCATGTCCGCTATCATATTATTACCTCTACAGCATTCACTGATTTATGCATGTATAAATCTTAAAGCAGGATTATTGCCATCCCACTGGCTCGCCTCCTCTCCCATGGAGCTTGCTCCATTCCTGAAAATCTGGCAGCTGATGTCAGCATTTATGAATATGATGCACACAGTCGCTAATCTAAGTCAGTTGGGTCAGGTGGGGGGGCTGAGATCATTACCTTTGGTAAGACTTCTGAAGACATCTGAAGCCCAGAGCAGGATACAAACACTCTGATCTCCTTCCCATGTGCACTTCAGCCTTTCCCAACTTTCCCAGAGAAGCCAGATACCTACTGACGGGGGATCAAACAAGCCCTTGCTTCGAGTTTCTCCTCATTTACTCTAATCATGAGTGTACTTCCCCCCTGTGTTTTTAAATATGGCTCCCTTCACTCGGTTGTGTATATTTCCTCTTTGCTAATCCTTGAGTGCATTAAATGCCACTGGCTGTCTGAGCTCACCAGACAGGGGATTGTGGAATAGAATGAACACAGACTCTCCCGCCTGTGCAAATGCTTTGCCCTCTTTGTCCTATAGGGGGAGCCATGACCCCACATTCTCCCCTGTGGTACTTCTCTTTTGTGCTTTGTTTTCACATTGCTTCCAGGGTTAGAATTTAAAAATCCGCCTCAACACGATGTCCCTCAGACGCATATTGGGATCAGATGCACCACGTCTTAGCTAGTCTCTTAGCGGAAAACACAGGCAGCAACAACAGAGAACAGTAGAAAGTGTGTGTGTTCCTGCTGACAATGAATTATTAGTTGGACAATATAAAAACATGAAGCTAACTTCTCCTATATGGAGGACAGGGCATTGCTTTGTAGCAGCAGACAGATGTGGACCATTGTCAGTCTTCTTTATGATATGTAGCTACACGTAGCCCACATTACATTTGTTTTAAAGAATTCAGAAGCTCAAATCGTGTAATCTGTATCACCCCTAAATTCTGTATATATTTTTCGGCCGGCTCTGGTGACAGCGTAACCTTTTGTGGGTGGTATACCATTTGTTTGCATTGCAGTCTGTAACCTTGTTGGGTACTTTAAGCACAGACGACGTTTAAGTGCACGAGTGAGTGTACAAGACTGACCCTGTTTAAGCTGCAGGGCAAATACATCAGTGATGTGCTGTGAATAAAGACAAGGCCGTTCAATGGACCTCTGTTTCCCAGAGATAAGTGTGGCTTGAACACAGAAGTGTCAAATGTGGAGAGGAGAGGTCGTGTTGGTGGTGCTGGTGCTGTTTGGGTGTGTGTGTGTGGGGGGGTGGGGGCGGAGATTTTACATGCCCGTGGATGGATGCAGTTCATGGCTGGGATTGACAAAAGGCTGGATGGTTGTTTTGGGTCCATCCAGTGGCCGACTCTGCTCTGCCCAAGGCGAAGTATACATCTGCAAGCCTTCGATGCTGCGTTTAGGTGGATGCACATGCTGGGTGGGGTCAGCACTCCTGGGCAGAATACTGCCCAGGGATAGAAAGTTGGTCCTCAGTTGTAGGCGATGAGGGCACTTACCTCCCGCTCATGTAATGCTGTTCGGAGCCATCGCAAGATTTGATTGAGCGAAGCTGCAAAGGCTGTTTTACTGCCAACTTTACCAATTAATTTACCAGTGATTGATATTTCTGTATCATCGCCGGCTGAAATGAAACGGATGGCAGTGAGCAACACGTGCAGCTGTTCGCCGTGCAATAAGCAGAGTGTATCAAAGTTTGGTTATTTTATGAAAACTGTACATAATAATGTGGAACAGACAGGGCCCCCCAAAAAAGGAATGAGCCTGGCGAGCAGCTGAGGAGAGGCAAGTTATTGATCAAACCTAACTTCAAAGTGAAATAAGTCATAAACATGGAAATACGTTAAAAATATATGTGAAGTTGCTGCACACGTGGTTGTTCTGGAGCAAGATATAAGAAGCAGGGATGAAACCACATGCACTGTCACAGTTTTTGGACCTTTCGCATTGTTTTGGGTGTTTCAGCTTGGAACTCAAATCCTTAAACAAAGAGAAAGCGACTGCGTGATATGGCCTTGGAACATGCTCTCGCTACTGTCAAAGCAACCGATTAGTCACAATTGTGGATCACCTCTGTTTTTAAAGTAATGTATCCTTCTTACAAACCTCCCAACATTCTTTTTGCATGAGAGTAAAGAGATGTATGCCAAAGCTAAAAGGTATATTGGTGCAAACATCATGACCCCTCTGTTTTATATGTTTGTTTTATATGTCTGTTTGCCTGTAAATCCACGTAAAAGTACTCATTAGTGACTGATTAGTGAAGATGAACCGCTGTGCATAAAACCCACCTGGGTTGGTCCATATGTGCGCTCTCATGGACACTTTTGGCGGATCACATTTGCTTGCATCCATTTAACCTGGCATTTATTGATAAATGGTCTTAAGCAAATATGTAAAAATAATAATTTGAAAATTGTCAACCTATAATTGCCACAGCTGTGTGTGTGTGTGTGTGTGAGTGTGAGTCTCTGCTAATAGTGCGACTGGGCCCAGGCTCATTACTCTGGCAGAGGGAGAGAGGCTGCTTTATCTACTATCTGGCCCATTTTAAATTCTAGCCTATTTTTAAATGGGTTCCTACACGCAGGCTTGTTAGCAGCAGAGAATGTAATCTCTTCCTAGGCTTCACTACACTCTGTCTAACTACCCGAGTCTTCCTCTCAAATGTATTGTCTGGCATGTTGTTGCTTCACATAATTAATGAATGTGAGACATGTTACATCTTTTCTCTTTGAAAATAATGAATTTGGGCATGCAATCATGTCTATTTTTTTCTTCCAGCGATTTTTTTTATTTGGTGAAAAATAACTGCAAATCAAGGATAAATTGCTATCATTTTTCTTCTTTTGAAGAAAATGACTTTTTTTTTTTTCTTTTTGAGAAAGGCGGTTTGGATTCAACACTTTGGAAAGTAAATACGCTGTGGGTGGAGCAGGTAAATGTGCTGCGTTTTCACTGCTGGAGATTGGGTCCATTATCTCACCTCTCCACGCTGACTGACTTTTAACAGTCACTTACAACCCCTGTTCCAAGGATTTCCACATCTGACCTCGTGCTGTTTCTTTGCCCCCTCTCTCTTTCTTCTTTCCTCCCTCTGTGTCTCTTATCTCCTGGGCTGTGATCACCATCAGCTCTTCTCTATGGGGGAATCACTGTTTGGTTACCTTTTGGGTATATATGCATTCACACACATTAAATGTCTTTATCGTGTTCCTATTTGTGTCTGAATGGCTGTTTTTGCACCTTCATATCTGAAGGACTGCCCTCCTCATGCCCGTTTGGTGTGCGCACCCCATCATCTCCGGCGCTTTCCACATCAACATCATTTGTGCATTTTATTTTTCACGCCTGCTCTTTCACTCGCCTCGCTGCACATTGCTCCATCCTCCTCATCACCCACCTCTCGCTGCGCCCCCCCCCCGCCTGCTCTTGCTCTCTCGTTTCTGACCAGTATAAATCGAGATTGCTCCGCTACACCGGCTGGTATTTCTGAAGTAACACACGCGCATTCAGGTTGTAAGCAGCCGTGACTGTGACAGACACGTCTGTAATCTTATCAGACTCTGTCAGACATGCCAGCTCTGTTCTGTTGTTCATTTGAAAGCGATTTAATGTGTCAGAGCTGTGTGCCATGGATACCGGGAGAGGCTCTTTCCTGTGCCATGACTCCGGTTCTGCAGGTGCTGACACTCTGCTATCACATGAATATAAAACACATGGTACATTTCATTTAAATTCAGGGACTGTTGCTTAAGTTCTCAATCTGTGTGACTTACAAAAACAAGCAGAGCGGGGGGTTGTCAGAGTCTCACAGCGGTAAACTTCAGGCTATCATCTCAACTGCAGGGATTGATCCAGTAACAATTTGGATAGTGAATTTGGCACAGCATGCTTTCAGAACATGAAGCAGCAGCAGAGAATGTGTTAAAGTATGACGGTGAGTCTCACTCCTCATCAGATACGTACGCTGGGTCGTACTGGGTCGGCGCCGTCGCGGTGGGTGACTCACACCGTCTGTTTGTCAAGTCCCTAAAAATTGGGGTCGACATGTGGGAAAGAGACTCCATTGATTGTGTTACGTATAACTAAAAAGGTAAAAAGAGAAATAGCTTTGGTTATTTCAGGGTTTGTAAATGCTGTGACGGTGCACCGTCTGCTCATTTTCAGCTTCGCTTCTGCTCATTTCATGTGTTTTTCCGCAATGAGAACACGCAATCCTGGCATAGTGTTCCTCAAAGAGACGCTCCAGATACACGCTGAGGGCAGGAGACCATGTGGAGATGGGACGATAATCCATGAAGGGAAGGTAAAGCGTGGAGAACAACCAGTTTGTAGATTTGTATCAGTGCAGAGCTGAAAGGATGAAGCATTCAGTTGCATTTCAATGTCAGCCGGAGCAGCAGTTCCATTTTCTGGTGGTAGAAGTTTTTGTTTATGTGCAGTAATTAGCCCACTCAAGCGGCTCTGTTACTCCCTTTGCTCCAGCCGAAGAACACAAACATGCAATTATTCACTCCCTCCTGAACCCTTTTGCAGACTTTCCCCCATAATCATATCTGAACTCAAATTTCTAAATATCAAATAATACCTGCTAGGTATCAAACAGATCACATGGGTTTGATGTACACTCTTATTTCTGCTACCTTTTTTTTCTTTTCTTGTGAGAACAACAGTGATTAGTGAGCTCTCCAGCCCACGCCCTAATGTCTGGCTACTGTTTGAAGGATGTTTAAGCAAAATCCAAATTCCATCATATATGTATCTCTGTCTATCTCCTAGTTTTAATAGATGATTCACTCATCTGTTCCAAACTAGCTTAAACCTTTGTCTGTTAGTTAGTTAGTTAGTTGTTTTTGGAATCTTTGAGCATTCTATTCTCTCTGAAACAATTTTTATTTTCTATCATCCAAATGACTCCATATGAAAGGAGCCTGAAATCAAATGTTTAAAGTTCCAAAATCCACCTCTGACACAGGGAAAGTGTGGCCACTCGAGGTTGGAGGACAATGCGGTTGGTGTTTGTGCTCTGCTGGTAGACGTCCAAAGCGGCTCTTCAAAATCAAACTGCGGAAAAGCCCCACAGTCAACATTGGCTTAGGCCAGTGCCACCGGATCTGGCACGCAAAAGTCACCTTGACGGTTTCCACAACAGCACTGCCTTTGGTAGACCCTAAACAGAGGGCTGGCGTTAATGAGAGGTCGACACACACAGTTCACAGCGACGACCACGAGGAATATTGTCCCTCTTTGTGGCTTTTGATATTATGATAGAGTCAACAATATCAGCGCTGCTCAATCCTCCTCTGATATGCACCATTTCTTCCCGCAACAGGGGATTAGTGATTTACCTGCATGACTACAATACAAGACGCATCAGGATGACAGATTTAGGGATTCTGGCCAATGGCTTTTTCATCACAACACGCACTTTATTATTCCTCATAAAGCTGCACTTCATATTAAATATAAATGAAGGGACATAACACATGGTGACAGGCTGGGTGATGAATGATCTTCCTTTCACAGTGAGAATTTGCTGTTTAAAGTCCCCCAAAAGCAATTTTGCATCATTAATCATAATCCGTGGAATCTCTGAGCGCTGCGAAGGCCGCAAGCGTTCATTCTGCCTTCGCGACAAAGTTCTAGATACGGTGGGTTACACGGGGCAACGTGTTTCTTTTCAAGATTTCCAGCTCAATTATGGGGCATAACAGGACTAACACGAGGGAGCAGACAGGCCCACGCACGTAGGCCTTTATTTTATTTCAACTTTATTTCAAGACAGTCAAAACTTTAACTCACAAATGTTCCTTGCACTCCTGTAATTCACTGACTTCCCGGAGAGTCCTATTGGACTTGTGTTTGGCAGAGTGATATTGATTTCATTAAGAAGACGTGTGGAGCACATTACAGAATGATGACTGCTTCATGGGAGGTCAACAAGAAATCAATATGAAATTATATTACAGCTTCGACTGGCTGGGGGGAGGCCAGCGAGCGTGCACAACTGCCAACGCCGGCTGGAAGACGGAGCAGGGATTTATCCTGCAGGAATTTTATGTGGGAGTGAAATACAGTCGAGGTACTGAAATAACTCAGGATGGGCAAAGTTGACCAGGTTTAGCTGGTCTGGCAGAACAAAAAAAAAAAAAATGATGAAGTTTCCATGCGGATTTCTGCAAAATCTGCAAATGGACAGCAAATGTATTGACTCACATGTTAACTGCAAAAGTTCAGCTGAGCCACAGCTCTATAAAGAACGTGTTACGTTAGGTATGATTTGTAATTAATGTTAGAAAAGATTAAATCAATTGGATTGTTTTTATTAACTTTCAACAAAAATGAAAAGAAAATGATAATTATTGTTTTATTCACTTGTGTAAAGTTTAGTAACATACATTTTTTGGATGAAATAAAACAAACAGGAGAGACTTTGGAGCGTGACTTTAATGATGTATATTAGAAGCATGTGCCCTGAATCACATTGTTATGATATCGTTGACAAGCAGGAAGGATCTTTTTCTAATTAGCTTCTTGGCAGACAGTAGACGGCGAGGGAGGAGAGATCAATTGAGAAGTTCTATTTAATCAGGCCCAGCAAATAACTTCATTTCCAATCACAAGATCCTGCAGCAGGAGGACACGGACTATCTGAACCACAGATGGGGCAAAAGTTTTCAAGAGATTACATTTAATCTTTAAACTCATCACTAATACTGCTGAAAAGGAGCACTGATTGGAGCATTTCTGTTATGATCTGTTATGAACAATTGTTATGAATTGTTATTATCATGTTATTGGCGTGTTATCTATGTCTGCCGTCCAATTGATTGTGTGATGTTTTGCACCAGAAATCCATGAAAACTGGTCTGTTATGTGTTTATCAAACTTACAAGGTTTTTACTTCATTTAAAAAAAAATCCTCAATTTCTTTGCTACTTTAGTGAGACAATAGTAAATAATCATCTCAGTTCATATTTATTTATACGGCATCTGTAAAAATCAAAGTTGTCGCTGGGTGCTTTATAGAACCCCAGAATCTGACCTCAACAAGCAACAGTAGCAAGGAAAAACTCCCCTTTTAACAGGAAGAAATCTCGAGGAGAACCATGCTGATATGAGGGGTACCCTACTACTGATATGAGGGGTACCCTACTACCAGCTGGGTAAAGGAGGTAGAGAAGGGGGGTGGGCAGATAGGGAAGAGACCAGACATCCATCATACATTCAAATTCAAATTAATTACACAGAGGAATCAAAGCTAGAGCTGAGTGGGTCAGTGGGGCTAGCATAATTATCTGTTGAATTGGAATTTTTTCTTTGTGTTTTGGGGTTTTTATTGGGTTAAATGGTTTTATAACTGTCAGCACCAGTTAATACCACCAATAGCTTAAAAGTCGGCATTGGGGATACCCTTGTCGTGATTTATACAATTCTGCATATATTCCCACCCATTTAAAGACTTCCTGCAACACAGAAGCAATCACAAATGGACCCTTGCCGTAATGTGTTTCCCTTTTTATTGCAGCCGGAGTTTCCCTGTGGACTCTCTGGGATTAAAAGAAGGGATTTAGCACATTTTTCAAGTGTGTGAATGTGCAAACAGGCGAGCAGCAGATGCTGTATTTGTCGAAATAAAACCAGAAAATTGTGAAAAACAAAAACTCAAAAAACAGCGGCTACTTTAGCAGTTGTTGGAGGCACAGATCAAGTGAAAATATATTCAGATTGGAGCTCCCTCCCCCACGTTAGCATTTTTCTCCTGCAAAGGAGGAGGAAGCCCCGATCATTAAATAATCATCACCCCTGCACAGCTGTTAATACTCATATTACTGATAAAAACGACATTTGAAATAGCATGTCTGACCTCCTTTAAATGCCTCCCCTCAGGTCCTTCTGCTCGCTATAACACGTACACTAATGGAGTTCTCGTTCACTGTTCTGGAGCTCTATCTGCTTCCACGCTATATCGTTATCAACTCCTGTATAATTTATTGATGGCCTACTTTTTTCAGTACGCTGCATTACAATGCATAGAGTTTTGTTGCCGTGCCATACGGTTGAACCGAATAAATAAAATACGAGCGTCCGGCTAGATCAGAGAATGGTGGAAAAACAAAAACGCAGTGTTTGTGTGGAGAGAGTGCAGCCAGGTGCCTTAGCTCAGTTTATTCCAGAGGGAGGATGCTGCCTGCTGCTGTTTCATGAATTTGTGTTTTGTTTTCCTCTTTAAGCATCAGTCTTTTAATCGCCCTGGGATACAATTTTAGTATAATGTATATTTATACCTCTACCGTCTAACTGCAGCATATAAATACCATCATAGAAAGAGAGACTGCAAACATGAGCGAGGGTCACCACAAAGATGTCAAAATTCTGTGTGACCCCCCCCCAGACAGGAATGTACAAATGAGCCCACGGGAGTGACAAGTCAGAGCTGCTGCCGTAAATATGGGACAAATGTTTAATTTGGTGTGTGTGGAAGCAAAATGACTGCAAATAATTTGCACTTTCGTGTATAAAACATCATATCCATAAAGCTCCCTGCAGCCTTAATGACCTTGATGTGAAATCGTTAATTACTGGATCAAATAATTGAGCATTAATTACATCTGTTATCGAGCCTAAGCTGAAAAATGTTTGTCTACCTCATCGTTGTTAAGATGTTTTGTAACTGAGCCAAAGCTTTTCTGAGGGATGGGTAGAAGTCATGGAATTCTGAGCTAATGTAGCAAATTTGGGATGGGGTGGGTGGGGGTGTCGTGGAGGGTTAAGCCTTTTCACGGACGAAGCCACGATGTCTCAGTGGAAAAGTGGGGGGGACTGGGGGGAGCAGAGTGACTGACAAGTTAATTGGTGGGATCTGCAGGACTCAGGGTCCGGTCCTGATGTAGAGGCCAGACAGGGAGGGATGGTATGCCAGCTAATCCCCCAAAACACACACACACACACACACACGCACGCACACACACGCACACACACACACACACACACACCACACACACACACACGCACGCACACACACGCACGCACGCACACACACACACACACGCACGCACGCACGCACACACACACACACACACACACGCACGCACGCACGCACACACGCACGCACACACACACGGTGCCGGATCAGCTTCTTAGAGAGGACCCGTTCAAGTTCCAGCTCCAGTCCCGGTCTCACAAAGGATCACTTCATTTCCACTGACACAAATGGCCGTCGGCATGAGCTCTGTGTGTATCGACATGAAGGGAAGGACCACTCACTCAACCATTCGGGAATAAACAGCTTCTGTTTGAACTCCATTGCTAATTTGCACTGATTCTAGGTTTCTGTAGCCCAGGCTAGTTGTGTCAAGGTGCCCCGACTGTAAAAATTACAGTAAAAATACATTGCAAGCATATTTATCCTGCTGCAACCTACTCAACATCTCTGATTAGTGACTCTGATACAACAAAATTCCAGTGAATGACAGACTTGATTTAAACTGAACTTGCTGAACTTGAAAGCTTCACCTGCTAATTAAAGTGTGCTGTGAGGAACACCAATTCTGCCTTCTTCCACATCCTTAGAACCTTTTCTTTCTAATCCCTTAAGAAAAAAAACATTTCTTTATAGTCAAGCAAAAAAGAGAACTCACAAAGCGAACCGCTGAGTCATTCATCACAATTTAGTTACTTAGTCCT
This sequence comes from Takifugu flavidus, assembly GCF_003711565.1. Taxonomy (NCBI): domain Eukaryota; kingdom Metazoa; phylum Chordata; class Actinopteri; order Tetraodontiformes; family Tetraodontidae; genus Takifugu; species Takifugu flavidus. The sequence goes on along the minus strand of NC_079526.1, from coordinate 10,776,387 downwards.
ATATTCCACACCTGGTTGCCCAGCTTGCCATTAATATCAGCACCTCGCCAGGATAAGTCAGCAAGACACCCTGGAATATCTGATCTGACACACTGAGTCCTTGTTTTGGAGCCTTGCAGCTCAGGATTTGCCATGGAACTATTGAGAAATCTTTGCTTGGTTGGGATTTTCCGGGTGAATTTAAGGTGAAAGCGAGAGAGGGAACGCTCAGCTCTATCAAAATATTATTAACAGTTTTGAGCATTAAAATGCTGTTAACAGAACTGTGTAGGTGTAATTTAGAAATAATCACAATATTCATGCAGTATTACGTCAGTAAAGCTTATCATCTCATTATCGGGCATTAATAATAGTTTCTGGTGGAGTTCTCATTTGTTTAGGCCGTTGAGTGTTGAACTGCACTCTCGGTGTTAATGGCCAAAGATGCAGTTATGTCTTTTTTAAGTGCAAATGTGCTGGCAGCTGCCGTCTTCTCCGTAATTACAAACTGGCACAGATGTACCGCCTACAAAAGATTTAATCGCAAACTCGCAATAGAAATGATCCTTTATCTATTTTACTATTTCCTCTAAAACCCATAGCAAAAAGCCCGCATCGTTACGCAGTTTGATATATGACCAGATTAGATCAAAATTGCGCCACTAGGGACGTTATATTCCGGCTCTAATTGGTCTGAATTTTAGTTCTACTGTCTCATTGTGAAGCCAAGCTTTGTTCTGCCATCAGAATTACTCACTGACCCTTATGTCACCTTCCACAATGCATTATATAAACGGATACTTTAACACCGACAGTGAATGGGTGGGTTATGAAAGAGGTTGGATAGTTCTAGCTCAGGTTTGCCATCTGCCACCTGCCTGCATGGTCTTGAAATATAAGTATTGTAAGTTGGATTCACACACCCAAATAATTCAGCAGCAGGTCTAAACTTCTGCAGCATACATGTCCCGAGCTAACTCAGCAACCTTGATCACTATCACAAAGCAACTTTTAAACCAAACCTCACCAGGAGGCCCCACTGTCTAAGCCTGGCGCTGCTCAAGGTTTCTTCCTATTAAAAGACTGTCTGTCCCTGCCTTTGTTGCATGATCAGGGATGTGGCTCCTGGTTTCTAGAGACTAGATTGACTCTAGACTTGACAAAAAGTCAATGCAATAAAGTCAGACGGGTAGTCAGAGAACCATCCAGCTTAGTACCTGGAGTTGCTTCCTTTGTTGCAACTAGCCACTTGTTATATGTTTGATTAAAGAAGTAAGTAGTCAAACTTTAAAACTAGCAAAGCTGGAAAGGAACTTGCCAATTGTAGTGTGTTATTATTTTGTTATTACTGCCTTCTTCAATAGTTACACATTGCGTAACATGAACTCAACAATTAAAACTGTATGTTGATCTTGTGCTACTGCTAGTTAATGCTAGTTTCAATCATCGAATGCATTTATTAGCATCTGCTCCATTAGCTCTTCTGTTCAGTTTATCTCAGTAACCAGATGTTAAATAGTGAAATGCTTCCTGATCACATGATCGCATCATGCACACCCACACACACACCCACACCCACACACACACACTCCCACCCCCCACACACACATGCACACTGCTAAAAATTTAGCATTAAACCTGCAGTGATGCACATATTCCTCCTTTCCTGAGCAGGGGGAGAAGACAGAGGAGCAAAACGAAAAAAAAGCTTGAGATCTGTCTGCAACTGCACATATGGAACTAAGAACACCGAGAGAATCTGCATATATTTAATAGACGCCATGGCAGCAGACTCACATTAATTTAACATTTATATTCATATCATGCTCCGTAGGGCATGTCTAAGCAGGATAACCCTGCAGGGGGTAAAGGAGGATGGGCCACGCTGACTCTGAATCAACATCTCGAAGTGGAAGACTGTTAAAGCATCTCAAAGAGCTCGTGTTAAGAGTGTAAACATGCACTCAGTACAGGGAGTAATGGCTAGTCGTGGGAGATCTGATCACTTCTGGTTAATGGTTTCCCATTTAAGCACAAGTAGGAAGACTGGAACCAGTAGTTTCACAATAGAAGAGTCACACTTTCCCCATGGAACTAAAATGCTGTTGAGCTCCCTGTCAGATCGATGGTCTCTGGTTCACAAGCTAAACCCTTCTTATTTTTAAAGACAAGAGCAACCTCACAGCCCCTGGAAGAATAGTGGATCAAGTGTCTGCTGCAGATGGTTCTAGTCGTGCCTCAGGTGACTGGGCTGTCACTGGGGCCATTTTTCTAAGGGGCCTATCACCCAAAGGAGATGCAGTCATGTGACCTGAAGCAAAGAAAATCTTGATGTGGTGATGAACACCAGTCCAACCAGTATTTGTAAATCATTTGATGTTTTTCTTTTTTTTAACGTTACCTTCATATTCATTTCACACTTCTTTCTCTTTCTTTTTTCTTCTCCCCTCAGGATGTTTGTGGCGTATAGTTACAGTTTTGGCTGCATTGTCCTTTTCAGAACCTGTTTAACAGCCACACTAGCGACACCATGTTGACCTTACAAACCTGATTCTTTCTGCCCTTGCTTAGTGCCAGAGGTTCTTGCCCCACCTACAGCGATGCTATGACTTAAAATGACTCGGTACTCAGCTGAATTACGCTGTATTACAAACACTTCCAGTCGTTTGTATGAATGTAAACTTGACTCACTCAGATATATAGAAGCTGAGAAGTGCATGGCGCTTCTGAGGCATGTGGCCTTTGGAATGTGCTGTGCATTGAATGCAGGAGCCTGCACAGTTTGCACAAGCTGGGTCCAGGGCTGAACTGAAAAGCTGGAGTGGACCTTTAGGTTTTTATATAGGAGGCAGTAAAGAATAAGTGGAGTTATGTACCGTTCAAACTGACAACTGATGTCTTGATGTCTGGCTGATGTCGAATATCTCTGCGTCGGTCCTCAACCTTTGTGTTGCTGCACTTTTTGATCACATTTTCATTGATTTGCTGGACAAATGTGAGGGAAAAAAACAAAACAAACAATCACACTGGTATCATGGGAAAACGGCCATCCTGAACGCCTGGAGGGCAGGTTGAATATTCAAGGTTAAAGCATGGGAGAAATTCGCAGGGTGAGGAGGAACAGGCAGAGATAAGAGAGCAATAGAGACACAGGGGCTGACACGACATGGGGCTGAGAGGACCCGCGTGGAAAAGCAGTCCTTTTGCTATTTCCAGCCTCTGGCTGAGATAAGATGAACAGGAGAGTCTCTTAGCGTATCTCCGGGACAGACCATCTGGAGACTTCCCACACTCTGTTTTACATTCCCACATGATAATAACTGGATTCAAATCAAACGTAAACACGTAAACCATTAAAAAAGTATATTATTGTTCCTAAAATAGCCACTTAATGACAAAACTTCTTAAACAGATGGACTGTCCAGGACTGGCCGCGTCACCACAAAACTTAAGAGGGGTTTGTCTTATTCTGTAATTACAGGTTTCATGTCACAAATTCCCCCTCAAAAGCAATCATCGTAATAAATAATATCCCTTGGTGCTCACACAGGAGGTTCATGCCTGTTGCCCCTCAAGGCTGTGCAGCGAGCATGGCTAAGATGGATTAAACAGCAATCTTTGAGGCAGAAGGCTCCAGAGCCTCAGGTTGTTCATTTACAAGCCCCTACACCTTCCTGAGTGGGAGGGCGGCTACGCTCCACGGTAATGACATGAGCGAATGTCGCCCGCCCTCTCAGAATGGTTTCGTTTGGCATGGCAAAATCACGGTAGGTGTCAGATCTTTCTAGGGGCCGGTTGTTATGATAAAAGGAACACTCCGAATGTCATGGGGTATAGCTGCACGAAACAAGTTCATCCTAGCGTAATTGCAGAAAAGACGTTAAAACGAAGCAACTCAGTACTCAGTTTTGACTTAAAAAGGCTATACCAGCTTTTCCTTTCTCGGCAGACAGGTGACAGGTCTTAGGATTGACGGCTGCTACAATGCGCTTTGGTCGGTGCCTAGATGGAAAATATCATCATTTGATCCTCCTTCTGTGATACAGTTTTAACACGCTATATTTGATTCATAACTCCCCATCCAATCAAAAACTCTCCTTTCCTCTTTCCAAACGTGACAGATTCACCATGCGTAAGGTCTGTGTGTGTGTGAGTGTGTGTGTGTGTATGTTCGACAGGCTGCGTAAAAATCTGTGCATGTTTGCCTGTGTGTCCCCACGGGTGGGCACGCAAGCACAGCGTGGATGTACGGCAGCAGCCGGCTTCATGACTCCGTGTAAAAAGGTCAGCTGCAGGGCGAGCGTGTGACTGGAGCGGAGTGGTGTGTGCATGTGATATATCCGTGTGTTTGCATGCGCGTTGATGGTTGTGCTTAGCTACAGCGTGAACCCCCATGTGATTATACAGTAACTAGTGCACCGAATCCTGCTCAAAGTGCACTTTGGCTGGTGAAGCTTTTAGCACTCCAGGATTCCCTTGTCAAACACTCAAAATCTATCCGCTGGACCTGGAAAGACTCGGTAACCTATACCTGCTTTAAATTTATAAACAAAGTTTTGTTTGGTGGGGAGCTCAGGTGGAAAAAGGATACCAATGATGACATTTTCCACAGTCAATACCTGTATGTCAGCTCTACATATGTAAACACACACACCTAAGGTCGCGACAATTCAGCGAGCTCCCAAACGAATGTCCCTGGACTGCGGGAGGAAATCACGGCTCCCGGAGAGAATTTACGTGGACAGGGGGGAGAACATGCACCGGAAAAGCCCCTGGCCCCCAGGAGATCTGAACCTCTTTTTTGTGACGTGGCAATGGTAACCACTCCACCAACAACGTGCACTACAGGCCGACCAGGCAAAGGCTCGTGGATGCAGCTCTTTTGGACGTGTTTTTTGTTTCCTGGCAGCCCTCGCAGATTGAACTGAACACGGAGGCGGTTACTGTTCATTTGAGGCAATCCGTTTTCTGAACGCTAGATGCAGCCAAATCTTACACTCTGGACCTTTAATCCATCAAGTTGCAAACCACTATATAAATAAGCAGTACATTTGGAGCGGTTACAAATCCCAGTTCCAGCTCTTTCTGCCGCCAGCATTTTTCCTACTTGACAAGTCTAACAGGTACTTTAACATGTACCTTTGTGGATACACTCCTACATATTCACTCACCCATTCCATCAAAAACACACAGGAAGCTGAGGCACTTCTCAACTAGGGGTGGGGGGATGATGTCAAGGTCACGTTGCAAAGGCTGACTATGAGTAACCCTGATATATTCCTGCATATCTGAGTCTGAGGGAGATCTCCAGGAAAACAGAAAGGTAATAAGTGGGGTTAACCAAGGAGGGGGAAATAAATGGAAGGTTTCCCGGTGAGCGGTTTGAAGCCTTTTCTCTAGACACATCAGTATCCAAGGATTTCCTCTGGAGAGGTGAGATTCTTGGACACGGCATTCCCGGGAAAAGGGAGAGATTAACATTCTTCAGATGCTGCGAAGAAGACTTATGGAGGAGGTGGTCTCAGGGGAGGTCCTGCACTAACAGGATGTAATGGAGAGGGAGAAAAAAAATCTGATTTATTCAGAGTTCCATCCATAAAACAGTCTGACAGTGGCGTAAAAGAAAGATGAGGGAAATAATGTCTTTTTTTATGCATTTGAACAGATGGACTTACAAAGTCCCAGCTCTCCTTCCTTTCTTTTCAACTGTAAGTGCTTAATTACCAAGCGGGCGCCTTTGGTTTCATAATGACTATGTCAGCATTTACCTTGAACACCTTGAAACAAAGACTCCCACCAAAAACAGGCTTGCGGTTTGTTTCCCAGCTGCCTTCAGCTGTAAAATACTGAGACAGTTGGGGCGCGGGAGAGTGTGAAGGGAGGGCTTGTAATTGGTCAAGACTGCCGCAGATGAAACACGGTTGTTTAAAAAGACAGTGACATACATTCTCGTTAACATGCTCAGTGAGATCCAGTCTGCTTGCTCGGTCTCTTACTGTTTCCCATGAACCCATCTGCACTGGTTTGACAAAAGTTGCTCTGTCTGCAGGCCGGCGGAGCAACAGAAGCTTTGTCTGTGGGGAACAACAGAGACGGATCAGTACTGATATTCCCAGTGCCAACTCACATTTGCACGCAGCAGTCTGTTGGAAACATGTTCATGTTTTCTCTTAAAACATTAAAATGCTCCCCTTTAAGTATCAAATTGATTCAATTCACCTGTTACACAAAAATACCACTTTATTTGTAGATCCCTGATCATATTTCTGACAGTAACCCATTGTTTGGATAAAAGCTAGCTAGCTGGACGTGTTTAACACATCACTGTTCTTGCCAGGCTAACAGCGCTGATCCTGCCACTGCTCTCAGGAGCCTTTCTTTCAGCTGCTGCAACTGCTGTAAAACTGGGTGTACATGCCTCAACTTGAGTCAGAGAGAAGAGAGAGATTTGGGAATTTTAGGGAGTATCGATCGAGGTGGGTTTAATCTCCACCCCAAAGTCGTATCGGGATGGATTTTCATTACTGGAGAAAGATCTTGAGACCGTGAGAAGAAAACAAAAAAAAGGGCTTTTACACTGATGTGTCAAGTGAAGTCGACAGTAGATTTAGCCTTTTTACGAGTATCCTCTAAAATGTTTAATGTATTACATTAGTGCAACACAATACATATGATGTGAAAGTGTTTTTCCATTGAAACTGAACTGAATCACTGGAGACTGTGTCCAAATATAACACAGTTGCTTCCAACTGCTGCAAAGTTAACTGCAGCTCTAACTGCTTCGCTGTGCATTGGTCGCTGCACCCGAGGTTGGATTTATGGCAAAGGTCTGGATCTGAGGTTAAAAAGTTGCATTTATTTATACTATGTTTAAATATCTAAAACAATGTATCATCAACAAATCATCGCATCATGCCTCTTTATTAATTTCTCCCGGAGCCCATGTTTATGTTCGTGGTGTGTGGGAGTGTGCGTGGGAGGACTTATGGGTGAGTATGTCATTATGTGTGGGTGTGGAGATGACACAGGCGTTGGAGTGTGAAGCGCTGAGCATTCAGATGAGGCGTTGGCCTGTTCTCGGACGCTTCTCTCCGTGACCTCAGACCGTCATAAATTTCCTAATTCCCTCATTCCAGTCACACAGAAAATAATTCTCATGTACAGGAAATTTCCAAGCCGGTGTCTGCTATTCTACCGTGACTCGTACGGTAGCTGAACATGTGGGAATGAGTTTGAAAGGCTGAGGGTGCGGGAAAAAAAGTGTTTGCTTTGAGAAGCTATTAAATACAAATACATGTGGCAACAAAACATCAGGAAATGAAGAACACTGTTGGAGAAGAGCGACTTGATCGAGAGCGACAGCCCAGCGATCGCGTTTCAAGAAGATTTGTTGCTTTAATATAAACCGGTTTAATTGCAGTGTAAGAGGAGTAACACATTGTAACATGTGGTTTTAAAGGGATGACTCCAGACCTCGTATACCTGTTAACAGTGATCGGCGTTAATGCTCCACAGGCAGCGCCCGTTATTTTTTCTAAGAACTTATTATGAGTACATGATTCCCCCACCTGGAGACTTGCCAGCCAGGGAAGTCTCCATGCTACATCACATTTACTGTATTAGCATGGCACATGAGAAAATTTACTGCTGCTCCATCCTGAAAGCTTTTTTATTGTAATGTTAACCCACGAGGACACTGCATGCTAATGCAGGCACACATCACATATGAGCCTAAAGATGTTAAGAAACATGCAATTGAACATCTACGATAATACAATATCCAGAAGTAGTGTCACCATTCCTGTGTGGATCAACTCTGTGGTTGTATAAAATGGCCCTAATTTTGATTGAGGCTTTTGTGGCCCAGGATGTAAGGCAGCCCAAATGTGAGCAGCTAGCAGCCATAAGCAGCTAACTCAAAGATGAAGAGGTATAACACCTGGAAAAGGTTACTGTAGACAGTACGTTGGTATTTGGAGTTGCTGCTCGTAGGAGCGTCCTTACACGAATGAAAAAAATGATTCTTACTGTTGTGCTGTTTCATCTGCCAAAAACATAAAAGGCTGGATCTGACGCTGCTTTGTTGCTTCTAAAACTCTGAATTACTTGGTAGTTTTCTGAAATCAAACTCGGAGGCGGTGTCTTAACGTCTTGGAGCTGCTTTTGTTCAGTGGTGTGTGTTATCCCTCTTAGAAGTTACGGCACTGGTAGAGAAATACCAAAGCACCGTTTCCTTTTCGCAGAGTTACAGTGTATATTTTTTTCCCAAAGGATTTGCATTTTCTAAGCTTCTGAGGAAAGAGCGATAATGAGGGGGAAGAGGGTTAAAAGAGTAGTTCTGGAGAGGAGGAAGAGGATCCATCATGGTTCCCCATTTTGACAGCCTTTTTTTCCCCAGCAGTACCTCCGCCCAGGTGGGAACCCCCCCACTCCACCACCACCACCCCCTGCTGCTGTGTGCACTGAATGAGAAAGACATTTTTAAAGTAAAGAACCTGCAGGATGAGGTATATTTGACAAAGGAGTCCATACTGTAGAGTTGACTCTGCCAGTGAAGAGGGTGGAGGAGGAAGGGGTGGCAGAGCAGCATAAATGGAGCAAACCCTTCAAGGCTTCTGTCTCCCAGAAGCTGATCCCACCGAGCTTAATCCCAGACATCACGTGTGGAAAATCCCACCGCTATCCGACTCCCTACTTTGTCCTCCAGACGGGCTGTGAATGCGGGTTTTATCAGCCCACGGATGGATGTGGGGCAGCGTGCCAGTGAGTTCTCGCCTCTGTGCTGGCTCTGCATTTTCTGAATTGGATATTGGGAATGGGCTTGGCAGATAAGGTCACAAACGGGTTTCTTTTAAGTTCTTTTAAAGGGGGAAGAAATGAACCACACCAGCAAAATGAAGAAGGAAGGAATAGGATGCAAAATCTATAGCTTAGTGATAGAACTTAGTAATTGAAGACTTTCATGTTACAAATAGATGAGACAACCTTTGAACCCATGCTGTGTCTGTGCATATTGTGACATGGCCAGCAAATATCAAGACTTCAACTGAAAAATACAGCACATTCTGTTAGGGAATGGAAGAGTAGGGTTCTTGATTCAAGAACTGGTGCTGGGGAGGTGTTCTGGTAGCAGAGGGAATTGCCAGGAGCATGAGTAAGGGAGCGAACCATCAAAATGCTCAGATAGGGCCCTCATTCGGGGTTATACCATGCCTTCACCCATATGCAGCTGGGATAGGCTCCAACACCCTCCCTGTGACCCCAAAAGGGATAAAAGCAGTCAAGAAAAAGTAAAGAATATTCTTGCACTCCTCTGTTTTTACTGCAAAATACAGTATTGTATTCAAGCTCTTCAATGAAACTTCTTAAATTAGACTTCTCCTGACAACCATGATGTGGACAAAAAAGAAAATCATTCTTTTTTTTACTTTCTCAAGAGACAATGTTTTAGAACTTGGGTATTTCTATGTCTTTGACTTAAATTCAGAGGTGCTTTCCAGCCAGACTGGCCAGAGGGCCTTTGAAAACCTGAATCGAAAACCTCTAGCAGCTGTAACGGTTGTCAGCTCAAGACAGTTGAGATCTGACTGTATTTTATTTTTCAGTACAGCAAAACTCAAACCACGCGGCGCTGACTGACTCTTACCATTTTAATCATAAAGCAAAGAATGCAATAGGTGACACCTTCCATCTATATGCCTTTAAAGGCACGAGTGACTGATCAGCAGGGTAGTAAAGATTAACACACCGAGCTAACCAGTGAACCTAGACAAACAGTGGCCCGTTCTTCACGTGCTCCGCTCCCACACAGGTGCAGTCGTCCATGCTCCAGGTGCGCTGATCTCATCTGAACAAGACAGCGCGACCTAACAGACCCAGATTAGGATGAATCCATGACATGTCAAAACATCTGTCACTGGGCAGTAATCTGGGAAACATCATTCGCCGAGCGGAGTTGTTTGCAAAAGGGCTTGTTGTGTGAGGGTGATAGGGCAGAGTAGCTAGCCTTAGAGCATCCAGGACAGGCTCAGGTTCACAGGAGGGTTCCAATCGCACTATTCATATGTTTAAGGACAGTGACCTACAGGACGGGGAACTACAGGTTGTGGTCCACACTCACATTTGCTTTTAAATACTACCAGTTGCAAATGCTAAAGAAGCTTAGCTCTTGAAGGAGCTCCCTGGGTGTAGTTCTTTCGTTCCTTGGTAGAGGAATGACAGATGCACACTGGCCTACCCAGAACATGTTAAAATCACTGTAACTTTCTAGTAATTCTCATGTAAAAATGCTGTGTTTGACCAAGAGTTCAACTGCAGTTTTCCAACTTTTTGGCCCGTAATGAAGCTGTCTTTTCTTTTATTCTGAAGTTCCCGTCCAACGTTGCTGAAATGTCACGACCCAAGTGACTGAACTGGCTGTCAGAGGTCACAGAGAATGACTCTTTTTGCGGCGACAAATATTGTTCGGTACAGTTTAGCAGCAACGGACAACAACCGACCGTATCGGCGAAATCTAATGGCAATTTCCTCAAACGTTGTAGCAAGCACACTTTCATCCCACTGACAGCTCCTTTAGCTCAATATGAAGATATTGTTATTACAGATTGAAGAGAGCCGGGTTCTTGTCAGGCAGCCGTGGTTAATGTCCCGCTTTCATCAGTTTAAACCCTGATGGATAGCAGGTTTCAGTTCATCATCATTATCTCACTTGTGAGCAAGAATGTGTGAAACTTAAGAGGATGTGGAACATTTATAACTCACCTTGGGATGAACACAATGACAGAAGCGAAGCGGTACACCTTGATGATATTAACATCCATTGTCGCACGTAGCGTAATAGCTATTCAAACTGGATATTGACCCAGCCAGAGCACGCCTGCCCGGCTTTATGATTTTTATCAGAATGAATACAGCTGTGGATCCTACAAGGAGGGATACTTTAGTCATCCATTCATAGTCATTCATCACCAAGGCGGGATGTGAGATTCCTATATCCATTAAGCGAAGATAGATTCACAGTTCCCTTGTGGCCATTTAGGTGTGAAAGAGTGTCCACGAGAGGTCAACTCTTCTGAAACAGCCTTGAACCTACCTTGAAATCTCGCAGCATTTGCTGTAGAATTGCTGTAACACACAAGCAGGACAAAAAAAAGGTGTGACCTTGATTTTTAGGCACAGTATTAGCAAAGCCAAAAGTTAGGATCGGATATTGAGAGACAAATTTAATGGGGGAGCTTTGAACCAGAAGAGTCGAAGGTCCCACACTTTTTCTATTTATTTTCATCCTTACAGGGCCAGAAAATTGCACTAAGATGGACTAAAAGATGGTTTTAGCAGAAGCTTTTCCTTTCTCTCCCCTTTTTGAACGCTCAACTGCGTTCCTTTTACTTTCTAATCACCAAGGCAAAACTCAATTTGTCACTGCCTACCACTCAAAAGGCGAAGTCCGGGGCTTTAAATTGCATGATGGACTTTTTTTCTTTCTCACAGCCATGAAAGACCTGCCACATTCAAGGACATTTGCTGATGATCTCAATTAATGCTTTTGAAATGCCACCTTTCATTAAGGCATGAGAGCAGGGCCACTGTAGCGGCCAGCGGAGCACATTGAGCTTCGATTCTCTGTGGAGAGGATCAGCTCAGTGCATCTGCTACCAGTCCAGTTATTTCTGACAATAAATAGATCGATTTCTGTGTGTTGTAGCATGGACGAGGTTGGTCTACTTAATTAATTTTGTCAGTGCGGTTTGAACTTGTTGTTTAAAGCAATAATAGCTTTGTGCACAGAAGATAGGAACTTTATTAAAACACCAAAAAAACGAATGAAAAAAACCCCAGCTGCTTAATATCTATGGCTGCCTAGGAATTTCAATCAGTCGAAGCGAACAGAAGTTAATATTTACCACAATTTCTCTCCTTTGTCGTCAAATTCATCAGGCGGTTCCCAGCATCCATTATTGTCATAACGATTAAGACTGATGTTCCATTCTCTCGGTGTCAGTCCATCATTTAATAAACAATTTCAGTGCTGCGGGTTCATTACACTTGGTGGTGAATTATTCACTCTCATGACTTTGTTAGCTCGAGGAAATCCTGATTTGGGCTTCCTGTGGAGAGATCCCCCCCCCCACTGTAGTGATGTGTTATCATATCTCACTGTTGCGTGAGGGGCATCGTAAAATTCTCCAGTTAGAGCGAGACCGCACACCATAAAATATGAAGAGCGTTGCACCGTGACACATCCAGCATGATGCTTTGTTCATCTTTGATGCTGGAACGCAAATGAAAATGGATGCGTCGTTGGTCACGTCGACCGGTAGTCCGAGGTTTTCTTAATTCACCACGCTATGGACTACTGGGAAGAGACTTTTTTTGTTTGAAGGATGACCTAAGATAATGGGTCTGATTAGTTTAGAGATCCAAAAAACAAACACTAAATCAGCCCAAATGAAATCATGGACAAAGTGACCCTCAGCAACTGTCCCCCTCCGGCACAGTGACCCGCCTCACGCCATGTCACCCGCTCGTCTTTGTGTGAAGGTGGGCTCTGTGCCTGCCGGTTTGTGTGTTTGTTTGTGTGTTTTCAACAAGCTCTTTTTCTTAGGCCCTTCTATGCCTCCAATTCTCCGTTGTTGGCATGGCGGGGGAGCAGCGGGGAGCCTTCACTCCAATTTGCCATCGTTTGTCATCACTTGCCCCTGTGACTCGCACGCACCCACACACAAACACACATGCCGACACTGGCGACTTTGTGACGGCCGTGCCTTCCTTAAACTCTCCATAGCTATTTAGTTCCACATGTGATTTAAATAGTTTGGATCAAAACCTTTAGGTTTCTTTACAGCCGCAGCTGTTACTCTGTAAAAGGGGATTGATGTTACAGACGGTACAGCTGTCTTTGTGATTTCCTATTGTTCATAGAGTATCATAGTAGGGTGATATTGTGCATAAGGAAGGGTAAAGGATAATGAATCCACTTTGTTCTTATTATAAAAAAAGGTTTCTCTTTCTGTTTAGTCAGAAGTTGGTGTTTTAGATGCCTATAAGTAACATGTCTCGTAAGAAAGGACAAAATATTAACAATGGAACTGTCACATGACAGGAAAAAGAAAGTAGAGTTTTGACAAAACGCTGTGGGATGGGCTGTGGCAATGTCGGAATGGTGCCGGTTGTCAAGATTTTAATGGTGTATGTAACAGAATTTCTTCATTTCCATCTCTTACTTTCAGTCCTTTAGCCTTTATAGTCATTAACGAGGTAAAACCTGAAAAATGTTGGAGTAAAAATCCAAGAAAGAGTTGTTTGCTAAGTGTAGGATTGATTAGGGCAATTTAAATTATTTACAGCCAGTGCAGTGGTTTTATATGTAAGGCCACACCGTTCAAATAATGAGCCATGATTTGATCAACCCCTCTGGCACTGTATGTAATTGTGCATTTAGAGGCTGTTGGGATCTCCCAGTTGATAACAGTAATTAAGGACAAAGCAAAGGTCTCATTACACAAATTACCTAGTTGCTGGGAAGTCACGGGTTACAAGCCTTAACTGCCTAAAATGTCATTCCATTTCATCATCAAGGATCACCAAACTGGGGAGAGCTGCCAGTGCACTGGATTTCACTGCACAGTTTATTACGCCTTTTTCTATTTGTGCATCATTTTAAGAGCATTTGCTCTGCTGGATTCACACATTATCAGCTCTAAGCATATATATATATGTGTGTGTTTTACTCCTCACGTCAAAGGAAGAGTCTGATATCTGTCATTTTGTTCCGCTAAGATTAACAACAACAAGACTCCCTCACTGGCCATAAATCCATCCCAGGCACCCCGTCATGTAGATTCATTTTGCTGATGGATGATGGCGAGGCTTACTCAGGAGGGAAGTTGGAAGTGGTTTCTATCTATTATTTCGGTCCCTGTCTCCTGGCTGGTCGCTGGCGTGGTCAGTTGGTGCTCCTGCCTGTCGAGGAGGCCGAGCCAGAACCCCGGAATGGTCAGTAAGTGTGTTGACACGAGGGCCCGGTGCCATCTGGACACACGGATCGCCGAAAAGCGGCGGTGATATTCCTCTGAAGCATTCAGATAGACAGGAAGATGTTCCTGGGTCCTGCTGCGGTGGCGTCAGTGAACCCCAGCGCTCTAACAATGAACGGTTCCTGCGCGTCGCTGGTTTCTTAAATGCAGACTGGAAAATGTGCAAACGGAACCGGTTTTCATTATGACTCCACTTTTGGACACACAAAGAAAGCTGGCCTAAGGCCACAAACTCATTATGGTGTAATTCAGCCTTCATTTCCTGCCATCCAGGTCCAGTCTCACCACCCACCAAGTGCCAAATGCTGGTAACATTTATTGTTGGCAGATAATTCAGTGGCGTTCCGCACCCACGTCGCTTTTTAAGTTTCAGAGTTGCTGACATTGAAATACCTTTCAGTTGTGTAAAGTAACAACGCGAGTCAGAAAATGTCCCCCCTCGAACTGGAACCACTAATTTATATTAGACACTAGTTTTTCGATAGTTCTGTCGGGCCTGTGTGTCTTGTCTGTAACTCAATAATTGGGGGAAATATGTGCTGAGCCTGTAGCAAACATTACATTAAACCATTCCTTGTTGTTCACACCGAATTGGGCCTCTGATGTGGTGCAACTGTGTGTTCTAGCGAATGAAATCCAAAAACGCACCATGTTTAGTTAGAAGCCCCGGGAATCTCTCAAACATGTTCCTGGGCTCGACCACATCATTACGACCGAGATCGTTTGTTTGTCTCCAAACTTTGTACATGAGCGGTGCCTTTAAAGACAAATTCTTCCAGTTTCAGTTACAGATTTTTCTCTGTCTTGTCAGGACATTATGCACCTGTTCTTCATTAGCCTTTTAGCCTGTTAGCTCCTCTTTTGCTCTGTTTCTTTAGCAAGATTAGTAAGTTAGTGAAAAAAGGCTCTCTTTTCAACTGACATCACCATGGGAACCTCGTTTAGACCGAACCTCGGCAGAAAAGCACACTTTCAAACTCACTATGCACCCCATTGATCAAACAAAGTTTGCTGATCTACATCTTAGCGTTCAAAAAATCTGCATGGCTGCATCCTTTTAGTGCTCAGCAATATGAACTTAAGCCTCCAACATTGTACGATTTAAAAAATTGTGGCTGTGACAAAGGAATAATGAGTGTGAGTGTCAGGTACACCGTGCAGTGTGGCAGGTTGTCACACAGCTCCTCAGAAGTCACAAAGCAACAGCTTCAGTAAAGCACGTTAGAATAAAATCATGCAAATGAGACTTTTCCCCCCCTCATTTGACTACCTCAACTTTTATTTGCATGAAGGAGTTTTCTGCCAGGCTCTGTCGTCTGCAGCCTCGCTCAGAAGTAACTCATGTGGTACATCTCTGTTGGTCCGAGATATGTTTTGCAGGATATTGTTGGTCACATGAGAGGTTAGATCTCAACCTGTGTGAGCATGTATTTGTGCAGACACAGACACACACACAGGTTGTGTGTCTGTGTGTAGCACATTGTGTATAGGTTTTCAGACTTTTTTTGCATTGAATAATTGAAATAATGACGATGGCTTGCCAGCTATAATCAATTTGAGAGTTTTTATCTTTGCTTTTCACTGCCCTGAAAGCACAGTCAATGATGTTCCTCAATAAAACAATTGTAAGTGAATCAATACAAAAGAATTTTGCCGTGAAATAAATAAAAGCGATTTCATGCCTGCACATTGGGCTGTGGCCTTCAGGATGAACCTGCAGCAGCAAGTTTGGAGTTAAAATTAAACTGCAGATATCAGAATTTTTATTTTTTTATATATATTATTCAGGAGCAGTGAAGTCATGATTTTTTTGATGGGAAATCATGAAATTAAAGCATGGTAACAGATGGATGAGCTCCATGTTCATTTCACAGATAATAAATAAGATCTTCTTTAGACCTTTAGTTTACCACACTTACAGGAGGTGGTCTGTCCTCTGCAGTCATGGACGGTAACATGCCTGCCACTGGTCCACTGCCCACCCCTCCTGTTTCCTCCTGCAGCTCCACTTCAGTGCTACAGTCACTGCTGGGACACGGCTGCTGCTATAAGGCCCAGGCTACAGGAGAAGATTGGAATGTGGGGTATCAGTTGAAGATCAGGCAGTTCTCTGCAGCTCCTGAAACAAAGAGCCATCCACTCAGCATTTACTCAACAGCGTCCCATTTAAGGGCCCCGATTACATCTCTGAACATACCAGTTACAATTAGATATGTGTCACTGATTAACAAGTGACAAGTAGTTAAAGTAACCGATACGTCATACTCTGTTCACCACTTAATGCTCCCACTGGGACATGTTGAATGGCTATGATATGAGTTGAATTTTTCCTTTGACATACTCTTAAATGAGATTTCAGGTGTCATTAAAATAGAATTGGTTATTTTACCCTCTAAAGGCAAAACGGATCCCACTTCATTTCAACCAAGTCGCCTGATAGACTGAGTAGAAGCCACGATGGAGCGGTTACCATGGCAAACAGACCGAGAACTGCATTTTTAAACTAAATCTTTAAGTGTTAATCTCTATTTGTGTCTTTTCTCTGTCTGCTTTTGACATTTTCCACACAGCCATGAAATCCTGTGCTGCTGTGTGAAGAAGCCAATTCCTTGAGTTCACAGTCAAAGCTTACCAAAGGTTCCAGACACTATAATGTTTCTCTTTTTGGAAACAGAATGTTAGTTAGTCATTTCCTGATCAAAGACTTTTACCCTGAATTCATTATTGCTGCAGATGGAAATTAGCGCTTGAGTATCTGTCGGCGCCGTGCTCCAATTTAATATTTAGTTACAGTGTATATAATGAGAGATGCCACGTCTGAATGGTTACCATAGAGACGTGTGCTTCTGCTGTCAGTGTTTGAGAGGAAACATTGAACCCGTACCACTGGTGCTGCAATTCAGCCCAAAGAAGTGGATTAAATTCAGATCCAGAATTTCTTCACAGAAATGACTCAATACCTTTCTGGGTGCATTCGAAGGGCTCCATGGCCTCCAGGTGACCTTTATGTGATGTAAAATGTTGAGAAGCCTGGATGTTTGCTTGTTTAAATGATGACAGGTACTGCAGTTACAGGCACCAGCGCTCACTAGAGCTCATCACAGCTGAGTTCTTCCTCTTCGTCTCCATCTCTCGATCTATGTTTTCACATAATCCTCATGTCCAGCACCTGATAAACACACAGCTAGCACAGGGAGCACGAGAGTCATGCGGCCAGGGCAAAGTTTACGCTCTCAAGGTCGGGTCAGACAAGATAATAAAGCAACATCTTTTACAGTGAACACAATCAACTGGACCAGAACATGAGCATCTATAATGGAGCAGGTTTACAGGCATTTCTTTGTGTTCTGCAGATGTTTTGAAGGAACCTGTTGGGGAACAGAACAACTTGAAACTTCAGTACCTCACCCAAAACAGAATTGATTGGGGAAAAAAAATACATCTTATTTAGAAACGAGGAGCTTACTGGAGCAGATTTTGACCCGGCGGGTGGGGGGGTCTCAGAGTGTGAGTGAGCGTCTTGTGGTGAGAGTATACTTTGTCATGCTCTTTGCAGACCGATGGTGCTAACTTCATCTCAGTGCAGGAAATTGCTTTGTGCAACGAGTTCTGCTGCCCATTGAGGGTGAACCAGGTCTGCTCCACTTTGGAAAAGCCAACTTGATGTGTTCTTATTGCAGCTGAGGAGGAACAGGGGACCCGAGCAAATGCAGAGAGTCACATCAGAGGTTCTACATTCCTTCCTAAAGTTTAACAGTGTTACCTCGACAGAACCTTCGTCTGGACCTTCTGCTGTCTTCTACATCTCAGATGCTAATCTAGTCACATGACCGCCGCCCAGTGTTTGGGCCTTCACGAACCGTGCAGAGGCCTTGATTAAATTTGTTACCTCAGCCATCCTCTCGCAGAGTGCCAGACTCCTGTGAATATGAATGAGCACAGCATTGAATCTTGAGAGGCTTTGTCCTTGCTCTTCCTCTCCACTTATGCTCATTTTCCAGGATGCCTGATTCCGTTTTTCTCTTCCCTCTGACCCCAATGACACCACCGCCACAGATTTGTCATCACTACCTCCAATGCTGTAATCGCTCATACAGCACTGCTTCAGTTTCTGCAGCCATAAGAGTGTCATAAAATTTTATTGTTCTTGTGTTGTTTTTTTCCCTTATTCACTTATCTATATGATGGGATGTGTCATGCATCTTTCAATTCTTCCAGTCTTTTTTCTACTCTCTTTCCATAGCAGAAAAGCTGGAAGGAGCGAGCCTTTGCAGAGCCAGGCTGCATTATTTTCAAATCAGCAGCTATAACTCATTCCAGTGTTACACACAGTGAGAGACTCTAACTTTTATCCATAAAATACAAGTACACAAGACAGCTTTATTCATCTCTGGTGATACATTTTGTACTATATGAGCTTTACTGGCAGTGTTTTGCACTGCATATTCCATAAGCTGCCAATCACGGTCCATTTTATCTCCCTCTGCAGGAAAAGAATCTGAAGGTTCTCGCCTTGGTGAAGCCACAATACCTATCTAGCAATCTGCTAATTCTCTAAATTGTTTCTTGTGTAACACATGGGATTTCTATATCAGCTACAGCATGTTTTAGCTAATGTTAAATTACTTTTCCCCGCTATCAGTATGAAACAATCTGCAAAGGGGAAGCTTTCTACAGACAACAGAGAAGCCTCCTATCTACTGCAGCGGAGCTCTGAGATGAGTCCCATCCTCATACATATTTAAAAATAATATAGTTATACACTCATTTATAGAAATGTGTGGGGGCGCCGTGGGGTCTCCGTCAGTATTGACAAGCTGTGGTCCTGGAATGACTACAGCCAGACAAACTCAAGGAGGGAACGGAGACGCCGGGCTCTGCCAAACGCCATGGCTGGACTGCCTTCCAACGTCCTGGGGTGTGAGAAAATCCTGTGCGCATCCCTGGAAACGAAATATACAGTAGGAGTCAAGAGCCTTTATTTTGATTCCTTTTTCTTTGGCAGTTTGTCTCATCTTAATGGCAGTAGTTTATGTCACGTTCCAGTCTAGGGTATGGAAATGGAATTCTGAACCAGGGAAAAGTGAAGGTGGTACGAGGAATAACGCAAGATCAGTAAGTGAAATATAGATTTAATGGCAAAAGTGGGGTTGATACAAAAATATGTGAGGACTTAAATTATAGAGTTCTAATCAATAGTTAAAGGCACGTTGCATGGCAAACATTACAAAAGTAGACAAAAGTGGCTTCTCCACAGAAGCAGGCGAACTGCAGCCGACGGGCTGCGTATCAAAAACCGAGTGGGAACTGGTAGCGCTGACGTGCGAGTCACGGAACAGAACGAAAACGGAGCCAGAAGAATTCGTTGGGTGGCACCCCAGGGTTTTTAAAAGGACGCCAATCTCGAACAAGCCAATCACAGTCCACGACGCAGCACCTATTGAAACGGGGAAACACAAAACACGGGGGCGAGACAAAACGGAACCAAACGCGCAAAGACGCGCAGAGCGCACAGTAAAAGCAAACTAAACAACATAACTGGGATCGTAACAGTTTACCAGCCAGCACACTCTTTCTGGAATCAAAATTGAACGTGTGCACTGATGATATGAGTCACTGCTGGATGTAGCTCTTGTTCTAAGGCTGTTAGCGTTGTTTGATACATGTGCTGAAGGATGAAGACATGGACATGGTCTAAAGGTAAGATACGACTTCCTGCTGGCCAAAGGGTCAAGGGTCACCATCAGGTTGGTGAAAGCACTTAATAAGCCCCTCCTTCTATTTTCACATGGCATTTGGGACTAATGCATCTGATTTATTAGTCGTGAGGTCACTAATGAAGCAGTCAAAATTGTGTTATATCATTATGGAGTCAAACATGACATCACATGAGGATTCATGGGGTCGGACATTTTTGTGGTCAGCATGGCAGGATTGAACATTGGGGATTTAATTTGTAATTGTGGCAATCAGACTAATCAAAACAAACGAGATGAGACCTGTCATGACCGGGGCATCGGTTATGAGATTATCTTCCAAATGACTGAAAATGGTCCCACACACACACACACACTCACACACACACGTTGTATTTTCTGACTATAGAGGAGACATGCAGACTCAAGATCACATGACCCTGACATTGCATATTAAACATCAACGTGTGTTTAAATTCTTGTGTTACATATATGTTCCTCATCGAGAGACTTTCCTCCTACCGTCTTCTCTGAGGGGTGCGCCATCACATTGATTATTTGTCAATTCCAGCTTTTATGACCTCTTCAAGGTGACCCTGGTTTTCGTAAAAAAAAAAAGAATAATGACGATAATTGCTTTCCACGCAAGGAAAATGTCTATCAGCAAATTGGCTATAGGGGCCGTTATTGATGTAATTCAGGGGCAGGTTAGACACCAGTCATAAAATGGATAGCTTTGCTTTACAGAAATATATGAGATGAATAGCAAGAAGGTCAAACGGTACGTCTGCCAGGCATTACTTTCAACCCTGTTTCGCATATTCTCTTCTATTTGTTAAAAGGCCGTTGAGGCATTCCATGGCTCGGTGCCACGTGTGCTGGAACCGTAACGGAGGCGACTGGGAGGGCTACCTCCAGCTCCACGAGGCCTCCAGGGATAAAGTCTCGCCGGACGTCCACGTAGTAAGACAGAATGACGTAAACCCGAAAGGATGACAAATGAGACAACATAGGCAGGGATTTATGGAGTGTTAAAAAGCTCCCCATCAGACTGTTTCCACACGCACCAAATCATCATGCCGGATGAAGAGATGAAAAATAGCAGGTTGCTCTCAAAGGTGAGAGATACAGAAATTCTGCAAGAAAGATAGCCTGCCAGGAGAGTGAAAAAAGAACAACAGAAAAATCTTTCTAATCTTGCCTGTAACAGGAAAAAGAAAAGAAAAGCCAGACCAGAGTGGGTGACAGGAAGCTGCGTTCGCTCAGCTTTAGAAGCACAGCCTTCCACTCATCCATTTGCACCTATTATTGATGTCAAAAGTGCTTCCACGGGTCAGTATATGCATGGCATGTTGTCATTGCTAAAGGTTTCTGTTATTCCAAGTCTCCTAATTTCTTTCCGAATTTATTGCTCAGGAAACGACCAACATAGATGAAATCCAAATTGGGACATGGGCTAAAAGTAATAGATTTCCCAGACCTGGTTATAAATTGTGCTTACAGGTTCAAGTATTTTTTTTTTCCCAGTCTGGCCGTCGTTTTAGGGAGTTTCCTTTGTCTTTAACCTATTTTAAATTGGAATGCAGGTGTTCCCCTGCCTCCAAAACGCTTATCCAGGCTCAAAGGCAGAGTTCAGGCCCCCATACTCACGGCTTTTCATCATCTTCTAATCGGCCCATCTGCAGGCGAGACTGGCCTGCTTCACATGAACAGCCTGGCTCTTTGGGCTGCATCGCTCCCAATGCCCTCGGCGGTCTTGTGGTGACCCCTGTTTTCAGCACATAACATTTTTCCATTTCCGTTCGTTTTGTTTTTTGTTTTGCACCATTTGAAAGCCAAGATCGACAGAAATGACATTCCCAGAGTAGTACCTGGGATCAGATGGCAGGTTTTAAGTGAGGTTATGATGGCAAAGAGCTAAGCCACGGACTATTGAGAGATCCAGCCAGAAAACGACTCCAACAGTTGGCGTAACTTAGTATGAAACTAGTATCTTAAAGGAAATGTAAGCATTTGCAAATGAATTTGATATGACTGTAATTCAGCTCTTCATACAGCACTGCTATTTGACATTCCCTCCTCTCCATTAGCCTCTTCCAGGTCAATGTCTGTTTGGAATTTCAGTCACGCTCGGTTTCATTTGTTGTAGTGAAATATGTTCTCCGCTAATTAGCGGCATTAATGCGAGCTCCCACGTCTCTGATCATCTGCACTGTCAGTGCAGAGACACCTTTTCTGGCTTCACAGAGTTTGCTTTCAGATGCAGCACTTTGATTTGTGCAGTTTTATCAAGCACTTGAGAGACTGACCTTGCAGAAATAGCAAAACTCCCCAAAGGACACAGTCTGGTCTGAAGCCCTCATCTCTTGCCAACCCGTTTCCCTATTGAGCAATATGGCTGCGTTGGCAGCCAGCTCGTCTTCACAGCTCCAGCCATTTTCCCATGTTGACTCATTTTGGTGATGGTGGGGTCTCGCCGTTTATCGATATCGATGGTGGCTCCCAGCTCCAATCAATTTTCGCAGCAGCTCTTGATGCTCCGGGCTGAAAGGAATCAATTGGGGCACAAAGAGTCCTGTGTCTAGCGCTCGGACCGATTCTCTCTTCCTCACTGATTTCCTCATGGTGCAATGAGGCTGAGTCTGATCTCTATTCAGGCTGCCCTCCTAATCGCCTCATTTGAGAAAATGGAGCAATTGGGCCCATTTTTCCTGCTTCTGTGCCATTGATGATTCAGACAGGGGTTCAAGGAGCTGCGCAACAGTTATCATAGTACATTATATTGATTCTGTGATTAAAAATTCAATTTCCCAGTGCACAAAAATATTTGCAGCTTTAGATAGTTCTTCCAGTTGTACTTTACCAGAGGAGAAATTGTGGAATCTAGTTTTTTGTTTATTTCTTACACTTTAATGTAATAAGGCTGAGATGGCAGGGAAACTTTTATCCACAGTTTTAATTTTTTTTTTTAAATGATTGTGTGTGGAGGTCCCCTGCAGATGGCTCCATGTTTTCTCTGTGATAAAAGCCTTTAAAGCCTGATGCTAGCATGAATTCAGCTTTGTTCACAGGCCAGGCAGTGGTATGCTGGGATAAAGATCTGAGGGGCCAGAGGGATGCACAAAGTGCCAGCATGAAGAGAATTTGATATGGAATCTAGAGGTGCTGCACAGTGGAGGAAATATAGGGGGCTTAGGGACCTGACAGAGACATAATTCAATATAGCCTCGGGAAAAGCCTGAAGGTGAAAAAATTCACATGCATGTAGGAGAACTAACCACGTCTACCTTTGACTGGGCTCACTGAGCATCTTATGACTACTCATGGATGCTTATAGGGGTCAAGCTCTGAAGTGCAGGGCCCAAATTGTTGCAGACAGCAAAAAGCTGTACTGCTCATCCTGCAAAGATGATGAGCTTCTCCTCAAAACACAAGACTGATCATTTCCACAGGTGCGTCTACAGTTACCTCAGCCATAAAGGAGCAGCCACTGAAGGCATGGAAAGTCCAGCCAAGGCATCTTTTCAGCAGTCCAGATGGAGATGGGGACAAAGACCAGAGCTAGGGCTTTGAGCCGGACAAGGTGTTGATTAGATAAAGTTCCACAATTAAATGAAAGAAG
This sequence comes from Takifugu flavidus, assembly GCF_003711565.1. Classification (NCBI taxonomy): domain Eukaryota; kingdom Metazoa; phylum Chordata; class Actinopteri; order Tetraodontiformes; family Tetraodontidae; genus Takifugu; species Takifugu flavidus. Next base: position 10,753,054 of record NC_079526.1, on the reverse strand, counting down.
CAGCACTTCAAAGCATTAATTATAAGACAGAATCCTACTAAAGGTGGGATTAATATTCATTTACATGTCTTCAGATCTGTGATTTCAACTCTGGTCAATGAGTTCTGGTGAGTTCTGGTCAATCTGTACTGCGATGGGACAACAAAGGATTGTGCACACTTGTTGGCTCCTCTGTTGTGTGCGACGGGAGGATGGGGCATCAGTCAGTCTCCCCCTGAATGGTACATTAGACCCTCGCAGAGTTCGGTGGCACTTCATAGAACAGCTCTGACCTTTCAACTGTGCTCTAATTACATTCATGTCTCGGGATAGGCAGCGACCACAAAACAACCCGCCGTCTTTTATGAACTCACCGCTGGGTCATTGTCAGAGCCGCCCGTCACCTGGGACCTTGGCAGCACCCTCGATCCCCTCCCGCCGGTCCTGCTGACTTCAGCATTGCCATGGTTCTTTCTGCAGAGGCATCTGTCTCCTTTCACATGTCGGCCATGTTGGCTCAAAACAGGGGGCCCTCGCCCAGCTGGGTGTTTTGGAGAAAAGCGAACGTTGGGGAGGCGAGCAGAGTTGACTGCGAGATGGTCAACCGCCAAAGCATGTCAGCCCCCATCAACTCAGCATGGACGACTGAGAAGGCAGCCAACTTTTTTTTTTGTGGCAAGTGGGCTTAGGAGGATCCAGGCTGGGAGTTCTGTCTAGTCAAAGGCTTCCATCTCTTGAAATGCTTCACTGCACCCACTTTCTCTTTTAATCTAGAGGGAACAATGCAGCCGTGGAGGGAACAACGTCACAGAAGTGGATTTTCTGACGCTTAACCGACTGACGTGGGTTTTTTTGGCTGAAAGCTGTGATGTAATCTTGCAGCCTTATTATGCTCTGATGTGGTCAGCATAATGACAGTTATTGGCTCCATGCAACGTTTCTAAGGCTTCTAAGAGAGCTTCTAATTTGAGACCCTACTGTAGATGATGACTTATGGCCGGCTGTTTCACTTCACATGATTTCACTGCAGCCCTGGTGGCAGTGCGCGCCTATCTCATGGTGTTATTTTTTTCGTTATGTCTGTCAAGAGTCTGTGATCCGTGAAAGCGGCAGCGACGGGACCGCACGGCGGACTCACACGTGGCTAACAGTGATGGACTGTCATGCGAAGGGGTCAGGTGGAGACAACGGTTCCTTACAGTTCCATCGAACGGGTAAAATTGGATTTTTACTGCCTGTTGCACATTATAGATACTCCTTGAGGTTTCATCAGAGTGGACACATGAGAGTAGTGAGGAAGACGAAGTGGCGTAAAATGAGCCCTGAGCTGCAGAAGTCAGGAGAAATGGAGAGAAGGAATAAACAGGAATGGAAAGGAAACATGTTAAGTAAAGGTAAAACTCCTCTGACAGATATAATAAAACAGGATATTTAAAAACATTTAATAATCTTAAATAAGAGCTTCAAGGTATTCCTTTTTTCTAAATTAGAAAGGATTTCTTAAAGGAACTACAGAAAATAAGATGGAGCATCCATCACATTTCTATCAGCAGAACTTTAATATCAAATATAATCACGACTTTTGGATCCCCGATGTGCGAAATGTAGCACACGTTAGCCACAGGACATGAATTACACCCCTGTCTCCTTTGGCGAGGACACATATCTCATTTTGGCGTGTGTTATAAGGCTCTTCATGAAAGCAGAAATATTGATATTTTAATAGCACCGCGTGGATGTGGAGATACGTCCCCGTGGCTGTGGGATGAAGCAGAATCAGATCTTTTCAAACAAGGTTTATTGAATAGAGCAAAAAGAATTTGACAATTTATCATGATGAGTAAAGGCTGTTAACTTAATCACATGAAAAGTCACACGTACGATGGTCACTGCTATGTATATTAGCCCAGTGTATAATTACATTTAATTGGTTATTTATCTGCAAATATACATCTTCCTCCCAGTGTTAGGAGAGGTCTTAGTCAACAAAGGAAAAATACTCTTAATTAAGCCCCAGTCATAAGAATGAAATTAATTTGAATAAAGAAGAGCCATTTAAAGCTTTGTTACAAGCTTCCTTGCAGACACTCTGGTGTTAGATTCATCCGGCTCATTATTAAGCCATTTTTACTTGGGGAACCCAGACACCTCACTGTGCCATGGGAAAGGACAAAAATAGACTGTTGTTTAATTAATCAGAGAATGCTTAATTACTCTTGATCAAATCAGGCACACTAGAATCATTAAATTCATCCTGAGTGCAATTCGTTCAAAACAATACCGTAATGTTAGTAATCGCAGGCACTCTGCAATATATCTATTATTTTGTCTTAATTCTAAAATGTAGGAAACTATAACAGAGCATAGGGGAGGTATGCAGTTTAATAGGACCGTTGTCTTTGTCCCAGTTCACATGCACAGGAGTGGAATCAATGCATCACACCTCTGTTGTAATAGGTGCCATTTGCATTCCTTTAGCCTGTTAATGTTGGGCCATTTCCAGTTGACCTAGAACGCCACAGGCTAACCATAATCAATGGCGAACTAGCAGATTAGCAACTGATGCGGCATGAAGCGCTTCTTAATCTGTCCAAAAACATACTCTATTTGTTTTGGCCATGTTCAACTGATTTTTCTGTTCCCCAAGTTCCCCTTTTTACAGTTTTACATGCTGTTCCACCTCCAGGTCAGGATCTGGTGCAGAACATCTCAGTCTGCAGCAGTCTGACTGGGCTGTATATGCGTAGGAGTGGATTAACTTTCAATCAGATTATCTGGGCCTGATTTTTATCTTAACTCGACTTTGAAAACCTCGATATGAGTTGAGCTAACACATTCACATACACTTTCAAAGTCTAGTCTCACCCAAACTGTTGCAATAATTCATTTTTGCAAGCCCACTGACTCAGTGTTGCTGCCATTAAAGCAGAGCGAGAGAAAGGGCGAAGAGAGAAAGAGAGACCAGTTTGGGGAAAAGGCCACAGAGATATTAGAGCTATTCCTGGTCATATCAGCTAGGCGGTGTTTCTTGGAAACACACAAGATGCCATTTGACATCAGAGAGACCTACAAGGGTTTGATACATTTACCACATCAAGCCGGCTCTGATTAACAGATAAACGTATAAAAAGTGAAGCCGCGGCATCTTGATCGGTGACCACCTCCATCGCCGCTGCATTCTCGTAGGACTAAAATCTAAAAGATTTAAGTGTATTTTGATCCTTCATACACTGTGATTTTACTTCAAATTCATCGCTATATTGACTCTGACGTCAAATAATATCAGTGGCAGCATCAGAGTCCCTAAAGGTTTAAGGTATATTATAATCACATGGATTATTCTCTCTCAAAGTCTTAGATACCAACATTTTCTTGTGTTTAATAATGATGGCGTCATTTATCCAGGAGCGTTTAAAAGCCCTGATTTCAATGCCCATATTGAACACCGAGGGGTTACAAACAGCAGCGAAACATCAATTGCAGTAAAACAAAGGATATATTGATGTTTTGTTGTTAATTACTAATTGTGTTTCTCGCCATGCAAATGCTACATACTGGCTGTACTGTGAGACGTGGTGAGACGCTGCAGTTTCTGTTGAATAAACGGCAGGACTGAGACCGTCACTCACCAGTCTGGGCTCAGCTCCTCTGCCACGTGAGCAAATTAATGCATTCAGCCTCGCTCCTGCAGCTGGAAGCCAGCAGCCGAGGCAGGGGTGCGTGTGGGTGGGAGGGGGTGTGAGACGCTTGTGGGGGCTGTTCCAACACCTGCCTCGCAACTCGCCTGGGTTCCGTCTTGGCTCCGTTCCACGCTGGGGTCAGCTTGCCTGCTAATCTGCTAATATGGTGGATATAATTGCGAATGAAAGGTGGGCGGCAGCACCGTGTGTCCAGGGAAAGCGGCTGTGCTTCCCCACTGCCAGTGTTGTGATACCCAATCATAGGTAATCAGGGCATCACACCTAATAAATCAGATGGATTTAATTTACGCACACCTGACTCTTGTGTATGTTTGCACTCATGTTGAGGCTCGGCAGATTAATCGGTGAATTAACTGATAGATTTTTATGTTGGTAAGGCCCAAAGCTGAGTATGTCGGACAGCTATGGTCTCTTACATGTGCGGTTTGTTCCAGTACCGTTCCAAAAAGGCGCTTGTCTTTCTCCTCTGTCAGCGTGCACATGCAGCTTTGCGGTGGGAGCCAGCAGCATGAATCGGTGCAGTTGGCCTCGTCAGAGACAGGCAGAGCAGGATTAAGAGCATCCACATTTAGGCTAGACAGCAGCTTCTGTTGCTCTTGGAAGGCGCGTCAACAGAGACAGAAAACAGAACAAACGCTCCTTCTTCTGTGTTTCTGTCTTCCCCTTCTCTCTCTCTCTCTCTCACACACACACACACAAACACACACACGGTTTTGCACCCTGCAGCTCTCCCTGCTTCTTTTTACCTCTTCTTGTCAGCATGTTTCTCTTCCTCATTTTCTTCTCTTCCCTTTTACTGTACCATCTGATGCTGCCCTTCACCCAAACCTTCTTTTCTGCAGTAGCTGCTCCTTATTTCTTGCTTCTCTCTCTCTCGCTCTTTGCGCCGCAGTTGGAAGAATCTGGCACAATGCGAGGCAGGGCTTCTTTTGTGGAGTTCAAGGCAGGTTTGAGAGCTTCCAGGTGGTTCATTAAGAAAGCTCGACAACAACTGCCCATCTGTGAGGAGAGGACACATAGAAGCCGCACAGCACGTGGTGATATGGACTTTACCTTAATAATATTTGCGAGTGGAAAATGACATTTACTTGCATATTAAAACTGTTTATTTTATTCCCAGTTGACAGGGTCTTAAAACAATAAAAGCCATAATAAGACGCAATTAAATTCTTCCATTCATCTGAAGACTAATATCAGCGGAACCAATTAGCTCGCTTCAAAGGTGGAGGCTGCAACAAAGAAGCAACAAATTATAAAACATGGATGCTTCAAATAACCTGGCAACATAAACAGTCTATGAAAGTAGGCACCGCTTCAAGGTGGCCCTCTGAGATTAGAAATGGAAAGGCATTACCGTCTTTGTATTCACAATACTACATCATAAGTGAAGGCCACTCCCAACTGTCGCAAAATGCAAAGAATCCTTTAGCAGCAATGCAAGGTCAGTTGACTGAAAACCGATCAATATGTCTCTGAAATAATAATCAATATTTCTATGTACCCATGTTCTGACTCTAAACAAAATACTGAAGTGTCTCTCAGATGATATTAGGGTCCCTCAAACATCACTTTTCACTGCACAGGCTGATAAACCTTGCTGCTGACTGGCCGGTGATTGAATTGTGTTAAAGGTTAGAGGATGAAAATGTATCAATTATCAAAGTATGGTTGGCAGAACCAACCATAAAGCATCTGTATACCTTGTATGAGGAAAGATTATGTTCTCTTTTAGCCCAGGAGAACCTATGATGACAACAGTGGCGCACACACACCTTCAAGTCTCTCAACTCAACCTTATCCAGTCTTAGGTTTGACCGAGATCCCATCATCAACAGTGTGTAAGAACAGCAGAACATCCAAACTCAAACTGGCAGTTACAAAAGGTTGCAGCTGATAGAAAAGAACTTTCTCCAAAGCCCCAAAGTTTAAAACGGTGTCTTGCTAATGACACGGGTTCAACTGAGGCGCCAGTTATTTGTGCTAGTCAGCTATAAGTGCAACCAAAGATAATAGCAAACAGGAGGTGTTACTCTTATAGTATGCTAAACCTTCTGTCTTTCTTAATAGTTCGAATATTCCTAAAAGTGGAATACTTTGAAAATATATTCCTGCTAGGTTAGCTTATGGATATTGAAACTTTTCTGATTAGCCCACTATGAAATTTCCATCACTTTAGGGGCCCTTACTGAAAACAAACACTGACAAAGCAGGCCACATTCCTAAGAACAACAAAACAAGAAAAGGGAAAAAAGCCAGATCCAAACATTGCCAGGAATTCAGACAGCAGCACAAATATCATCCGCTGCATTTACAGAAATCCAGCACATCCTCACTTCATTCACACGCCTGTCAAGCGACCGAGAGCGTCTCCAGATGTTCGCGACGCTGACAAATATTTGCATATGTGAAACAAACGCCCACGCTCCCCCACGTCTTGAGAAACAGGCTCTCACACTTGACAACAGGTCTCACTCAGACTGACACAGCAGAATTTGGTAATGCTGTGTAAGCGTGTCCAAAAACAGAAACACACACACACACACACACACAAACACAACTGAATGTATCAGATATCTTTACTACACTGCATGTAATTAAAAGTGAAGGCACCTCATAATAGAGCAGATATTATTTTCTGCCAAGTTCACAAAGAAAAACAATGGAATTAAGGCAGAAAAGTGAGCTTTAATATCAGCAGCCATGCCTATACTGATTTATGTGCTTGTCTGACTAAGTAATGGGAGTTCTTTTGGGTCTTGGTTTGTGTTTCATGCAGCCCCCTTTTTTAGTAAGTCTCCCTGATCACTACAGACATTAAATCACACAGCCGCCTGGCTGTGCATCCGCTTGTCTCCAGTCTAACATTATGTTCTTTTACTGAATTCTTGCTGCGGTGACACTGGTAACGTGAGATGTCTTGGCCCGTGAGGGGGACACTGTTATTTATGTGGGATATCGTGATGCAGCCCCACAACCACAGTGACTTGCAACATCTGCCAATTCGACTGTTTGGAAATTTTCCATGCTAACCGGTCTAGATTTTCAAATTCTTGGTGCTTTAAGCGTAAAGTAAAGTAATAACTTGGGTTTATTTTGCATGCCTTCATCACAAATGCAACGTTTCGCTTGCCGCCGTTCATTTATTTAGCAAAGAGTGTTCTGGGTATCGCTCCTGATGGGCTCAGTGACTGCTGGTGATATCTACTGGGATATTGTTTTGAATAGCCAATTTATCAGAGGCAATTGCCTCTAATGTAATTGGCTAATAATGACACCATGACATCATCTGCAGCCCTCCTCTCAGCAGGACTAAGGATCAGCTTCATTGTGCATGGAGCACTGCACAGAGACTGAGGGTAAATTGAGTTAATTCCAGAATGGTAACAATTTCAGTGTAAAAGGAATCCACTCCACTTACTGTAAGCCTCAACATTTCTATTAATGAAAGATAAACTTTCCTCTAAGACCTTTGCTTTGCATCTAGTGTATATAATGGGATTTTCACATTACATCTTTAAATTCAATTTTTGGAAAGACCTTACCTTGTCATATGATTCTTAATCATCAAAACACTTTCCACTTTTAGTGGGTGATCTTTTGTAGTGAAAATGGGACAAAGCGAGCTAAGGCTACTACCCTCAGTAACATGACTGGAGTCACACAAGTCTTTTGTTGAGACTCTTTTCCAGTTCAGTGTAAACTGCCGCCTTTGTTGCCGGATCGGTGTGGAGTAATTGAACGAAACGGCCTGGAGTGTGTGGTCATGGTCACGAGTTCAGGCCTTTTTGAGCGAGTGCACTATCTCTCTACCCACCCACCGCCGTTGCGTTTCCCGTTCCATTTCATAAAGACCAACAGACAGAACATTATTGATCCCCGACACCTCAAGAAAATAGATGTTCTCCTGTGCCGACCCTACCGCAGCTGGCAGAAGCCAAGTGGTGTATGCTGCTTTCACCTCATGCCCCCACTCTTATTGTGATTTCAGTCGCAACTCTGGAAACCCTACAGCCTTGGAGTTGCTTTGCATAGATAAAAGGTTAAATAGGATGGATGGGATGCAGGCGAGCAACAGCTTCTTCTGAGGTGGACAGGCTTTCAGGAATCCATCGTTTAACTTACTACAAATAGAGGAACTTAAAGTAAAGGGCCAAATGGTTTCTAGCTATGAGAGGAAAAGGGAATGATGACAATGAGCTGCGTGTGCACATGTACGCGCACGTAAAGGGTTTATCCTGCCATTGTGGAAGTCAGCAGGGACAGTCACCAGAGGTCTCAGACCAATCGCTTTTCTTTCTTTTTTTTGGCACAGCGGCAGCCACCCACCTCATGTCTCTTGTCCCTCCCGGCCTCCCTTTGAAACGTTCCACTCCCTCTAAGCCTTTTGTCACAGGTGAAGCAACTGCTCAGTAATTACCTCTGCTGCTCAGACGTGCACTCTCCCTCTGTGCCCCCCTCATTCTCCTGACTGAATACATTTCAAACATTCATTTCCGTGTTCATTTCAGTTTGACCCAAGAGAAAACACCTGTCAGAAGCCCCTGTTTTCGTCCCTCTCTCTTTTCACCATAATTTCAATTCTGTCTATTTGATAGTTGGCTCAGTCCAGAGGTAATTATATCTTAATGTTTAACTTGATGCTATGTGATTAAATGAAAATGAGGATGGGTGGTCAGATATAAAAAGGATCATTTATGTACGGATGCTTTTATTTATTTAACTTCTTTTGAAGGAGATGCACAAAAAGATTTCTGCATGCTAATGCAAAAAAGGCTTAATAGGTACAGAAAATCAACCTTCAACACTAAACAAACACACATGCTAACAACGAAATAGCAATACATAACAAAACAAAAGAGATGTAAATACATGCAAATACATGCTGTTTGTTACTGCTCTTGATGAAATGGTCCAGGCACATATTTTAAATGTTCTTGCTTTCTTCTTGTGGGAACATTTCTGCATTTTATCCAAGTTAGCTCAAATGTTTTGGTCAAGTGGGGACAGTGTACGTCAATGAACATCAATGATTCTCTTTAAAACCTACTATCTTCTTCTGTTGTCAGTCACTATTCCTACAGCTGATCTTATTGACCTTGGGGGTCTAAATTACTGCCAATGATAGTTTCAGTCCACTTCATTCTGAAGATAATGATGAAAAGTTGAAATCAAATTGGCTGTTTTGGAAGTGATTACCTGCCCAATAAATGCCTATATGTATATATATTTTTGATTTGCCATATGTTTCCATTTCATTTGCCAAATACAAGCTTGAATAAACTGGAGGTGATGACATGCTGTGTTCCTCACACCTTCCATGTGCTTAGCTCCAGCTGTGGCCAGGTGTAGCACCGGTGTGGGTGTGTGGGTGGGGATAACAGCCCTTTTATTGCCCTGCTTTACGAAGGCAGGATGGGGAAACAGGAGACCCCCAGCTTTCAGATTTGAGAGAGAGATAAGCACCTCCTTTAAAATTCCAACTGGATAACGGGGGTGTTCCCCTTTGTGTGGAAGCAGCTGAAAATCTCCAGTAGGGGCAGTAAATCTTACAGGCATAATAATCCACTGTTTGACCATTTAACTGCGACAATAACTCACAATGCTCACAAGCCATGTGTTTATGTTCCAGAGATTGCTTTTATCTTTTTTCCTCCCCTGGTTCTGTTTCAAAAAGCCTTGTCCTAAAAAGAACATAAACTGCAGGTCACAAGGTCACTTAGATGAGTTATACTGATGCTGCAACAGATCTTTATGGGTATTATATATGCACCTCAGTCTTTCAAAACTTCACCGCAACACTATCAATGTGTGGGCGAGTGCACGTGAGGCACAATTTTGATATAAAAACTTGTTGCTGGAGACGGAACTGTCACTAGATAATAGTTATCGAGTTTAATTGATCCTCTTGATGCAATAACTAATTCAACACCAACATTTCTGAATGTTTTTCCTTAATTAGTCACTATAACTATAACCTGGCCTTTTTAAAATCCCGTTTCCTTTTTGATTTTGTTACCAAAATGTTTAACTTTATATAATTGAGGCTTAACAAAACACTACAGTGCTCTAAACACTCTTACCTTGTGTACCATGATAGCCTTTTCTCCTCCACTATTCCCATGCCTGGAGAACAGTCACAGTATGGAATCTCTATTCTGATGACAGACGAAAGGGCAAGTCAAGTCCCCCACAGCTCCTGAAGGACAAAAGGCAGTCATAATAAGTCAAGTCTGATCCCTGGACTTTGGGCCTCTCTAACAAGGAAGACAAAGGGTTGCGTTCTCCTCACAAAGATGAGTTATTACATCCAAGAGCCTCACATTGCTACATTGTCAATCAAGTGCTGACCCGATGGAGGAATGGGCCTCTGCTGTTTTCTTCACTTAATTTAAGGAAATCAGACATATTTCCCTTTTATTCCAGTCCTGCCTCCTGTAGGCACTGTCTTTTACTTCTTTTGCTTTAACTTTCTCATTACTTCTCCTTGTTCCCTCCTCTCCAATTACAGCCTACTCTTTCATCTCCACGGCCAAGGAATGGAGTGATAGGATCAGGAGGAAGAGTGAAGAAAGTGGCTTTGTTGGCCTTTACTTCCCCCCTGAATACCCAAGCTTGACCTTCTAATAACCCCAAGGCTACTTGGGTCACCGCGAGACTGAGCTTTGCACAATTCTGTGGGATGATTCAACACTACAAGGCACAAAATAAACATTATCTGTTGGCAACAATATTGTTACTCCAAGGAAGGATGGAGTCAATAGTATTGTGTGTTAGCGTGACACAAGGCATGGGTTTAAAGTCTCATCAATTGTCAAACATCTTGCCTTGTGGATTTTCTGGCACACTTGAAAGACCAAGCCCTGGTTGGTATCTTAATGTCGTCCTTGGGTTTATAGAGGCTTAGTTTCTGTTAGCGCTGGTGTCCCACAAGTCCAAGCTAATCTGTTGTTCTGGCTTTATTGGCAAAGCTTGTGACAACTTTGAAGTAAATGAGGCAGACTACAAATATAAGGAGTAATACAACTTTTAGTGAATGTCTGAGTGGGCCTGTCTTTGACTTTTAAATAGTAAAAGCCTCCATAAATTTCATGTTCCCTTGAGTAGTTTATACCAGGGAGTTAGATACCGTAGCTCACACCAGCTGTCTTGTGCAAACGAAATCCTTACTTCACTTGATTTAGCACCTTGTCGTTCCTTTTGGCCATTGTTTCATCACTGGCCCTGTAGCCGATGCCTGCCTCACTGCAAGGTAACTTGAGTTTTCACTGAGCTCCCCGGGGATCGAGTTGTTTCCAAGAGCGCAACCCCCATTCAGTTGGGGTAATTAGGCCAGGTGAATAGGCCAGCAGCCTGCTTACAGTGGGGCCTTGTTCCCTGCTGTAACATGGTCTATTGTCTCACGGCTGGGGTGGAGGCTTCCTTCAGGAAATGGATCAGGAGTTGGGGCTTTAATTATAGCAACAATAATTTAGTATAATGCGGCTGTAATTGAAGATATGCTAAAAGGATGGATTGGAGCAGAGTAAGGCACAATGGAGCACCCAAGCGAGGGCTAGTTTTGAGGGGAGGGTGAGTCTAAATCACCTGGGGAATAGTGTGATTCCACTGTAGGATAAATAACATCTGGTATGGTATTGGAGCCACTTGGAAGCCTTGTGGAGAAGGGAGAATGTTCCTGTTTATATGCAAATACTGTCACTCAGTATAATGGCTTGAAAGACCACTTGTACTACAAGGTTGTTGAAAAACATGGCTGGAGACGATCAAATGTGCCATCGCTGATGGAAACATGGATGTGTTCTACAGTGCTGGCCATGCCCATCTTTGTTCCTACCCCCATCCCCTTAATTCATTCCACTGGCTTGTAGCTGTGCTCCCTTCCAGGCTTTTTTTCCTCTGGTGCATGGAGCTGCTACAGGCAAGATAAGGCCGGTCTCCCTGAGTTAGGGCTTAGCATAATCCCTCTTCCTTCCTCACAAAAAGAAAGTGCAGCAGCTCATCAACACACAGCAGAGGAAGTAAGGAAGAAGTGATGGGGGAAAAAAGACAGGGAGCGGGAATGTGGTATAGGTAACGAAGAAGAGCGGAAGAAATGAGGGGGATGGACTAAGATCACTGCCACACCTTTAGCAAACATTTCACATAGCATGGAAGAGGTTTAAAGGAATGCGAATGTGAAGGTATGGGATGCCCGGTGTCTGACGATCACAGTGTGAGATAATCCTGTGACGAGGGGGTTTGTGGGTAACCCAATCTTGATGCCCAGAGACCAGACAAGGGTAAAGCTGGAACCCTAACCAGAGTGGCAGAAAGCAAACAATGCATCTGAGCTGGTGACATTTAGGGCCCAAGAAAACTGCCGCTCAAACATTGGTTCTCGGTAGAATTGCAGATCTACAAATGCAGAAGAAAATGTGCATTTTTATAGGCTTCAGCTGAATGGATGAGGTTTGTGAGAGAGATGGCCGCAGATGTTCTCAGAGGTGGATGAACAGATAGGAACAGAGCCAGACGTGCAGCTGATAGAAACTATATTGTCAGGGTAATTCTCTGCCACACTCTTCTCTAATGTCATTTATGAGCGGTGGCGCTGAAGCAGACAACAGGCAAACACATGTCGCTTATCATTGCGATCACTGAATGTCAAGGACTGTCACAGAAGGTATTCTGACTGCAGACTACGCAGTTCCCATGAAGGTAATACACTGGTATTTCCTTGGATGTAGGTTCTCACTTTCTCACCCTACACCTTGTTTGCTCTCAAACCAAATCACACACATCTATTCTATTTCAAGGATACTGGATATGAAACCAAAATCTAGCAAAATGTGTTGTATTCTAAAGATCTTTCCACACGTTGAAGCATCATTGTATCATTACAAATCTGAAATCGGCAGTAATACGAGAACAAGAGCGATGAGTTGATGACTTCTAAATCATTGTTATTATACGTGCAGTTGCTGGTCCATGTCCTCAAATGTAACTTTAATTCCCATCACATAAATGTCTGACAACCTGCAGAGCGACTGGGGATGTTTCATATAACAACATACAGTCAAAACATGAGAGACGGATGCAGATTCCCACTCATTTCAAGTCAAGTCACTGGTTGTTTGGCAGTTCACTCAATTGACAATAAGGCATTTCATTGTGATACACTCTTTTGTTATTTTTCATCTTGGAAGCGTGTGACTGTCATACTGTATACTTGTGAGAGAGTGGGTATAGGCTTGCTTAAGATTTTTTTGATTTTGTTTATTAAGTAATAACAATATTTTCTTAGTAATAACAATGAATCAATTCTACCTGTGATTGAACAAATTGTGTGTTTAGCATTTTGTGAATTTTTATTGACCAATGGGCAATAGAAAAGGGCCGTTTCAGGATAGTGCCTTTAAAGGCCCATGATTTTTGATTGATGTTTAAACGTGAAGAAACCCCTTTTTTTCTTTTAAAGAGTTGCTGTTTTGCTTGAGTGCAAGAGCCTCAGGAGACCAGAATGTGATGTAATGTCATCATGCATCTGCAAAAATGGGCAAGACTTGATGGGGGGATAAAAAAGAGTTGTGCTCACCACCCACACATGTAACAATCCTCCCCAATGGCATCTTAGGTTGGGCACACACAGAAGAACCAACCCATGGTCTTCACAGATGCTTGTCAAACTTTTAAAATGTAAAACATCAAACATACCTTAATGTCAAGTGTTTCTTTACAAAAACAACAAACATAACAGTGTTAGAAATGGCATGACTAGAAGTAATACAGGATGCAATTTATTGTAAGACATGACATGAAATGGAAGATTGAGAACTTCGGATAACCTATGGAACAATCCTGAACTTCACAAGGAGCTGATGGACACCTCATAAAAGAGCAACATCGGTAAATATTTGATAAAAAATGGATGATACATGAAGTTTACTGTTAAAAATGACATGTTTTTGTGTCTATTGCTGAAAGGCCCAATGGCAAAGGCTGTTATTGATATTAAGCTTTTATGCACTGCTTGCTCTTAATCAATGCTCTATTGATTAAATACTGTAGATGCTTAACACGGTAACTACAGGGTGATTATCCTGCTCATGAGACCGTCCAAAAGTTGCTGCAAGCTGTGTGAGAAAAGCCTGCCAAGAAATATTTAGCTAAACAAAACATCCTCGGGAATCTATCCTGTCCATCCAGCCAGACTACTCACCTACTTCTTCATTTGGATTAAATGTGGGTATAATTTTTAACGATCTTTTAAGTTTTGTGGGAAAACACGTTTTTCTTCAGTGTGCTCATCTTCCTCCTCTTGTTTGATTTATTACACTAGAACCTTTGCACACTCAATTTAAGCAATAATGGGCGGGAAACAAAAAAACCCGAAAACATGGCAAAGTCATCTTGTATTTTACACAGGCGTTTAAATGGGAGATTAGTGCAAGGGCCAAGCCGGATTTGTTGTCCTGCCAGTCGACAGGACCTGCTCCAACAGAACCTGATCACGATTAAATCTCTTTAGTGGAGACACTTTGTCTGTCAGGCGGGATGGTCCGACCTAAGCCACTTAAGTGATCTCTGCTGATCTGCAGGATCACGTCAGCCAATCGTTAATCGAACGGACAAGATCACCAAATCTCACTCACCACATGAATTTAGGGTGTGTGTCAGACTTAAATATCAGGTCCATCTTAAGCCTATTGTGCATTGTCATATGAACCTGGTGGGAACCTGGTTGACTATTATGTTAAATATGCTCATATCTGTGTGAGTATTGGCTAAATTTCAATTTTGCTGCACCCTCCTCCTAACTGTACACGTTACTGAGATCTGGAGTGACACGGGTACCTCAAACAACAGCTGTGTGAAACTAATGGCCGAATGTGATCAGGCTTCATTACTGGAAGAGATGTGAGTGACAACGTGCAGGTCTGTTCATGCTGAAGGTTTTTTCCTGGTACAAAACAGCATTGATGCCAAACTCTTGGCACAAAGATTGCTTAAACAGTGTTAGCTTGGATATGCTAAAGTCATTCCCGATTGCTGACCAAACTTTACATGGTATATACCAAAAATACCTAATACGTAGATCATTGATGTCTAAAGATATGGGGATTATGGCCTGTGTTTATCTTCTTTACCTTAAAAAAATAATTTCCCTTCATTCCCAACCTGGAACAATGTGAAGTTTTTGTGTCTCAGTTAACCAACGCAATAATTACATTTCCACAAAGTATGCTTAAATGCAATTCAATCTGAATATAAATTGAGACATTAACAGTATGATAACACTGCAACCTCCCATTAAAAAGGTAAAGTGACATTCTTCAACCATCCACTTCCCTACATACAATGGGGTAAAAAAAAATATCCTTAAACTTCGTTAAAACCTGTCATTCTCGCAAAAGTAAATACTGACTCACCTGAAAATTTGGCGGCGTAGTGCCAACTCAGACATGTTCCAGGATGTGGCATACCAAACCAGCCGCATGATGCAGAGTACTTCTGACAGTTTTAGCAGGTGCGTGGATCGAAAACACAAAAACAGGAACGAATGTTGATGCACTCTGCAATTAACCTGTCAATACGATCCTGCCCTGCATGTACGCCACTCAGGAAAATAATAAATGGCGTTGACAACAGGCAATATAACGTTAAAAAAAAGGCCGTACGTTTTCTTCTTGAAATACCTTTCTAAAGGTGGAGACTAAAATCATGAAAGCATGGCACACACACACGCACACAAACACACACACACACAAACACTTGCTTTCAATCTAGATCAAGTTCTGAGGGAGAAAGACAGAGATTTGGCATAAATTAAGTTGTTGCTACTTTTAGTTGAAAAATCATTCGTTTCCTCTTCTCACTTTCTTCTGTCTGAACTAAGCAGATGAATCATAAGAATTTGGGGATTTCAACAGCGAATATTAACATAATAGTATCATAAAACACCCTCCACTCATGCCAGATTTAATTTTTTCCCCTTTATTTTTGTGTTGTTAT
The DNA here is from genome assembly GCF_003711565.1 of Takifugu flavidus. NCBI lineage: Eukaryota > Metazoa > Chordata > Actinopteri > Tetraodontiformes > Tetraodontidae > Takifugu > Takifugu flavidus. The sequence goes on along the minus strand of NC_079526.1, from coordinate 10,737,383 downwards.
TTTATTGCATGTCATTCAGTAAGTGTGAAGAACTGATGCTGATTACTTGGACAGCAGTCAAGTATGCATCTCTTTACATCTCACGCGACTGGTTGTGACAGCTCCCCTGAACATCTGAGACACCTCAGGAATTCAGGCTTTTTAAATTTTTGCTTTAGGTTAAAGCTCGACCAGACAGATCAGGCTGGTTGCAACAATGCTCGTCTCGGTGGGGACGCATCCGGCACTGATCCGACAAGACAACTTCTCAGAGGGAATGCCCAGTTACATTGCTGGTGAGCAAAGACTAGCTCTTCAGGCTTTGCAGTTTTTAGTTTTTCCCTCATGTAACTTCATGGATTCTTCAATAATTTGACATATGGTACACAGGAAACAGAAAACGTGTGTTTTTAATGCAGCACAATGCCAAAAGAAACTTATTTTCCCCTCCTTTTTCTTGATTGACTGGAAAAGCAGAGTATGTTTTCATAGCTGAAACAGTCTATTCATAAGAGGTGGCTTTTTCTGTTTATAACGAGCCAATAGAGATCGCCCCCAAACACACACGCCTCATGTCAGCCGCATGAAAACGTGTACACAGACCCACAATAACACAGTGAATGGTTACTAAAGGACACAGAGGGACTCATCAGACTCCTTAAGTCCATCTTCCATCCCTCACCTGTCTTTGTGATGAATTAGACACATCTGGCGTCCCCCTCCCTTGGGCCCACCAGCCACTCTGCTTGCTCGCCGACAGTTTCTGCTCAGATGTTTCTCACTTCTGCAACACTTTTTTGGCCTAAGAAAGTTTAAATAATATGTTGTGTGCCTCAGGATTCTTCCCCAACAGGTATTCAAATAATCCCACTGTATGCGGAAACACATTCACATATCTCTATCTTGTCTCACAAGAGGAAAAGGTAATCAGACACTTTGTGTCCAAGAAGATGCTCGATATCCACCCGAGCGCCTCCTCTCAGCTGGCCAGGAAACAAATGAAAAGCCAACTTGTTCTGACAGAAGCTATTCCCTGCTCAGGCCTCAGGGGCTTGAGCACTGGCGTATCCAGGATACAAGGGTTGTTATCTTGACGAGCAGCGCCTGGGAGCTCAACCCAGACCCGTGTCGAGGGTCAAGTGTTTGGAGGTGGGACCAAAGCCGTCTGGGTGTGCGTTTGTGTCTCCATCGTAAAACAATAGCGGCTGAGATAAGCCGTTGCATTGGTGGTAACAAAAGAGAATGGCTGCTGCAAGTGGGTAATGCCTGTCAATGTTTATCAAGTAAAAGTCAATATAGTCTTTAGTTCTTTACTTCCACCTTAATTGTATTTTCCTCTCCTCACCTATTCCAGAATTTGTAATGTTCAGCATCGCCACACAACAGGCTAATATCAAGAGCCAGTCATGAGAGCTGACTGTCTTGTTAGCTATAGCGACTTTCATATTGGTGGGGCTGACTGCAACCATTTCTCAGGAGTTTCATGTTAAAGTAACGCCCACTTTTTTCTATGTGGGAGGAAACTGGATATATGTAGGAATCAGCTCCTATAGTCATATTTCTCTTCTGTGCTTATTTCCTGTTGTAAAAGTGTAACATTTCACACACATTAATAACATTCCTCAACTGCTAAGAAACAATTATCCTAATAATTATCCTAAAGTATTATGAGGTCTAAATTTACCTTAGAAATGTCTAAGCATGAGACATTTGGGAGTATTCACCTCATTAATTTGCTTTGGTCTGGCTGGCCCCTCCTAGTCTGTTACACTCCATTTTCCATTTTGGCGGGTCCCAGTACCAATAAAGATGATCCTCTTCAAATCCGCTAAATTTAACTTTATTTAACCAGAGTCTGTTACAATTAACACCTTGTATGGGCTCTTTACAAAACCCAAAGCGCGGCCCCTGACTGAACAATAGTGGCAGGAAAAACTCTCTTCTAGAGGAGGAAACCTTGAGCAGAAGCAGGCTTGTAGGAGGAATCTTCAAATAGTATCTCCCATCTGACCTATCGCTGTGCAGGAGCATCAGTGTTGGGCATAAAATGTGCCATGTTTACTTCAAGTCTAGATAGTGAATTTTTCCCAGACTGGTGCAAATGTTCCGCGGCCCACCCATATTTCTCTAACACGCACTGACACTGAACCAAACTCCAAACCAGATAGATGAAATCATCACTGGCTCTGCAGAAATATGGAAAATTATATCCAAACTCGCACTTTTATCTTTGTTATGAGACACTGGGTTGGAGTGAGAACTATAATAGCTTATCCCACTTTTCAACCTGAGACAAAAACGTAAAAAGATGCTACATGTGAAAGGCTTGTTGCTTTTAACTTTAAGCACCATCAAAGTAAAAAACATTGTTGGGCTTGGAGCCCTCATGTGTTTAGTCACCTTCTCTTTTATGCTGTACTTATTAGCATCATTAGACTCTAATTCCAGTATCTCTGGAATGGAATCATCAAAACACTCACTTGTGTCTGAGGCTTTACACAGAAACTCTCTGATCTCAGTGAATTAAGATCAGAAAAATACTTATTGGGAAGCTTACAGTGGTAGCGTGTTATTAGCATGGTTTGAGTTGTGAGACCAAATTCTTCAGATCCATGAAGACCACAGATCCATGGAGAATATGACTGCAGTGCCAATAGTTTCAAAGAAGAAATTCTGAATCCTTCTAGTAAGATACAAAGTAAAGTCATTCTGTTAATTCAACTTTACACGACCAGATTCTTTAACTGTTGGGATTCAAGTACATTATGCGTGTGTTGTTGTAAAAACAAAACACCTAAAGTCTTGCTTTCTTGACAAAGAAAAGGGAAAGTGAATGATGAAGCAGCAGGAACAGCACTGCAGAGAAAATATTAGCCATGTTCAGTCGAGTGAATACTGTGAAATAGTGTTTATTTGGAGTAACGGAACAGTCACATCGGCAGGCTCGTCCATATTCATGAGAAGAGTAAAAAAAAACACAAAAAACCTCAGAACTGAGAAATCACAAAAGCGTGGGATTTCTTAATATTGTCACCTAGCACCCGTTTCCCCTCCTCCTCGCGCCTAATCTCACCGTCTGTTTCATTTTTGTGTCAGTCTCATTCTTTATTAACCTGCCCCACTCCCTTTTCTCTTCCTTCCTTTTTCTTTTATTTAATTGCACCCCTCATCCTTCAGACACTGTCTGGCTGATGGTTGTTTCAACTACTTGATTTGCAAATCGTCCACACACCCGTCCCCCCCGTCTTCCCCGTCCAGCAAAGACCTGTCCTCCAGTAGAGGCTGTGCCACATCAAAACACACAAGTGTGTTTTTGTTCACATGAATGGCTCCTTCCAAAACTGTCCTGGAATGCACACAAGGACTGACGCGACTGTCACATCCCAACGAGAAAACAGGCGTCGCATTAAAAGGGATTGGGTGGCCCTGACACATTTAACTTCATCTGCTGCATTATTGGCTGCAGCTATCGATTTTCCTTTCATGATATGGAGATTCATTCACACAGGAGGAGCCGACTCATCCCTGATAAATTTCTAACCTTGAGAAATAAGTCCACAATGCGTGTGGCATCCATCCTGAAAATTGATGAACTGGCATCCATTAGCAGGCCTCACTTCTTCCCCTAGGGAGCGCCACTAGCTTGGAGCAATTAGATGCCTGTGCCGTGGCTTCTCTCGTGCAGGTGTGTGGATGCATGTAAAGCTGTCAAGAGCACTTGGAGAGAATCTGCCAAGGTGAGACCCCGGCCACCTGTTCCTGACACCAGCCTCGCAGCCATCTTCACCCTCGACCACACATTTCTTCCCAAAGACGCAGCCGTTGCTCTTTGCTCGGGTGATTGATTGAGTCTGTTGGCTCAGGCATTTAGGGCTGAGCAGGGGGGAAGGGGGGAAAAAATGTAGGTTGTGTTGGATGAATTACTCACATTTGACTGTGGCGTCATCTGGCTAACATCAAGAGAGCAACAGCCACTCAGAACATTAACAAGCCCAGTAACAAGTCCCACTAAAGGCTATTACACACCCCACAAAATTTCTCCCGGAGCTGCAAAAATGCTATTGTGTGATTGGTCAGAAATGTGAAGTGGGTGTGGTCATTGCAGTACAGTTAGCTTTCCTATGTTCATGTCTCGTAAAGACTAGCAAATGGGTAATAAGTTGTGGAAAGAGGTATCCCGAAAGACGGCTATCCCTTCTGTACAAAACATGTACAGATGAAAAGAACATGTGATGTGAGCTGCAGTGGGCGGAGCTTATGAGGACTTCACGTCAGTTTCTTGAGAACTACGTCCTGGCCATGTCAAATTTTGTATGAAATCTATGAAACGGCCTTAAGTCGCTGACCTTCACAGCTCAGTGAGATTTTCCTTTTCTGGAGGTAAAACTCTCAAAGTGAGAGGGTTAGCATGCCAGCACAAGTTTCAACACAGCCAGATCATTTGTCTTTAGCAACAGAAGCTCATTTTCTTCCTTCTTTTTCTTGTCTGGAGAAAGAGATTTGTCTGTCAACTTGTAGTCAGGGAGATTTCCGTCACTTTTTTCTTCCTCTATTCCAGATAGTTTTTCAGCTTGAAGGGCCTCGTTGACATGAAATTGGGTGAATCCTTGCCGGATGAAAAAAGGAATACCTCGTGCAGTTACACAACAAGACGACTTTGGTGTGGTTTTTAAAACTCTGCAGACTTTGCACAAAAATGTACTCCCCCACTCCCCTCAAGACACACACACACAGACACACACAGGATTGTGTTTATGCTTCTCTGAGACTTGTGAAAATAAACACTGTCTGGCAGCAGCAGCGCCATCTGCTAACAGATAATGATGAAATACATTTTTCTGAAAGTGCCGTAAATGACAAAAAAAGAAAAAGTCCTAAAAATCAAAAGACTTTTAAACGACATTTGAACAATGCTAAATGATTCACATCACTTTCACAACAAGATCCTCTGCATCTACATTATGTTTTGATTCAGATCAATTTTAAACCATCACACGAAACAAAAAGAAAGGCCAAATGTCCAAATACAAAGCCATGTGATTCATGTTAGTTCTGAAGTCATATTTCAAAGGTAGAAAACACTGCCTGTGCTCTCCACCGTTCAGTCTTCATTTAATCAGGTAATCTAATCAGCTGCCTCGATGGGAGAAACTGATGTCTGACCGCTGTGTTAAATTAATTCAACTTATGTCTCTCTGTGAGCAAATGTAAATAAATAACTGCAAAACTGATGAATTGAATTAGGACTTTAGCGAGAGACAGGAGAGGTTCAGGAAAAACAAATAATTCCTGGGAGCATTGTGAATAGTCGATGCAAATCATGGCCAGTTCTGCCCCTGCAGTGTAGATGAACTAATATTCTAACAAAGTTCAGGGCTGTACATTCATGGGGGGACTATTTACAGTTAAAGTGATGCAGTCTTTAAGCTCTTTAGCTACAACATTAAAGTAACTTTTTCCATGACTTCCATGTGCTAAAATATCATCTGTGGAGAGTCGTCAGACCTCAAAGTGCACAATCATCCCGTTGAATATATGACAGGTTTGGATCTCTGAAATTGTCATCATCTTTCATACACAATTTCATACAAAATTAACATTTCTACAATGAAAACCCATCACAAGTAAGTCAAAGCGGCTGCGCCACACCCCAGACCTGGAACACAAACCCAAAGCTCTGATTGTAGAGTGAAATTGGCTCAGCAAAAACAGAATCAAGAAGACCAAAACATAACACAGACTAAAAGAATGCCTGCAAACTAAAGTACAGCAACGCCTGTATTCAACATGCCATATAGTAAAATATGACCGAGGGCTCTGTCTTTGCTGCGTTTCGTTAATCTTGTGTGTTGGGAATGGACGTGCTCCGACGCTTAAAAGACTGTTTAGCGTAACGGCCACAGACACTCAAGGGCCTGTTGGGTGTCAAGGAAGATTTAGCACTTTGGCTGGCCACTCCACTGGGTATGGTCTGCATCTGGACGCGTCTCAAGCGCCCTGAAAAAATCCCCATCGATAACTGGCAAGGCTGGGTAAAAAGTCCTCAGCTATACATTTAAACAAAAACAAAACACAATTTGGTGGTTCCAACAAATCTGAGGACACAGACTGATTTCTATCTGGCAACTTTTCTACTAATATTTAAAAACGTGCAGAGACTGGATAAACCATTGTGCGTGATTGAGCAAATATTACGATCAAGGTGTATTCAAATTTTTATCAAGACAAATCTCATCTTCGAAGCAACTGTTGTTTCCTTTGCAGACCCATTTTCATTTGCCTTATTCCACCATAGCTCTCATTATGCCTGTCATTTCTAATCTGTAAATATCCAAAACAAAAGTTATGTATGATCCAGCTTCATATTTTTTTCAGGAGAACTGTTTTCTCTTAAACCCGCGACTCTTCACACAGTCTAAAGTTAACTGCTGTACTCAACTTTTACATTAAAGCTCAATGTGCTACTGCATTTCATCATTTATTCATTTGGGGTAACAGCATCATCTACGGGGACTCCATGATCCTCAACTCCAAAGAGATGCACTCCACACTCCACCCACTAAAGGCTCTCCTCCTCTCAGAAATTGCATCTTTATAAAGGATTGAAGACAGGCCATTTTGTCACAAACACGTTTGTTGGCTCTTCAGGGACTGCCTTGGACCTGTAATTGACGCAGAGACACTGTCCCTGTCACGTCCCCTTTTCCCCAGCCGAGGGACTTGCAGGCTAAGTAGTGCAGAGTTGTGGAGGGCCTTGGTTGGGTTAAGAGGCTGCTGCAGTGAACACCATTAGGCTAAGACTCAATAGCTCTCTGGTGGGAGAGCAGAGCTAAATGGACTAGGACAGTGGCATTTTAGCATCGTGCTCCTCAGAGACTGCTACACTTAATCTTTTAAACCAGTTCCAGCCCTTAAGTCTTGATGATGGAGAGCCTGTGGCATATTTGAAATTGCCACCTTTTTTGGGGGTCCACATTCAGCAGTATTGGTCACACAAGATTGTTTGCATTAAAGAACGCACAGTAGCCTTCAGTGTTGCATGTTTCCCCTCATCATTATCACCAGCATTCTTTGCAGGTTCTGAGTAAGCTTCTGCAAACCTGAAAATCCAGCTTGAAATTCATCACTTCCATATTAACCCACAATAACAAGTTCTAATTTTAACATTTGGGTTTTTTTGGCGTCCACATGGAATTTCTTTATTCTACAGTAAAGACCAATGCTTTGATTATATTGATAAAACTTTTGGTCTCTTGTGGCTTTGTCTTTGCCATTACATTATCAACTTTGGACACCATTAAGGATAACCATCAGCGATTAATTTCTCATTTTTAAATTTAAATTGATCCATTTCTGTTCATCTCTGCAGCACCAAAAGAACAAAGACTAAGAAAACCGAAGAGTTCATTTGCCGACAAACTGGAGAATTAGCATTTCATCGATATCTGCAGCGTAAAATAAATTATGGTTTTACACTTCAGTGAAAGTTATTATGTTTTCCTGAGGTCTGTCACTGTCTTTTCCATCATCTAGGACTTAATAGTTCTTCAAATAAACCAATGGATGAGTTTATAAATTCCCTGATACGTGTCTAGATCTGCATGACTTTCCTTTTTTTTAATAGAAAGAGGTGCATCAAATGGTCGGATGTACTTCTTAAGGCAAAGAAAAGTATAAGACTGTCATTCTGGAAACGCCTCAAGGAGGATTTTGAAGTCTCCAAGGACAGAGAGGGGAAAACATGATTCTTAAGACACCTTTCTTGACAGGCCTCCTCATCAAAAAGAAAGAAAGTGAGCTGCGATAATCGGATTTATGCAAACTTTTGTGTTACATCAAGACCATAAAAGAAAAAATGTGACAAGCAGAGAACCTGAGCTGGCTGTACAGTATCTCTGATTCTAATTTCTGCAAACTTATTCCATTAGTATGCAGTTACGGTGCATTAATCTGGGTCTGCTTCTGTGTTTTTCAGCACATGTCAGAGGAGAAAATATGGCCCTCACCTGCAATTGACCTCCTGCTGGCAGCTGGACAGGTGAGCAGTGTTGCTGCCTCATTATATTCAGACACTGCAGAGCTTGGCCTGCACAGACTGACAGAACACAACATGCTTAGACACATATGGATTATCCAACCCCGATTTACTGCCCACGCAAACACAACTCTGAACCCATTCTCCCCTTTGTGTTCCTTTCTTTCACTCATCTATCATTGTGCTTCTCATTTGGCATGTAAACATTTTTTTATTGACTGATTTTATTAAGAGATTCCGTAATATTTTTAATTACATTGACATCAGATCAGGTTTTGTTGGTACAGAATTATACAGAGAAACAAACACAAAGAGCAATCTCACACTCCCATTTTGAGGCCCGATGAATAAAAAATTGACATAAAATCAGAAAATGAGAAGAAAAACAGTCCAGTTGACACAAAAAACTACCTTGGATAACCATGGCCTGGATGATTGAGAATCTACACAAACATCTGACACCAATTAAACAAATCTACATGTCAGCCTCTGCTGCCTGCTACAATCACGCCATTGGTATCTCTAGCTCTGCATGATGGCTCCAGTCTACTCCTATCCTGCACATAGGTGAGAACATCCTTCAGGATGTATTGATATTCACCACAAAATACCTTCAAATGAAGGGCAATGAATTATTTTGGACAGTAGAACATCTTCATCTCTAGCTCCCTGGTTGCAATTGGCATTCTGCATTTATTGACTCCTCGGATATATTATGTAATTGAACTGTGTGTACATTAGTTTATTGTACAGCCCAAAGGTTTGTGCTGAGTGAAACATTATCTCACTGGTTAAAATAGATTAAATAATCCACTTTCCCCATTTCACAATGAAAAGTCCTCCACAGCAAATTGCCGCAGAGTTGATAAAATTGGGAATGTGTCTGTTCCTGCAAATGTTAATAGGTGAAATGGGTTTGGGAGCTGGTAAGGTTGTAAGGTTGTAAGGTTGCACTAAGTGGCCTTTTGAGTCAGGAACAAGAGCTCTCTAATCAAAAGCAAATGAGCAAATGGAAAAACATGTGGCAATGGCACTTGTTTGTGTGTAAATATTTAAGATGGGGAGTCGTAAATGAGGACCCCCTGAGACTGCTGGGGGGCACAATTAAGACTTTTAAGGTCAAATAAGCCTAGTTCACCACCTCCTCCACCCTTTACATCATGAAAATCTGTGACCCAGAACTCCTCTGTTTTTTTCTAGAAAGCTGTCAGTCTCCCAAACTTAAGGGCAGCCACTTTAGAGAGGGGAAGCCGAGGTGAGGGGTCAGAGGTTAACTGCAGCTCTTTGGGCCGAAGCAAACTTTGATGACGAGGCGTGTGGCTCATGCGCCAACACCGGAGGTCAGTGAGACCTTGGTGGAGTTGTGGGTTTTTCATCTGCAGGAATAACTTTTAATTTGTCAAGCACTGAACACAGAGGATTCATTTAGCTGATGCCACAACACAAACAGAGTGGTCCCTTTGATTTCTTACTTTTCCCTCCAATTCCTCTGAAAATAATCATCTCTGTGCATTAATAATGTTTAAGTCATAGAGCAAGTTAAACACACACACAATGTTTCATCTGCTAATGCACAACCTTTCATTATTGATAGGCCATTTGCAGACAAACTTAACGGCACAGTGTACCTCACCATTAGGTTCCTGACCTCTTTCTGGCTTGTGGACAGCATTATTTATGCAGGAGCCATGGGCGGGGGGCGGGGGGGAGAGATGACGCCTGTTGATGGGGAATGGTGCAAGTGTGTGTGCATGTGTGGAAAAAGAACCAGAGGTCTGCAGGGATACCATCAATAACCCTCCTTTCCACTCCTGGTACACATAGAGGGAAGGGGAGTTGGGAGGGTGGTTAATATATGAGTGAAGGTAGAGTGACAGTGTGGCTAAAGCAGGGTCACGGGGGGTCAAACATTAACCTAAAGAGAAAGAAAAAAACAGTGCAACTGCTATTTCTGAGTTCCTCTTTCTTAGCAGCTTGGGGTAATTTTAGCGTCCAAACCCAGACGGCGGGTGGAAGTGGGGGAGGGTGTGTGTGCATCAATCACCTGAAGAAGACACCAGTGTGCACAAGGAAAGAAAGATGAGCACTGTCAGAGTGGGGGAGAAGGAAGGGGGGGGGGGGGGCAAACAGAGGAAGAAGGTAGGTGGAGATGATGCGCTTGGTGGGGTAACCTTTTGGACTGGGTCATTGCCCAGATGTGTGGTGTGTTTGTATCACGTGTGTGTGTGTGTGCGTGTGTGTGTGTGGACTGAGCTGGTGCACAGCAATGAACTGCGGTGCCTATCAGAGCTAAGACAGTCAGTATGTTTACATGCACAGATTAAAGATCCTACCCTCAGAATTGAACCCTGGCTTCTTGTCAAAATCTGTTCCTTGTCCCAGTTTACACACAACAGAGAAAGATGGATAACTGATAGGGAGGGGGAAATATGTCTCTTTTGGCAGGATAATATGGCTGGATTGATTGAATTCTCTTTAAAATGTATGTATTTGTGATGGTTTTGGCAACAGGTGCCAACAGAGTGGCAGGGGCCATCTTTAAATGAGAGTTTCACGCTTTCTGTGCCACAATAAACTGCAGAATGTTCACTGAGTTGTACACTGAAGAGGAAAGATGTGACAACATTCAAGGCAAACTTCTACAGCCTAATTGTTGTGTTTAGCTGTCTTTTATTTACATAAAAAATGATGTGAAATGATTTTTGTTGAACTGTAGATTGTAGCCTCAGGTCCTGTGTGCACTAAAAGTGGCCTTTTGGTTGTAAGTCATATATGTTGTCAACCCAAACATAGGGTTGGGTAGCCAATAAGAGGGCAGATTGAAGTATGTATCAATGCAATAATACACAGAGGATGACAGAGCTTGTCATTTTCTGCTCCCATGTCTGTAATAAGGATGTCTGGTGGGCCTCCAATACAGGAATGTCCCGAAGGCTACCATTTAGGAAAGGAACAAATTAAAACATGTCATATCAATGTTAGCATCTCTGAGAGCAGTCAGGCAGGGAGCAATGATTCTCATCAATGCACAACTTAAGTTTGCTATATTCCCATTCTTGGCATGCATGAATGGTTGGGAAAAGTGATTGCACAAATCCCCTGATTTAAACACCCGGTGGATTATTTCTTAACTGATGCTTTCAGAAAAAGAAAAATATTGAGATGTTCGACAGAATTAAACTAATTTAAAATTGAATCATGCACCAGTTGTACACCTGAGGATCAGGTCTAAGCTAGCCTGAATGGTTCTATGACAACATCAAGGTTGGATGGATTCCTAACCCAATTCATGTATTGATCCTTGTGATAAATGCCTTTAGGAGAGCAAGCAGAATTACCTGCCAACTCACAATCACCAGCCTCTTGTTCTCACTTCTTCCCATAAACATGAAAGACACAAATCTCTGATTCTAAAAGAGCAAATTTTAACAAAACCTTTGCTTCTATTTGAGCATGACGTCCCTTAAATAAAATTAGCGTGACGTGTTGGCTGTGACCTGTATATCGTTAACTAATTCAGCATGAAAGAATTCCCATGTGACACCACAGATCAGCCCAGTCATGCAGGAGAACCTTTGCACTCTGTTCAGAAAATCAGTTTTAAAGAGGGGCCCTCAAAAAATGGAGGCTTTACTATTTCTGAAACACAACAATGTGAAACAGGGCAGCAAACCTAGTTTCAACACAAGGAAGAGACAAAGAGGATGAATGAATGAATCACACAAGTCATCTAAAAGGGAGGAGATTAAGAAATTTAAGGTCGACATGGGGGAGAGGTGTTTACTCAACAGCTACGGGCCAAAAGATCGTTTTTAATCTTTTCAAATTCTCAGTGTTTCTGCCACACCGACGTTTAGTTTTTCCATTCAGAGTCTGGAAAGAGGTCAAGGTCTGTTTGATTCCCATCCAAATCCACGTATTGATCTTTGTAATAAATCCTTCAAAGCAGTTTCAGGAGGGCAAACCAAATCCTCTGCTTTCTCACAAACACAAGCTCTCTGGTCACCCTCTCAGTCCAAAACATTACTGCTGCCAAAGATCGAAAACAGTGAAAATGTAATAAATCAAAAGTGACCTCAGGCAAGAAAATAAAATGTCAAGTCCTTTGAAGGTTGGGACTGATGGTGAATCCGTGATAACCTTTTCACCTTTCTGCCCTTCGTGTCCAAACAAGCAAAAGGGATGTAAACATGTTTTATTACCGCATAAAACTCGAAGGAGTTTGTGGTGGGTCTGGACATTAAGGGCTTTTATTTGCCAGAGAGAGGCATGTTCTGAGATTTTCCAATGACCTCTTAAATCCAAAGGCCGTAAACATGCATGACTAAGTGCACGTTAATGAAAACGAGGTTAACAGACAGAAGTATCTGACACAGCTGGTGATTGTGGAATATATTCAGGAATAACAGGAGAAAGTATGGATGGATGGTTCTGTAGCTGCTGGCAGAGGGTAAAGTAAATGAATGACTTCATCTATGACAATTAAGTCCTTTTCTGTGCAGTGGCTCCTTGGAGCTATGAGTAATCAATAATGCTGATGTGATTATTGTGTTGTGTGAGGTTAGCATTATTGTACATCTGTAGAGTGACTGCATATACAGTATCTACAATATTATCAATCAATCTGCCAAGCTTGCTAAAGGAATAACAATAATACAGTTGTCAAACTCATGTGACAGGTAATGCCTACTGTCACTTTTGAAGTGTGTTAGCTGTGCCATGTAACTAAAACCATTAATAAAGCATCAATAATGTATCTGTAATAGGTAACATATAAGCTACCTTTAAGGCTACGTTTAGAATTATGGCATCACAAATTCATCAAGGATCATAATTGTCTCAGCTAAAATGAAAAAGCTCTGCATGAAATGCTTGAAATTCTCTTCCAAAATATAAATATCATCATTCTTAAGTGAACACTGATGCAAACCATTGCAGATATTTTATGACAGCTTGTCTGTGAACAATTATTTTTGACTTTCAGTCAAGCTGAGCATTCCCAATGATGAAATATTAGATTAAAAAAATAGGTTTCTCTTTTTTAAAAAAAAAAAATCAATAAATCATTGTAAAATACAAATACAACATACTGTATAAATACATTGCACAGGTGTTTGGGATCACTTGGCGTCCGCACATCCTTAAATAAGGCCAGAAGCTCAGACTGTAAACATTAATGTCTGGCCAACATTTTTTGAAAAGAAGTGACAGAAGGTTTTCCTCAACAGTCTGACCAAGTGGATAAAGATGCCACACTTCCGTGAAATGCTCTTAGGCTGCCTGTACTCAGCATTCCTCTCTGATTCCTGGTCAACTAAAACACTTTTGGCATGAGCTCCTTGAGCTGAGGAGGAATCCTGACAGCTGATATGGGGAAAGAAGTAAATGTTTTTGATAGAATTGACAAATTGGCTGAGGTAACCATTGTGTGTGGAGCTGGTTTCCAGACTCACATCCCACCAGTGTTCATCAGTGTCTGGGAGGCTGACGGTGTTCTCCTCTGTGCAGGTGACCAGTGGACTCTGAGGGAGGCTGTCAGTGAGGAAAGGGAGCTGTGAGACCTCCAGCGGTGTGATGCGCTCATGTTGGTCCAGCTGCAGCATCATTTTAAGTAGGTTCACAAACAGCTTTCTGTCCTCCAGGTCTCCATGAGCTTTGGCACATCATCCAGTCTGATTCTCATTAATGTCCGTGCCTGGACGCCTGTTTCTTCCTCATACTCTCCCGCTGTCTTAAACCTCCAGCTCTGCTCACTGTCTTTCTGATGGCAGAAGTAAAACGCAGTCTCCTTCCCGTGGTCCAGAACCTTAACTGATGGCTGGCAATGGCACTGGATGATCTGGCTCAGCTCATCATACTCTTCTTTGCTTCCAAAAATGTTGCACGCTGTACCTTTTTCGACAAGTGATGCACCCGCAGACCACATATTTATGGCCTCAGTGAGTGGGTGGACACCCAGCAGCACTTCTAGAGCTCTGTAGCCTGGAGCTTGATAAAAAGGATGTTCTTCAACTCAGAACGCCAGCCCAAAGTCAATGAGATGAACTGTGAGTTCCCTCCAGTCCACAAGCATGATGTTTTCGGACCTGATGTCAGCATGAACAGTTCGGAATGTGCTCAGATGCTGCAGGGCTGTAGCCACCTGCCGAATGATTACTTTAATCTCTGGAATGAGGAGACCTTTTCCTCTGCTCTCAACATAATCACGCAGGTACTGATCCAAAACTGATGCAGATGTGATTTTGATATGTGAAGCTGCTGTTCCACTTCAGGATAGCGGAGGTGTCTGGACCCAAGCAGCGCAGCTGTTCCTGGATGGCCACCTCATCTATCTTTTACAGAGGAAGACCAGGAAACTTGTTGGTCTTGACGGCCTTCATCTCACAAGTTTCAATACTGAAGCATTTGGTCACATAACCAAATGCTCCCTCCTTGAGCAACTCCATCACCTGGTGGTACTCAGAAAGGAAAGTTATTTTTCTGATGTTGAGCTCTTCTATAAGTGCCAGCCTTTAATTCATACTGCCTTTGGTTCTGTTCATCAGCAAGCCATTGTACAGTATATATAATGTACGTTTGCTCTTAGCTCTTCAAATGTGTGTTCTGCTTTGATCTTTAACTTCAGTGTTCTGATCTCATTACTACTTTGGTGTATGCATTTGCTTTGTTACCATAGCAATGCTGCAGCTATAATAATTAGGAGCTCAGTTGGTAGCAGTTTAACTGCCTAAAGTGCTTAAAGAACAGGTCCCTTTATAAATCTGCAATTTAAAATACTTCTTTTCACCCACTTCAGTCAGTAAAAACCTGCAACACCTTTTACAGCTGAAACTGTATTTTCTGTTTTTATCAAAATTGTTTGCGTAAGGGGAAAGGCGATTGTAAGGCCAAATCCAATGCTTAAATATACAGACAAGCCTATGTCTTCATTTTATGAGGGTTACAGACAGGTCTACGTTGAAAAAAATGTATGCTACCTTGGGTACCTTGGGTCCATGAGGACCTTAGAGATATAGGGGGTTGTATTTAAAAGCAATGGTTAAAGGTTATTCAATCCATTGTTTTCAGAGGACAGGAAGCTTTAAGCTTTATTTTAGCTTTATTTTGAGATATCGTCCCAGACTTGTGTATCAGATTAAGGTGTGAGTATGTGTGACCACAATGATATATGTGGTTTTCACTTGGAATCAATCTGGTACGCAACAATCTGTTAACAAAATTTACATTGTAGTTGCAACATAATTCAAAATTGCAGTGGAAATAAAATAATATTACGGTAAAAAAAAAAAAAATCATTTGAAATCCCCAACAGCTAAGTAGACATGTTACACAATATTCATGTATGTTCTTCATGCAGTCTCAGCAGGTTCAATCCCACAAATAGGAGCAGTAGAATTTAACCCACATACTGTAGGTAAATCTGCAAGGTTTAAAGCAAAGCCTGTCCACAGAAGTAGGGTCTATCTCACATATAAAGCCTTAAAAAGTCTCCTGCCGTCAGACTCTGTGACACCATAGTCCCCAGGTTAACCTTTGTTTTATGCCTCAGTTTTCCATTACACATGTGCTTCTGATGGGGCGAAGGAAGAGTACAGTTATCAGTCAGGGGAGTGATTGACATTTTGGTGGTTGTTAAGGTTTAAACTGCTCACCCGCAGGAGTGAGAAGATAGAAACTCTTCCCTCTGGAAGAGACAGTTCTTCAGAGAAGTCATTTTAGAGACATTCACGTGGCATTCCGTCGCACGTGCACATGGAGAAACCTTTTTGGAAATACTTCAAATGTGAAATATATAAAGTGCTACCAATCATACCTTCAAGAGGCTTCATCTGTTTGTTCCCATAAAATGATCAGACAAAATCTGTCACAACCTCTTGAAAATCTATAGAATGCAAAGAAATCTATGCAGATATTCATTTATTTCCCTACTCAATCACATCGGCATATGTCAAAAACCTCTACGCATATTAATCCTTTCAGAGTAAAGAGCTACGTCAGCTTTCCCACACTGAGTAATGAGTTGCACTACACTTGTTGAATTAAGAAAAAAGAAACGAAGTGAAACCTCAGCTATGGATATGTGACAGCCTGGCTGGTCCATTTTCCAGCTGTTCGAATGGATCCATCATCGACTCATTCACAAAGACATCCTGCACCTGGGTCTCCAGAGACCTTTATTTATCTTCTCATGGCGCTGTTGATGAATGGGTTGACGCCTTAATTAATAGCGGTGTTGGTGTAATAATAATGATCGAGAGCTGAAGTGGTGTTGATAACTCAATCAAGGACAGCTAGTTCCTAGAAAACCTACTGATTCAATAATTATAGCCTGGCTTGTAATACTATGTTTTATCGATGCTGAGATACAAACTAAAACACAACCTACCATTTTTATTCATTCAAGGAGGTCATATCTGATTAGTGGTATATAGCAAACCTCTGGAATAATTTCTAACTCCTGCTGGTTTTTAATTAAATTGAAACAATTAGTTTGGTCTTACATTTTTCTTGTCTCAGAGAAAGCAATTTTTTTTTGATTCAGTGCTTCTACCTGAGCAAAAAAAAAAAGTTTTTTCACATTCTTGGTCCATGTCCTCTTAACACTTTTAACCAGTGTAATATTCTTATTGTGTACATTATTGCAAAGATATTGTGTGTTTCTCCTGCAAAATCGTGTTGCACTTTTCAGAACATAGTTAAACAGCAGTAGAAACAGCCAAACCACACAAAACTTTTAATAACATTTTTAAAACAAATTGTGCTACGGTTTGCTAAGTATTATTCTGCTAAAGTAAATTTATTATGACACAATAATTGTGTGGAATGATTGATTAATTTAGCACAGCAACATTGCCTTGTTGCCAAAGCTACAGATGGTGCTTCATTGGCATTACATTTTAGATTTACACACATGCAGTATTTACATTACAAATGGAAGATAACTTCAACTTCAGACTGAAAAAACCTAAAAAAAACAACAAAAAAAAACTTTTATTACACTAGGTAATTACTCTAGAATATTGCCTACATCTGTGTTGTTTATTTTCATAAAAATGGCTCATTAAGGCTTTGAAACAACAATTTTAGGGCACAGTAGTAAAGGCAATCTATTATTTATAATTCTGAAAACATTAAAATAAAGTAATTCATTATTGTTTGCATTTCTTTAGTTTACCTGCTGGTCTTGAAAATAAATGACCCATCATTCAAATTTTCTGTAAACACTGCTCTGACATAGCCCCTGTTTGGACAGGTGTGTGCAAAGGTGCAGGCTGTGAATGCGTGCGTGCGTGTGTGTGTGTCTGCTCTTTGGTCTACAAAATAAAGAAGCCTTTAATGCCCTGGCTGAGGGAGTGGTCCTTCAGTTTGCGCAGTTTCTTAACAAATCTTTGAGAGGAATTAGTAAGGAGCTCACCCGCTTGCCTTGCTTTCACAACAAACTCGGTCATCGAGAAGGTTAAAGCCACATTAAAGTTGAACTTAGAGTGATTTTGAACTTTGATCTACCCTGAAATTGGAGGTATTCCAGGCTCAGTCAGTTCCTGAAGTCGTAGTAGATTTGCATGAGTTGTTACAGAACAAATGTATTAATTCTTTTTTTACCCTGCATAAATTGTTTTTGACTTATCTCTTTCAAGGGATTGTGTTAAACTCACATTTGAAAGTAATTCTAGGGCTCAGGTTTAGTACTGAACAGATTTTTTGCTCATTTAGATTACTTTTTCCTCATCAGTCCAAATGAACAACTCATTTGGACACCCACATTTGGAAAGATGTGTCACCATTGTGTGCTTTTTTGTCACCTGAAACCCTAGGGAGATGAATTTCAGTTAAAAAGAAAAAAAAAATCTATATTACTGCTGCAAATCAAATCAGAAAGAACACAGAGCAGCGTATCAAATGGCCTTGATTTCCCCTGGAGCAACGGCAAAATGTATATCCAGATGTAGTCTTTCCATTATTCTAGCCGCTGCACTGTGGCAGGACATTCAGCAGCCCAGCTCCAGCACCTGTCTTGTCACACAGCTTTGTCCTGCTCCTTGTTTTGAAAACAGCGGCTTATGAATAGCTCCGGTATATCTGACACGCGTGCTCTTAAACTCCAATGTGCTGCAGCCTGTTACCACTACAGCAACTGGATGAGCTTGCCTGGAAAAATGAAGCAACAATTGCATTCCATTAGGATGATGCTTGTGGGTAAAGGTCTGTGTGTGTGTGTGTGTGGTGTGTGTGTGTGTGTGTTTTCTTGTGCCCATTACCTTGAAGGCGGCCTGGCAGGTCTGAAAATAATGATCCTCTTTTTAGTTTTCACGAGGAAATATTTACTCACTACTTGCTTGGAGGTGAATCTACATATCTTGGTGGTGTTTAAAAAGGCATCAGTAAAAGTTTGCTTACTCACATTTCTTTTTATGTCTTTTAAAAAAAAGTTTATCTTTGTATGTTTTGGGTGTGTGTGTGTTTATATTTGCTACATATTGATATATACATAAATACTCATTCTCCTACCAAACAAGTTACTTTTTTTGTGAACCGGGGCCATTTTGGAGGCCAACAAATTCAAAGGACATGATTTTAAGGTTGATGTACAACTGGGTTTAGGTTCAGGTGAGTTTGGATAGTTAGGATTAAAGTAGGGACCTGGGTTTAGTTTAGTTTTGTGTAATTCATTAGGACCCCGACACGTAAGGCATTATGTCTCCCCAAAGTCCCACAAAGACAGAGATACAAAAATGTGTGTGTGTGTGTGTGTGTGTAGAAAGGGAGGGAAGTGCTTATCTGTGCTGCCTGCTTCACTTTAGACTTTATTTAGATACCTGGCTTTTCCAGTGTAGGGCAGATGACACCGTGGTGTCTTTCCTCCCACGCCTGCCTTGCCTCACACAAGAGCCGCTAACAGATAAGCTGTGGGAGAGGAACACAGATATCCCTCGCCTCTCTCCACTTAACCACGCTGACACATCTAACTGCAGACAGCCGTTCCACAGGAGAGATGAGCACATCATTAGAAATATCACAAGGTCATTTTAACTTGCAGGGTCACATGAATAAGAGTTTAGAAAGCAGATTGCTCAGCTGTTTCCTCTGCTGTGGGCCGCTCTGTGCTGATTACACTTTTTTCCTTTTTTTGAAATCTCAGCGGTCCTCCATTAGTGTTAACCCAACTTTGGTCTTTATTCAGTCGTAATCACGTCTCTGTTATCTGCCTCACAGCATTTCTGTTTGTTTTCCTGGATATATGGGCCTTTAGAGCTCTGGAGCCTCTGCAAGTGCAATTGGCTTTATCCCACTGAAGTAAACACCATGGGCCCTGACACATTTCTCTTTTTGCCCCTATTACCCCACTCCCTGCACAGCACCCTCCAGCTGGAATGACTAACACTGCACCACTAAACCCAAGCTTTAAAGCTAAAAATTCTTTAGAAAATTGAGAACTGCATATACAGCAAATTACTGAGAAGATCAAGATTTATTTTTTGTCTGGACAATTATGTAGACATGTTTTGGAGCTTTCCTTTTAAAAAATTTGACTGTATTAATTTACATTCCAAATTTACATTCCATTCCAAATCCTCAAATATTGTCTATGACATTTACAATAATGAACTTTTAGCCACGAGAAAGACAGCGATTTAATAAAAGGACAATTCCTCCTGCTCCTTCTTAATACCTTCCTGCTGCTATTACTACTTCTACTACTACTGCTACTACAACAAGGACATCCCTCTTTAGATAGAGGCTGACAGAGGCTCTCAGAGAAGAAAGGATTTTGTTCTGCTGTTTCCACATGACCTCCTCCAAACTTGGGTCCTGGCTTAACACAGGGAGGAACATAAGGGGGAACACTGTTGCAAATTTGTCACCCAGAGTGTTAAAATTCCCACAGGAATGTTAATCTGCCCAGTGCTCCCAGCGCACACATACACTTCAATAATCCTCTAGACCATCACTTAAGAAGGATCTGCTTGTCCGCTACTACTTCTAGAGCTAAGAAAGCCCGCCGTGAGTAAAGCCCCAGTTTATCTCGAAACCTCCGTAATTGAATGGTAAATGTCATTGCAATCCACCAGGACAGGCTCTGGAGTTAGGACACGGGTTTGCTTCAGTCTCACACATGCTTCCATGATTTATCAGTAGATGTGAATAGAATTTCAACTATGAGTGTTTTGGTTGGGAGGGGTCAGAAGCACTTCAGAGGAGGAGAAAACCAGTTTACCATTCAACCGGGGAAAAAAGATGTAAGATACAGTATACATACTGTGAGGTGGCTTTTAACTGGTTTCTATATGCACAATTAAGTTGCATAGCTAAAGGAGTTGCATACCCGTGACATGTGGCAGCCCTCTGTGGTGCACTCATGCATTCAACTGGAGCTGTTGATAGTTCATAGACCCAAAAGATGGCGGCGGCAGGTGGACCACCGTCTAAAGACCGCATACCTGTCTCTCAGCAAGTCCAGCGCCACTGTTTAAATACTACTGCGATCTGAGCAGACACACCTGGCTTTTAAACAATGCAAAACTGTGACTTGCTTTGTATTACACCCCCCACACACTCATGCATTACAGATTAAATATATAATCTCTTTGGATGAAACTGCTGCTAAATTATTTCCCGTTTGATTTCCAAAATTTCACCCAATCCTCACATATTCCATTTGTTAATGAATAATGCTTAAAACTGTAGGCACCACAGCCTCATCTATGTTGTTTTGAATTAATGGAAACTGCTTTTGTACTTCAAAATACAGTAAACTCCTCGTGGTTCCAAGGCCTGGCAGGTGATTGCGTGTCAATACTGGTGTGCACGTGTGATGAGGGGAAGAAAGGTGGCGCTTATACAGCAATCACTTTCCTCCGGTTTGAATTTTTTTCTCCTTCCTTTATCCATTTTTGTCATCACACGGAGAGAGAAACAGAAGGCAACTATGCTCTTTTTAACTTTTTGACCTTCAGACAAGATTGAATCTGTTATGCTGCCAAGCCAGACAAAAAGGAGTCTGAAGGCAGAGTCAGCTCACAACTTAGCCTTCATGTAGCCGCCGACACAGTCAAAAGGAGGGAAAGAGGGAGAATTAATGCCATGCATTTATTTATTCAGACTGTCCATCTGCTGTGTGGCAAAAGCTTGGCGAGTATATGCATAACCACAGACACACACACACACACACACACACACACACACACACACACAAAGAATGAGTGAGATGGAGGAGGAGAGAAAGAGAGCGAAAGAGATGAAGCCACATTGTCAGGGCACCTATCATAATGGGGTTTTCAGAGCGGACATGGCAATGGCAGGGATGTGCTTCAAAGCCTATTATTTTAAATGGCTTGTACAGCACAATGGAAGTTCTCCACGGTGTCAAGTAAAATCCTAGAAGGGTAAAATGCTTCTGTATGCATTCATGGATCAAAGCCAAAGGGAAACACACAGAAGCAGAGAAAGCAAAGTCATAGATTGACCGTACAACAAATTATCCAATTGGAAATGGATGGTTAGTGCAAAGGTTGGCTGTATGTTCAAATCTTAAATTAAGTTCCCATTAGACAAATGTGTTAAAAAAGTTTTGAAAACTGCATTGTGACCTCTGCATCAAACCCTGTATCAAGACAGATCCCCAATCCATTACTGCTTCCAGTAATTGCCTCCCCAGGAGTTTCTTGATCATTATTTTGGTTTTATAAGCTCATTTCACAAACACACAATAAAAGTTGTTTACGATCCACTTACGATGCATAAACATATTTGCAACTGCTGTTTAATTCCAATATAGTTATGAAACATCGACTAAAAAGACAGACCTGGCCAACATTAATAGCGTTTGCTGTTTATTTATTGTTATGTACAAAAACATAAACCTTTTCACTTGAAGAATCTTTACCATTCTTCAATATTTGATGAGTTTTAGCTCCTTTTATGGAATTCATTTACTGCTTCACTTACCATTTCAAATCTATAGATTAGTAGACTGCAGTACTTTATTATCTTGACAATCCCAATAACAGAGGTCCAGGTAAAGGTTTCAGGTGAAAATAAACTAGCAATAAACAAATGTAAGTAATGTGTGACATTAGGTACCATTCATTGGAAAAGGATCAAATGTTGTCCCACCACTATAGTGTCAGCTGAGATCATATCGACAGTGGATCAGTTTCTGGTGTGTGAAAGGAATATGCTGGAGTGCTGAGACGGAACATCAGGATGGGAGTGTTTATTATGTTATGTATGAGACCTGGTAAGGGAAGATTTAATAGCAGCCTTCTTAAGGAGAACACAAACTGAAAAGGATCTGCAAATCATCGGCCATGCAGCAGTGGCTGTAAATAGATTCCTATTGCATGGTACGTAAAGTGGCTCTTGACGTGCATGTAAAGCATCACTGTCCTTGTGGAATGTTGGCTCATTCTCAGGAATCACACGGCTGGGACATCATCCTATAACTGTTTTGTTCTCCTTTTAAAAATCAAGGAGATAAGTGCCAGTGCTGATGGTGCCGCCTCTGTATTGCTGGGGGTAGCGATGACAGGAAACTGTAGAGGAGGCAGCTGTGCAGGCATTGGTCTGTAAACAGTTAAGGCACCCTGACCTGTTACATCGCTGATGTGTTGGTGCCGTTCCTTTGTTGTATCGCCAACCATTAAGTCAGGCTGATGATAATTTGCTTCCGTGTGTGACAGTTATATTGTCAAAGCAGGGGTGGAAAAAGGGGCAAAAATGATGAAGGTGGGCATGCGACCACCTGCCTTTGCATGTAGGGGCACATGCATGGCTGTGCTCAGTCAAGTTTCTACTGTACACACGGAGGTGTGAAGAAAGATCCGCTGTCACAACGTCAGTCCAGTATTTATGTTGCAACTGTCTCACAACCTTTCCCATCAACCCTTCATGTAATTAGCCAAATGGGATCAGTGTGGCTATGTGATGAGTTTTAATTCTGGTTTTAACAATATAAGATAGTATTAATGAAGTGAGACCATGCTAATCAATGGTGTGATGGTAACAATCCATCACAGGACTGCGGGGCTTTCCGCAAGCATATGATATAAAACTTAATTATCCACCACATTAGTAAAATAATTGGCAGCATTGTATGTTCTAATTTAATGTGGATTCAGCTGAGTATATTAAGACTCCTCCATCACCGTTAAAATAAGGAATTGAAACCATAGCATTTTATTATAAAGTCCTCTAGATGGATTAATAAAATAAACAAAATTCCTCTTGGTTGATTTGTGTTGTTCTCTGTTTGCACCACAGGTCTGGGATATGTGAGGGTTCTGCACAGTATCTTGCAACCATGACTGCACTCTTCTGGATAGAGCTCAGAGGCTCCTGCTGGAACCATTCCCATAGTCTGGGGGTCACAGCCTCTAATGCACCTAATTACCACAGGGACCATTTTTGGCTTTCACCTCCCACATCTGTTCCATTTATTTCTTCAACCCTTGGTATTTCTTTTCTTTTGCGTCCTCCTTCTTCCTGATGTTACTGTCAGTGTGAGTGAGTGAATCTATCACATGCCCTCATCTGCTCCCTGTCAGCCACAACTATGTCTGCTTCATTTGCCAAGAGTAACTTGTCTGTCTGGAACGTAGAGTCCCATCAGACCTTGACTGTTGATCTCGACCACTCTCAGCGCTACCTTCCACCAGGACTTTGGAACTTCTATTCATTATTGGCAGCGATGTTCCTGTGCATTTTCATCACCACTTGGTTGTTCATCCTAACAGTCCCGGCTCACTTCCTGGTGCTGTTTTATCTCAGGTCATCTTTATTGTGTACACAGGCTATCCTGTCTGCTCTCGTAGACCTCTATAAATCGCACAGGTCGTACCCTTGTGCCCGCATAATTAAAGTCTCTGCATTGTCTTTCTGAGCCACTGCTCCTGCCACTGCTGCAATTTCCCAATGCTAGCCATCTTGATCTACCATCGGTTGGCAGTTCAATCATGGAGAAGCTTCACCCAGCCTCATGGGATTATTTCCAGTGTGGTATTATGGATGTAATCCATTTTCCAAGATACAATTTAATCTAGCTATTTCCATGATATATAGGCTAAATTAGCAAGCAACCAAAAAAGGTAAAGTCCAGGTACAGGTGATCAGCAGAGCAGTAGTAAATAGGGAATAAAACAGTGATAAGAAAAATTTAGCACTAAATCATCACAGGAGGTAATTGGGAGACTTTTTTGCCCTCTTTCAAATATTTGAGACACTGAGCCACTACTGATAAGTCATACATCTTCATGTGGCCATCCTCATGTGACATAAACCCATATTTCATGAATGGCCTGTGTTTTTGCTGTCTCAAAGAGTAGTGGGAAAGCCTCCGTTTGGACATGTGCACACATTACCAAATGTTACTTAGGCTCCTTAGTCAGGCGATTGGGAATTCCTTTAGGGGAATATACAGTCACCATCAATGCCATTCCACACACATTGACAAATATATAGATTCCCTGAGATGGTTAGAATTATACTTATGTAGAGAGAATTCAAAAAGACTGGGAAAAAATGCTGTTGTATTTGTGCTTCTCTAAGTTATACTTACAAAATCACAAGGTTCATTTAATGGCAACTTTTTAAGGGTTCATTTTATTTTCAGAATGTGACTTTAAATTTGTGTGGGCTGTAGCTCAGGTTGCTTCTGTGACATGAAGGTTGGCTGAAATTCCTGCCTACTACTTGGATTTTGAAGTGTCCTTGAGCAAGACACTCAACCCCCAAATTACTTCTGCCTTAACACCTGAATGATTATTACTAAATCCAATATCACCTTCAGTGTGAGAATGTGATTGTAAAGTAGTGTGTAGCTCTTTGAGTGGCCATAAAATGCCAGGATAACTGCTTTTCAAATACTCCATTTGTAGATTACACATATATGTTTTTGTAAAATCCAGTGGGCCTTTATATACTGCTGATCCATTCTACAAATGCTCAACACATTGCTACTTTCCCCAATGCCTCTGGCAAAAAAGGACTTTAATTCAAATTTAATCAAAAGTATCAGGTGTTATTTGATTGAAAGCGGTGTTGGAAGTGGAGGGGAATGAAAGGATAGCTTTAAAAGGGAAAAAGTGGAACCCTAACATTGCTGCCCAGCCGGACAGACTTATATCTGTGATGAAATGCTCAGGGAGAGCATGCTGTTATTACCCTAGCGGATGTTATTGTCCAAAGCCAAGGACTGGTAATGAAATGATATATGATGTTTTAGTGAGCAGACAGAGAGTGTGTGTAGTTGAATGAGTGTGAGTGGATGTGCCTTTTAAACGAGGAGCCAGTGTCAGGCACCATCTGCCTGATGGAGGCTACAATAGATGATGAGATTGTGGCTGAGAAAAGATCTATTTGTGTTTGCCCTGCACCTTGACCCCCTCCCCCACCTTAAACAAGCATGCACATATGAAAACATGTCTGGTGGCTCCATTTGAGCCTACTTTAGCTCTCTGATTAGGACGATTCAACACAGATGGGAATATATGTATTAAACCTATTTACAGAGAGAGTCTTTCATCCCTTTTTTCCCAAGTAGTGGGAAGACTGGCATGTGCAATCACATCTTCTCAGGAGGGGGAGTGTGACTCTTAGGGCAGGCAGACTTACAGCTTGTCCTCCAGCTCCTGGACCGAATGACTCTTTGTTTAACACCTCGGCTGAAAGCAGAGCCTCGCCAGGCACGTCCGCTGCTGGCTGACAAAGAGCGGATCTTGTCTCTCCCTCTCAGCAGCCAGCCGCGAGGGTGAGGAACAAATGAGAGACCCGGGGAAGACAGAGCGGGAGGGATAGGAGGACTGACAGAGCCAAAGAGGGCTAGAGAGGGAAGATACTGAGAAAGGAATGTATCGAGTTTGTCTACTTGTGCCAGGAGACCTGCAGAAGTCCTGCCTTATTGGCATTTTTCATCTCAAGATGGTCTGGCCAAGTCACATCCAGGTTGCCAAATGCTTCCTTGGAGATCTCCAGTTTCACTTAGAGAAGAAGCCTTTGTCTTCACTCCGGAGATGCCAACAGCATGATTTCCCCCAAAGGCACACATGAGAAGTAACAAAGTACAACCTAACCTAATAACTTATAAAAATTTACAGGAAAACCCACTCAAATAAGTGTAGATGATGGAAAAAGGTGAAAGAAAGAGGACAGATGGTATGTTGCAAGTCCAGCCCTGAGCAGATGTTTACTTCTGGGGAAGCACAAATGTGACAGCCCATCTTCAACCTCTCTTGTGTGGGGCCATGATGATTGAGATTAACTTCACTTAACATAACGTAGCTTCTCTTCCCCTCACAGGTCATGACTGTGTTTATTATTGTAGATGTCAAATGCCCGATATCTAAATACTTCTTGGAAAGATTAGGCATTTAAGGGGTCATACAACAATATCTGCACTCAATTATTTGGCTTCGTTGACAGACAGATTTTCTTTCCAGTGGCAAAAAGTAGAGCCTTGACAAATGGAGCCTGCGGTATTTTCTGCATCATTATCTGTTTCATGTACAGATTTTTATAGCTCTGTTTCTTTTCAACTCTCATGTGTTCATAGTCCATAAAGTTTTTTTTTTCCTTTATAAATAATTCCAAAGCTGACTTAACCATGAACTGCCCTTCCCTCTTTAAAGTACTTTCATTTATTGTTTATATAAGGGAATAAACTCAAATACATGACTTTTATAATGTTTTCTGGCATATTTCCCAAATTTACTTTACTGAGAAAAATCATTAAAAACATGACAAAAAAGGGAGTGTGGCATCAACTTTTAAATCCTTACTAATAATAATCATCAGGAAGAAACCTTGCGCAGGACCAGGCTTATATATGGCCACCCTCCTGCTGATGGCAGCTGGGTTGAGGAGGAGCAGAAGGGAAGACATATCAGGGGGATAAGAACAGAAAAAAGAACAGACACATACTTCATAAATGCAAAATCTATAAATGTAGGCTCATATCCAGCTTACCTATATGTCCATGCATGTTTTCATATTTAGAAATGTATATATTTATTTTTGCACTCAGTGTTATGCTTACTTTTTCCATTTTATTCCTGGGATCCACCCTGACTAGATAGACCCAGACCACTGTAGGTCCTAGTACCAAAGTGCCAATGCACCATCATGTGATTACACAATGAGGTATGAGAGCGCTATCCAACCTTAGCACTGACCTTCAAGGGGATTTCCAACTTATTTCTCCTGAGCTAATAAACCATCATTTTTATTACACTAATCAGAGTGCTGCCAAAATAATAGAGTCCAGTGGCTCATCTCCTAAAACCATCTCACAGACATAACAAACTTACCCACACAGACAAAGCCAAGGCCAAGGCATGACTACCTGTCCAAGACAATGAAGATCAGATACCCTCCCCTCTTCCAAAAATAACATTTTGGTTGTTTTACCCTTTTCCCTACTACTCACTTAAGAATAGCTCAAAAACAGCATGTTTAATACCAACATGATTAGCTTCAAACTTACGTCACCGCTGAAGTCATTCGTGTCTAAATAAATCTTTGTCAAACCCAAAACTCATCTTTATTTCTGAGGAGTGGCTCTTTTGTATATTGTTCTTTTTCAGTGACTGTTGTTAACTTTTATCATGGATAGTGAAAATAAAGAGTAATTAGAAAAATTCTACTGTAGTTTAAGCCATGAGAAAATGTGTAGAAAATGACAACATTAGTTAACTAACACATTTTGCCAACAGTCATCATCGAATTAGCTTTGCAACCACCTGTACTTGAAATGAGAATATATTTGCCAAGAAAATAATAAGCACAAAAGTATAGCAAGCTTTTAATTTTAGCTTTTACACATAAGTTTCTTCACTAAAGTTGGACAATGTCAGGGCCATAATAGAGAGGTGAGTAAGTCAGTGACACACAGGTAACTGCCATCATTCTGTGGGTGACGTTCTTAACCTCAGCTATATCCATAGATATTTTTATTGCTACATGAAACATGGCATGGTTCAATGGCAGCTCCAGATGTTGCAACAGAAAAATAGAAGAGTTCTGAACTGAAGTCATTAACGTCATTGATTCCCAGTTAAACGTAAACATGGTTTATCTCAGCGTGGGGTGGGAACTACGAATCATTTTTGGTCTTCTGGTTTATCCATGTTAATAAGAATTATTTATCATCTACTGCCTCTTGTCAATCTCCAGAATCCAATCGCCTCTCCCTTAATCCCTTCACTTCACTGCCTCTGTCTCTCTTCTCTCTCTCTCTCTCTCTCTCCATCCCGCCTTTACTCCAGAGTTACTGTGGTGGAACAGTGGCTGACGTCGGCTTTTTTCCCTCTCTGAATTCAGTGTGGGCCCTAATTGCTAGTCTCTCTCACAAACAGACAGATCTGTTTTATCTCCTGCCGGCCACACCGTGCTTCAGCAGACAGCCCAGCAATGGCGGAGACCACTCAGCCCACTCATAACAGTTCAACACCCCCTCGCCATCATCTGCATCCAAGAGCAGTGTCTTTAAAGCATCCAATTAAACCATTACTGTAATGGAGGGAGGGAGGAGGTGGGAAAATGAGGCAGTGGAGGGAAGGAAATGTGAGAGGATGTGCTTGAGAAGAGAGATAAAATATACACAGAGAGGGCAAACAAAAAAGATATTTCTTCT
This sequence comes from Takifugu flavidus, assembly GCF_003711565.1. Classification (NCBI taxonomy): domain Eukaryota; kingdom Metazoa; phylum Chordata; class Actinopteri; order Tetraodontiformes; family Tetraodontidae; genus Takifugu; species Takifugu flavidus. The sequence goes on along the minus strand of NC_079526.1, from coordinate 10,708,743 downwards.
TTTCAGTGTGTTTATTACCATAGACAGATCTACCCCTCAGCACAAATATGATGGTAGAGACAGGAGAAAGGAAAGAGAGAAAGGAAAAGGAGAAGAGATATCAACTCAGTAATTTACACCCCTTTTTGTCTTGGTGTCCACAGCACCTGAGGGTAAAGGAAATGGCAGAAGGCAATGGGAGATAAGAGTCCTACTTCTATGGAGGTGCAGAGATCGTTACATTCCACTAAATAGCCTTACACTCCTGTCCACCTCGGCTGACTGGAAATGAAAGTGTAAATAACTGCCCGAGAAGGCCAGACATATTTCATTATGGGTCCATATGGTGAGTGCCCTCGGCTAATTTTTCAGAGGCTCTCTGGGAAAAAGCTTTTTGAGGAGATCTTTCAGATGTCGCAACCTGCTGGTAGGCTTTTTTCTTTTCATTGAGAGAAATTGACAAATTACCTGTTTTTCCTTTGTTTCCAGGGTTTATGTTAAGCTAAGTGCCTGCCAAGTATTGTATTTTTAACACTCAAATCTGGAGATGGTACTGATTTTCCCAATGGACCATTCTTTTACATGATCCCTGCAGCATTCTCATTACACTCAAAATGGCCATATTTGGATATGACAAAACATTTTATGGAAAATAAATTAGATTTCTCACACAGTATAATGACATGTGGTAGACAGTGGCTACAGAGCTGTCCATGACTTTGGAATACATGGTTCTGCAAATGCACAGGAAACAATCTGGATGCCTCTGCACCAAATATTTTAAAAATAACCACCAAAATGTGGATTTGGGATGTATTTTCTTTCACTACTCAGTAAAAATACAAGTTATAGATGCAAATATTGCACATTTCAAAGTTGACTATTACACAAAAAAAACAAATATAGTTGAAACATTCAGTTCCACTTTGCCACCACTTCATTTTGCAGTTTATTTTGAATGATTTGGTTGAAAACCTACTGCCCGTACCAGGGGAATTCAACAGAGCAGAAACTAGAGACCCAACATCTGTGTCCCTGCAGCATTTCAGACACTTACATTTTTAATTGAGCAGTCGATTTGACAGCAGGACAGCACAACAGTGAATCAAGATGACTGAAAACTATAGCCAGGTTTTATACAGGTTGGGCTCTGCCACTCCAGAGTTTATTCAAGGACGAGACCACTTGTGCCATGAGCCACTGCTTTGTTTGCTTCTGAAAAGGCAGGCCGATCAGAATTATACCTGGCATTGATTTGAATTTTCTCAGCTTTATTAAGAGATCTTGATCTGTAAATGTCATCAACACAAGCTGCTGAAAGAAGGCCCAATGTCATCACAAGAGGTCATTTGTTCTAAAGTTCCAAACAGTACATCAACTCGAAGGTTAAAACAAGCGGGAAATAGTCTCTGCAAAAGCAAATCTACAAAACTGTCCAACATCTTTTTGAGCATGCATTAAATGGAATAAATGTAGTTAAAGATTTATCCCCAAACTACAGGAAGGTGCAGCCGTAGGAACTTAAGTGAATTAAATAGGCTTCTATACTCATAGCCTGGAAACATCCCATCCCACAAACCTGACCAGTATGGAGGCTCCATTATGTGCACTGATTCGTGACCATCGACACCATTCCTTCTTACCCCTTTCGGAACTAGGCTGCGTCTTCTAAAGCCATTTCTTCTCAAGTAGAGAGTGGGAGTTAAATATACAGTAGTACAGTTTGCTGTGACAGACATGCCACAAAATGTGCAATAGCATTGGAGGGCTGTGATTCATGATGCTTCCTTCGACTTTTCCTACCAGGACAAAAAGAAAGCTGCATACAAAAACATTCTGTTTACCAAGACTAAGGCCATCTGTGCTTACTAGTTCATCTATTCGCGTCCCACCACAAGCAGAGAGACATCTGACGAAAAATGGCTGATGGCACAGTGGAACATAATTGGACTTTTGCCTTCGTCAGAGTTGACATTCACAGAAGTCACCTCACATGCAACCTGCCTTATGACCGGTGGAGATTAGCACTCAACCTTGTTAGTAACTTTGATTTTATTCAAGCTAACATACTGACATCCAATTTGTGTAAGTCAGAAGCACTTCATTTCACCAGAAAGGTGAGGATTGGTGGGCCACCCTGGAGGCTATTCCAGGGTATGTGTGTTGAGAGGGGTGAGTTTAAAAAAGGAGGTGAGATAAGATAAGAATGAGACTTGAGGGTGTGGTTATTTAATTGTGTTTATCCAGTACTGCGGAGCTGTAGTGAAGGCAAGTGCGTTTTCAGAGTGGAACCCTCTCGGTGGGTCAACATGGCCTGGGAGTCATTTCAACTCCGTTTGACACGAAAGAGACAGATCACTGTTGAAAGAGGCGGGGAACCAACACACAGGATGTTTGGTGGGGTTTGTTAGCGTCCTGGTCCCATCTCGTTCAATAGCTATACGTCGGGGGGGGGAAGACGGATGAGACTCACCCCCAACTAAACACAAAATCACCCCCTTGTGTATTTTTAACCCCACAGTTCCTGCAATTTTCCACCTACCAATTCAACCAGAGGATATGGGATCACCGAAGTCACCGTCAAGCTGGAACACCATCTCCGCTTCCATTAATAGCAAAACACGGCCTGCTAATGGACAGAATGGTTTATTGCAACTTCAATCATTCCTGACATGTGTATCTACAGTCATCTGTGTCAGCCCTTGTTCCACAGTGGCCTTTAAAATAGTCGTCTTTAGGCAGCCAGGTAAAATGGTCTTCTCCTAATGCAACTCATACATAATCTGGAGGGTGCTAGGAGGTCAGTGTCCTCAGGCAGAGATGAATGATAATGCCTTCCATTGCTCCTCTTAAGTGTCCCTGTCTGATCACTCATCTGGCATTGTTTTTGATACTGTGGAAGTGCAAACATTGCATGACTGATTCCAGAGAAATAATCATTCGCCTGCGGCATTTTTGGCACATTTAATTCCTGATTAATTTGCTGTTTAGACAGGGAGGAAAATGTTAAGCAACCACATAAATAATTATAGTTAAATAAACAACTTCAAATGCATAGACAAAGGAAATAGTACTACAATAGTTCTGCCAGTCACTGGCAATGGGACGTCTGGTGTCTAGCTCTGAAAGGAGATGAGAGATTGAGTTACTCTCTGTTGAGACAGAGAGAGAAAAAAAAATATATATATATGTATTTGTGCCAAGACCGAGGGTCCCATGTGCACCCCAAATACACACATGAGCAAGACTCAAATTAGTGTTGTGAGTTTTAAAATATAATTCTGGGAACTGATTCAGCAGTGCCACCCCCCCTCCCCACACACACACACACACACTAATTTCAGGCTTAACGTTAAAAAGCATTTTAACAAAGGAAACCCTCTCCATGCCCTCCAGGATTTGGCAGGGGGGGCACAGAGCTGTCCCAACCTGTCTGGAGATTCCAGTAATAAGACCACCATGCGCCCTTGTAAAGTTAGTGTGGAAACAGAGTTTTTCATCAAAGCATCCTCAGCAAAGAGAAAAACATTGATGGTTCATAGCTCCTCCACCGTTTAAACATGCACTGCCCTCATTTTAACTCCCTCCCAGCTATCCTTGCACAGATATGTGTCTCTGTGTACGTTTGCAATAACAAAAAACTGAACAAGCTTTGTAGCACACACATTGGAATTGTTAATTGTTAATTAACAGAACAATTATGTGGCTTCTGACATGGTTTTGGCATGCTGACCTTCACCAAAACCTCCAAGTCAAGTGGCACTGACTGAAACTGATCATTCATCTACAAATAAAATAATTAAAATGACATCATTGGTTGATGCCAGCAAGGAGGGAGAGTGCGCTGTCATCTGTAAACTGTGCATTATTCATGTTTAGAGATGCACTATTATACGAAACAAAAACACAACTTTTTCAGCTTTTATTACCAGTTACTCATAAATTCGTGAAGTAAGGAAATCTAAGTAAAGTAATATTGCTCAAAGGTATGCGATGATCTAAGGGGTTCTTCTTACAGCCAATCAACTTAAAGAAGTCTGCACAGTTTCTGTCTCCCTTCAGCTGCTGGGGACTGATGTGTGCACTACATTACATGCACACATACAGTGCGGAGATCTGCGATTCCTCAAGTCCGTCCATGCAAACAGGTTGTATTACAGGCTGAATGCAGCCACAGTGTGAAATGAGATTGAACGTATATACTTAACATTGCAGACGTGGGTCAAAAGTACAAGATTGTTTCTCTTCCTGGTGTTCTAACCACATTGCTCTCAGTTCTCGAGTTGGAATCTTTGACGTCGATGTGTTGGAGAAAAAAGTCCGGCATCATCTTCTTGGCTCATTTTTACACTTATTAGAGCGCAGGGAGAGTAAACGAAAGCATCATTTTCTTGAATCGCTTTTTTTTCCGTGCCAGATTAATGTTGAACAAGAGGTCAATGCAGGAAAGTCTCTAGAGATGAGTTAGTAATTACATTTAATTTGATGTTTTCATACAGTGACTGCACTGTTCTTTCACTGGCAATTACCAGCTAGCTCTGCCAGCATTCCACTTTTATTTACTCCTTCGTGTTGGGAACAGAACTGAAGCGTTCAGGTCTCCAGCCGTGTCCCCTCGCACCTCTGCCTGAACGTTCACACCGTGTTGGGCTTTTAATTTGCTCTTCTTCGGTACAGGTGAGATTGGAGGGTTTTCGCTGGTGGGGGGAAATCGATGGGAAAATGAGAATCTGCTGAATGGATCACGGCGAATACGGTCGGTCCTCACGGGCATTGGAATGAAAAAAGTCTGGACAATGTTTTTAACTTCTTTTAGGAGGCTGACGACAGCAATCTTCCCTCTCAGCTTCATGATTAATTTCTTGTTACTGGGAATTGATCGCTTCTATATGGACTCGTTTGTGGCTGATTCCGTCCGGGTCCGCCTGCCAACAGGACCATATATACTCTAAACATTGGAATTCATCTTTAAGAAAGAAGGCAATTTCTGATGTCGGCTTGTGGAGACAACGCTCTTTTATTTAATGCATCACAGGTGTGACTAAAAGGTTACATTTGTTCGAAGCAGAAATTCAGTTCATCTTCGGCTCAGCACAGAGAATGAGACCGAGAGAGGAAATTGCTGTGTCACTTTGTCTTTTCTTCTGTTTATTAAAACATTGCTTGTGTCAATTGAGTGGATTGATATGCGATGGAGGAACAGCAAAGGCTGCTAGCAATACCAAGACAATCCCTCCACAGTTCACTTACAGAGGGGGGGGGTTCAGTGTATTAGTGGAGGGATCAAATATCATTTCAAGTCAATTCCAGGTATAACACATCACACACAACTGTGTAAGTTATTACAACTTAAATACACATTTTTCAAACATGTTTTGCTGACCAAAAGCAATGTGATGTGTCTTTTCCCCTTGAATTGGTCCAAATGTAAATCCCATCCATACTGACTACTAAGGGGTTTCTCTCTGTCCATCAATAGACAGTGCACCATCATCACTGTCCACAGGGAGAGCGCTGGACACCTTGTGATCTGCTGTTTTCTGTTTGGCTCATCAGCATCAGAAAGAGCTGATTGCACTGTCAGCTGGTTGTTTATGGCCTCCATGTTCAACATTTATCTCCCACACACCCAGCGTCTTACTAATCAACCATTAGTTTACAGTTTGTTTTTATGTCTATATATAGTTAATAAAACAACATAAAAAATATTTTTGGGGCCAGAGAGATTAAAGAGCTCACTTTTATTTAAACTTTTAAAACTGGCAGTGTTTCTGCTCAAGACAAGATGCTCACACATGCTAATTCTGAAGTACTCAGTGCCAAATTCAGGGCCAATTATGTTATTCCAATATAACGAGAGTAAATTCTCCCTTAATAAGTATCATGGCTCATTCTCTTAGTGTGTATGCACTTTCCGAAACATTAAAGATCTTTGCAGGTGAGGTAAACCAACAAACCGTGAGCCATTAGCATGTTGGTTGCAGCACTGCAGACAACCATGTCAAATCAAGTTTGTCCTTCATGTCTCACATGTTATTGCAACAATTTTGAACCTTTGGTTCTGCTACTCATTTGCATTCAATGTAAATCAGGCAAATAAATCATAAACCATTGTATTAAGCTTGCACAGGTAAAAATATGAATCAATAAAACTTTACGTGCAACAGCCACAGCCATTAGCGATCCCCATAAAAGCAACGGACCCGCTTGAAATAATCTGTGTATTAAAGTATGGCTCTGATGGTTTTACTTTGCATTTTTACGATCTTCTCCTACGCTGAGCCAAGTCTTTGATGATCAAATATGAGCCGTAAACAGACACAAAAACGGCACTCGACACTGCGCTTAATAAGTGTCGGGTTGGAGGGCTTATAAAATGGCGCTTAACAGATACCGTCTTCATTTTTTGCCCAACCTAGGGAAACTAATTATTTCAGCATTGTGCTGCGAGGACGGCCGCTGCCTGGGTATTCTCAGTATGGGATCCACTTTGATGTCACAAATATGTCCAGTCCTCAGACGCCAGACTGCTAATGATTATTTGGCCCTCGGTGGTGAGTCATCCATCAGCCCATTCAGGATAAGGTAACCACAGGACAAACTGGTTTGACACACACACACCTGAGGGAGCGGCTGCATAGCTTATATGCTCTGTGACCAGCCCTGCCACGGTTTGCATTTGGACTTTGAGCATGATTTCCCTTCTATTGTTATATAAATTGAGGGTGTGGTTATTTAATTGTGTTTATATATCACTAATGCACATTAAATGTTAAGGTGATGAAATCATAGGTTCCTGCACACTGTTTATGGGTTTGTCACAGACGCACGTGCGGAGGGTTTAGTCTTACAAAGTGTGTGTTTTCAGCCTAGAGGAGGATTTTGCTGTGCTTTTTTGCAGTGTTGCTTCAAGGGTGTCAGCAAGCCTCATTTCCTGTCAAAGCCAACGGTCCACTTGAGACTTGAGTACCGACGTACATTTTACACAATCACTCCAAATAACCTTAGCTGGTGGGTGCAGCGCACCCACACGATGACCAAGCAAGAGGCTGCATTTAGAAAGTGAAGTAGGTGAGACTTTGCATAGATGCTAATGGCTGTAGACCAAAGATCAGATGATAAGCTTCCAGGTTTGTGATCACGTTACAGAAACTAGGGAACACAAATTGTAGCAGAGCAGATTTTGTATCTGGATGTGCTAAAAATTCCAAGTCAGTGTTATCAGTGTAAAATAAATGATGCCAGCAGCTTTGCAGCAACATCCCTCTTGCTGTTCCCTTCCTCGGAATGGAATGAATGTCTCTTTAATTTGCATCGGTCTCTTGTTAAGTCTGCAGCAGTGGAATGAATGTGGCATTGTTTGACTGCAGGACACATCAGTAAAACAACTCTGGCTTGGAGAGTGTGCGTAAACAGGCTAATAAATGGGTCACATAAACCGTCTTTCAGGGGCGATAAAATAGCCATAAATGTCCATTTGTTTCTCCAGAAGAATTAGGAATGCTCCATTACTGACTGTCCCTCTATTGTTCTGTTTTACTTGGCTCTCATTAGCTGCAGTGAGGCCTCGTTTGCCACATTTGTGGGTTTTCCTTCATTCCCACTTGAAGTCCCACTAAGTGTGTGAAACCACTGGTGGATCTCTGCTGCTGGAACCTCATTTGGGAGGTGCTTGACCGTTATGATGCCGCACATGTAACAGCTGTTTTCATTTTCAGGTTGTCACCGTGGCAGCGCGAGCATTACACATCTCCTCTGAGCAGATGCTGTCCAACTGGGACGTCGGCCACACGATTTTCTTCTTTAAAGCCATCATTTTCAGATTAACATGAAGTTGAAGGGTATTGTAATTTATGTTTTTTCCTAGTTGCTCAAACATGCCTGCTTAATTTATTTTTGGAGCTTTTTCCAGCTAGTGCCACTGTACTTCTTTGGGTATTCTGCAAGAGATGCGTTTATGGTTTGATTATGATTGAGTTTAAGGTCAGGGTCAGAGTTAGGGTTAAGGCCAGGGGAATGAATCATATACGTAAATGCTAATTTAAAGATACATGACTGTTGTACAATCTTAATGTATCTAATGTCCATTTATGTATAATGTAAAGAGGAAAATAATGTACTTACCACAAAATGAGCGGACATGCAGGCAGCCAATTATACCCAAAACTGTGTTTTCTGTTTTCGGAAGCTGAACACACTCGTTAATATGAGCGAAATATTACGGCCTTGTGGATCTGTCCGTCTGACTATCACGGTTGGGCATTTTCAGGACATATGAGACATCATATTAAGAGTGCACTTACAACTTCTGTCAACTCCTTAGGCAGATAACAACCATTAAAAATTCTGAATGAAACGGAAGCAATTTCAGCACGTTTCTAGTGTCGCCACAGAAATTAACGTTCCTCCCTTAAATCCCCCCTAAGTTTTCCTATTTCATCAGGATGTGCCTAAGAAAGTAAAGATTAATGTTGGAGAAGGCACTGAACTGTGCTGTGTAGGCAAAGCTGTGAGTTTTGGACTCTTCCACCTGTAACTTGTCAAATAATTCAGAATAGGTGCAGTCAGGCCCCACTGCCCCTCAAACAGCACCGCCATCTGCTTCTGTTTGCCACTCTTTCCCACAATTCCCCTGCCCGTCCAGACATATTTCAGCTACTAGGTGCTCATGACACGTCTTTCTGTAAAAATCAATGAAACGTCAGCGTGCCTAAACGCACCCCTCTGGACCAAAACCTTTTAGCCTTAGCAACGGAGCCGGTGCGCTGTTTACCATCGGTCCTGAGGTGATCTTGGAGTGGAGCTTTCAGTGGTGTTTGTTTGCTTAATTAAATCACGACAGCCACCCAGAGTATGACAGGTGAGGAAAGCAGACGGACGAGGATTCCTTGCCTAACTCTATGGAGACGCTCACATCCAGGAGCCTGGCACTAATGATTTCATTAACATGGCTAACAGGGCATCAGTACACCTGTTCACCATGTTCCAGCAGATTCCTCTGTAACCTTGAGGAGACACTTTGAAGACCCTGCCAGCATTACTTTTTGTTTGCTTTAATGGCTGCTACCCGCACTCGTATGCAGTTCAATTACAAGCGTGCGCCTCTGGAGTTTTGTCTGACGTAAATGCTGATCTCATGCTGTAACTATAATGTGACAATCCGTTTCCTTGTGTTTTCATGCTGTAGATCCCACATGTAAGCAGTTCACGACAGGGCACTTTACATTTCACCACAAATGAAGAATTGCTTGTAAAGGCAAAAGAGGTGTGGCTGTGAAACACAAGAGTGGCAGTTCTGCAACCTACGTCATACTTGATCTGTTACCAACAGTAACACGGTAACACCTACAGTATGTGGCCCTCGAGAACAGCTGAAACAAAGATTTTGAGCCAAAGGCTCTTGTGGTTGAATGTCTGAAGCTCTGAATCCACACTGTGTTCCCTTTTACATGTCCCAAATGGCTTCCTGTAACTTAAGCGGCTGCCCCATTCAACCCCTTTTCTCACATCTGTATGCTTTAATGGTCTGTGTCTTGTCAAGAGGGCCAATATGTCTCCTCACTGACTCATCTGACAGCCCCGCTGCCTGAGAATGTGATCGATAGCCTCTGAGCCCCCCACCTGACTCTCTTCACAGGTGGATATCATTAAGAAACGAAATATCCAACCAGGCAAGCTGTAGATTGACTCGTTAAATTCTAAATCTCTCAAAAGAACAGACACATTAGCAACCAAACATGGTCTGGGCTACAAATAAAGTACATCTGGGATATGACAATTAATGTTTGAGGTTCGGGGCATCAAACAGCGATCAATATTCATCCAGATTTTGATGAATGTGTTGTTTGTTAGACCCACGACCTAGTGAGCCAGGATGGTGTCACTTGGACAGAATCTGGTCAATGTTGTTTTTGAACTACTTGGAGTGAACGTGGGTTCCCCGGGTACCACGGGGCACTGACCAAGCATCACGGATATGTAGAACCCTTTCTCCTTAAGAATCTTAGCCAAGGAAAACTAGCTGAACTTTGTTTAAACAAACTAACACGGAGGTCGGATTCATGCATTGCTAAACATGCTATTTCCCTGAATGCAAGTTAGCAGTATGCAGTGGGACATGCTTTTTCTCTCTAAATGCTTTTTGAACTGTGAAGTGTATTGAATTTTTCTAAAAGCATACTGAACTCCCCGGGGGAGGAGTGGTGATAATATCAGACCAAAAGCATCCAGTGTTGGCTATGACTCACGGATTTCGGGGCAAGTTGCAAGAACTTAACCTGAGAAGTGCATTAGATCCAAGCTGCTGCATTTTGTGGGTTCAGCTGTGCATGAAGATACAGATAAGTCTTTTTTTCTTTTAAAAGATCAGAACTGTACTTTATTATGGAGTGGCATAAGTCTAATGGTGCTAGATCCATGCTGATATGAACCGATAGCAGGTTTCTTTATCAGAAACAGACATACAGTCGCCTGTTTTGCACATCTACCCACTTGAACTCACGCACGCACACAGACAGCATTCCAGTATCTCACACAGAAATGCCCACGTGCGCACACTCAGCTGTTTGAAATCTCATGACTGTACAAACACTGTTCCCCACTCTACCTTAGACGACACAGACAGATATTTGCTGCTGCTTGTGAAAAACTCTTTTCATGTAACAGGACGCGTTTTCCCAAATGCTGAAGTTACAGTAAAATGAGGAAGTCTACAACACCTAAAGATAAGGAAAGAAAACATAGATTACAAGGAGATCTCCACATGCCTATCGACATTCTTTCTTGTTTTTGGCACCACTCTACGCCATCTTATATTTTGTAACACTTTTGGACATTTACTGTAGCTACCTGAATGCCGTACAATACTGGGGCTTTTAAGAGCTGTGGCTGTCTGTTTTTTGGCATATGTACTTGGCAGTATTTGGAAGATTTGATACAATTTGAAAAAGTTTGGGGAAGTCTGCAGCTCCACAGCAACGTCTGTTGATTTTAAAGAGGTAGCCAAAGATATTCGTTTTAACTTCTTGACATGAGCTGATGATATCAGCGTTACCTGGCGTTATCTGGAAAGGCCAGACCCTCCCCAATATCCCTGTAAAATTCTGAGAGCAATATATCAGCCTGGGAGGACCTGGGAGAGCTGCAGAGGGAGTACTGGGAAGGGTGACTGCCACGGACCAGATCCAGATCTTCTGTTGGACTTGGCTCAACAGTGAGAACGAAAAAGAGAATTTTTTTCCCCCGATCATCTGTCTATCTTTTTAGAGCTGTGTTGTTAAACATCGTGCTAAAATATATTGTCAGGGTTAGGGTTAGTACTGTGGGTTTTCAAGAAATGTTTTGAATTGTGCTCAACTTATTTTGATTTGTTTGTCTACAAGGTTCTCGATTTATTAAACTGTTTCATGTACTTAGTTTTAACCATAACTGCAAGCAAGTTGGTTTGGTCAAGAAATCTAAAGAGGGACCGTGAACCCAAAACCCCACCTTAAACCACTTGAATTAAATGTATTACCTACTTTCTACTGTTGACACAGCCTCTCTGGTGAGTATTTCTCAGTTTAGGTCAATGTTGGAGTGAGATCGTTTAAACTGTGACCCTTGTCCACTTTGCACCCCCTGATTTACAACTCCCTTTTCAATTGAGGACGCCACCGACTGGGCTCTGATTGGCTGTTGTCTGCAAAACATTGAAAAGTTTTAGCTTAAGATAGCCTAACGGTCTCTATCGGGTTTATTAAAGAAGGGAGTCATTTAGAGGTAATTCCAGGAAGGAAACGCCATGCACTATTTTCTTTTAGCTATTTTGTGATTTGGATCCACTTTTACGAAACTGCGTGTGGTTCAGTTGATGATTGTTGGGAAATACTCCCTCCCTGTTTCTGGTAAGACAAGTCAGTAAGAAACACTATTTATACTGGTCGCACACCAGACCATTATCCAATCGTAGCTGACGGCAATTCATCACAAACCTTCTTACTATTTCATCAGAGGACAAATGTGGATGTTCTCCAGCAGTTCATCTCAAGAGTGACAAAAAAAACACGATGCTGGAAAAACAGGATAATCTCGGTCATTTTGCACATTTATCTCGGTACAAGCCAAAAGCAATGGGGATATATGGCAACTTGTAAACAGGTCCACATGTGTGCTTACCATTATTACCACACTGGGACATTATTGGAAGTCCAAGAAGCCCCGGACTTGGTTCCAGAAAGGAGAGCTCTTTACTTCTTGTAATGAATGTGCTGTTTGCCTTATTCTGAGATTAAAAACTAAAAATAAAAACACTGCTGTCTTCATGACTGGCCCGGTGAATGAAATATAAAAAGTGTCTGCAGAAATAAAACTGAAAGTCATCCGACGGGTTATTTTTTATGTTTGTCTGTTTGCATGCCAAAAAAAGAATTAAGTTGAAGTCTGTACAGCCAGACAGCCTGCAGGAGCTTTCCAGTAACATTTGACTTTCCTTTAGCCATAGAAGCAAGTTCAGACAGGCTGTCTGCTTCCTTGGAGGGAGAAAAAGCAGTCGTCTTGCGGCAGCATCTCGATTATTAGCATTATTCTGTTAATTCTATGTACACCGTTAGTTAACAGATGGTTTTAATGGCCACTTCGAATGCCAAGATAATGATTACTTCATTAATTAATACATAAAAGGTCAGATGTAGGAGCCTTTGAACTCTGCCCAACTCTCTCAAGGGCAGTGCAAGTAAATGATCTAAAATAGAACCATTGAAATAACTATTTTTTAAAAATAAAAAAAAATGGTTTAATCTAGCCTGAACATTTAGCTTATTCAAATTTAAGGCTGCATGTAAGAAAGAAGAAGAAAAAAAATACCACGGAAATGATCCCTTATTTCCACTTTAAATGCAGCCATTACTCTCAATTTTAAGAGTAATTATGCTGACTAACTTGTGTTCTTACTTAAGAAAATACCGCAAAGAACATGAGAGCAGGATTTTTCCATCCTGAGTCACAGTTGGGAAAAGAACCAGTTAGTTGCCTGGTGGAATTACAATATAAACGACAGCGTCAAAGAGTTGCAGAAAAGCAGAAATCTCAGCCAGAACTAAGGCGCACATGACCTTTAAACAGGCTTTGTTTTTTATTATCTTTATAAACTGTCTTCTGAGCATACATACAAGATGTCTACTAGGACCCAAACCCTCGAATTTCATGGTCAAGATGTCCGATGAGTGTGTTGCTCCACCGTGGCTTCTGTTCCCCATCCAGGCTGAAAACAGCATTGACGTCAATAGGGCAGTGATCACAGGGGAGATGCAAAGGTTGATGTGGCAGGAGCTGATCCAGCTGACATCTGAAGATAACGACAGCAGGAGACGGGATCTGACTCTGAGACATTGTAAAGGGAACATTGATGTGCGTAGTCATCTACATGTCTAAACAGGCTTGAATCTGTCTAACATCACTCACGCCACCTTCCATATATCAAGTGCAAAAGAGATTTATAGATGGAAGTTCCACCAAAAAGCAATGTTAGTATTTTTCTAGTTCTCACATTGAAAGACTTAAAAGACTATGTGTGTGACAGCGTTCTAGGGCAAAGGACATCCCAAAATAACTTCCCTTTGACCCTGGGATTAATGGTTATACCGTGACGGGATGGCAAAACACAAACAATGCAGTCGTCAAGCTTCAGCAGGATCAGATTAAACACCACGTTGTGTACCCGCTGGGAGCTGGAACAGTAAAGACAACAATGGAGAGAGCAAAGGTAAACAGGACAACACGGGACACCTCACCACAAAAACTTTCAGTGACTCATACAGCCACGGTAAAGAGAGTGGAGTCCGTCTTTTTGAACTTTGTGTGAGCTCACATCCAGGGAATAAGCTCTTATTAATCTCAAAATATAAAGGCTGACAAAAAAACCCTCTGGCCTATTTAATATTAAACTAAAGATGTTGGAACTGTGATAATGAGTGGAGAAAATAATTGTCAGCAACACCGTAAGAGTGCACCAACTTAATGAAACGTTATCTGGGATTATCTAATGACTTACGTGGCCTGAAGACAGGACAGACGAGACGTTTGTCTCCTATCATTTCTAAAATCTCAGGCTAGTCTGTTTCACAGTTTGTCTTATCACAGCAAAAACAGCTTCCCTGTTTCTGGAGATTCTTGAGATCTCTATCCTGTCCTGTATTTACAGGTCATGAGCTGCCACTGTTGTTTAGGGGAACAGCCTCTTTCTTCTGGCCCGCATGAGTCCATGTGGAGAAAGAGCCAAACATGGCAGAGTAGATCCTCCAGGTGGATGGATGGATGGATGGATGGATGGATGGATGGATGGATGGATGGATGGATGGATGGATGGATGGATGGATGGATGGATGGATGGATGGATGGATGGATGGATTTTTTTTAAAAAAACTAAAGATTCAGCAGTCTTGATTTTGTAATTAGAATTGTTGCTCAGAATGAAAAGAAATTTAAACCTTTTTGTATACAAGACAAAAGACTAATAATGGGGGAGTTTATGTCTCTTTAATGAGAAATCACTTTAAGATGGACAAAAGAAGCCAAAACATGTCAAGTATGTTTAAAACAAATTCTTCTGACCTGGTTTCTGACACAAAAGAAAAATATATAAATATTCTTTGATCAAATTATTTGTATATTTAAGGTGCCAAATTTCAATATGACAACTTCAAGAACAAACTGAAGTTCGTCAGTGCCCTTTCTTCGTCGACAGACTCGCAAAGCCATTTGTGGGCAAAAACCCCGAGTTGTTTTTAGCAACGCAGCCAATCTAAACGGCAGCAGACCAAAACGAATGCAGACTTGAGATTATTTTGTTGCCTTGCATTGCTGCAAGGACAAGTGCACGGTTAATTTGTCATTATCTGGAGGGGAGTAAGAGTGTTTCTGCTCGTCATGTGTTGCTTCATTCAGAGGCTTTTTGGAGCTCAGTGAAAAACGAAGGAAATGTGAATGCCTGCATGGCTTCACCGGATCTTTTTCATCAAGTTAAAAAAAAAGTGACGGATGAGGAGAAAGATAAAGACAAAAGAACACAATAAATAGTTTCTTGTACCACCTAAAGCAATACATCTCCCTGGAGAGGATCCAGCTTGCAACAAGAGATCGAGATAGACGGAGGGAGATGCAGCGATAGATTGAGGAGTGAGGGAAGTAAGCACCTGGATGAAAGGTATGGAGATGAGAGCATGTAACACTTAAGAGGCTTCACATTGCTCAGAATCACCTCCGCTGCATACTAAATGACAGCACGGTCACTTAAATCAAGTCCTCAGTGGGTGAATTAATGCAACCCTCCTGAATTCCACAAATGTCATCATCACATCTGTCTCATAGCAGCTGTTCTCGGATTTTGCGATATGGATACATGGATGTGGCATCACGCATCTGTACATGATAAAAGAAAACCTTTTTATATGTAAATGATTCTAAATTTGGTGCATACTAACCCACAATCATCTGTAAGAATGAATAATGCATCTTCTCGGTCCATGAAGCTCTGTGTATGAGTTTTGCTTCCATCTGTATGCACAATATTTGGGTTCAATTTAACAGTTTATAGCTCAGTTCACACCGACATACGCACATTGACATGTTTACATTTGCACTCGCGAGTCACAATTGAAGGCAAATTTTGCAGTCTGTAAGCTGGAGGCTGACACTCATTTCTCCTGGATGCAACAGCAGATACAAATGGGTCACTCTCTTAGTTTCTAATAACTTCCTGGTCATGCTGATGTCAGCCGGGGCTGCTAGTTTACAGGATACAACCACTCATGGTGGCATATTTTCACCTCCTCTCCCCGTTTGTAAGCCACCTTCATGCCATTAACACCCTTTCTTCCACATTTACAGGTGACACTGACTCCATTGCTGCGCACAGACCTCTGACTCAGTTTTAGATCTTCAGTGACAACAAACTATGACTAATAGATTAGCATACATGCTGTGTGGGCCTCTTCCTCTGTTTTTCTTTGGCCCCCTTAATTGTTCTGGCTTTGTTTAGAGCTCCTGGAGACAACCTTGATTGTAACAGATGTTTTATACATATAAAGCTGAATTGAACTGCAATGAAATTTTGCTTCCTGGAACTAATTTGAGCAAAACCAATCAAAATAAGTGTGCAAACCCAACACTGGTGTCATCGTGTGTTTTGAGAGAGAACAGGTAAACTGACATACTTTTGTCTACACAATGACTGACACGGACACTGTGTGTACCGAGAGGTGTTAACCAGTGAATGGGATGATTGACCGTATCTGTCTGAGCACGCTCCCTCAGTGTGACAACAGCGCGTACATCTGTCAGACTCACAGGGCATTCTTGTCATTTCCAATCTCCAAAACCTGTCACTACAGTTGGTTTTAGCATGTTTGGTTAAACCTCGCCACTGTCAGGCAGCACAAGCACCAATGGAGGCAAATACATGAATGTTATCAAGCATAAAGAGATGAAATACCTCCCTCATTTCATCTCAAAAGGTGAGACATTCAGAATCATTTACACAGAACTGTTTAAATCATGTCAGCTCTCGTGTGACTTGTGAATAAGCTACCTTCATATTTTTTATCACACTGAAATCACTGTTTAAATAGTGAAATGTACATAAACATGGCCATAAGAGGGTATGAATAGAAACACAGCAGGCTTTTTTTTTTAACAGGGTAGGAAAGAGGAGGCACGCAGGGTTATTAAGGACTCCCATTTCTCCTCAGGGGAGAACAAACTATTTATTTTTGAGAAACATCTTTTACACATTCTTTACATACATGTTTACATGTGTGTTTATTTTTTTCCAACGAATAAGACTGAACAAGTGCTTCTGAAGGGAGGATGCTGCTTATGGAAATGCAACACCTTTCTTCTTAGTGTTTCAAATCTATGCTAAATTTACATCAATTAATAGACAGGTACAAGTCTCTAAGCTAAACATAGTGAATTCACAGGTGTTGCAGTCTACTTGTTTCACTGCCCTATTTATCATTAAAATAAGAAAATAATGTAAGAATTCTGAGCTGAAAGGAAATATGAATCAGAAAGGCAACTTACTGTGTAACAGTCAATAACAGCAACAGTCAATAGTCCTCAGTTGCACAGATATTACAATCAGGTAAAAAGGAGTTCAATTTTTCCTTTAAAGTTGCAACAGAACACGGGTTCCCTGACAGTCACATTATGTTTGTGTCACGTTCAATGTCATAGTGCTCACAGAACCTCAGGTGTAGATGCATCGTGGCGACCAGACCATCGAGCAACCTCCAGACAAGTGCTTAATGATGCCTGTAGTTGAAGATGCCACGGAGCTTCACTTGATCCATTTTTGTCTTGTTTGTTGTCCCATCGCATAGTCTAGAGTAAACGCGTCCTGGTCCAGGCTTTGTCCTGAAGCTGACTATTTTCTAAGGTGACCTTAACGGAACATAGATGACAAAGCTAATGGCGGAGGATGCACCTTTGCCGTTCATGCAAAATAATAACCAGATCTTTACTGTTGTGCGCAGACACACGGTGAACTGAGATACATAATCTGTATCATCTGAACTTTCCACCCATCTCTATTAAACCATGTTTGGCTCAAATATAATGTTCAAGTCTCAAAAAATGTATTTTACAGCCCAGTGAAGAAAACTTTCAAGCCTTCCTCTGGGATACTTCCACCATGGTCCACATCTCGAATGATGCCATATCCTCAAGGCCTAATGCCAGCACTCATCTGACTGATGAGAAGGCTTGGGTCACTTTGTACACGTGGATCCTGGTGACCAAGCCACTTCTTCTTTGCCCTTCTGAAGTGCACAATGCAGCTGGATAAGTGTTCTGGAGAGAGACATCAAATCAATCATTACTTTGGTTGCTTAGAGTGTGCGGTTCATCTGTACTATCACCAACTGGGGCAGTTTCTGTTAAGGCACTACTACTGTTTACACAGCTTTGGAGTTACTTCTATTGACCGCCACATAGGTGGGTTTTTCCTGGTTCTTAATGAATGTTTGTTCTCTTCATTAAGCCTGCAGCGCAGTGTGTCCAGTGAAGCTTTGTTTATTAGCCTGTTCGGCGTGGTTGGCTTACGTGTGTCCTGTGTGTTGTTACACCTAAGTTGCTATCTATTTACTGTTTTCTTTATTAAGCCTGTAGAACGGTGTGCTCACAGAAACTTCATTTATTAACCTGTTCAGTATGGTTCACTCTCATGTGACCACTAGTGGTGCATACCAATTAAATTTATATTATTGTTTATTGGTGAGTCTCCATAGTAGGAGTGGCTGACTTTATTGAACTGCTTGTTTACCACCTTAAGCCATCTGGTTTGCTCCTTGGTTGAGGTGGTGTGTTAGCACATAGTGCACGCCTGGCCAACCCGCGGCTCCCGACCCGCATGCGGCTCTAACGTTCATATCGAAGTTTGGGTTTGTGTTTTTTTAATGTGCGTGTTCGCTTCGCTTGAGTTCAATACGGTACTTTCGCCAAAAGCGCATGCGCGTTAGATGAAAATACCGCAAAGTTTCTCAGTAGGGACAAGATCTTTTGAGTAAACAATTAGTGTCAAGTTCGCCTTCAAAATGGCAGGAAAAAATGCACGAAAGCTTCGTGGCCCGGTTCCGTGATCTACAACTGAAAAGGCCACAGATTGCATTCCTCGTTGCCCCTTTTAATGTGGAGCCGCACTGTTTGAAAGCCCCGCCAGTGACAGATGAGGCTGCAGCTGAGTTGGAGATGATCGATCTTTGTGAGGAGGACCAACTGAAACCTGCTTTAAGGGAAGGGGCTATTGAGTTCTGGAAAAGTGTGCCAATGGAAAAATAGCCCAATGTCAAACGAGCTGTCAATATTTGGGTCAACATACGTCTGCGAGTCTGTGTTTTCTACCCTGAAACACGTGAAACCAAAGCATCGATCTGTTCTGACTGACACCCGTGTGAAAGAATTGCTTCGTTTGGCAACAACTAAATACAAGCCAGATTTGAAGAGGATTGTTCAAAGCAAGGAATGCCAGAAGTCCCACTAAGCAACATACATAGTAAGAGAAAAAAAAATATTTTAATTATTATATTTTTGTTTGTGGACTTAAATGAGTTGAATTGAGAGTTTGTGTGTGTGAGACAGTGCACACAATGTTCATTGTTGAAAATGACTGGCCCGTGGTCTGTAGAAGTTAAATTCTGTCATTATCATGTTGGTGTGTGACATTTACAATAAATCTGGCTAAGCAGAGGTCTGTGTGTGTGAGGAAGGGATGTGGTGATGTTCATGTGAGCCCATGTGTATGGTGTGGCTCTTTGCGGTAACACAGTAAAAAATGTGGCTCTTAGGCTCGGACTGGTTGGCCACCCCTGACATAGTGAGTCCACTTATTTAAAAGTATATTCCATTGATATTCTTTATTGCATCAGCTCTCATTGAATGCCCTGTTTACATTTACCTAGTGCACATTGAGCCATGAGTCGCCTCACTAGGACAGACTAGTTCGTTCTCATGGCCATCGGTTCGGTGCTGTAGTTGTGTTAGATGGCGTGTTGGCATGACCTCCCTCTCTCCGTCGATACGGCGTATTTGACAGTGGGCGTGTGTTCCTTTAGAACAGTGTGTCCAAGCATAAGACCTTTTTTTATCAATATAGTGCATCCCTGTTTAATGGGCATAGGATGTTACTGAACCGTTGTCTCTCTCTGTTAATTGCCTATAAATTGAACCAGGGTCAAAGAGCAGCGTGTCAGCATACAGGAAGCTACTTCCTCATCTAGTTACAGCAGGTATAATTTTGCTTCCCTGCCTGTACTTGCTTTGGCCATTGAGAGTGCCCCACTTATTTGGGGTTTTCACATTTGGTCAAGGATATTGCCAAAACCTGCTTGGCAACTCTGGCCCTCCCCTTAGAACATTGTACCCACATGGCCAAGAGGCTGGGGCAGTCCAGAAGACCTTCTACCTCTGCACTTTGCAAAAATCTACAAGGTCTTGAAAATCTCCAGAGTCCCTGAGTAATAACAAATAAATCAATATCTACACAGAATATAGAGTATTCTGGGACATAGAGTCCAACCCCCCTTTGTGTTTTTTTCCTGACACTTAATACAGTAACACATGTTCATATATGCTATGTAGTTTACAGAAGTGAGAAATGACACTATTAAAACAAACTAGAGGGAAAAATACTGTGTCCCACAGAAGGAAATCGGTACAGTAAGTTTTAGGCACAAACAAACACCAACACACACTTGCACACTCACTAATGCGCAGACAGCTTGCCCAGAGCTAGTGTCCAATTACAGTAAGAGCCCAACTCCCTGCAACATCAAGACCTGACCTGATCAACTTGTGTGAGCATGCATTTGTGCAACCTGTGTGCGTGTGTGTGTGCCAGTTTTTAGAGTTTGCCTCTTGTTTACTCTCATTCAGAGAAATTCATGTGTTTGGCCTTTCTGGGTCAAAGGTTCAGAAACAGCATTGCTATCAGATGAAATCTGCCAGTTAATGAACATTCTGACAAGATCCGATTGAATCAGAAATAACTCTGTGACTGTGACTCCACCGCACGATGCAAAAAAAAAATCCCAAAACTTTAGAATTTGTCCCAGCAACTCAAAAATCCCACTCAGGTAATCCATGGATGGGATTTTTCCAATATATATTTTTTAAAACTTTGCTGTCTGGCCCAGGGGAAATGTTACCATGTCATTTCATCCATGAACAGAGATTTGCATATTAGTTCAACTCGATAACAGCTCCATCCTCTAGATAACAGCTTGCTAGATAAGAACACAGGTGAACGTAGGGTGAAGCAGGAGCCTTATAAATTAATTTTTTATGAGCAGCCAGCACAACAGCTGCCATCATACGCCCTCTGCCACGGGGTAATCAAATGGGGTATACCAGATATTTATTACAACAGAAGTACTTTATGTGTGTACCTGAGTCCATAAAGTACCTCATATAGTCCCCCTCTGCACATGTCAACTAGATTACCCTTTAACAGGGGATTCAGGATTTACTATGTATTATCTTGAGTAAACTGAGGGGGCAGTCACACCTGCCAAAACCTAAAGGTTTGTTTTTGGGATGTTGTCATTTTTAGCGGATGTGGATAAAAAATTTAAAAAAAAGATTTGAACATTTGCCTTTGGAGCTTTTTTGGAATCTGGCCTTTTGATTTCAAAGCTAGCACTGCTAAACAAAGAAACTACTGTACAAACACTACTTGAAGTACCAGTTCTGACAATTACAGCACCGGCAAGCTGCCACATGACTCGGAATGCATTGTTTACTTAATGTTGCTCCGCAGTCTGAGCTGTGTTTATTGTATCGTGCTTGACTGCTGTGTGCAAAACTGGAGTGAGAATCTAAGCTTGGTTCTTATAGGGAGCAGAAGAAAGAGGAAAGCCTTGCTGCCAATCACACAAACACTTGGCAGTGTTACAGTTGTATCCCTCCAAGAAATAGATGCTGGCAGTGTTTGCACAAGAAGAGAAAGATGCCAAATAGTGTGCACGTACAGTGTTTCTGCAGCGTCTGGGAGCATCCCCGTGAACTGAGAGACAGAAATGACCAAATAAAGAGTCACCTCGGTCAAGAAATACGTAAAAATCTACTTGGGAGTCAGTAAATGATCCTTAGGTTTTATTATCACAGAGAACCACATTTACTAAATGGGGGTTCTTGCAGGAGTGTAGCCTGTTTGTGAAATTGCTTCCCTTGAGACGTGATGCCTGTAAATGTCACTGCGCTCGCATAGCTCGTCTTCAAGCAGCAGGTAGGACCTACTGTTGGCATGGGGTCAAACCAGGGGACACCCGTCTCTTATGCCCTCCCTCCATCTCTTTTCTTCTATTGCTCTCTTTTTGGCTGCTTTCACCCACCCATTCATTGTCCTTGTCATCATGGCTGCTGCTCTGTTACATTAAGAAGATGTGGTTAGAGGACTGATAGGAAGTACCGTGGCCCGTCACACGGTTTCTATTTTGTCTTTGTCCCTCTGTTTTGAACTTTGATCTCTTTTCAAGTCTTACTAAGAACTCCAGAAGCAAAGTCACATCAGCTGCTTTATTTCTGACAGCTCTGTTTAATCTGTGTTTTTTTTATGTTGCATAAAAGTCTAACAGAAAGCAAATGAAAGCTTGGTTTTAATCTAATCTACAATCATTTTTGAAGGTGTTAAACTGATAAGCTATGCAAAATTGTCAAAAGATGGCAACATAGATAACTGAAATTCTAATTATACAAAGGGGATAGGCCTGCTTCTTTGCAAGGTTAGGTCTCACTTTACTAAAAAAATGGTTTTAAAAAAGGTTCTCCGTCGCATAATTTGAGCATTAACCCTATTTCGTCTACCCTGACACTTCTTTGATGTGATACATCAAGATCAGCCAATTTGATCTGAGGGTATTTCGCTACTTACTGACAATTGTAGCAGTTTGGATATTTATAGCGAGACACTATCCACTGACCTTGGCTGGCTGTAACTACAGCACGTGATGTATGTTTTCTCCAGGAACTGAGGGATGGTAAACCCGCAGGAACAAAGACGGAGGCACACAAGCGGTACAGCAGGGGAAGGTGGTGAAACAGCAAAGGAAGAACAAGAAAGGGGAAAGGGATGTTCAAGGCTGTGATGTAGATCAAAGTCAAGGTGATGCCCAGGGAGTGATGGAAGGGAAGAAAAAAGAGGAGAAAACACACGGAGGAACGGTGCATGTGTGCGTCCCCGTGTGTGCAGCCACAGAAGTAGTGAGGTCTGTAAAAAAAAGAGTAGTGATCAAAGTAGAGATAAGACAATGGAGGAGGCCAGGCACAGACAGGGAGCAGTGGGAGGTACAGTCGAAGCCACAGAGGCCTTGTGCACACTGTAACTTTACTGTTTTGCGCTATTTTTATGGCAATATTTTTCTTTCATGATCTCGTCCCCTTTTTTTCTTTTTTGCAGCTGAACACATCCACCTACACACCAACGGTCAGCCCCTTTTCATACCAGCCCCTGCATCTGCCGGGCACAGCCATAAAAGACGCGGTCACACTGCGCCTCACAGCCAGCTTTCATTATATTCTCTGCAGAAAAGCCACGTTCAGAGAGACACAGCGGTGATTCAGATGCTGCTCCGCTCTCCAGTATTCCCTCATTTGCTGGGTTTTCCTAACTAATGAGTGGGCAGCAGTAAAGGCCGCAGCGGCAGGACAGCAGGGAAGTTTAAATGTGTGTGGCTTCCTGCGAAGTGGCTAAGGAACTTATTTACATAATAGTTACATAATTGTTGGTTTGTTGGCACTTAACTGTCTAAAGCAGTAAGATAATAATGAAAATAACCTGAAATGCTACTTTCTGCCATTGGCTACCATAAATCCTGCCTCTAGTTTCGAAGTGTGTTTACTCAAAGCTCTGCCAAAGTAAATGATTAATCAGCACCGTGAGGTCACTTCCGGTTCCTGTATTTTGCGATGCATCAACTGCGACGCCATTAGCTCCTTCTCTCCTTGAGCAGCTAATGTCAGAACTTGTAATTTGGCACTGTTGTGTAAACTCAGAGTCTTGCAATGACAAAGGAGATAACAGTCCTGACAGGCGAGGGGAGCGCTGAGGACAAAGGTGTAGAATTACATCCATTTCACTGTTGAGGAAAAAAAAAACATTTGTAGACCTGTGAGTATGAGTTTGGAAGACATATGTCTGCAATTAAGGAGGCATTAAAATAGAAAGAATAACTCATGCTATCTGTCATGTAAGACAACCCACCACCACACACACCTGCAATCATTCTATACCTGTCCTTATACTGTCTGGTCACCCAATCTTCACTTCTGCACAGCCACCCAACCCATGGTCACGTTTGCAGACACACAGGAGGAAGCATAAATCACAAAGGGCAGTGGGAGGGGGCAGCCTTGGCCCAGAGGTTACATGGCCCCAGAGTTGCTGAGCTCCTCTTTACTTTTCTTATGAATGATGCATGGCTGCTTTGAGTTTGGTGTGGAGGGAGAGGCGAGTGAGCGACAGCAGCCAGAGAAGCAAATGAGCATTGATCAAGTGTGCTACAATTACACTGACCTCAGCGAATTCCTCCCATTGCTCCCAGGAGTGGAGGAAATGGCCTTAGCTGAAACATATGCTTCTCTGTGTGTGAGTTTTCAGTGAACCAATCCAAAAAGTCTAGAGTAGGAATCAGAAATGGAGCATAATTGGGTGTGATAACGTGGCATTTTGGCTAGCTTACGTGGATAAAGGAGGGGTTTATTGAGAAAGAAAGGTGTGAGATCGGGAGAGCTGATTTGAGATAGGCAAGAAGGAAGCGGAAAGGTGATATGGTGGGCTGTGGGGCCGACAGATTGATGGATAGCTCTGCTGCAGATGGATACTGAGTAGAAACAGAGCTGAAAAAACACACTTTAGCTTGGACACTAAATCACACACAGACACACGTGAAAGCATCAACGCACACAGAGAAAGCCCAGCGTTACGCGCATGCCTTCATAAATATAGATTATACTCAATTCACAGTCTAATAATGCACAGCTACGCACTGACACTGAGCACAGCTGTCTATTCTCTGATGCGTCGGTGAACATTAATAACATGTCACATCACGCCACGCCACTAATAACTGTAAACAAGTATCACCATGGGGCCCTCACGCAGCACATTAATGGTTATTGCCAGCATCGCTCTCGCTGTGATTATAGACCTGTTGGCCCAACGTAGTGCCCCCGCTACGAGATTACACTTTCATTTATACTGAAATCATCTGCAGGTAGGTAAAATAATAATAGCACTCATGTTTCTGAGTTTATCACATCATGATGTGGAAGACAATAGATGAAATGCAGCATAAAGAAATATATCCAATAATGGGGCAGAAACCGTTTCCTTTCAGCATTGTAATCTCTTTAAATGCCATGATTGAGATTGTAATACTCCTTTTTTTTTTTGCTTGAAAGCCGCACATTAGTCCATGTGTTGCCGGGTGCAGCGAAGTGCCGTCTTGATGCACAAAAAGAGACCAAGGTGCTCATTTCTAACGTTGCCATGACAGAATATTTGCTAAACCTGAGCTAGAGAATCCAAAAGGGAAGAATGGTGCCATGTGTGTTTTTAATGCAATCAACCCGTTCAGTCTTAAATTATTGTTGCTTTGATCTCTTCATATGCTCACTTCTGTGCGTGTAACCGTCACTCAGGGAGCAGTGTGCACATAGTGGTGACCTGGATACAAAACGGTGTAAAATTCTCTCTGTACCACTAGATTACAGATATTTATGGAGCATCCACAGATGGAATCCAATATAATTGTCTCAACATCCATTGATTTAACAAGATGCAATTTTGCGTTTCAGTGATGCAAACCAAGGACACCGCAGCATTTGATAGATTCTTTATTAACTACACAATAAGACCTTTTAAAGCACACTTCAGGACAGCTTCATTGTTAGCCCAGAAGACTTGATCATTTACAGCGACACAGATCTTGTCAGTATTGCGTCATTAATGACCTCCCTGTTCTCTGATCTGAGCTCTCCGACAGGTGTGATGTGGCACGATGAGCAAACAAGCAAGGAAGCTTTTTTAGCTCAGTTTTTTTTCACTTCAAACAAAGTGTACTGGACAACAGACGCGCCCACACCCCGAAAGAAGGTGCAGCGCCGCCCAATTCTGAGCTCTGGTGAAGAATATGTCAAAGGGACACAAAGATCTGCAGCTATGAATACGTTTGTGACAAAAAAAGGAGATTAGAGACAACTAAAGAGGCAGTTGTGTTGACTGTTTCCCCGTATGACGCTGCACGCACTGGGACTGTTGAAATGAAGCCTCATGGATGGACCCAACAGCATATCTGTACTTGGATAACCACTTAAAGAGTTAATGTCTGTAATGTCGAGGTTTATTTGCCCAAGTTAAAAAGATGAAGCGGTTCTATTTCAAGTCTGACCATTAGTTTCCTCTCAATTGTTGCAGCTTGATATTCTTGTTTTCCCGCTTCAGTGGATAAATTAACACCCCTCAGTCACAGAGGCCCGGATAATAAACTCATTTTCGCAAAATTAATTAACAAACAGGACACAAGGAAGGAGGGAATTATGGGAATTGTGGCATGCATACATATTATCCCATATACTAATATATAGAGGATGTTATCCAATTAGAGATACAATAAAAATGAGGCCTTTATGGAACGATATGCTTTGGCTTATAAGAATTGAAACCCAGATTTGTAACTTTTCTGACATCACTTTCAGGATCAACTTCGTGAAAGTGTGGAATCTCAAAAGGGTTCAGTGGAAAAGAGGAGAAGAATTTCAGGCACACAGTAACCAAATGTGTCATATCTCACACATAATTGTGTCAACGTCATGTTTTTCCATTTACTTCCTGTTTTATCAAATCAAATTGTATTCTTAATACACACACCTATGTATGCATGCCTCCGCCTACAAACACACACATCCTTGAGGCGGGATATCAATAGCAGCGTCCTGTGATTAAACTCCCAGTTAAAATTTAAAAAAAAGAAAAGAAATCCTTATGATACCACTGTACAGATGTTGAAGACATTATTTAGACCAAACTCTGCCTGTTTGAGCCAACATTCATTGAATGGAATATATAAAGATGCTCTTAACTCAAATGGGTTGAGGATCGCAGCAAATTCAAAACCTGCACAATGTGGAGTTCTGAAATATCCGAAGAAATTCCCACGCTGGCTTCTAAAGAAATGAAGCTCAGGTGTTTCTTTCTCTTTCATTCTCCTTGGAGTCAAGGTCATATTTGATGGATTAAAACAGAAAATGAATACAAAGTTATACAATAAACTCCAGATGATGAATAACTGTGTTCTCTACAAGAAAACGGTTAATTTCAAAGAAGAACAAATCCACATTAGGGACAAAAGACACCAAAGCCATTGATATACCGCAGCTGGGACATGGTTTTACCACTGCTTTGTGTTCAGGAGCTCTCGAAGGGTATCATGTTTTTGAAGATTCATATCATCATCATCGGTTTTATTGTTTGATGCGGCTATTCTTGCAGTGGCAGCTTATTAAGATTCCGATTTGAGGATGATTTTCCACATCAATCTGTAGGTATTCACTGGGAATTGTCAATTGATATTAAACCTTGATGTGATAAATGCTTCTCCTAGTAAAAGAGGTATCCTAAAAATAAGTAAAATAATGAAAAAAAATTGAAGATAATAAATGGGGACTATTGCAATGTCTAGGTTTATATATATATATATATATCTTTTATTTTCTATTTGTGTAACACAAGTACGATACTCGGCATATCCAAAGTTAACTATTCACATCAGATTTTTTTTAAAACTGGCAATCTTTTCAGCATTGCAGTGAAGTTGGCTCTAAATTTGTAGCCTAAAATCTGAAGAGTGCAGCCAAACCTAACAAAAATGCTGTAATGAACAAAAGACTAGGCAAGTCTGGTGACTTCTCTATCTTAGAAATGTTTAACACAAGTTGAATGGGCAGATGTCTGACAGCAAGGCGCCTGCAAAACCCCCACCAGAAAGCAGTAAATGAACAACAATGCTTTGATAATGCACTTTCACATGCTCATTCTCTTTTAATCCTCAAACATTTTGGAACATCTGCTATGAGTAAAAGAATTTAAGAACACTGGAAGCTGAAAAGACCGAGAGTTACTTTTGGTTATCCTTTACAAATCCATCATCTTTCCATCATTTAATGCTCAGGGGATTTGAAAAGCTTGTGGGCCGGAATCCGGCAGACGGGAATCTGTCAGTCACAACTTGAGTCATTCTAAATACAAAACGATGGAAATATACAACACACTTGACACAAAAAAGGGGTTGTTTGATATATGATCTTGTAGACTGCCAAGAAGCGGATTATTTATTTTGTAGAAGCAAAAATGCAGCTCCTTTCCTACACAATCCCGCCTTTGATCGTGTGGTGCGAACACTTGTTATTCTGGTCTAAGAAAACTATTTGGAAGATGGTACACATGCTAGCCAGATTGCATCCATAGGAAGAGAAGACAACTTTTGGATTTCACACCTCATGCACTTAATCACACATAGACAAACGTACATGCAACACAGCAAACATGCTAGCAAACTGTGGAAAAACCACGAGTTCTCCCATAGGAAATAATATATACTAGGTAAAAAAAGAAAAGGTCCAGTGCTTATAAGTTGGTAGGTTCATATTGGGATCTCCCCCTTGTTTGCACTTCCTCAGAAGAGCAAAGCTTGTGCTACAGAATGTTGCACTTGAGAAATTATTTTTACCCATATCCTCATAGTCTTAGGTGAAGATTTTCAAATAAGCCTAGATTGAATTGGAAGGGGACTGAGCTGAAGCCCTTTGTCCATTTACTCATGCTAAAATACAAAATGTGCTTCAAGAGATGAATTAGCAGTAATTGGAGGAGGTAAATGGTTGCAATAAGCTGATTAGTCAGATCAAACACTGTTTTGGCAGGTGGAGTACTAGTGAACAATAGTTTGATTCCATAATGAAGCTCTATTTGTCTGCCGCTATAATCTCAAAGTGGTACTTGTATTTGCATGTTTTTATGGCTCCATCAAAAGGACTGATAGACAATGGAGTTAGTCAAACCAGAGCAGAAGCCTTTTGTCTGGCAAACCACAGTAAGTCCACCCAAGTGAGTATAGCAAGTGGTGATACACCATTTTTGGATTCAGTCATTTTCAGTGTCTAATTTGCAAATTTGGATTAATACTAAGACAAACCACAACGTAAAAACATGTACTTGAAAACTTGAACTCTTCTTTGTTTCTGTAACTATGACATCAGTGATGATCAGTACATAACCACACCATATCAAAGCCCCGTCAAACTCAGTGCCACACCCTGAGACTCATAACTCATACAAAATGGCATAAAGGTCTCCCCCTAGAAACACCATACCAGTAAAAGACTGGCCATAAGAATGGAGGGATGGTGAAAAGAGAATTGCACAGCCATTCTTTTTTAACAAATAAGAACAACTGCGTAGGGCTGTCCCTGAAATTACACTTTGCATCACTGTGCTTATTGTACACCACATGCATTTCCACCTCATACAGCGTAATGGTAAATTTATGTCAGAACCATTATATAAATACTTGACAGGGGGTAAGCCTTAATGAGTCAACATGGAGAGCTGGTAAATGTGCAGCACTGAATTATTTATAGTGAGTTGTACATAATACCCTTAAGGCAAACAATAGTTCTATCCAACCGATATATTTTATATTAGTGCTTTCCATCTCGATCATTTGTAAGCGTAGTACGAGGTTACATAATGCACCTCAAGTGATGCATAACTAAACATGTTCTCAAAACGTTACTATTACAGATCAATGTCAGCCAAAAGAGAAGTGTATGAATATACAATCACCCTGACAGGCAAATGGTACTCATCAACTTTTCTCTTTTGGGAATTGTAACAGCATCGATGTCTCCTGCGGACAGAAAGATTTTCCGCCTCACTATCCCCCTGCTCTTCCTGCGGTAAATACTTGAACAAGCTCCCAGCGTTAGTCCTGTGTCCCGTGTTGCCAATGCACAGAAATTTGCAAAATGGCAGCAGAGACAAGGCAGGAGACAAAGCAAATGTCAAACTGTGTCCCTTTGAACTGGGACTGGGGGCTCTGAAGGGCTCCTCGGTGCTGGTCAGATGGCTAATCCAAATTTATGTGCATCAGTGTGTTCGTGAGCGCTTAAAGCGTGCAAGTAGATGTGGACATGCAAACACTGGGGTACTTATGTGCATGCATGTTTGCATATGCAATCAGCTTCAGCAGACGTCACCTTGGCCGACCATTTCTGCAGCCTCTAACCAAGGCCGACACTTAATGCATGGGGGAAGGAGAGTGTCTGCTGCTACTGTGGGGGCCTAAGCCGGTTAATGACGCCGGGCACCAGAAGCCCCACAGATGGCTAATCTAACCATTGTCTTCTCTACCCAACCCCTTGGAGCAAACTGTCATCCTATTGGCCCCCCCATGCAGCGTGCTACTGTTTACCCTTATTCTCACCAATTCTAATCCTGTTTAGAAACATTCTTAGAACTCTGACCGGGCTCTCCCCATCCACCGTCTCCCCTCGGCTTTTGTTTCTTCAAATGATAAAAAGGGACGGCGGGGTGAAGAGGGGCCACTGTTATCCTCACATGTGCGAAAGAGGAGAGATAGGGCTGTAGGGGAAGGGGTGGGAATGCTGAATAAAAGCCTGAGGGAGTGTGGGAAGACCTTGGAATGTTCAGGGTTTCTTTCAAGGCAAGTTCATGCCCCAGCTAATTAACAATTATGCTTCATAGTTCTTGCATTCACTCTTAGGCAGGGGTGATGGATATGGTGCTGACACCTTCAGCCCCCTGATGCTGCTCCAAGTGCCCCCACCCGCCACCCTCTTGCCTCTTTTTCTCACATATTCTGTCTCTGTGTCAATCAGGGCCCCAATCTAGCGGTCTGATGCCCCCAGAATTCTTTACCCTCCTAAGGCAATGGGCTATCTCTTCACAGTGAACACTGTTTGTGTTCAAGTCTGCATATAGACTGCAGGAATGTCTGATAATCGATATTTCATGAAGATATACCAATATTTGTAAGCTAATACTCCACATGTTTATTACAGAAGCCAAAAGAAAGCAATTATCTAAGAGCTTAAAAAGATTCTTTGAAATTGATTTCACACACAAGCCATGTTGCGATGCCTCGACTTGTACAATTGCTTTTTTCTCCTCTCTGTAATCTCTCCTTCAAAAGTGTAGGAGGTTTCTTTACAAATCAAACCTGCCCTGTGACTTCTTGGCAAATGACAATAAGCTAGATGTGATTCCCAGCTTACTGAACAAGGTGTGGAATTACAGCTATGCAATTTCAATGAAATTATATTAAATTTAAGAATTGGATTGCAACCAGGAAAAGAAGGTTACCAGCTGTACCTCTATTTGGAACAAGGAAACATCAGAGGTCCGGAATCAAAATGTATTACATCACCTTTTCCATCATAGCAGCTTGACAATTACCAAAATTCTTTCTTGTATAATATGTAAGGGGATAGGATCTGTGGCCATTAATAATAAAGGCACGATTGCCCCTAGTCCATAGTCTCTGCTGAGCTGAGGTGACCCAGATGCCGTTATACCTATCCAAAGCAAAGCCAAACCCCTCATGGTGATCTACAAATACTTTCATGTATAAGTTATGGCACTGACAAGAAAATATTAAGTCTCATTGTTGAAAAAGTGGTATCTAAGCAAAACTTACTTTTAAATATAGTATTTTGTCATTCCCTCTTGCACACACACACACACACACACACACACACACACACACACACACGCACACACACAGTAACCTCTACCAAAGCAGGCGTATCACAAAGCAGCTCAAAATGGATCAGTGACTTGTGTCTGTGAGCTCGTGTTGCCCTCTGCTCGTCTTTTCACTTTTGTTTCCATACATATCAAAGCACCCCTCAGTTCTTTTGCCCAGCGTGCTAACATGACACATTGCACTCTCTACTGATTTGAATAAGTGGATAAGGGCCACAAAGACCCACACATTATAGAGAATGACTCGAAGCTCCTTCATCAGCCGCTTAAAAAAGGACATTGTTACTGTCCAACCTTTCTGCCGAGTTCCAGAGACGTTTCGACAACTCAAGCAGATTACAGGCGATGAAAGAATCCACTTAACACGTTTTGTTTTTTTCTTTTTTCAATTTTTTTCATCTTTCCTTCTCCTGTTTGCACAGCGGTGAACATATGAAAGGGAGAAATGGCACGTAAATGGGATTGCTGTCTATCTGTTGCAGCCAGGTATTGGCAAGCATTGACTTCAAAGGCCACAGTAGCACTTTGAAGTGAGCTTGAGAACAAAGACATCTGCTCTTCTTTCTTTCTTTCCTCTCCTTCCTTGTTACAGTGATTGTTAGACACACTGATACTTAACACCCTGCCAAATGAGAAGTTTGGACTTTTTAAACTTGACAGCACCTGGGTTAAAATACCCAGCCATGCTGCAAAGTGAAGAGACACCAGAAGTTTCACCATCTTAATCTGTTCTCAATTGCAGCTGTAGGAGCTAAAACTCACAAACACTGTGTTTAATCTACCGAAGAGTTAGAAGCACTTGTTATTGTGACCTTTGTCTTTCATTAACTTGAAATGACGTATTTGGCAATTATAAACAGCAACTGACAGCCTTTGTTGCTGTCATGTTCAAGTATATTATCTCTACTATTCTTATTTCTGAAGTATTTAAGATATCTAACAGTGATACCATCACTTAAAGGGGTTTTCTATGTGACAAAGAGAAGTTTAAGGCATCAAGAGAACAGGGCAGCGCCTGATAAAAAAATCCAAAGTCCTTAGCCGGAGCTCTGTGAAAATATTCTTCTGCTATGTCTGTCGTTCATCTATGGTGTGTGCTTTAGTTATGTGTGTGTAACAGAACTAGGCAACAAGTCTAAAAATTGGCATGTTGGACTTGTTTTATATATATTTTAAATTCTAAACACACCTGGTAGAATGGAACTGGTACAAACACTGATTTAATAAGTAGCACTACCATTCAAGTCATAGTGCCACTATTTAATAAATGAAGATTGATCGTATTGAGGAAGAAATTAACTAGCAATTTCCTGCCTGACATTGCTCAGAAATTGTCTGTAAGGACACAAATCAAGTAATAGATCATTTTCTCTGGAAGCAACGAACCTTAGAGAACAATACAACATCATTTCCTTTGAAAGTAGTGGATTTGTCCAAAGCAAAATTTCACTGTACAATTATATACGTGACATAGTCTCTTTTTCTATTTGTGATTAACATATAAGTTTATCTTAATTTGAATGTGATGTAAAGGAAATGAACTTCTCTTACTTGTCTTGTGGTTTTACACACATTCACTAACAACTATGACAGAGCACATTGAATATTTCCTAGCGTTTCATTTAGAATTTGGAAAATTGTGGCCAATGCAACCCTGCAGGTGTCTTTAAACCTTGGCAAAAAAAAGGATTGCATGTTAAAAGCATCAGCAGAATGAATCAACATTGTGGTAAGGCTGAGTAATTGGAGGTCTGCTAGACAAAGAAAGGCTCCATCCTCCCACTGATGAGCCAGCACCAACTACCAGTCCATTCACTGAATCATTCTCCTAGTAAATGTCCTTCATCATAGGTTTTATGCAGCACAGTTCCCTTCTTCAGTCTTCAGGCACTGTAAACGGCAAGCAGGGTCACAGTAATTGAAATCATTAATCGTGTTTTATTCTACTTTGGGGCAAAGTAAGCTTGAATCGGAGAGCAGGTAATGACTTTGTATAATGTGCCCATCTTTGAGGGAAGTGAATGAAACGATATTAGGTTGCATATTGAGTTTCAAGGGGTGGCAGAGTCGTACATCATGCAGGGTATTTTGTAACAATAAAATCACAGATTTAGTGTTTCAAATGAATCTTGACCAAATAAAAATGTACAGCAAAATGTATTTAATTGTAGCAGATTGGTCTGGATGCTGCTGCAAAAGAGGATAAATACGGAGGCCTTGCAAAAACTGAAGCACTAATAGGTTAGTAAGTATTTGATTTAGGATGCGTCATGAGGTCAACCTGACCTCAGTCAGCCAATGACAGACTTAATTCTGGTGCAACTGAACCTTCACACAGACCACATCCACATCTGCGTCTAGACCCGGTGAGGTTCAGAGGTCAAAGGTGCCCATATAGTTGATTGTAAATCCATAAACCAACCACACTAGGGCGAGGAGACAGGACAGGTCCCAGACCCCCACAGGACATGAACGTATACTGACCTTTGTTGTTGTGCTCCTAATTTTGTTATGACCTCATAATGCTTAGCCTTAATTTAAATTAGCAGCCATCCAGGCAAAGGTTTTTGCTATTTTCTCTAGAATGACTTCAGCCGAACAAACTGTTTGCATCCATGTTTGTGTCTGTCCCTCTCATCGTTCTGTCCTCAACATAAAAGTTTCCTCTCCTGGTTGAAGAGGTTTCAAAAGAACAAAAAAGCTTATATTTAAAAATCTATTCAAAACAGCTTCTCTGCTGAGGAACAGACTCCACCATCCTGCCAAAAAAAGAATTTAAATCTCAATCATTTTAGACAATAACATACTGATTTACTGGCTTATGTACATACTGTAGTGGTCATTTTAGTTCTTCAGCATATGTATAAAAAAAACATGTGAAAACTTAACAACACCAAACACACAATGTGTCACCTTTGTTTTCCACATTTTTGTGTCTAAAATTGTTCATTTCGACGGGATTATGACATGATATTTGTAAAACCAGTAGGCTTTGTGGTGAGGCTGGATGTGTTCTGATTGCTGGCTGGAGGCCCAGAGTGGATGTGGTTCCATCCCTTCTGTTACAAAGCAGCTTGATTGCCTCAGGACAGGGCAAAGGATGCCTGCACCGCGACTGTGACCCAACTGGGTTGAGCTGCAATGGCATGGCTTCAGCGCCCGTCCTGCAAGCTGGTGTATTCATCCTTATCAGGTTAACTAGCTTGGGACATGTCCAGTTGAGCTTGGCCACTGACCCAGAGGACCTCCACTGGCAGTTGATCTTGGAGTTCATGTTCTCTATTTGCATTTTTCTTCATTTCTGCCAGTGTGATGGAGGAAATGATGAGATTTGATGACTGACTATTCAATTCACCCAAAATTAGTTCTAATGCACTTGACTAGAATTCACATTTATTTAGTTTGTTCCCACTTTTAGGTCCCAGGCAGTATTAAGAGGAGGTTTGTGTTAATATTGAAGCCAAACATAAGGATGAAGTGCCATATTTGGGCATTTAGAACATATTTTTGGTCTCATCCCTTAAAACTGAGTTGGAGAAACATTCAAGTTAAATAATCTTTAAAAAAATGTCTTCCATAATGCATTTTGAGTATTTCATGCATCTTAATGAAATCCTGATGTCTGACTTTGTGAACCAATGCTGACACGCAGAACTGCTTTCGATTTATTGCACAGTGTTTGCTTTATAAAGTCAACTGTTAGCAGATTAAAATTTTGAACAAAGGATGACATAACCTCTCACAATGGTGCAATAAAAATAAAGGAAACCATAACTTCACTTCAGCTTGATTAAATTGTACAGATAAATGAAATGCTCTCATTGCCAAACACTCACTCACTCACTCATTTCCTTCCTGGACACATCTCTGATAGCCGTCCTTTAAATGTTTTTATGCTCGCAGATGACGAGCGCTGTCATATTGCAATCAATCCCTTAACAAGAAACTGAAGTGCCCTTCTTCTGAACAGCAATTATATGGCTAAGCTCCAGGCGAGAGGTGTGTGAACCCATTTTGTAGCCTGATTAAAGACT
Organism: Takifugu flavidus; assembly: GCF_003711565.1. Taxonomy (NCBI): domain Eukaryota; kingdom Metazoa; phylum Chordata; class Actinopteri; order Tetraodontiformes; family Tetraodontidae; genus Takifugu; species Takifugu flavidus. The sequence continues at coordinate 10,673,418 of NC_079526.1, read as the reverse complement.
ATTCATCAAGCCCAGCAGTTGTCTCACTCCACCTACAGGACCTGCATTCATGTTCGATCCTTTTAGCAATCTTTTGTTTCAGAGCATGATCTGTACCTGAAGTTACCTCTGAAAGGTTCACAGCTCACGCACAGCTCAAAAGAAGAGGGCATCAGACTGCGAATATATGTATGAAAATTCTTACATTCAGTGAAAGGTGTCTCAGTAGCACAAGCACTGATATGAAGGGAAATAACAAAAATATTATAGCAATATTACACCAACATCACAAAGAGTTTCTACAATTTTCATGAAATACATGAGCAATATCAGACTTATAGTACCATAAAAAATCCCCTCAAATGTTAAAACATTAACAGATAAACTGCATTTGCAGTGTCCTGAAGAGGATGATCAAAATAAAACAGCTAATCTTCATTTTCCCAAACATGACCTCTCTTTGACCCAGAGAGCAGGGGGCAGATGGTAATGGGGATTATAATGAAGGCAAGTGTGTGTTCTTGTATTTGAACACCCAAATGTTCACTTTAACTTTCAAAGTGAGGATACGATAGTGAAGTGTGGTCATTTTGGCCTGTCTGTACTACTTCAAAGAACTACTTAAGGGCTCAAAACCTTGAGGAGACATAGTTTTAAGGTTAAAAATAGAATTGGGTTTAGGTAAGGGTTATGGTAAGGAGGTTGGTTGGTATGGTTAGGTTTAGCAGGAGGGAGCTTTGTAAGTATTATGTCTCTCTATAGAGCTCCCCTCAACATAATAAATATGAGTTTGTGTGTGTGTGTGTGTGTGTGTGTGTGTGTGTGTGTGTGTGTGTGTGTGTGTGTGTGTGTGTGTGTGTGTGTGTTTAGAGAGGAGCGGACATTTTTGATACACAAAAAAAGCCCTAACCATGACTGCTGTTCTAATGACCAAAAATGACATCTGTCATTGTGCATGAATGTACAATTGTTATGTTGTATTTCGCCACTGTGTGTGTGTGTGTGTGTGTGCGTATTTGAAATGCAAAAAAAATGTTGAAGTGTGGCAGAAATCTGCCTGTAATTGTGACCCTGTCATCACAGCAACTTTTGACAAGATGAATTTCAGCTCTAAATTATGTTGAAAGTGGTATACAAGACTTTTTTGGCCACCCTATCATTACTTTTTTGCCCGTGTGCGAGGAGACGAGAGGGAAACAATGCATGAGTCAGCTCTTCTACTGTATGTGTGTGCAGTGTAAGATTATATACTAAGGAGAGTGATCTGAGATTGTAAAACCATGCCAAGGCTGAACAATTCCCCCAGTGTGGTATTTAAATTCTTTTGACCCTTGACAGATTTGTCCAGGATTTGTGTCAACATACAGTATTTCATTGTTCCCACAATTGCATTTTCAGCCGTAATTTCCTCACCAATGACATATACAAGCCAAGTGACTGCTCCACAGCATCGTAGCTAAAATATTATTCCAAGCATATTTCCCTCTCTGCTGCAGCAAACGCCATAAAGGGCTGAAGATGCACTCAATGTTATTCGTGATTTTAAGATTAGAATTTGTTGTGTTTTTTACCCAAAATACCCTGCTTTTATCCACCCTTTCTAAGCAAACAAGGCTGAATGATTTGAAATTAATTCCCAATCATACAAATATATTTAAACAGATGATAGGAAATAAAATCAAAGCAGTTGGGAAAGCTTTTTGTTGAGTTTTTAAGTCCAGATAATTACATTCTTCATCTTATTAAATATGTACAATAAAAGCCTTTCAGTGGTATAAACAGTAGTCATCGAAGCGGCCTCAGTCTGCAGGTCTGCCTCCCATCTGACATGCTCCCTCCTGTGTTTTCCTCATCACATGACACAGGGGCACTGGAGCATGTGAGGTAGGAGGTGTTCCTGTACTGTTGTTGTCAAGCATGTCTACTTTTTTCCCCCCACAAACCGCTCTTTAATCCTTTTTTTTTGTATGCCTGTCATGGATGGACGATGCCTGCATGTCAACGCGGCTACACCGACTCCTGCGAAGACACGTGCGCTCCTGCAATTGTGCATGAGAACGTAAGCACGAATCGCTAGAGGTGCGACCACCCACAGACACACGCAGGTGCAGGTCGGAGGGTTGTCTACTTGATTATTTACTTTTTTATGTGCCTTAAACTTGCATTTATATTTATTTTAATCCCCTATATAAGTTTATCTTCTGACTGCATCACCAAAATCATACACCTTCAGTTAACAGTGAGCAAGCATTTAGTGTTAGCACAAAAGATTTACACTTTTAAATTTATATTTACATATACGTGAATAAGGGTTCATTTTACACTGAACGCCTGTGATAAAGAATAAAAAAAATTCTCTAGTGACATCTAAATTCACGGTTTTTGTGCTCTTATACCCAACGGTTGTTGTAAGAGCTCAAAATGACCAGCTTTGTAATTAAAGTGCCCTCTGTAATTACACAGTGAAATACTCCAACAATCAAGTCTGGGATTAAGGGGAGAGGGATTAACAGTGGAACAAAAGCCCAACAAACAATAAAGGGAAAAAAAACTCGGGCGCAGCCATTTCTCCTTTTTAACATTCTCCTTCCTTTATCATCACGCTCCTGGATATTACCGCCTCGCAAACGAGCAGTTCTTATCATATTATGGAAGCTGACTTTACCGGCAGCCTTTGATGTGTGCGATATAGCTTTTATTTCACATTTTCCGTGTGTTTATTATGATTTCTCTAACAATTCAGAATGTAATGAGAGGTAATTGCCAGCCCTAACTGCGCCTCTACTGGAAGCCTTTATTGTTCTTTATTGGACACCATTTACATCCTGATAGCGCACTCTGCTAAATTGGGCTTGATGCAAATCTTTGCTAATGAGCGAAATGTGAGCGCTGTGTGTTTAGGCGTGTCTCCGTGCGACTATTAAAGGCAGCGTTCACTGGCGTAGCGTGAGGGCAACAACTCTATGTACAGCGTGAATGTCTGATTAGTTTATTTAAATGGCCGTCTAGTTTAACAGAATGATTACTCCTCTGTTTACCAGCTGTCCTACATTTTTGTGCGCTCAACTGCCCTCCTCCTACTCCTACTGAGGAAAAGAGGGCATAATTTTACCCAGGATGCATCACGATATGGCCCCTGTTTGACCTCGGCCGCCATGATGCCAGACTCTGGCCGCGGGCGGGGTCACATTTCGGTCACTTTTGTCCAATGAGAATCGTCTGTTGTGACTCAGCGGCTGTTGTGGGATCGGATCGTGCTGTCGAGCGAATCGATTTGACATTAATGACACCAAAATAAGGGATAGAACAGGTCAATCTCTTAATCTGCAACAATGTCCCACTTTTCACTATTTGTCTTATTGTGACGGACAGATCGCTCTTCGGTATTCCCGTCGCCTTTGCCCAGCGCATTTTTTTTTCTCCCATCGCCTTTGTTTCGCGACAACTTTTGGTGGCTCCAAGTGTTTACAGGTCATTGGCAGCGCAGGGAGGTGAAACCAAGTCCGTAATGAGTTGACAACCGATTATACAAAAAAACACCTCAATGGCCTTCGAACCCACGCAGCTGCACCGCTCCCAAGAATGTTCGCACATTATCCAACACCCCCTGTCGCCTCACCTTTGTCTGCCTGCCACCTGACATTAGACTGCTTCACTATGGCCTTGTGAAAAACTCTCGGAGAGGTCAAGGGGCAAGACCGGACACCTGATACTGGTTGTAAACGATTATAGTTTATGATGGGAAAAACAGATTAGTTTGTCCCTTTCTTAAACTTTTAAATGGTTGTTCTGATTCCATATCGTTTGTTTCTTAATTACACCGTGGCTAGTTTCTCTAAACTCTTTATAGCAGACTCTACTTTCTGAAGGCGCTGAGCCGTCGGCTGGCTGACCATCACATCTGTGGATGCACAGTTTCAACATCTCTTGTTAGAAAGGCTCCAGGTCTAGTTTTAGTCCTCGCTCCATCGTCATCTTAACCCGTGGTATGGTTGCTGTACTGATTCCTGAATGTTAGCCTCGTTTATTTCCACGTCTAGGTCACCTGCGATTCTGTGCTCAGTCAAGGCTCTTGAAAGATACTGGGCCCCACCGAAGACATGTGGAGTTCCTAAACCTCTACCCTCTGTTGCTGTTGACGTGCTTTTTCTCAGGCCTGACCCATTCTCCACCGCTCAGACTCACCAGCTTTGACTCCACCTTAAGAAACCCTCTTAAATTGTTATAATTTTTAGCTGAAAGTGCAATCTTAAATAAGAAGATATTCTTATTTAAGATATATGATATACTGTATATTATTATTTGTTGATGTTGTTTTTGGTATTGATATTATTTGTACTGTCTGTAGATTATATGGTGTTTTATTCTATTATCTATACTCATAAGGTTGGAATTTTTATGTCTTATTATAAATCATTATCGGAGTCAAATTAATTATTGATAGATAAAGTATACATCCTCTCAAATATTATTGACAGTTGGAAGGTGTGTATCAATAAGTAGTAAGATTATTTAAACATTGTGGGTGATTATATTGTATTATAATATAGTTAAACATATAAAGACAATAGAATTTTTAAAATTGTGTACAAACAAAAAAACATTCACTGAAATGTTTGTGATAAAATAAACTGGAAACCTCTCCTGTGCTTGGATGATCATAGGCATCATATCCTCTCCTGCAGAATATTTGCAGTGCAGGCATGTGAAGCAGCTGGGAATTCCATCTTCTCCTGACGCCGACCCCTCAAACTTCTTCAAATAGGCACCGGACTGTTTTTCCCTCTGTAAATCAAGGACAGTGGGGAGGACGAGGTGTGATTGCTTTCACACCCAGGAAGTAATCACACCGGACCTGCCACAGCTCTGATTAAGACTGATAAATATCGACAAGCAGTTAATGAGATGTCAGGCAGGAACAAGGCCCTTCCCTTCATGCCTACTGATGACACCAATGGAGAGGAAAAATGACCTCGACCAGCAATGTCACTGTCTTTCACAAGTACGCAGCGAAAGTCGTTAATTATCTTCAGCTGCAAATCGAGATTATCAGTGGTGCCGCTGGATTATTTGCACGCCCGAGTCAAAGTGGCCGCAGAAGTTTGTGAAGATATCATTCTTCATAATTTGGTCAGCTGTCCTGATCGGCAGTGATATGAACCAGCAGACAGTTTCACTTTCCGGTTAAATGACCATCTGAAATGGGCCGAGTAAAGAAATACAGTAATGGGCCATAGAAATAAAAACCCATGTTAACATCCGGAGGAGCATAGATGTTGGCCTGGTTCTCCATGGAGATCCTTCATGTTTGGTTAGCTTAATGACACTGCGCTAGTTTTCCATAAGGTAAACACATCTGAAGCCTTTCGCAAACGCCCTCCTGCATAAATCCTCCTTGCAGACGTTGGCCTACTAAACGTCTGCTCAGCTGCGGTGAAGGCGTGAGCTCGGTTGGGGGTAGAGAAATGTAAATTCATTACCTCTGTAAGCAACGGCTCTGCATTACCGCATGTGGGAGCCTTATTCCCACGAGCTGGAGTCCATTTAAGTGCAGCTTCATGTTGTACACACTGTGATTTATGCATTATGTTGCCAGTGTTGGGCTTTGTTTACAGTGAATTAAACCTCTGTCTTGATAACTGCAACCATAAGGACGTCTTATCTATCCCACAGCGGCATTTTGATGTGTTTGTTCAATGGCCGCGCCGTACCTGAAGGCCAGTGCACCTCTAACATGTGATAGATTCCCCACCAACTGTTCAGAATGTGACCGTGAACTCTGGGTCACCCTTTGGTTCCTGGGCACAGTCCTGTCAAATATTGTTTTCCTGGCAGATATACTCGGGCCATCAGACAGAGAGAGACCCTCGCAGCTGCACCTAAATGCCCAACAATAGGATGCTTGTTCTGGGAGAGAAATGGTCAGATCCCCCTTTTGGTGGAAGGGGGTGATGTGAGCGGGTGGTCGAATATTTTAGGGGTTTTGCATTAGGCTAATCCTTTGTGATGTTCCTTTGAATGAACGGCATCCCTCCGGGTCTTGCAAGTGTGCTGGCAAAGGGAGCTGTCCACGACAAAAGCATTTGTTTAAAGATGAAGTATTTTACACGCATACAGTAGGTGGAAATATCATGAAATAAAATCAGTGCACTGCTTTTGTGCATTTACTTACTCTACCTATGTCAGATTTTATGACTCTTGCCTTAACAAGTGCTGTATTGTACTCTTAATTTTATTATTTTACAATAACAAGGTTTTCAGTGAAATTACAGCAGTTCTCTGACATCAGAAACTTTAGAGTATAAAATTTGTTGTCAAGGTTTCTGTGAAAACATAACCATAATATCAGCAAAGGAAATCCTTGTTTAGGCAACAAAAAGAGTCTCAAACGTTTTTTTATCAGTCACAGCTCATCATGGTTGCATAAAAGAATGATGTATGGGGGGAAATAAATGTCATAGAAGTCATGCATATCTTTGGATTTATATTTTTTCCTTTGTCATATCATCTTCAGCTGAAACCAAGAAACATAAGTGAGGACAGACATACAGACACACATGCTTCTTTGTTGGAAGCATTCGCCAATTAGCGGGTTTTGGGGCTGGTGTGGTAATTAGGCTTTCCAGTCGACTGCTGTCTGTGCACAGCTTAGCCGAGGCTGGTCCGGAGCTAAACGCCTCGCTATTTGTCCAGCAATTATGTCAGGTCCTGATGTCACAGTGCAGACGTGACCAATTAGCTCTGCCAGGCTAAAGTGAAACAGACAGATTATGGCAGAAGCGCTGGGAATGAAAAATAGACAGCAAATGGGTGTTGGGTTGGTGTTTGCGTGGATCTCAGAAGAGGGGGGAGAACTGGGGATGGGCTCATGGAAATAAGAAAGGGATGATTAGAAAGGGAGGCAGAGCCTGGCTTTCGAAATGAGGAGAAGGAGGGGGTACAGAGGGTGTAAAGGAGTGGATTTCTTTCTTCTTCAGTGCTGCCGGATCGTGTTGTGCATTGATCTTCACCCTGACGGACATGTAGCTGAGACATGCTAATGCATAATGATATATATGCTAATGGCGGCCCACTGACAAGTCTAAGAAACTGAGCTTTATTGACATCTTGGTAATTCTCTCCATTACATTATGCGCCCTATTTGATGAGGAGGTGCACATTCATTCTACACAGTGCAGTTTGTGGTATTGTGACACTATAATAATCAAACAGCAACAGATGATACTGTAAGCACAACAGGAAGCTCAACTGTCTGGGCAAGTCAAAACATCGTTGGTGGTTTCTGAGTTACATTGCATCATAACTTACATTTTGCTGTTTAAGTGCCTTCTAATGTATCAGAAACTGGAATCAACAGCAAATGAAAACCTTGATAACCTTGATTCTTGTCAAGTGAGTTCATTACTAGCACGGAGAGATAGGTGCAGCTAAATTTGCGATGAAATTTACTGTAGCTGCAGCAACACAAGAAGTCCCATAATCCTATTCTCAGGGTGGATCTGCAGGCTGAAGTCTTTCAAAAAATATCTGCTCTGCCCAGACATAGAGACCACCTGAACCAAGGCTCTGTATTTAATTGGACCGGGTAGGGGAGAAGAGGGGAGCCAGGGGATGAAAACATGAGGCAGATAAGGTAGAATCTATGATCTGAGTGTCTTTTCTTGGGGAAAACAACACTGTCTCCTCTGTGCCTGCAAAGATGAGCACACTTGGTATCAATTAATGGGCTTGAAAGGGGGATTTGTAAGACTCTGTTGATAGAATAGTGGACTGTAAAAATCAATTTGTTTATATGATAATACATCTTGCAATTTCTAAGCCTGAGATGCATTGGTCTTTATTCAAATGATTTGGGTTGATAATTGAAGCAATTGTGTGTTTCTAACTGTCAAAGGTTGGAGTTAAAACAAAATAACCTCTTCATTAAAGAACAGCACATGATAAGGTAACTAAAGGATACCTACAAGGTGAAGACACACTGCTATTTATTGATTTACACACAATGGTTATCTCATCAGACAATGCTAATGCTAGCTAAAATATCTATCGAGCCTTTCTGTGCTGATCTTTGTGAGACTTGTGCTTTCCATGTTCCAATATTTGTTTGGTTGTTGAGCATAACTGAGATGGACACCTGTGTTAATGTAGTCGATTCAGCTAGTACAGAACACGAACCAGTTTGTTCATTCCAGAACAGAGCTGTGCTCCACTGAGCTCCTGGTGGAAGTGTTTGATTAATTTGAAATGTGTTCACCCCTTTTCTATCCAAACTACATGGAGTGACATTCATTTAATGTTTTTTTTTAAAATAAAGCAAGAAGGAAGAAACGTGAAGGAGTTCGTTACAAACACATAAAAACACACTCGAGAGATTCAGTCACATTTCTTAAATAATTTAATTGCAAAAAAGGGTCTTTTAAAAATATTTCTACAAGGATGCATCATATTTTTTTTTAGTAATTTGTTGTGTAAGGTCTGCACCATTAAATACATCTGAATGCTTTTCAAAGAGGAATCAACAATTGCATTTCTCAGCATTTTTTACACCCTCCCATCTCACTACACATGTACAGTGCACGCTGGAACAAATCACTTGCTTGTACAAAAAGTGGGGAAGTGGGGAAATTTCAAAAGTGACCAAAAACACAGATGTGGCGATTGTAAGAAGATAATAGTACTGTATATATTCATCTAAAATGGATAACGGGAGAAAAGAAAGTTAGCGGTGAAGTGGCGAGTGGTCTCAGAGAGGGTGGGTACATTTGTCTGGTGATCCGGGGATGAGGCAGAAATCAGGAAGCCAAGACTGAAGGAATGTCGGGATAGTTTGGACAACGTTGGCACGCGGAGAGATAAAAGCCTAAATTCTTCTGATGAACATGTTCTTGTATAAAACGGCAAACCTTGTATTTGACATACCTGTACAGACACACACACACACACACACACACACAAAAGTCTAACAGTCCGAATATCAGGGTGAAGAGGGCAACATGAGGGTGAGCTCCATGACCACCAGAGGATAGTGAGCAGCCCCGTGAATGTGTGAAAATCCACTGATGGATTAATTGTCTGCAGTTGATGCGGCAGCATCTTAATCATTCAGAGATGTGCAACTCATCGCTCACAGCCGGTTGACTTTGGTGAACCCAGCGACAGATCCCTGCGGAGCCCGTGCCTCGTTCGCGGTTCCAAAGTGCAGCTATTTCTTAGGAGTAGAAAAGTCTGCTATCTGATCATATTTAGCCGAGAAATTTACCCCATTTTTTTTTGCTTTTTGCTCATCAACTGTGTCTTTTTGGTGTCACGTCACTGACAGCAGGGCTAAGGCTTAGCTGGCTGAGCTAAGCTCCCGTGTAAAAACTGGGCTCCTGATTACATTTGTTCCATTCCACTTTCTCCAGACAACACGCGCTGTCACCATTTTCCAATCACAGAGCTGATTTTCTGTAGGAGGAAACAAAACAATCCTGCAGAATAATTGCAAGGGGGAAGAAAAAGTCTGACTTGCTAACAGGCACTTTCATCACTGGATCATTATAATAAATCAGACTAATGGTAATGCAACTTCATCACTGGAGCGCATATCTGAATCGATATTATTAATAAAAATCACATAATGCATCTGTCCTGAAGAGAACAAGCACTTTAGAGTGAAGTGTGAAGCAGTAATGTAAATCTAATGGAATCAAGTTTTGCATAACGTCCTCACTGACTTTTGAGAACCAAAGAGAGACTTTACTGGTTTTCATAAATTCCATTTCTTGTAGCGATGGGCGGATTGATCAGTTTAGTCTCAAATGACTTGAAATCCAACTGGGGAATTAGCATCCCACAGTGGACGTGGACGCCCTTGCACAGTTGCTTTCGTTTATGAAGAGGGTACCTACAGATTATGCCTGTGCCCATGCCAGGCTTGTGGATCCTGTGCCACCCTAATCACGCGGCAGCCTCTGCCGAGACGGGATGATTGCAGGCCAGACAGGAAATGAATGGAGATAATGACAGGTCGGCCTGATGCATGGCTGCCGTCGGTGCGTGCTCATATCCTCAACATGCCAGTTAGGCTACAGCGTTCATCAGCATGGCAGAAAAAAATGTAGATTTCTCTACTGACAGCTCGGAATTTTCTGATTGCGTCTATTGTACAGGCTGCAGTTTTACTGAACGATGAGGCCGTTGAGCTGATTGACGGCAAGGTTGCATCATTTCTGGACAAATCCATTAATGGGAGATGCAGGAGGACCTCATTGTTGGAGCTGATCAGAAATAGTTACCATCTTAACAGAACAAAGGTGTACTGTGGTGGTCTTGCTGGAGGTTTCAAGATGACATAACTGGAAGACTATTAGTGATACGTCAGTGCTTCAGAACTTGCCTTTGTGGTGAGTACAAGACTTGGGTGGCTCGCACGTGCACACAAACGCACACACAACAAAGGACAGAGAGCAAAAACAAGGCGATCGGTCACCTGATCGAGGTTGTTGTCCGTCTTTACCACGTTCCCTTCCGTTCATTTCACTCCATTTTGTCAAAAAAGCACAATTTTTCTCATTATTTATCATATTTTTCATTAAAAAACATGTACAGGCTGTTTAGAACAACAACAAAAATACAATATCCAATTTATAATATGCCATTTCTTTTAGTTTAATAATCATCAATTCAATAGGTGAATCCTCTTGGAGTTTATCTCTCTGATTGTTCGGGGTCCACGGTCCCAAATGGCCTGAAAGTCACCCGGATCGGCTACAGGGTACAAATAAATACACAGGGCAGGATGTCAAAAAGAAAGGAAAACAGGAAATCTGATTATTTCTACTGTAAATCCAGACAATAGTAGGTAGAAAGTAAGGTGTCCATCGTGGTTTCTCCTCTGCATAATGCATATACATATATATCACTTCATATATGTATGTCCTAAGTTCATTTTTTGGACTGATTTTTTTTAAGTTTAACAGTTGTCCACGGAATATAGCATAATCATTTCAGATATATTTGCTCCTTGTCACGGTTCAGTTCATGCGGTAATTCTCGCCCGTGGCAAATATAAGCTGTATTGTACAGTATCTTTGAGTCCAGTTTGACACCCTCCCGCAGCCAAGCGTACGTAATTACACATACACGCACACACATACGGGGAAAAAAAAGTTGCACACAAAAGGCCGAGTGGTCTTTTTGTCGTGTTGCCAAAGTCCTCGCTGGACAACACATACGTACAGTGTCCAGCAGGGTTACTCGGGTCTCTCTGGCCGTGATGAGACCTTCCAAAAAGTAATGAAAAAAACAACAAAAAAGAAACTGTTTGGGTTATAAAAAGAGTAGGTGTTGATCCCAAGCTGTGGAACTAACGAGTCTCTCCACATGTAGAGATTATTACGGATCCAAAACAAGTTTCCATAAATGGGTTTGGCCTCCTTTGACATCTTCTGACCTCTTGACTTTTACCTCACTTCTTCTCTCCTGTCACCCTTTTTCCTTCTATCCTCGAGAAAGTGCCCTTTAAGAAAACACACCTTCAATATGAAGGTGTATGACGACACTAACGTGCAGAGTAAAACGAGTTCTGGCAGGGCGGGGGACTGCCTGCTTTCTCCCCTGGGACCTTTGTTTGTCAGTTCGTGTGTCTGTTTCCAGCTCGTTTCGTCTTCCATCCGTCAAAGCGGCGCGGAGAAGGGAGGGACTCTGAGCGTGGATCGGATTAGGAAGTTTCACCTACTGAGCTAAGGCCGGCCTCTCGAAAACACACATGCATGCAAACGTCAACCCACACCAGAGCTGGTGAGGCACGCATGGGATATATGTGGGGAGTTAACTCTTCAAATAAAAACACACACTCATTCCGACTGGGTGGAAATCAAAAGAACAACAACGGGTAACAAAAAAGCAGGAACAGGAAATGGAACTAGTAGAGAAAATAAAAGAAAATAGTCAGAGGCACTGCAAGCCAGTTTCATATCAACCAAGTGGTAGAGATGGGTCAGGCAGCTAAGGTTTTCCAATGGCTCTCTCTGGTACAGTTCCTCCCCGTTTTCCTGTCTGGCTAATCTTGGACTGCATCTGTTCGTGCCCTATCGCTTCACACCTGGACAGGAAGTGTTTGGTTCATCTGTAGTCGCATATCTTGAATGCTACCGAGAATCTTCTTCTGATGGCCGGCCAGCGTTACTCCTATCCGCAGTAAATCCCTGGAAGGAGAAGAAAGGGGTAGAAAATGAGAACAGGTGGCTCGCGATGTGAATAAAAACGGGAAAATACAGAAACTCCAGGAGAAGTTTCATTCCACCTCCAACGGTAAGGTTGACTGTTCCGGGAGGGCATAGGAACACAGTGGAAATCCCCCCTTTAATGGATGACTTGGTCAACAAACTGAGAAAACTCATTTGGTTATCATCCCTGCAACATTTTGTTCTCTGGCAGGTGGGCAAAAGTGGAGATGTAAAGGCAGTTAATGATTAAATGGGAAAAATAGCTGCTGTTCAGCAGCTGGGAAGTGTTTGCCAGTTCACATCGCCTACTGAAACTGATGCAAGTCTCCATTCGGGAATCTGACGTCATTGTTTTTCAGGATGTCGGATTTAGCTTCACCAGCGTTGCAAGTCATCGTCGCCATTTAATAATGTCCAAGAGACATCGGCGCAAACAAGAACGTGTAATCTTTCAGAGGTTTGCACCAGCAACTGTGTAATCTTGGCAGCAGGGCGAAGGTCTTCACCTCAGGTCGAGGGTGCAGCAGGAAAAATATGGAAATGTCGACATATATTTAACATTAATGCACCCCTCAAAGGCCTGGGAGAGTGAACCTGTGTCGTCTGTCATTAATCCAAATGATTGGGAGAACATTCCATGAGCTGATGGCTATGAGCAGAGAGCAGCCTGCGTTTGGTGCGGTGATTAGTTCACACACACACACACACACACAATAGGACTGTGTAATCTAATATTATCCAAAGACACTCCGCTTTGCTTGTCTCAATGTCTTTCTGACTCCATCTATTATGAGCAAACACGCATATTCTGCATGCGTATGCACAGGTGCTCACGCGCGCACGAGGTTCCTCTCTGAAGCCAAACACAAACGCATCACAGCAATTCTGCCTAATATTCCGCTATCCCTATCAGTGCAGCGATGGAGGATGAAATGATAATAAATGGGTGCCATTAGAGGAATTAGTGGCCATTAAGGGCAACAGAGAGCCACAGTACACCACACCTGTCAGCCCGGCCAAATTGAAACAAATTACCCCCACCTCCATTGCCTATTACGGAGCTAATGACAATAATTTATTTATCATTAGATTCCTTATTCATTTATTTGATCATGGTTGGCATCCAGTTTTAATATTTCCCCCCATTGCATCATTTCCTGTTTGTAAACATGACAGATGGTGGTTTGAGTGATGAAGGTCAACTGGATTTCACATTTTTGAAAGAAAAATTAATTTGTGTATGGAGCAGGTTATTTATGTTATTATGTAAGGAGTTTCTAGTACAAAAAGAATAAAAACCTACTCAGTTTCAGAATTTAGTAGCGTAACACTACTCATTGTGCTCTATTTACAATACTTCTGGAAATGTGTTTATTATTTCCATACAACTTCAGCTGCGCTCAGTCAGTCACATCAGGCCTGATTAGTGCTCCACTCACTCTGCTGTCATCTGGGCCACCAGATCAAAGGAAGCAAATCCGGCGTTGACAAAGTTGTCACGGTAACGGCTCATCTTGATGGCATCCAGCCAGTCCCCCACAGTGGTGAAAGTGGTATAGTCTGGCACACAGCGGTCAAGCAGTGGCTGGGATACCCTACATTAAAAAGCGGGGGAGGAGGGTGGAGAAAAAGAAAGAGAGAGAGAGAGAGTGGGTTAAGGTCGTCACTCAACTGCCTCCATGGGCCACCTCACACCCCCCGCTGAGCGCCACCTCTCCATCTCTCCACCTCTCCTCCTCTCCTTTCCTCTCCCCTCTCCTCATCTCTGTGTCTAGGGAGTTGCCTGCAGAGGGGTCGAGGGTGGAACGTATGAGTGGGTGGGGTGGGATGGGGCACTTTATGACAGTGGAGAATACTGGCTGGAGGCTCGAGTGGTGGATGCTGGCGCTGCAGCTGGTGAGGCGAGATAGCGTGCACAGAACAGATGTCAGCTTTGGTCTCAAATGGAAACTCTGGGAAAATCTCCCTTTTCTTGTTACAGGGAGATGTCAGGGAGTTGGTCAGACATGCAAACAAGCAATGACACAAAAAAAACCCAATGTGAAATTAAATCTTTGTGCTGGTTTAGATTTTCTAACCTACAAAGGTGGTTTGTGTCTGAACTGGAATGATTGGATTCTGTGTGGTTTTTATGGAGCCATCAAATCCACTTTAGTTTGTCCAAACTCGGTGTCAACATCAGCTAAACACCAAGGATGAAAGCCAGGATCCTGAATCCAACTATACCAAAGATCATGCGACCCAAACTTCTCTGTAAACACGTGCGACATTCCGAGCTTCGCGGCTCACACACGTTCCCGTGCTCGATGCTGCTTTCACATGTATTCACACACAGAATGTTGTCAGTGGCAACATAAAAAGGTTAAAGTGCTAGCAGCAGCGGCCTAAAAACAGATGTGACCCACACACAAGGGGAAAACCCCTGCCAGACTTAATAATAATAACCTCATAATTGTGCATTTAGATGTTCATATTCTGAACAGAGACGTGTCTAGAGACACTGACATATGACAAAGTGGAACCAGTAGTTCAAGTACATAATATAGCGTATTTTCCCAAATTAGCTCGATTACTATCTAAATTTAACATTTGGGATTCTGGGGATAAGTAAATTTACATTTCATTAAAAATAAAATGTCTTACTCACATAGGCACTCTAATCTTCCCACACACACTGTGTATCACTTGGCTCTGCTGACGCTGGCTTTATAACCTCAGTTTTATCTGTCTGTCTACCTACAGCCGCAATCACCGCTGAAACGCATCACAGACTACTGCTCAAGGTTCTAAATGAGTGGGCGTAAATGCACAGTACCCCGCGAACAAGGAAATGCCCTGACAACCATCCAGCCAATTGACAATGAAAAAAGGGTAAAGTCGATGCATCAACATATAATGCAGATGATAAATGAATCAAAACACGTGCACCTGCATGTGCACCTAAATGTTTCCAACTGGGCTCTCAGGAGTCACAGCTCTGTGAAAGGGAACCCTTGTCATCTGTAATTGTCACTGTTTGCAATTTCATTATACCAAATCCCAAAACTTTTTTTTTTCTTTTTCTGAAAGATGCCACAACATAGCATAAGAATACAACTCCCCCTGAAAAAAGAAAACCTTGCTGCATGTAAAGCAGATTGCAACAGGGTGTGTATTGTGAGAATGTCCTGTACGTCGTTAAACAAATGTCACTGGGATAGTAAAACTGTGTCGGTGCGAATGCACACCTGCGGACGGCCCAAAAACGACCTTTCTCAGGACAAAAGTGTGTGCTGATCAATGCCGCAGATAGAGGGGCCACCTTGGGAGTTTTAATGAAACTGCACAACAACTAAGAGTAAAGTTGAGGTAGGAGAGGTGCAGGAGCTGAGGGAAGAGGAACAGGCAAGGTTGCGGGAAAACTGAAAGAGCACCACTGTCTCCCTTCTCTCTGCTCTGCTGATCCCTGTCATCCATTTTGATGGCATTAGATTCATTAACAATTAAAAGAGGAATGGAGAGGGGAAAGTAGGAGAAAAGGCATGTGGGGGAGTTAATAAAAGTGGTACAGAGGCTCCATTGAGCGGTGTAGATGGAGTGATTTTTAATAAGGCCTATGCTTCAGAGCCCAAGGCCCGGGGCCATCGTTAACGCCGGGCTCTTAATAGACTATTGTTAGTCCTCTTTCTCTTAAGTTGGCTTCAGAAGAGTACAGATACTTTCTGGCCACATGTGAATTGGAAGCAACCATGCGGCAGGAAAGCTGGATCATGTTGCTATCTGGAGAGACAATGACCACTGTAAAAGCATAAAAAAACATATTTGTAAAGCAAACGAAGGTCGGCTGGTCGTCACATTTAAAGAAATTTGGAGTTGCTGCACGTCAAGTACTCATAACAAGATGGTTGTACCAGACAGCTAACCTCTAGCCACCCTTCAATGCTGAGAAGGACAACGATATCATCTCTGCCTCCTCCCTTGTTAGGGTTGTCAGCAGGAGGCCACCTCTCTACTGGCCCGTTTTAAAACTCGTTACTGACTAATTAAAAGGCGCTCCTGTCTCTTTTTTTGCATCATTTTAATCGAACTAATTAACCGCAAGCCTAATCTTCTAAGAACGTCACTCCAGTGGCCAACCGAGACCCTGGTTTCCCCCATGAGCCTCAACCGGGATTGTCTGTGGCAATCCCTCAAGACAGAAAGACCCTGATAGGTAGGTCACCCTACCTCCCTAAAGTTCCAACTCTGGCACCTTCCGTGCTCCAAGTTCTTTCCAAGAAACAGGTTGCATTGAGAGGTTGTGGAGCTAAATGTAGTGTGACACCACTGACTGTGCTCCCAGTTAGCAGGGGACGATACAAACTTTAACCATTACGTCAGAGTGGACCTGTACATTAAATGCAATGGAAACCATTGCAGATTTGTAAGAAAGTCACTCTGATTGACAAAAGTCAGGCAGGCTTTGCTAAACACATCCATTCAGAAAACTATACAGGCTTTTTATGAGACAGCCTCCACCTATATCCATGATTATATGCTCGTAATTAAACATTAGTCACCTTCATGGAAATCTCTAAACCGCCACACAAACCTAAACTCAGGTAGTGTCATTTACGAACCTTTAAGATTTGGTTCATCGCAGTTTATTGAGCCAAATGTGCTTTTCTGTCAGAACATGAGAGCTTACCCTGTGGATTGTGTGCTGTTGGTAACCACCTTGAGGCTGGCAGCATTACGGATAAGCTTATCCAGTGTGGCCACGATTTGGGTGAATTTGGGCCGCAGGTTCCTCTCTTTCACCCAGCAGTCTAGCATGAGCTGATGGAGTGCCGTGGGGCAGTCCATGGGGGGCGGGAGCCGATAATCCTGCTCCACTGCATTTATCACCTGAATAAATATGAAGGGAATTAAAATAATTTCAAGTAAAACAGAAAAGAAAGGATCTGGACAGGATTTTCAGGATTTTTTTGTCAAAGCACATTAACTTACATCTTGATTGCTCATGTCCCAATACGGCCGCTCGCCATACGACATCACTTCCCACATGACAATACCATAACTCCATACATCACTGGCCGACGTGAACTTTCTGTATGCAATGGCCTCCGGAGCCGTCCAGCGAATGGGGATCTTCCCTCCCTGTGGATATGCGAATGAGTATGTGAGCATGAAATACTGGGGGAGGATGGAAGAAACACACAATCACACACATACAAGAGGAAGAGAGAGGGTGAGAAAATAACACCGTCTAGAGGAAGTGTTAATGCACAACACAGGGTACATGCTGTTAAACACTACAGACACACGAAGTTAGTAGCAACAGCAACACCAGAATGGACACATAGACATCCCGACTCACCAGGGTGCTCGTGTAGGTCGGATCTGACGGGTCATCCTCGAGAAAACGGGATAGTCCAAAGTCAGAAACTTTACACACCAGATTACTGTTGACGAGGATGTTGCGCGCCGCCAAGTCTCTGTGCACATAGTTCATGTCCGACAGATATTTCATGCCTGCTGCGATGCCGCGCAGCATGCCCACCAGCTGGATCACTGTGAACTGCCCGTCATTCAGCTGGCAAAAGAATAGAGGGAAGGAAGGGTATAAATGTGATTACAGATCAAGGTTTCAGTCTTTGCTGTAATGAACTCTTCTACATTCTGCCATCCATTTATGTGCTCTATTTCTCCTTGGAGGCTTCGATTTATTTGAGACTTTCTACATGTCAAAACTGCCTGAATGCACAACTCAGATATCTAAGGTTGACTTGGTGAGAACTTTTTAAATTTCATCCCTCAAAAAATCTGAAATATAATATACCGGTAGCTGGAACCTAACGTGAGCTAATTGTTGTAGATTCAAACACTTCAAAAGGCCAGGCCAATGATAAACCCAGTCTTTGGGTGCATGATTTCCTCACCCTTAAGAATGAGTCTAACGCTCCGTTCTCCATGAACTCTGTCACAATCATCACTGGCCGACTCTTCGTGACCACCCCTTCCAGCCGGATGATGTTGGGATGGTCAAACTGGCCCATAATGGACGCCTCAGACAGGAAGTCTCGCCTCTGCCGGTCAGTGTAGCCCACCTTGAGAGTCTTGATGGCTACAATTATCTCCCGCCGTCCAGGCAGCTTGAGGCGGCCACGACACACCTCCCCAAACTCTCCTACGGGAGCCCGGGTAACACATAGATACAGCAAAAAAAGAGAAAGACAGAAAGAGGGATGGGAGAGAAGAATGATGGAGGAGTGTAAGAGAGTGGGGGAAAGAAGGGAGAGGGCACAATTAACTGGTTAGAACCAAGGAGCCAGGGAAGGATTGGAGGAAGGGTGATATGGAGGGGGGGGGGGGGGGGGGGGGGGGACTGCAAGAAAAGCCATGACTATAGGCCAATTTTATGAGATGGTGGGAATGGAGGGAGCATTCAGTGCTTCTTTTCTTTTGAACTATAAAGCAGTAGAATAAAATATATAAATATTTTAAAACAACATGGAGAGTTTAGGGCAAAATGGCACTTGGGAAAATCTCTGCATGTTGAAAATAAAATAAAACTGGAGGAAAAGGAGGTCAGGCTTATGATGAATGAAGGGGACAGGGATGAGGGGGGCGGTGCTAAGCTTCTGATTGACTGGAGAAGCGGACGCAGGCGGAGGAGACAGGGGGGGACAAAAGCTTGGGGTTTCTGGGGGTTTTGGACAGTTTTTGTTTAGATTCTACACCAAGCGTGTGCAAGAACGCAAGACAAATATGGCAATGACAGCAGTGTGTGCAGAGGTGATTAGGTGTGCGGGATTTCAGGAAGGGCAGGCGAGGGATGAAGAAATGTGGGTTGAATTAGGGAGGTGGTAAATGAAATGGAGGGGGGAGGGAAGACAGGGATTGAGGGCTTGTCACTTTGAAGGCGAATGCTGGGAAGCGACTGTAGTAGTAGTCTCAGCAGCAGAAGAGCTGTTGCAGTAGTAGTAGTAGTAGTAGTAGTAGTAGTAGTAGTAATGTAGCAGAGGTAGCAGTAGGGGCTTCCTTCTGTCCTTCACTTTGGCTGAGATACATTGCTAAGCAAATCATCCACACTTGGCACAGTCCTGCAGCTTTGAGCAGAGATATTACTAACAAATATTTCAGCAAGAACAAATAGTCACCTATCTACAACATTAAAAGTTAGGATTTCTAACGGAGGGGAGACAACCACATGGGGTGTAAAGTATGTATAAGGGTCAAATACAACAATGGTATTCTCCTATTCTATGATATATAAAGAGGTTCTCAGGGCAATGTGAAGTGCGTTGGAGCAGAGGTTGCCAATCCTGGACAAGAAACATCTTATGCCCTCTCGAGATATTTTTTCAGGGAAATACAGAACTCAAATATCATTCTCTCCCAGGCAACCAAAATGCCACTGTAGAGTGTATTGAATTCTTGAACTGTGACAATGTTCTGTCATAAAGCGTATACACTGATCATTTCTAAATATCAAAATATCAATTGAAGAATTGAAATACAATCTGTCCAGTAAATATCTTCTGTGTGGGCTTTCTTGGATGAAAATGAAAAGTTATTATAATGCAACAGACCTCTTGTTCCAGGATTGGGTTTTTTTCTTGAGTGTGAATTGGTCCATCACACATACATTGGTTCGATACTAGGATTGAGTCATGCTCATTTTAAAGTACACACTGTAGCTACTAATGCTTAAAAAACAGGGGGCATCTGGAGTTTCTAGAGATGAACAAGGGGGGAGGGGCGAGGAGAGGACTAGCGATGAATTAAGTGAAAGTACCGCTTGGTGTGATGTCCTCTAATGGTATGGCCTGGAGGTGACTAGCAGTCTTCCCCCTGTTGCTCAGGAGCTTTGGTGGGTTACCTGCGCCAATGACCTCCTCGATCTTCACGCAGGAAACGTCTATCTCCTTGGCAAACTCGCGCACCGCCTCATTGGGGTCTTCATAGGTGAAAGGGTCAATGTAGACCTTCATTCCCGGCGTTACTATTGGGGATTCAGTGGCAAGAACAGGAAAGTGAATCTCTGGAGTCAAATATAGACCAAATACATAGGTTAGGACAATTAAAATTTTCACATACAAACAAGCAGATTAGGATGTTTAAACACAGCTCTATTAAATCATATTTTAAATACTGTAAATTGGTTAGTTTAGAGTATGCCAGCAAAGAGACTTACTGTACTGCTGCAGTTTCTCCGTGTATTCTGACTCTGAACCATTTCTCTGCTTCCTGTTGTGACAGAAATAAAAGAGAAACTGAGTTGCATGAATTGCACCCAGCATGGTGCAGATATACAGCAAAAGAACAAAGGCGCAGAGAGAAAGCTGAACCTTAATACTATAACTGTGTCTAATTCCTTTCTTTTTCTTTGGTTTAAGGTCTGTATATTCAGAGGTCCCTGGAGGGAAGTCAATTTTGACATATCTGGATGCAAATGACTTTTTGTCTGCTTTTGCAGTAGAAGCAAATACTTCAGTGATCGATGTTAATGATTTAATCTTTGGGAATGTAAGACAGACTAAAACAGAAGAAAATGACATCATTGTCTCCAGCAGTAACAATAAGCAGTATTCAGTCCCGGTGCTTTCAAACTGCAAAACAGAGACAAAAACAGGCTGAAAACGCAAGCTCAGCTATTCCGCCTTTCTCGCCCTGCAGACACGGCACAGTACATTTCAATTTTTACAAGTTGTTCTCATGGAATCACACGTTGCTGTATTTCTTTCATTGTGTTTTTGTCTACTAATCTTGTCTCTTCTTTGCCTGTACCCTGTCTCCCAGTGTCTGTATCATTATCTGCCGGCATGTGTCCCTTCTACACCAGAGGGGTGAGCACAAAGACTATGACAGCGAGAAGTCTGGGTTGATGAAATCACATGCTAATGCGCTTCCTTTGTTGTCTAACAGTAACCAGGGCACGAATACCCAATGGCGATTTGCATCTTATTTCAAATTTTAATTTGGCAATGGAATATGCTGAAGCTCTGGGTTTTGTGGTATTATACAATTTCCTCTGTTTTACGTTGTGAGAGATGGACAATGTCAGTATAAAAGCAGAAAAGAATAAGGAGGATAAAAAGAGAACAGGGGAACTAAAGAGGATATTTTTCAAATTGTAGAAAAAAGCCTGCGAGTACAAGTCAGTAGTGGGCAATAATCTCTAATATGCAAACACGCTGCATTTACAGCCTGACAAATATATGGTGTGAGGAAGAACGCTCATGGATAAAGTTGTATCTTTCCACGCACTGGATCCCAGCAGATGAGCTTCTGCATGTGTCTTTTTCTGTAAGCCAAACATACAGTCAGGTCTGAATGCCTATCAAATCCAACAGATGCTCTATCCCGCTGTTTCCAGTGAGCAAAGCAGTGTTTTGGACAAAGCTGTTTATTATTCACAGTTTCTGAATGCTAATCTGGAATTCAGTGGCCTCTCACAGGTGGCAAAGCAATCCGCTGAGAGTGCTCAATGGTCCCTCAGAGGACACGCAATCAAAGCTGACATTTGAAATCTCTGGGTGTATTTTCCTCAATGTTTTCAAATTGAACATACTTGCTTGTCATATACTGAATGTTTGCGTGATGGGTTATATTCTGACCTGAGGCAGACAATAGCAATGACCACGACTGCGATAATGAAGACCAAGCTGGCAGTAATGGATCCTACGATGAGCGGAAACTGCTCCTGCCATGACTTTGGAGGATCAGCTTTAAGGGTCAAGGAGAGGAAATGGTTAAAAGAGCAATCTTTTGTCATCAACCAATGTATTTGTAATCAGTAGAAACTAGACAAGTCAGTTTTGCTACACAGAGCCTGATGCACTGTCTGATTACTAATAAAAGCACATACGATAGTCCCATAAGCCTATGAGAGTCACACTTATGCATATTGTTATAAAGATATTGGCCCTCAGTCTAAAATATTGCAGTATATCCCTGTGTAATGAAGTAAGTTGAAGAGCTGCATACTTTGTAGATTGGTGCTGAAGTGAGCCGGGCTACTGTAGCGGCCATAACCAGCCACAGTCCGAGCACGGACCTGCACCACATAGGATGTACCAGCCTTGAGACCTTCGATGCGGGCATTACTCCGTTGGGCAGTCATGGTATGGGCAATGGCCTCACCCTGATCCTGCAGAAATAAGGCAATCAATGGTAAAAAAAAAAAAAACAATTTTGTAATTACTTAGTAATAACAGTTGTGTGACCAAGAAAAGTCTGACCAAGAGACAAATCAAACAAAAATTATGAATGAGAGAAACTGAGATATGAGGGATACAGAATGAGGCCAATAAAGAGGATGATCTCAAAAGCTGTGGCCGGAAATTGTGACTTGCCTCATCGCAACCATATGCTTATCAGGCGAGGCATTGTTTCCCCATTTACAGAAACACCATGGAAGTCAGTGAAATGGGATTGAATTAGAGGCATAAACCACTGTTTACCTTCTCATGGTACTTAATCTCATAATCCAGAATGATTCCGTTGGGCTTCTCTGGAGGTAGCCAGGACAGGCTCATGGTGCTCGCCGTGGCCGACATCAGGTGAACTGTAGGTATTGCAGATGGAGCTGGCAAAACCAAAGGAGAAGGATAATCACCTTTATTTATTTATATTTCCTCTATTGTGTCTTTTGTATGTGCATGCCCTTTGTGTGTCCGCAGGCTGTGGGCTTTGTGAGAAGCTTTGGGTGATAGTTAGTATGCAACCCCATTCTCCACTAGTGCTCCAAGTCTCCCTCCCTTAACTTCCTGGGAGGGAGAGGGGATGCCTGATTCTTGTGTGATGAGAGAATCAAATGACAAAAGAGATGGAAAAGTTTCTGGTACTAGCAGATTCCTTACATACTCTTACTTGTTAGCAAAGCTGTAAGTAAGAGGACACATTAAGATGTAGACTATTGTCAAACTATTGCCATTTTATTTCCTTTTAAAACACGTAATTTTTCTTTGTTCTATTGTGATGAATTTAAAAGCACATCTCAGCGATTACTGGATTCTGTCAGAAATTGTTGGTTTTTCTTGAGCGAAAACCATAAATACACTTGCACTTATATATATATATTTTTCTTTTTTATTCTGCTGTCCACATTAGTTCCAAGGCTGTCTGTCTCTTTCCAGTCCAGACTTGTCTACCCCTTTGACTATCCACCTCCTCACATTGAATTTTTATCTTTGTTGCCTGATTTTAACCTCCAGTGGTAAATTTTGCTTCAAAATATTTTGTTTTCCTATGAACAGTTTTACCTTTAGGATGTCCCCATCTCACTTTTATCATATCTTTTTCTCTTTATCTCTCCTGCCTGTTTTTTAACTACTTAAATAAGTTCTTTGATCCCGTTTGGGTAAATCTGTTCCTCCTCTTTTGCCCATGTTTGTGGTCAGACAGCTTTTGTTTTTTTCCTCATTCTCTTTGCCCCGTCACGTTCCTTTCCCTGTCTCATTCACCCCCATCCTGGCCTTTCACATCATTCTTTCCCTTCCTGAAGACAGTGCTTCCTGAACAGATCCCTGATTCCAGCTAAGGGATTAGGGGGCCTCCGGTGGGAGAAGACCCTGCAGTAACCATGGAGGTGGCCTCTGTGGCTTATCACCACCCTATTATTTATTTTGGTTCTTAAAAGGTGAATGGGCATGCAGGGATGGTTTTGGGACTACACAGGGGAATAATCTGATCACAGCTGATGCTCTTTTGTGACCACCCCTTCTTTTTACCACTATCCCGACACCCACCTAACCCCAGACCCAAAAGGGTGGCCACTGCTCTCATGAAGTGATGAAACCCTGACTTGAGGTCCCTTCAGGGCCTTTTGCTCCTTGACTCACAAACATAAGGCATTCCTAAAGATTTAAGAAGCAGTAAGGCAACAAAGACTTGGGGAGAAGAGAGAGAGGGTGGGGAAAGGAATAAGGGATAATCCTCTGAGTTGTCTAAGCCTGCAGAAATTTACGTCCATGACACAACAACTTAAGAAGAAAAGTCCCAAAATAAAATTCTAAGTCTTAACAGCACTCAATTTTACTGAGGTCATGAAAATTAAAAAGTTAAGGTAAAACAATTCAAAGCTAAAGTTTTAAAGAGCAGCCTATGTACAAAGACTGTATCGAAACTTAGAATTATTACTTTGTCCTTCTCTTATTTGTATAATGTCCTAGTTACTCTAGTATGATGTGGGCTGGTACAGCAGTGGGTTGGAAGCAGTGGGCTGTTGGAATACTGGGGGTTCAACATTATGAATACATTCTGCCTCGCTATTGCTATTTGCAGCAGTGTTAGCACTGAGCACGCTGTGGGTGTTTTGAAAGAGGTCCTTTTCCTAAGCTCATTCAGAAGACTGTCTTCCTTCTCAATCCATGTTCAAAGAGAAAATATGCAACACACTCCCACATGGATGCAAGCTATTGATCTCCACTTCTTGAGCGTAAAGTATTTTCTTTGACCGCTTTTTATATCATTTTGAAATTTAGCTGCATTTTCAAGTTTCATACTCATCATCTGAAGCAGAAGCTCTACCTACCGGCCTGATTTGTGGTGATGTTCACTGTGGAGAACTGAGGTGAATACGGGCTCTTGTTGGAAACACTGTTGACCGCCTGGATCTCAAAGCTGTACTGCGTGTGAGCTTGCAGGTTGCGCACTGTCACGCGGCGCTGGGTCAGCCCAAGGTGGCGTGGCGAGATGTCGACATTGTCGTCACAGCGTGAGCACATTCCCCGCTCAGGCAGACACTTCTTGCAGATGACGTTGAAGAGGACATCATCACGCCCACCCAGGTCTCTTGGCTCACTCCATTCCAGGACCAATGAGGTTTCGTTAACAATTGAGATGACATTTCGCGGTGAAGAAGGAATTGCTGCAAGAGGGACGATGGATTACATTATAAAAGTAGGTTTGCATTGTGAATTAATTTATTATCCATGGACAATAGGTGTATAGACATTTTCCTATGGACATGCTAACAATAGGCTGAGTCTCGTACTGCACAATATTATTACTTCTCATTATACGCATAAACATTTATTATTCAAAAGTGGGTATCAACAAAACTCATGACCCAATAATTTCCTTTGTGTTGTGGCATTGCTGCATTTTTCATGGACTAAGAGAGACAGTTTTTTCTTCTGTGCAAGAGTGCTCTAGCAATTCCACAGGAAAAAAAAGAGGACAGGAGTGCTGGGGGGGATGTGCAAGACAAGGTATTGGCAGAGTTTTAGCAATTCTTATCCAATTACCAGACCCTTATCTCTTTCTGCACTGTGAAAGAATCCATCTGTACAACAGAAGCAAAAGTGATATTATTTTGCCAACAGCGAAAGAATTAGCTTGCATATATGCATGTTTGCCCTTAATGGAGACACTACCACTCCTGTGCTGTCTGTTTGTCAAGTGTGAGGAGCATGAAAAGTGGAGAATCTTGGGAGTTAAGAATGATGAAGTTTTGGATAATGCTGGGAAAGCAGAGTTGTTTGCTATCTGTGCACAGTGGTGGGAACATATTCGAGCCGACTTTTATCAGCCCCCAAGGGCACAACTCAAATATGACAGAGGGGGAAAACATTTACCACACAGACTTAAACTTTGTTTAACGAAGACTAACACAATGTTGGATGAAAAGTTCATTGTTCTAGTCAAAGCAAGAACATTTTCAATTTTAAAATATCTCATGTATAAGATAGATAAGTCTATATTTACTTGTGCAAGCGGAGTCTGGAGAATCGGTATCTGAGCGGTAGTAGCCAGTTCGACAGGAGCAAACAGTGGATGCTCCAGAGCTGGTGCGGCTGTTGGGCGGGCATGGTATGCAGAAACCATCACCCTGTTTAGACTTGAAGGTGCCAGCGTTGCAAGCTGTGAAAGAAAAGAAACAGTATGAACATTAGAAATTTTTATTACTTAAAACATTATCTAAAAAAGCTTCAGTTTAACCAAACTGGGTAAACAGTGAGGTGCACGTTCAAATTTGGTGAACGATTCCATGGTCGATTTACAGTTTCAGCTCAGTGGGTAAAACAAAAAACTATAAATGAAAAAAAGATTGCTTCACCTAATCATTTCATCACGTCTGCACAAACAAATCAGCTTTTTTTTAATCCTTAACAAAGCATTCTCTCCTTTCCTAGGCAGCGCAAAGCTGTCCGAAGAAACACAAGATCTCACAAGCAGACTTGTCGAACAAAATTACCTACAAAACCATGTGCAGCAGTAGTGCTGACATGTTACTTCAATCATTAATGGCTTGCAGAGGGACATATTACACAGGTGTATTTGTTAGGAGATCATAATACACGTCTGTTTGGATACGTGTACAGAACATCGGTTGAGTCGGTACACGCTTTTCATCTTGATAATCATTGTCAGTGTCTATTTTACAGATCATTATCAATGTAGACTTATACACCCAACTGCCTTTGATGTGTTTTTGACTACTTGCTGAAGTAAATAATGACATGAAAACATGGTTTGTCTTTACAATTGTCCTATCTCTATTTATGGCAGCTATTTGGTCCTTTATAACTTTAGTGATAAGGTGTAGATGTACAGGGAAACACTGACACCACCCTGATCCACAACGCTCTGGCAGGCTGCAACTCTTTGATAAATAGTCTCGTTAAAAGATGAATGAGTTTGCCGCTGAGCTTAATAAAAAACGATGAGAGCAGGTAAGGCAGGCAAAGTTTACAGGGGCCAGTTGATTAGCAGACTCACTAACGTATTAGCTTGTCAATGTCAAGGACAGACAGCTATGTTTTTTCCTCCATGGATAATTTGGATAACATCATATATTGATATTAAAATAATACATTTAAGATCTTCCGGGGGTCAAAAACACAACAGATCTCATACCCTTAGCTGTTGTCCTTTTTTGAAAAGTTCAATATTAACCCAAAGCCACCAGTGGACTGCTCCACGGAGCCAGCATTAGCACAGAGTATATTTGCTCTGTGCCCCATTAATCACAGTCATCCACACCTCTGGCTAACAGGAAGTGCTGCTTGATAAACAGATAAGGAATGACCTCGCATTTAAGTAGGTGAAAGAACAGCTGACTTCGTGTTGATCTAAGAGGGTTCCATTTGGTGCATCTAAGGTAAAATAAACTACCGATTTTTACTTGGCATGAGTTGTTTTTCTTGATTACAATAATCTTTAGGGACGGGATTTTTTTTTTTTTTTTGGGGGGGGGGGGGGGTGAAAGTGCTGATCAATGGCTTACAGTGAGCAAAGGGGTTACCTCTTCTCTTTCATCTATTTTCCCCAAGAGACCCTAATAAAGAATGAGGGAAGAGAGAGACCATGGGCTAAAGAAAAAGGGGAGGAAGAGGTGGAGGCATAGAAAATGCTAATCCTGCAATCCCCCTGCCCCACACTCCCCTCTCCCCTGTGTCTTATCCTCTCATGCAGAACATAGAGCTTAAGGAACTGATTAGAATGTGTGCTGAAATTGGAAATTGTGGAGCATGAAGAAAGAAAAAAGTAAAGGTAAGATATGTGGAGCAGAAGAAGTAAAGGTGTAGGCGAAGAGGGCTAATTACTAATACCCAGGCAGAGCATCATAAACTAGCCTGCAAAGGACTACAGATTAGGAATGAGTAACATGACAAGAAGTAAAGACTGTTACACCAAAATGGAGCTAGATTCCTGCCGCTCAGTGCAAGAAGAAATCAAGAGATGATGAAAAGGGTGAGGGAAAGTACATGATATGAACCTGAAGACAAATGAATAATAATGATATGTGTGTTCCATGGGGGAGGGGGGCGGGGTGTCTCTCATTTTCTCTCCCTCAGCACATATAGAACTTCCAGAGCTCACTACTAGGTAAGTGGAAGGAGTATTTCACCATTGTCCTGATCAGTACTATGGGTGCTGAGAAAAAAAAGATACAACACTAATTAGCCATACTTGAAATCACTTCAAGTATGGGCCCTTCCTTTCATTTTTTACATGCCCTGACACCTAAAACTGAGTCCTATCGATGAGCAATCTTGACCCTCTCATTTGCTCCATCTCCATTTGACCTTTACACCCCTCTGCTTCTCCGCACATGGACAGTTTCCATTATCCCTCCCTCTCTTCATGCTGTCACCAGCACTCCACAGTAACCTGGGACGTGCTGTTTGAATTCACCTTGCTCTCGACCTCTGTGAACCTGTCTTGTTTTCCATCAGACCTGCAACCGTCATAGGCTTTCACAGCTCTCAGAGACGGACGGCCCCCACAGCATTTCCATTTATTCAGTAACCAGCTGCCAGGCAAAACTGAGGTCAAAAGAGTGAACAGCTGCCTGCTGACAGTATCATCGAAAGTGCATTATTCTTGTTCGCAGTCGCTGGAATAATGTGTTGAAAAATATGCGGGCCAAATAAACAGGCCATAATAGGCTGCTGGAGGATCTAGCAACGGAGGCTGTAACCTGCAGCCAAGACAATACCTGTCCAATCTCACCATCATTCAGTGTATCCGTGTGTGCAAATGAAGCAATATCCTGCAAGGCCTAGATGCCTCATTCATTACCATCATTGTAATTCACTCTGCATAGACCCACCAGATACGAGGCCTGTAAAATGCAAATGTAAACTTTTCACAGCAGCGATAATGTGATACATTATTGATCAGCGTGGGGAAATACCCCCCAAACACTCGCTGTAAGTGTGTGACACTGGTATAAGCTATTAAATGTTGCTGGTGTGATCTTTCTCCATACATGAAGCAGTATATAAAAACTATATTGACTTCAGCCGGGTTGTTTGGAGCTGCTGCCTTGCGCGTATTGTTGGGGCTATGAATTAATTTGGCTTACCAGGCTGCGGGTGGACATGAAATTGCCTTACCTTGACACTGGCTATCCTTCATGGCTGGTTCAAAACCTGCCGAGCAGGTGCAGGCTCCAACAGGAACCATCCACTCTCCATCGCCATTGCAATAAAGCTTCAGCGGCACTGACACTTCCAGGGCGTTGGGAACGCAAGTTCCCGGAGCAATGACCAAGGATGTCGCTTCGGCTCCGGTTGCCGTCTCTGGGAAGACGGCAAAGTTCGCGATGGTGGTGGAACACTTCTTGTAATAAACCCTCACGGAAATGAGAGACACACAGGACCCAAGATCCTGAAAGGCTAAGTAGAACCCGGCTTTGGACAAGGGCCCGAAACTTCTCACTTTGGTGTTCACCCGTCCAGCATCGAGCTTGGAGAAGCTCTGGTCTGGAGCGATGGTGTCCACCTTTACGTATGGGTTCTCCATCCAGAAAGGGCTGGTAGCGGTGGCCGAGTCAGAGTCGGACTCATAGTAGAAGAGGTTGAAGGTCTCTTTGCAGGATCCTGGGATGTTTGGGATGCTGTTGCAATCTCGCACTGTGAACTTCATTTCAACGTAAACACGCAGCACATCCTTTCGGGGTATAAAGTCGCTGCGTAGCCAGTTATTCTGGTTGACTTCACGGACATTGCAAACTTGGTACGTCCGAATGGGGTTCATCGCATCATCGTAGCCGCTCACCTCTTCCCACTGTAAAGTAAATCAAATAAAAAGCTCAACATGTCAAATGCTGTTATATTTGCTCATGTACTGTTACACGCACATGCACAAACACACACTGTTGACTCTCATAGTAACACTGTTATTTGACATGTTCAAACTACTTGTTAATAATCTTGTTTGGCGAGAGGAACAAAGAAAAATGAAGCATGTGGCTGTGAAGTTGTGCCTAAACAAGATGGGGAAGTGCCCAAGACATGCCTCTATTCTGCTTTCACTTTAGCTGTCTGATGTTAAGAGTATGCTACTAGTGTCAGCAGACGACAGATTTGGACCTTTTGCATACCCTAAAGCTCCATACACATTGCCAAATTATGTTTCTTTGAGGAAAATAGCAGCAGCACAAGTGAGAAACTAGATAGAAAGGATTCATGTGGATTTTTTTTCTTCCCCGTCCTTTTCAATTTCATTCCCTCGCCTTTGCCACGCTGCATTTTTCATCTGTGGTTAGTGTGGCAAAATGTAGGAGACACGGACGGCAAATTCATCACAATTACTTAACCTGTCACCTCTGTAGGCCAAAGCCACCAAAGCATGTTTACCACAGCCTTGTTTGAAAGTAGCATTGCCGCGCAGCCATTTACACCTCGATTACAGAGCTATGATTGCAATGTCCTCCAATAAAGGCGAGGGAAAGGCAGCACTTAACCTTCACGCTTTTCTGTTTTTACATTTTTCAAAGCTGCTTCAGTACCCAAGGGCTGATTTACTTGGCACAAAAGGGGCATTTTTTTTAAACTCGATTGCCATTTTGAATATGAGCAATGCAGATTGTTTAACACCTGATGTGATGATACAGTCTGAAAGCATTTTTTCCCGTGTTTTATAAGGATTTATTTATTAGGGTATATAAGTTTATTTTTCAAATACAGATGCATAAAAAAACTCTTTGGAATGAGGCAATGAAATGCTTCATAGTGTTTAAATGACAATGAGATGCACGGAAAAGGAAAATAAATAAGAAGACAGCATTACACACTTAATCAGTGGCTGTTATTGGACGTGTGTCCCGAATTCATGAGATTGAATCACCGCCCCAGTGACTGCAGGATGTTCTTTTCACATCACTCACCGCCCTTGTCAATTCAAATGCCAAGACGCATTTATAATAAAAATCTTCTCCTCGCACTCACACCGAACAATCGACAGTCTCGAATTTCTGCCAATTTGTCCTCCTAAGCCAGTTGTTTCCATTGCAGCTATGAGCATCTTAATTAAGGCTTCGATGTGGATGCCGTGGAGACAGGGCTAATCATCCAAGACCCTTGAGACCATAAGGAAGGACGTGAAGGAGTGTAGATAGCTGTGACATTAAAACGATAGTCCGGCTCAAGAAAAAAGACGCGTAGAAAGGATCGATAATCAGCAGTGAGGTCAATGAGATGACTAAAAGCAAAAAGTGTCAATGGGTATTAGGTTTGGTGTACTAAATCACCCACTCACTAAGTGTTGGTGTGGCTCTGCATGCTTTTGTTTATTGTTTGTTTGGGTGCACATATTACAGTTAGTTAGTGTGCAAGCTTGTTTTTGGATGTCTTCTTTCCCTGGGGAGACGCACCCGTGGCCACAAATTCAGAATGAGTTACCAATCCTGAATGAACAAAGTAGGTCATGAAAAAGGGTCAAGTTTCTTGGCATCGATCTCCCGCAAGATGAATCGTTATGCAAGATTTGCTATGCGCTCCATTTTCTCTCGGCCTCTTCTAATCAAGACTTTTAGGTTTGAAGTGACGAGGAACACAGCCTCTTGGGTGCACAAGCACTGTCATTTTTAGGGTCCGTGGCCTTGGCCGGCAAAAGAATTTCTCTAATGACCTGGCGAAACTGCCACAGACCGGAAATAACATATTACTTTAGATTACAAAAGCTAAATTAAGCCTTTAATGCAAAATCTTAAAGCTAAAAGGGTCACAGAATAGTAAGCATAGCGTTTTTTTTTAAACTGTTATTGGCACGATTTAGCTTGGTATACTTCAGAAAGAAAAGGTTCTGAGGTTTATATTTGTGCCAGTGGAATTTAGTAGAGCACCTTAAATCATAGGAGTGGAATTACTCTACTCTGCTATAAGGGAACAATTTACACCCTGGACATGCATGATGCTTAATGTTACAGACAACATAGATGGATGTAGACAGTGCGACTAAGATATATACATACCAAGTCAACAGGCATGTACATGCAGTGCCTCACATGTCAGGAAATGAATGTGCCGATCAGCAAATAGCTTTCAGACCATAAGCTGTGACATTAGTATCGCCTAGTGTTTATATACCATTACCGCTGTCTCTGGATTCGCTGTCAAAAATAAACACAAATCATGTGCATATGTCTAAAATAATGCCCAAAATTAGACAGACATGCTGTGATTCCTCTGTGATTGGCAGCATTCCTGAAGAGGGAAGAGTCTTGGATTGGTCGAGGATATTTTTCTGCAGAATTTATGTATTTTTAGGTTTTAGGTTTTTTTAGAAGCTGTCTCTGTCTTCATTTATTGACATTTTTCTGGGTTTTGCATTCTCTCTGTATCGTTTCTCTCAAAACACTTTTCATCTCACACCAAAGGATGCAAGACGAAAGAGGGAAATGAATATGCATTTGTGTCTTTTGGTAAATTTAACAGTGGCAACATCAAATCTGCAATGGAACTCTGGGATATCCATCATGCTGGACAACAGTAGAAACTTTTGGGTTGTTATGTTGTCAATGTAAACCACTCAAAAAGGAGCATCTGTTACAGGGTTTCAGAAAAGTGTTTTTGTTGGTACATGTGGAGCTGGTGGGAGCATTGCTGTTGTATTGTAGCTTAATGAGGATGAGCAGGGGGGGAGGCTTGAGAGGACAAACAGATGGGGGGGGGGGGTACAAAAGGCAGTGAGGGCGTTTCTGCTGCCGATTGTTGCAGCTGATGAGGCCAGTGTGTCTGGCTTCATTAGTGCTTAGTTACTTGGAAATAAAGGAAGCGCAGAATGCGAAAGGGTGCGCCACATTCAACAGCTGAGGTGGAATCGCCCTAGTAAGGGCAATGAGGTAAAAACGGAGTACAGGGCCCGTCTTTCAAAATCCAAGTCAGAGGGCCACACAAAGGCGGGAGGAGGAGTGTCTGCGATCTTTGAAGTGAAGCTGAGGAGAGGTCAGGACTCTCCGCTCCTCTTTAGGCTTTTGTGTAGACCACATGGGAAAGCAAGACGGGGCTGTCACCGGCATTTTGTGCTTGGCAGATTTGGATGCTTGGGTCTGCAACGGGTCAATTACGAGAAATATTTTAACCTTTTAAACGACCACTTTGTGGGGAAAGCGTTGTTTCTCGTTTTTTGAGTGCACCGGGGCGGGAGCAATGGAGCATCTGTGGCTGGGCGGGTCGGTGAAATTGGATTGCAGTGTGTCTTTTTTCCGTTCACTAAAAAGTACATCCTGTTGAATCCTTAAACATATCCGGCTGAGTATTCACATCACAGACAATGATGTCAACACAGATATGCTGCTGCTGCCATATTATTTATTTATTTATTGTTTTATTTATTTATTGTTTTATTTATTTATTGTTGTTGTTAACTCACCCCGGTCTCAGGGTGTGCAGTCCAGGCTAATTCTGTCGTGGCCCATGTTGTGTCCATCAGAGTTTCTGTAGAACAAAGAAAAAAAACCAGGTCAGACAAGAGAGATCAATAACTTTGAATTGCTTCACAACGGCGCCGTAAAAATCCGTCTGCAGGACAGGTAAGACGCCAGTGTCTACGAGAGGAAGACCGGGTCTGGTGGGCGCGCTCTGACATTTTCCTGTAGCTCCTTGTCTGGCTAATTAGTCTCAATTAGACATTTACTTTCATACAGTGGAAAGGAAACAACAGTGAGTCTTGCTGGGAAAGAGTTCCGTTTCCCACAGGGCAGACACACACTCACCCACCCACACACACACAGAGCATAGTAGGAGGTTGTAAAAGATAAATAAAACCACTGTAGGCTTGAGTAGAGTGGGGCCATAAAACTAGGTGTCACAACAGAGGCTCCTGAGCAGAACAAAGGTCTGTGTGCTTCAATTCACTTTCTGAAACCTCATTTTTACACCTACATCTGTTCTGAACATACAGGCTGAATTCAGTACGTTTGCTTTCCCCGACTTTCTGTGTCCACAGTCAGTTTTCGGAGAAAAGGAGAAGCCTGAGAAAGAAAACTGTAAATGTTGAATCTTTTACTACCTCGCGCTCAAGGCACCGTGTGCAGCCACCGTCATTATCTCAACCGCTCTGCTGTTGAACAGGACAGTAAAAAAGATGATCAAACGGCTCTGCCAGTGATTGCGCTTGTCGGTGGTCAAAAAACGGAAATGAGACATTTAAAATTTTCTGTTGCAGCGGATCAACCTGTTAGGCTGACGTGGAATTTTAGGTTTCTGCTACAAACGCCTTTTAAACTGGTTGGGGGGGAGTAAAAGAATACTCTGTGGGATTTTACACTCTTCATCAAGTACCTGTCACTATCAAGGCTGCACTCTGGAGTCGAAAGAGTTGACAAATGCAAATGGATTTCAACTCAAAGACCTTTTTCGTAAATGGTGTAGCAGGTATTTCCCACTGAATTCCAGTCCCTCCCTCCTGTGTTTACAATGCATCTGCGACAACTGTCATGTCAAACATCTACTTAAACTATTGCTGAGGCTAAAAGGGAAAAAAAATGTTGACTTTTGGGGTAGATCTGCAGACCAAATTAAGTGGAGTCGCTGTTTCAAATCTACGATGGCACTCGTGGATATGTTTCAGACAGTGTGGCTTCTGTATCAGCCTTCTGAGATTTGACACTTTGTTTTGTCTTTCTGACCGGAGGTGGCCTCCACAGTACATTTTCTGTCAACTGTCTTTGGGAGTGGCACTGGAAACAGACTGACAGTCATAACAACACTCACTTCCATGTCACCCTCCAACAATTTTTCAGCCATCCCTAGAAATAGCCAGCTTTTACCAGATGATATTTTAGCCAGCCAACATGTCACCACAGAGCAGATGAGTGCATGTACTGCTCAGAAAGTGTGTCAGCAGTGAATAGCTTCAGGACTTCCTCTGGTGTCTGTTTCACTGTGTCACTGTGAGCTTTAGGACCTGTTGCACAGGTAGGCGAGAAATTACCCTCCCCCCTTTACCTACCGTTTATTGTCGGGGCATGTGTTTGCTGTAGAGGCTAGTCATTAGAGATGACCTTGCTGGAAATGATAAAGTTGAAACGCAATGACAGAGCGAACCAGGTTAAAGAGTGGAGCGGAGGTGGTGATGACAGAGGGAAGGACGGAAGGGAGCGGAAAAAGGGAGACATGTCACACGAATGGCACCACAGTTAAACAGTGGATTACTCAGAAGTGCGCACGCAGCAATAACCTGTTCTCATCTCGTTGCATCTGCATTGTTCACCCTGTGTGTACTTGTGCGCGGTGGGGGGAGTGGGGCGTTATTGTGTGTATTTGTTGCAAAGCCCTGCATTGTGTGCAAAAGTGGAGCAACACTCCTTAGTCAATGGGCCAGAGCAAAAGTGCTGAAAGACCCTGACCCAACCTGGCCTCCCCCTCGCTGTCACTGTGATTTCTGGTTCATTTGTGTGTGGCTGTGAATAACACACTGGGCATATGAACTAGCACAATGCTATTCATGAATGAGCAAATCCAGACACCTGCACAGTCAGAGAAAACAGTCACACACACAATCACACATGCACACACCTGTGTGTACACGTATAAGGACATAAAAGCAAACCACAAAACAAACTGCTGAACGCCCTCACACCGAAAGTACAATTTTATGAATGATAAAGGCGTGCCAGCATGGAGCGAGGCGGATTAAATCAGAAAAAATGATTCGTTTTTTTAAGTAAAAACATGCAAAAGTTGCCTTTGTGCAAAACTACAAAGACCAGTTGGGGAACATTTTGAAAATCAAGCAAATGACCGTGTAAACATGACGAAGTATTCAGAGGCGGGAGCTACAGTAGGTTTGGATCACAATACACGTGTGCAGGAGGCTGTTACATGCTCTCCTTTTTTTAAATTCATTTTTAATATTGCATCATCCCTGTGAAATGGTGGATCTAATTCTGCAGTTTCCTCCGCCCACATCTTTTTTCTCTTTACATATATTACCGCTTTTAATTTCATGATGCAATGATGCATTTAAAAAGCACTTCCGCTTGCATTCCTCTCTTTACTATGTACTTTGGGTTTTGGTGCCGTGATGGTGGAGGAAGGCCTCTGTCTCTCAAACTGTCTAAGGAGATTACTGAATTAGCACGTGAATTATCCAAGGAAACATCTGGCCGATCCTGGCAATTCTCTTTCTTCCCTTTTCTGGCACGTTGGGATGGAAAAGCAAACGGGCTCTAAGAGATCTGATGCAGGAAAACAAGCATGTGAACATGCACACACGCATGCAGGGCCAACCCCTATGTTTTAATCCTGTAATGACAGGACAGGGCTAATAACAGGGAAGGGCACTGAAGCTTTCGTCTCTGTGGCTGCATCAAACACACAATAACACACATGTGCACACGCACTTACAAGCTTCTTAAAATATGTCTTTGTTCAAACAAGCTAAAGTCAAAAGAAAAAAAAGAATAGCAGAAAGAGGAAAGAGAAAGAAAGACAATTTTTAAAGGAGGAATGTGGAGATGTTTCAGGAGGCTAAGTCTCCTGGACGAACCAGTGGACAGGTGAGGGATTAACTTTGATCTCGCCGCCTCTGCTTGGAGCTGTTTAGCATGCTGCTCATTGCTAGTATGACCTAATGAAATGACAAATGACAGATAATGGAAGGAGAATTGAAACACACATCCAGACAATGGGAAGGGGGATGGGGGGGTTACAGAGAAGATAAACAACAGCTCATGAAAGTAATAGTTTCCTGTTAACTTCCTACTAGAATCCAAAGAAAAACAATATTTACCCTCATATTAGCATTGCTTCGTTATTGAAACATGATGACAGCAAGAATTCTTGTCAGAAAAGGCAATAAATAGACCTTAAGCCCCCGTAATTACTCCTTCCCCTAAGGCTTCTCCACGGGTTAATTATCTTTTTCCCCCACCTCTTCTCTAAGGTGCTTTTGTTGCGTTCCTCTCCAGTCAAACAGACCAAGCACATGGCAACCTGGCATGGGGCAGCCACTCCATTAAAATACGATGTCAAACACTTGAGCTGCTGTTTAGCCACAGAAACAGTGAAATGTGTCAACACTGAGAGCGAGGACCCCACGCTCAACTTATTAGCGCTATTAGCCTGATTGCTTTGTGGGTGCCGCTTTTGTCATCCAACGTGAATCAGAAGTGCAGAAAGAGGAAGAGGGGTGCAGAAAGAGAGGGGTGCTTTTCAGATTTAAATTGGAAATGCAGTCGGGGCCAGAGTGCAATGATTAGTCCCTTCTTTTATAGCCAGACCTCCCCTTTAGTCCCCTCCTCCCAACACACACACATCCCTCTACACTCCTTGTCAGTCACCCAACAATGGCTGTCACTTAAGGGGCTTGTCCTGTGTATGCTAATAGATTTTTGGTCTCCTTGCCTAATAAATCAGCTCTCTATCTCCATCCTTTGTGTTTCCCCTTACTTTAACTTTTGTACCATCTTTCCCCACGGGGAGGTCTAATGAGCCCCAATCTTTACCCTCTGCGTTTGTCCCCGCACTCGTTTATTTTCCCCTCGTCGAAAGATACCTTGCGGCTGAATACTATTGGAGATCTCTGTCTCTGTTTTTTTTCTTGGCCCCATTTTCTAACAAGAGGCGCTTACCCAATTCTAATAAATAAAAATAAACATGAACGTGTTCTCTTTTTTTAACTCAGAGGTTTTGAGGGAGCAGGGCAGAGCAGTTGAAATGGAAAAAGAATAAGCTTTGATCAGAGAAAGGAGGTCATTGTGAGCTTGTGCAGCTGCCTTGTTGAAACTACATATATGTGCATGTGTCTGTGTGGGTGTGTGCATGCGTGTGTCTGCTACAACTGAAGAGTGTTTGCTTCTTTCAAGGGCTCATGAAGTCTGGTCTAGTTCCTGTACCACCATTGGAATGGGCCCCTTTGTCTTTATCGCCTCTCTCTCCCTCTCTCTCTCTGTCTCTCTCTGTCTGTCTTTCTTTAACTCTAGTAATTACAAAGCATAGAGCATCTGAGGAACAGGTAGCCCTCAGGGCAACTGTCTAAAAAAACCAGGTGTGACCGTGTGTGAATGTGTACTTGTTTGAGTGCGTGATTATGTGTGTGTGTGTGTGTGTGTGTGTGCTCGCACATATTCAGCCATTTCAAACCAGCTCCTCAAAGTGACAAGCAGAACAGATCATATTTATACTTGTCAGAGTGGCAGATTAGTGCCAACATTAGGTGGTTCTTCTTCCTGTTGTCTGTGGCACCTTTAGCTCCATCTGATTAAGCAGAAGAGGCTACAAATTATTTATGTTTTTCTTGTTTTGAATGTTTTTTTTTCTTGAAGTCGTCCCCCCCACACCACCACCAGCACCACCTCCTCCCTCTTCATTGCAGCAGCCTTCTAGTTATCCAGGCAACCCCTAACCCTGCCCATGATCCAGGCATTCACAGCTGTCTCCATTGGCTCACTCAGTGGCTCCATGTTTGGCTCCGAGTGAAAAACTCGCAGCCCCTTCATCAATAGTACTGACAACATAACACATACACACGCAAACGTGCATATTCACGGTCAGGGGTGAGCCATTAGCACTTTTTTATTGGCGTCTTGGACTTGCAGGCGAGCGCTTGAAAGTATCTCCAAAACCCCATTCTGGAATCCTTTTTGCAGGAAGGGCTGCATTTCATCAAGACTGTTGTCTCGCTCGTTTCTACTCAGGCAGCGACGGCTCCGTTGTGCACTATGACATAACAACTTTCCTGCAGATAACCTAAGATGGTGCTTTCAATGTGCAGAGCATAGCATCAAAGCAATCAAAGCCAAGGGTGATGTAGACCTCAAGGATCAGGAGTTTGGTTTTTGGAGCGCAACGCTGAACACCTAAACAACACATGCTAGTGTTCTCCTCAAACGCCATGGGAAGTTTACTGGATGTGCCGATGAGCTCAGGATAATAAAAACAGTCGTTTGTTCTGGAGAAAATGGTCTCCCTGTGTGGCACGTTTACCGTCTCAATGAAGGATCCATTTGAAGTGGTCGCCGCGGACCCTGCTGCTTTATGACACGAGCCTTTCTCGGCCTTGTCAGATGAAATCTAATTAGGACTGCCGGCGCTTTAAAACCAGCTCTAAGTGGAAGTCAAGCAGGGGCCTATATATTAAGACCAGACCTCATCTGACAATGAATAACAACTCCTAAATACAAGCATTGCCTTTGTACAATTTTTTTTCTTTTAATATAAATGGAATAATTGTCTGCCATAATTTTAGCCCAAATATACCTGGCTTTGGATCCATATGAATGACACACCCAGTCTGGAAAGATGTGCTCCTCATTTGGGAATGTTTAGGTCTGCATCTGTTTAAGCATTGCCAGGAAATGGGCATGGGACCAGATTTCTGTTGGTGCACGCGATGTTTAGGTCACCTAATGTGGAAAGCATGACCACAACCTAAACCAGAATTTTAAACTCAATATTTTTTTTATTCCTTGCTCCACCTCCTTCCTAGAACTGGTAACTCTCGCGTGTGTTTTACAATATTTCACCAATGTGACTTTTTGCTTTCCCTCCAAAAACAGTCAGCGCGGGGTGCTAACACCAAACACAGGTTAAACGCAATCACAGAATTGGCGGCGTGGTTTTTATTCCGTGTGTGCCTCTGTCAATGCCTGCATTTTGTCATTTGATTTCCTGGCAACAATCTCAGCCCACTGCAACTGAAAAATGCAAACAAGCACGTGAAGAGCAGGGATGCTTCTCCCGACAATCTGCATATGGAAATGTGAATCTGGCTGATGGGGTTTGTGGGTATTTGTGCATGTCTAACTTTGCATTACTCTGAGTCAGAAATGTACCGAGACAGCAATTAGAGTGTGTTTGTGTTGTTTGTGCACGATGGAGTGTATGTTGATTTTATCCGGTTTCACCTCCCACTGTCTCGGAGGGGCCGATAGCAAGACACATTTTACCGAGACTGTTGATGTGTGTCTGCACAGAACCACACAGCACATGAGTGGCATTTAACATCCGTATTCAAGTTGTAAAAACATGCTTTGACTATCAGTAGTAAAAGTAAAATCTGTGCTCCCTGCGTTTTTTGTTTTTTTTTAAATGCAATATCTTCCTTTGTGGCAGGCGTTCAAAGCTTTGCTGTTGGGCACTACGGAGGAGATGAGTCTGAAACAAGCCTAGATTAAAAATAAAACAACTGTAAATTTCCTCTGATTTAATCTTCGCAGATGTTCAACAATTACCTCATCGTCATCTGCAAAGAAAGGTGTATAAGACTTAATTGTGCAAGTTCCTCACATTACATGAGCATATTTCTTTCTAAACACTCTAATTTAATCAGTGAAAAGATTCAAATTGTGCCATTTTGATGGCAGGAATGCTTTACAGACAAATACTATGTGTGAAAAGTGAGGTTTGTGAGCAA
The DNA here is from genome assembly GCF_003711565.1 of Takifugu flavidus. Taxonomy (NCBI): domain Eukaryota; kingdom Metazoa; phylum Chordata; class Actinopteri; order Tetraodontiformes; family Tetraodontidae; genus Takifugu; species Takifugu flavidus. Next base: position 10,633,171 of record NC_079526.1, on the reverse strand, counting down.
CTGTGCAGCTTCACCTGGCGCCTCAGCCTCTTTTAGGGATTTTGGGGTATTAGCGGTGCAGGCTAACACTGTGACAGGTGAGTGTCAGGACTTGCTAAACCCATCCAGGGTCTCATTTAACATGTCAGGTCTGCCGATGGGGTTCTGGCAGAAACCAATCTGCCCTCATACTTCACCTTCAACACCCCCCCCCCCCACCCATTCACCCACCCACCTGCTCATGGATGTTTACACAAGTGTAACTCCTTCAAAGACTGGACTCGTGGTTACGGATGCTTCGCTGCTTTAAATATTAGGAGTGTATCACCAAGGTCAGCGTGTGTCCATTAGGACATTCAAATGTTCTTGGGTGGGATCAACAATTACTATTTCCCATTTTTTTCTTGAAGGAAAAAGAAGGAAAAAATATTTTTTAATCACATTAATAACAAATCAAAAGCAATTAAAGATCAGTGGTGCGGCGCAAAAGTTCCATACCTCCCAATCAGAAAGAGTACAAATGAAATCACCATGGAGGGTCATTTTTGAGATAAGCGGAGGAACGGCAGCAGAGAAAAGCCAAAGTAAATTGGAGACAGAGCGAAGGGTGAAGGTAGATGGGAAATAAAATCACAGAGGGGAAATAATGTCTCCGCATCAGGAAGAGAGCAGATGAAGGAAAACTGGTGCAAGTTTTCATGTATTCTGCCCATATGCTTGTTTCGATGTATGGAATGCTGACATGCAGCAGGCTTAAGTGGCTATGTGAGCAAGTATTTATGTCATGTTTTGTGTGTCTGGGAACTTTTTTCGCCATATTGCAGCAAGACATCCATTGTCTAATTCAGGCCCATTCTCTTTTTGTGCTCGAGTTCCCTCCTCTGCCCCGATGCCAACCAGTGCATCTATTCACATCAGTTCTGGCAATGTATAGAATATGGCTGTGGAGAATTCTATATGTATGAAAACAGATTGGATCTTTGGGAACCTGTGTGGGAACATGCTCACCTTGGCAAGTGAATGAGCGTTTACTGTAGGGCTGCGAGTGTGGGATTAGCCCAGTCTCAGAGGTTTTTGCACATACACACACACACCCATACACACTTTTGTTCAAATGTAGGTGGGCTATTGTGCTTCCTGTGCAGTCTCATTGTGCACGAGCAGTTACCTCAGAGCTCTAATAGCACGTCTTGAGAAATTGTGTGTGTCAGCAACGGCTGCATCAGAAAAACAGCCCAATCACCTGGAAACACAAACGCCCCACCGTCCACTTAGGTAATACTCAAACACACACTGCACATAATGCAACATTTAAACAACTAAATGAAAACAAAACAAAGTCAAAATGGAAGGAAAGACATATTAAGACCAGTACACACATACACACACATACACATGCACGCGCATGCACACAAATCCTGTTTGTTCACAGGGGGTGTAGCGTAGAAAGAGCTGGAACCAGGCATTGAATAAAAGCTGTGGCTCTCTGAATGGCTGAGCTCCACAAGAAAAAAAGGCTTAGCACCCAGCTTTGCCACTCTGTTTCAATAGGCACTTTAGTTCCCTCACACACTCAGGCTCTCTCTCTCTCTCTCTCTCTCTCTCTCTCGCTTACTCTCTTTTTAGACATCTGTCAACATATCAGATCATTTTAAAAGACACCTTTAATGCAATATGGTATCGAAAGTTACCTGCATTCACAGTGTGACGCGAAGCCTCGCCGTGCTCCACAGCTTACATTTGAGGTGCCAGTGGCTCGGAGTTACTTTGAATCACTTCAGTTTAAAAAACTGTAGCAAAAACAAAAAGTGTTTCTTCTGTTTCTCCTTGAAAACTTTTACAGAAATAAAAGACGCAGATGAAAGACACAAAAATAGCAACACGGGCAAATCGCCATCCGACTAGCCTATTAGCGTGCTCCCTATGCTAGACATGTTAAAAGCTGTCCTTTGGCTCATTGAACATTTGCTAAATGATTTATGAAGATGTTTCAGGGTAATTATCAAGTCAATTATCACCGCCAGTCATGTTAATTTCCCAGGTATGCCCTTGCTCACAGTTTAAGAAGAAGAAAAAGGTGGGGGAAGTGAGGGGAAAAATGGCAGACGGGGAGTACTGGATGAGTAATTACAGTCTGTCCCCCCTACTGCATATACCCATCATCACACCCCATTCTCCTGTGCTCGCTTTTCAAAATGGCTGAAGAACTCTGGGTGACATGCAAACCCCACGGGCAGGCTGGCGCTTCTCCACCGCTCGTTACAGGTTACCTGCCCACCCGGTCATTAGCCATTCACGTGAGAGCAGAGAAGAACAAAAGGGGAGGTTGGAGCGGGTTAGGAATGCGGCTCACCAGGTCAGTCCTCTACGGGCCTGCGGGGCCGAGCCACTCCTGCACAACCCGTCACGTCCCCACATGTGTTTGTGCCACACGACTGTGTCTCTGCAGCCTTTCATGCGCGTGTGGAGTGGCCCAAAACAGAAAACAATTAAACGAATGACATTTCAAACACAAACAGGAAATTAGTGAGGGTGGTGGGGCAAGATGCCCATGACGCAGATACACGATCACAGTCTCTATTGTGCAGGTATGCTGACTTTTTAATGTTGAGTCTGTGTGGTCGGGTGGGGTGGGGTGGTAGGGTGTCTTTTTTTTTTAAAGAGTAACGCTGATATATGTGTTTATTTGCTAGGTGCCATCATTAATTCAAAGTAAAAGGTGGATTATTATTATTTATGGCTATTTTGTCTGCCGATACCACGTCTGTCCGCAAATGGACAAACATTAATCACACTGATTGGTCTAGCAACACCGCCCCCCCCCCCCCCCCCAACCTCGCGTCCCTTCTTTACTCACAGAGGTTTTCTCCTAACTTGCATTTTTAATCGCCACCAAGTTAATTAATCTCACACTTGGCTTCGTAATAACCTGACTTGTTAGACCTTCTCTGTGCAAATGGTTTTTGCCTCTTTGGGAGCTAAAAGCGCAGTGATGAAGGCACTGGGGGGGAGGGGGTAAAGATGTAGAGAGAGATAGAGAGAGAGAGCATAAGGTAGACCTGAAAGAAGCTCTGAATAAATCCTCATCAGTGCTATTTTAAATGTGATTTTACTGGGAGATTGTGATTCAATTTCACCCATTTAGCTTCAATCCAAAGAGGATTCTTGTATCAAATAAAAAATGCTGCTTTCCAGATTACCAATACTGCATGTTTGATGATGAGAAAATGGGATCAGACACAAAGCAAAGTTAAAATGATATAAAGGAAGTAAATTAGAGTTCTCAAAGACACTTTTGCCTTTATTTATAATGAAATATCCAGACTGGCTCAAAAGGATTCACTTCTATTTCTTTCGCGTGTGCAATTCTGACAATGTGAGCTCAGCTAACGGCGCTTTGTAATAAATTATATGGCTCCTAAATGTTTATTTTTGAAACCTCTTGGAAGAGAAAGTGAAATGTAGATTACTTTGAGTTGATAGAGAGAAATTACAACCAAACTGGGGCCACATATTCACAGTTTTATGTGGTCAATCTTACGGCCAGGGATCAGTCTGCTCCCAAACCTTATTACATATTAATGCATTTAACCCGACAGAGAAACCATGCAATAGATAGTGACTATCCACGAGTCACGACTCTTGGCAATGAAAATGAATTGATGTATGGACAGACAGACGTCTGGAGCTGCTCGGCTCCATATGGCGGGGGCTTTCAGAGGCTCTCTTCAATTACATAAAGACCACTGCGCATAGACATGACACTCGGAGGGCCCCAGACAGCACCGCCGGAGAAAGACGGAATAAATCATCCGGGGTTCAGCAACACACATATGCACAAACACGCACGTGTCCAGAAACTGGCTGGCAGAGACACAAACCCAAAAATACAGAGGCTTCACACATACACGACGACCGCAAACCGAGACAGAAAATAAGCTTTCTGCAGAAGACCCAAACCTATCATGTCTGAGTCGGCTAAAGGCAGAGCTGCACTTTGTGCCAGGGCTGCGCTCCTCTGTAATCTGAAGGTGTCGTGTCACTTTTGAGGTGCTCAAGCATACATTTTAAGGGAAAAGGTGGCACATGTCACAAAAATGCCGCCTTGTTGGATGAGGGCAGTATGGAATAGAGCAAAGCAACACTCACATTTTATATGCAGTGGACTAGGTTTCATTTTCATAGTTTTTATTTATCGGCCTGTTTATCCATTATCCTTTGCCATTCTGATGGAGAAGGAATTGCTATGGCGTGGAGACTAACCCTGGCTAATGTATTATTCACCCTCCGTTGATGTTTAACTAAAGCTGGCACTTTGGGCCGAGTGGGGTGTCACCAATTACTCCCCCCCCCCACACACACACACACACACACAAACACACACCACCACTACCTAACCACACACAAACAGACACACACATACATACCTGCTTGGGCTTGTGAAACAAGGATTTCCATTTTGAATGGATGCAGCGACACAGAAGGTCAACTGGGAATTTTAACAAGACTGCAGAGAATTTAGAATTTCACAGATGCTGCACAGTTCCAGTGTCTGTGTGTCATGCAAAATAGTGTAGCTTCCCAATGATATTTAAAAGCTATCAACAGAAAGGTTATGAGATTAAATTGCCTAGATAGGCCAGATTAGATAGTTATAGCCTTCTGACATCCATACTGTTTCAATATTATAAATCATTTTCTGCTCGAGTGGCCCGGCTCAGATGCAGAGACAACAAGGCTTTACAGTATTTCAGTTTTTCATCTACTTCCTGTATACTGCAGCCTGAAATACACACAAATTACAGGACTCTTCACCCAGGGGTGTTCCAAGGGAGTTAGCTGTTAACTTTTTCCCAAGTTAGCCGGATTTCTCCCCACCCGTCTGCCCGGCCGTGATTCCTATGACACAGCCTCGGGTGAACTCAGCTAGTTAAAAAATAACAATCACAGTGTTTATGCCTAAACTCAGCCATAAGCTCTGGTGCTCCGCTGAGTTCAGCTCTGTTGTGGCCTGTGGCGATTCAGTCTGAAGGTAATAAACAAGAACGGGGCACGAGCTTGCTTTTTCCCACCCCGACTGGAGAGGGGGGACTGACATATATACCGGAGAAGGAAGTGCGATTTCATCCATCTTCGGAGAGTTTGAGCCACCTTAGGGCCACATCTCTCGGTGGTCCAAATGAGCTCGGGTGGGGTGGGTAAATCTCCAGCCGCATGTTGTGGATCACCGCAGACCTGATTACTCATCAGTCTCAGGATATACAGTAGGAACGAGTGGATGGAGTTACTGACCATAATCAGTGAAGTAAAGGAGGAATCCTTGCAAGATTATTGAAGCACCAATCAGTACAATCATTACAAAACTGTGATTCTTATAAAGATGTTTTTAATAAAAGTGGGTGTTAATATCAACCATCTGTTGTTTTTCCCTGCTTGAAACTAGTACCTGTTTAAGTGAGGCGAACCCTTTCAATAAATAATTGCTCATTTAAATCTGCAAAAGCGTTGCTGCTCAGGGAAAGTGTTAATATTTCATCGGCGTAAAGCCCTCCTGTTCCAGTGCCGTGGTCCGACTTCCATATCTAATGACTGCCAAGGTTCAACACATCTGGCCTTCTCTATTCTTGGGTTAATGAACAAGTGAGGAATTTCTAAAACAGCCAGGAATGGAAATTGATTTTTTTTAAAGTGTTGCCTCATTATCCCATGCGGGGCACTTTATGCAGTACCACGGAAACCCAATACCAGACGGCGTGGATTGTGTAACAGCAAGGTCACATGGGTGTTATGGTTTTGTGTGTGCACTGACAGAACGGGGCTCGGTGGTCTGTATCAGGATTGTATAGATCGTCTGGGAGCAGAGCCATTAGTGACAGTCTAATTGGAGCAGGCCAATTGGTCTCCAGCACTGGCCTAAGCCAAGATTCATAAATAAGTAAGTGCAGGGGCAGCTTGGTCGCTTAATTAACAAAGCGTGAAAAAAGGGCGTGAATCCCAAGAGGCAGTCAACCCAGTCTGGTTGCTAGGATGGATTATCGACAGCAAACCTGTCTATCTTGGTGGCACTGATTGATGGAAAGCCAAATTGAATCTCTAATCATCACCACTTTTTTGTACCTGCACCTTTGGGAATTGCAGAGGCCAGAAGTGGAACGGGAGCTAATGCCGCCGTATCCATTTCTGACGGTAGTGGCGTAAACATAACACCCTTCCCCCAAGCCTTTTCTCCCGTGCTCTCTTGCCGACTGTCCCCATCTGGCCAGGGGTTATCTGACCCCTGTGTGTGTGTGTGTTCTTGCTCACACTTTCATGTGTCTGCCAATTGTTTTCACACGACAGGCTGTTTGGCTGAGGTATTTAAAAGACAGACACCTCACACATCTTCCACTTAGACACCCACTGCCACCTTAAGCATATTATATTACAGCAGCGAGAGGCACTTGTCTTTGTAGCCCTTCTTCCTGCACTAATCTTGTTGATTGTCCAAGCTGACAGGCAACGGCCGCTTTCTGTAGGGAGCAGAGAAAAAGCCAAGGGCAACGGTGACATGTTAAAAGAAACAAGCCTGTCAGGCCTGTCATGTAAGAAAATAATTTTGGCCAGTAAAGTGTGGGGAGATGACATGCGTTTAACAATAGCAGCCTTCTTGTTGCCAGTCAGGACCTTATCAAGCACTGTGTGAGAACAAAGGGTCTCAGAGTGGTAAATAGCAGCCATCTCCCTGCTCTTCATCATCATTGTCGGGATTTTGATATCACAAGGGTGTGAGATAACGTGGAAAATAATACTGCAATTAGGACCTACAGTTAGCGTGATATGCTGCAGTCAGAGAAGAGCGGTCTCAGGGGGCTGATGGGAGAAAGCTGGACAAGGAATGAGAATGACAGTTACAGGGAGATGGCATAGAGATGATAGCCCGTTAGCGAGGCTGGGAACGGGACGAGGCCAAATAACAGGAGGGTGGGAGAAACAGAAGGTAAACAGGGTATAAAAAGTACACTTTGTTTGCTGGGAATTCCACGTAACATAAAAAAATTTAGGGGTGTAAAATGAACCACAATGTATTCATTTTTGTACTGAGCAGTCTGACCAGCCTAACCCATGCAGCATGCAGATCTGGACGCTAACAGCTCCTGATAAACCTCTAACAATCTGCCATTATACAACCGAAGGCTTCCTGTAATCAAAGAGCAATAAAGTACACCCGTTTATGCCATCAATAACGGTCTGGAGCTAGAGTAAACCATGCCACTTTATGAAAGGGAACTGCATGTTGAAAAATGACCAAGCGTTGTTCCTGTAAGCCTTCAATTTCTCATAAATATATTTAGAATTACAGCACTTATTTTTGTTTAACGCTACATTTACAGCTCAAATTCATGTTGCTTTTCATGCTGACTCGATTGCTCCCTCTGTCTCCCTCTCAATCATTTCAATTCATCTGCCACTAACTCACCCATTCTGACAAAAGTACAGATTGTGTCTTCAAATTTTTTGCGTTTCATTCATGAGTCCTAGCTCGTGTGTCATATTTATTATAAATAAAATGCCAACAGATTCTTTTCAGACTTTATTAAAGCCCGGACACAGAGTGTAAAAGCACCGCCATGCATAATCCAGCATCTGAGGGAAAGCTGCATGTTCTGAAAGTTGAGACTTGGACAATGTTGGTGGAAAGCATCCAAGTCGGGAGATTAACGTTTCTCTGCAAAGACAGAGCTCGAGCTCGGAAAAACCAGCTGCTACTTTATTCCTCGGTTTCACACACTCACCTTTTTTTCCCATCACTTCCTCCTCGCTCTGTTCTCAATCTCATCATTATTGACCTTGCCTTCCAGTAACCTTAGTGCAACATCTGTCCCTCATGGTTGTTTCTTTCAACACATTTAAAAAAAAAGTGGGCAGCCAGTAACCCGAGTGGCTTTTGAAGATAAAAAAAAATGCACACTCTGCATGGACTCACACACGGAACCCATGTTGAGGGGCTTTAATATCTAATAACACTTATGACTTTGACTCAGTGTGGGGTGTTGGTGGTGGAGTGGTCACGGTGAGAGTTGGACCCAACACACATATCGGTCTGGCCAAGGTGCAACCTCAAACAGGTGGGGCACTTTTATGGCAGGCAGGGGCATCTTTGGAAGTGGATGAGTTAGCACCTGGCTGAAATCCACCGCGTGCTAAGTCCAGCCTTCCCGCGATGTTGGGATTCACAGTGCTGACATGTTAATCTCGCAGAGGTAAAAAGAAGGTCAGCTATAAATGCAAGCAGAAGACGTCTTGCCTATTTGATCATTTTTTAATCCCTTCTTTCTCTCTTTCATTCCATACACATAAATATGCGCTGGTATGGGCAACATCAAAACGCCACATTTCGAGGGGAGCAAAGTGGGTGAAAAATGAAGAGTCTTTGAACTGCTTGGATGTGTCTCCCCTCTCAGTCTCTGGGCTCCCCCGCTGCTCTGTTGGGGAGGGAGAAAAGGCCTGATCGATGTGCTCTGACAGCAACAAAATGAATGGAACCAGCTGATTGATTCATTAGCAGAGGAGTGAGTGCATGTAGATGTGGGCTCTGACCCTAAGAAGAGGGTGAGTGCATGGGCAAAGATTTCATGGGTGCTTGTGCATGCGTATTAAGTGAAGGTAATTGTGTGTGTGTGTGTGTGTGTGTGTGTGTGTGTGTTGGGAAGGGGGTTGCTGTGCGATTAAGCAACTGTCACCATCCATGTGTGTTAAGTGTACGTGTGAAAGACGGAGAAACAGAGGAGTGTGAGAGTAGTGAGGGGTCAAAAGGGATTTCCAATGGGTGTAAGAGGGGAAAGCGAAGCTGTTTCCAGCCTGACTTGGCACAGAGGGAGGGGGTCAGCCTATGTTGTCCGGAGCTTTCATGTGGCTCCTTGCAATTAGTCTTTCACGGTACTGACTGTCAAATCTCTGTTAAAGTTGCAGCTAACAGCCAACCATCATCGTTCAAAGGGGAAAATTATTATAAAATAAATGAAGATAAACAGTTGATATAAAATAAACTGTCTCTATTAGACTTTTTTGATTTCTTTTTTTAAACTTTGTTGTAATGCTACGAGTTACACCCTACATATGCAATGTTGTAGCCATATTAGGCAGTTGAGTATCAAAACCAAGTTGCAAAAAACTTACAGCAGACCACAAGGGTGGCCTTCCACACCTGCTGTGGGTTAATGTGTGTCACAGGCATGACTTTATGGCTCGCCCCAATCAGCGGTGCTACCAAATGGACAGGTGTTAGGGCCATCTCAGTCACAGACCAAAACACCTCAACATTTGCTAGATTGCACCCATTACATGAGTGCCTCAAAGGAGCAATTTGCAAGACGATGAGTCTTTTTCCTGTGCCAAAACCTGACATTTTGGCTCAACCCAACAACCCATTCATGGTCTGGGAATAAGAACCACCAATTACACCTTCATAAATAGTAATTTTAGACTTTTGACCTTACTTCCATTGGCCTCTAAATATTGCACTTGCTCTGACATTAAAGTCGCTGTGTCACTGAAAACCCCATTTCAGCTTGAGTTGAGGTTAAATAAATGCTCCCCACAGCTGGTAGTGCATTTAGGAGCTACACTGAGGAACCATAGGGATTATGTAAATATCTGCACAAAAGGTCACGTGTGATTGCTGTTACTGCCACTGAAATGTGCAGGATTCACAGTATGTGAGCGGCCCCGTGGATGGTGTGTTCAGGAGCGAGTTGGTTGTCATTTTGATGAGAGAGTGGGGGTCTTGGTGAAAGTTTCACGAGAAGACAAAAAAAGGGCAATGCATGAAATATTTAATGGAATCGGGGAGCCCTTGTCCTGACTACAGGGCCTTTGAAGTGTAGATGAGGTGCAGTTGGTGAGGGTTTTTGACAACCTGGCAGAGACTGAGGCCCCTGCTCTCACACATTAAAAACTACACTCTACAGTTGGACCAATTCCAGGGCATCCCTTTGTCCTGAAAGTTGTACTCCTTGTTTATTCTCTTTTAAGACCAGCAAAATCTGTTACCCTGCAGGGCTAAAGGGCTGGAGGTAGACCCTCTGCACCCGAAAATGGTGCCATGGACTACCCAGCAGAGACTCCCACCCCCCTCCTTTTTTCTTATTATGGCTAACAGGTCAAAAGGTTGTAACTGCAGGAAGTAATGTTCTCCCTCATCAAAGTGATATATATATATATATTTTACAAAATTGTCCACTCTTGAAGGCAGATGTAACTGGACATTGTTCTGTACCCCATTTGCAAATTTCATACAAGAATCCCTAAAGATGAAGCACCAAGGTGAGTTGCGACTACTCCCCACAACTCCTCCCACTTGGTCTTAATAGTGTCCCTGCCTCTGACCAATGACCAATGGCGTGATTGCTGTCACATGTCCTTAGAAGCTCTTAGTACTACAACCAGCCACAATGACTGAGCAGTAAGGCACACAGCGACTAAGTCTCCAACTGTGCTTTTGACCTGGTCTGTGAATTTAAGTGTTTATGTGTGTCAACGAGCTGTGGAAAGTTGCACAGCTGGATCCTCTATATGGAGACATCCCATTTCAATATATTTTCATACACTGCAGGAAAAGAATAACCCCAGGAGCTTGATTGTGTCAGACCACCTATTGTTGCGAAGAAACGAGACAAGACTTGATGAGTGTAAGCCCCCGCCAATGTTCCATCCAGACAGACCCCCCCCGTGACCTCTGCTGGGATGTGAGCGTGGGTTTTTCATATTTGAATGGATAGAAATAATAGCAGGTCCTAACCCTTTGGACATTGGTTCACGTGGTAGTTTTTGGCTACTTTTAGGGACATGTCGCACCGACTGGGCCAATAAAAAGCGTCCTCCGATGACCAGTAGTATTAGTAAAGTAGTAGGAAACAATGCTAAAGATGTCCATTTTTCAGCATTCTTTTATGCCCTTTGCGCCCTGTAGGCTAGTTTAAAGAGATGAAAATGGAAGTGACAAAAACCCTCACCCTACTCTTCCGTTTCTGAATTTCTCATGAGTGACTAACACATTTCCCTCTGCTGTCTTTTTATAGCTTTATTTTTATTTCCCCCCACCTTCACTGTAGGAGCACATCAGTTTCAAAATACCAAAGCCCCAGAAATATACAAACACTTTCCGACCGCTGCAACCTCCCGAAGGCCGCACACAGAGACACACACTCCTGCCCTCTACGCACCACACGCCCCACTCTTCGCCATGACTATGAAATCTCTCCCTCGATCTCTGCCTCTCCCAGATCGTCTGTGTTTCAGTGCTCTCTGCGTTCTGCTCGGCTGGCTGCAGACACCAGCGGTGTGTCCGTTCAGTGGGCAGGCCTAAACACATTTGCCCTCCTCTCCTCGCTCTCAACTGTCGGGACCTGCCAGCCCTCAAAGCCCCTCTGTCGGCTAGCGAACGGACTGCACACGCTAATATGATCCTGGAAATAAAAAGCGCTGCACACAAGAAACGTGAAAACGTTCAGTGAAATACACAAGAAGCTGTGCTCAGGATATCCTGCTCACGCAGAGGATTACTGCACAATGCTGCCATTCGTTTTAGCAAAACACTATATTATGTTGGTGTTGCGTGTTTGTAAAGCAACTGAAAACTGACAAGAATATAAAACGTGGCTGAATTAATCCGTGCTAAAGCTGAAGTCTTTGTCTGTTTTGTATTTAGGTTCTGCTGAACCTGTTCTTTAAACCGCAGAAGCTAAAGCTCGAAACAAACAAACGGATGTGACTTCACAACATTCCCACCGTCACATTTTGCCTCATTGTTGATGACAGCACGAACAATTTCTTTTGAATTGTTCTGGAAATCCTTTTTTTTTTTTGGGTTTTACACAAGTCATCCTGCTTTTGTCCACTTCCTGCTGTGAAGGCCCCGGCTGGACTTACGCGGCTGTCGCTTGCCTGACATGTGAAATTCCAGCTCAGTGAATCTCTCTGTGCCGCCATATGAGCCATGACCCATCATTCGATGCACATGAGCACTCCCACAGACCCTTACATCTGCAAAGACCGTCAGTTCCTCCGTACAAATCCGCCCTGCATGCAGACCACCTCCTCGCCGCTCTCTAATACCATCCTGTCCCGACTCCCATTACGTTGTCATGTGCTCCCCTTTCTCGTCAGTGCCTTTCGCCAATCTCAAGTCACTGTACATCTGTTCAACATGGCGGCTGCTGAGCACATGACCTATCAACTGTCTCGCCTCATTGTTGAGGTCAGTATGAGAGGACGCTGGACAAGGGAAGAATAGACTGGAAAAACAAATAAATAAGTAAATTCAGTATGAATATTAGGTTGAACTTTTCTTCTTTCCGTTTTTTATTTTTACAAATTTTGTATGCAGTTTAATTTGAACAAATGATAATAATGATGTATTATGCTATTGTTGAATAAATAACCTGCAAGCTTTAAATGTATTTATTTTGCAACTGCTGATACTACTACTACTACTAATCCTACTACTACTACTACTACTACTACTACTACTAATACTACTACTTATAATAATAATAATACATTCCTGTCATTTATTAGATGTCTCAAATGCTCCAAATTAACACCCTAAATCATCACAATTGAGCTGCACTCTTCCTCCATTAAGCAACTGGTTGTGAGTTACTGATAAATATCCTAATGAATTGGGGTTTTTTTTAAAGGAGAGGACAGCTAAAGGTGGCCTTAATGACCCTGTCGCGTCTGACCTGCACTGGTTGGTAAAGGTCAGGATAGATAGATAGATAGATAGATAGATAGATAGATAGATAGATAGATAGATAGATAGATAGATAGATAGATAGACAGACAGACAGACAGACAGACAGACAGACAGACAGACAGACAGACAGACAGACAGATAGACAGACAGACAGATAGATAGATAGATAGATAGATAGATAGATAGATAGATAGATAGATAGATAGATAGATAGATAGATAGATAGATTCCCACTTTATCTACAAATAATTACGCCACAGAAACGTTAAATAGTTTCCTTTGTCACACCACCACTCACCCAAAATTTATGTTTCACTTTAACTTTACAGCAGGTTTATTGCGGGGGACAAAAACGCGCGTTTGCGCGCAATAAAAGTCTCTTCAGCGCATAAAAGGTCCTTAAAAGACTCAAGTAAAACCACTACCTCACTCTATTCATTGCTATTATTACTTTTGAGGAGGATAAAACGTCCCAGAACGGACCGAATTTCTTTTAGCGCAATGTTTAGAATGCGTGAAAAGTAATTAACACCGCAACGCATTTTAATCTTAGGCTGGTCTCATAGTTTTGGTTTACACATTTCTGACGTCTGGGGTATTTATTAATTAATTTATTTATTTATTTATTTAAGGCATATTTTAAAGATTACTTTCTTTAAATCAATTAACTATTTTGTTTTATTTCTTAATTCGTTTCTTTGAAAGCAACAAGGCAACTTTATTCATCCCCGTGGGGAAATTGAACTGTAATAGCACCCTATACAAAGTATAGAAACAGAATAAATATATATACAATATAAGAATCCTTTATTTTTATTTACAGCTGCGTTGCTGTGATGAAAATAATAAGAATCATAAATAAAACGCGCGGCTGTCATAATGACAACCACCTTCTCTGTTATACCAGGGGAGAGAATATATCATTGCTGAGTGGTGAGAAACCTGCCAACTGGAAACAGCCACAGGAAAGCTCCTGCGGAGGTGTGATCTCACCGACGTAAACACATAAACGTGGCTTCCAATGGACCTGCGTGTGCGTAATCACTTCGCGAAAAGCGTCGCCGGAAATAGAACTCCGAAGTGGTACGACTGAGAGGGAAACCCCGTGTTGGAGCCATACAGTAAGGAGCCATTAGTCAAAGAAAAGACGGGGTGTTGCCAGGTGAGAAGAAACGAGTCTGGGTGTTGTCCAAAATTAATAGAATTAAATCTGCTATAATTTACAGGCCTGAATGCAACTTTTTCTAGCTCAGAAAAATAAAGTTGGTTACCTAAAGCACCGCGATACTCGGACATATTTGATTGCACCGTCCCAGAATCACTGCGCGTGTGTATGTGCGTGTGTGTGTGTGCGCGCTCAGGTTATCATCTGATCAATATCGCCGACGCAGTGCTCTCGGTTCTCTGGCTGACTCTGTGCCGCCTGTCCTCATGCCATTCCGCGCTCCCTCCCTCCGACACACGTAATTTACAGCGAGGAGCAGCCACAGCGCCTGTGCGCCACAGTGAACTGTCATCGATGCGATCTGTCTCCTCGGCGCGCCGATCAACAGTCAAGGCCTCCGCCGCACCGAGGCCACCGAATCCTTTGACCTCAGCAGCGCCGCGATTCTCACTTTCACGACATGAAATCATAATGAGTTTCTAACAAGGGCAGGAGGAATAATGAAGAGGAATTAAGAGGTCAGGAGCCTCAGACAGTCAGACTTAAAACACATTTGGATCCAGACTCTTAAAAGTTTAATTACATTATCCGAAAATTGAAAAAAATGAACATAAATCACTCTGAACTACCGCTCATTCTCCCAAATGAGCTTCAGAACATGCAGTTGGATGGGGTTTAGTGGAGGAGCTGTTTCATATTAACGCTCAGAGTTTGTTTGCTGCCTTCATAAAGTCCAGAGACAGGCGGGTGGATCGTTATGGGCCATAATTAAAGCCCGTGGTTATATAATTAAACAAAAACCAAATTTACAGGATTGGAAACATGGAGAGCAGCTTTTACGCATCAACGTGACGGGCGGGTGGGAATGAATGTCGGGGGGAGTTAAAAATGAATGAAGTTAGAGGCTTTTTCCGGGTTCTGTGACCCCTGGAACCAGCGAGACGGAGGGGAGAGGCCGCTTTATTCACCCTAAACTCCCAGACAGAAGTCCCAGCAGCGGCCATCTGCACTCCATAAAAAAAATTCGGGCAAGTCACAAATATTGCAAAATGATTTATTTTCAATTAAATCTATCAGCTTTCTGCACAAGCATCTTTAACATACTGTCATAAAAACCCAAAGAAACACCTTTCTCTCCATCTTCCCCCTGCGCTTTCTCTTCTTTCTCCAAATTCTCTATTCTATCTGCTCAACTCCTCCGTTGAAGCCATGTGTTTCCAGTCAGCAGAGCCCAACTAAGGTTCGGCGACCTACAGGGTCACCGTATGCTCCACGTTTACAATCCTGAAGGAAACTGATGAGGACATCAGGAAATCTCACACAAACTGTGAAATATAGGCCTATTTCTTTTCTTTCTTTATCAGAGGGGATCAAAATGTCTTGATTTTAAATTTAGGATTCTGACTTTATAAGTCAACGCATGCGCTCAGCATAATCAGCTCCAGACTTGTGATTAAGAGGTGACAGCAACAAACTCGATCAGGTGAGCGTCGTTTTCGTTCAAGCGCCAGCGGCGGACGCGCGTCCCGGTCGGGCGGGAGGGAGCAGCAGCTAGAGGCAATTTAGCCAAGCGGTGATTTCAGGAGGTGTTCAGGGCAGCGTTTTGGTCCGGTCCCTCTGTAGACACGCCGTGTCGCTCAAATGAGGTCCACGGCACAGGGAAGCGAGCTGGAAGTCAAATGCGCAGAGCAGGACGGGAGCGAGTCGAGAGGAGGCGAAATGTTGTTTTGGTCTGGTTTCTTTTCGAGTTCTCAGTGACCCTTTCAGCCTCGCCACGATGGCTGATGATTCTGATGGCATTTTACAAACTAAGAAGAACAGCATGAGCCAACGCATATCGCTGGAGGAGAAAATAATCAATTATTTAAACATCAAAAGCACCTTTACAAAAGAAATAGGGAGGGAAGGAGGGAAAGGCGTTTACTGAGCCAGTGGCCCACTGTCCTACTTTCCTAACCAGCCGGGGACCTCGACTACGTCGGCTCCAGTATCCACTTTTAAAACTTCCCTCATATACAGTTGCATTTCCAGATCGACTTAATGTTTCTCACTCAGAGGAAATAAAGTCCCGCAAACTAAACTGTGTGAACATTAAAGCAAGTCTATGAGTTTTCCGCTTTGCTTTGGGAAAATTAGAAAATTATTTACGCCGTTTTACGCACGAAGGATTAATAAGAGAAGCAAATTTTACAAAATGCAAATGATCGGAAACCGGAATTTAAAATAAACTAACGTGGATCTAAAGATCCTGTAGATATAAGGATTTACACGCGTATTTACTTTTCCGAGCTATTGTGTTTTTGGACAATTTTAAAAAAAAAAAGAAAAAAAACGTCGCAGCTTTGAAAATTGAATCACGTATTTGGATTTTTTAAAATCGAATTTGAAAGTGTGCACTTTGACCTATAGACATCAGCCCATACGTCCGAAAGAGCACGGCCTTAAAATACAAGGAGCCGTCCGAGAGAAAGTGTCTGCTAGGGAGGGGGGGTGGGGGGATCGGAGCCGCGACTCCCCGGTGAGGTACAGTGGCGCTTCTCTCTGTAAGCGACGAAGAGAAGCACCGGCAGCCGGCGATAGCTGATCTAACAAAAAGGAATACACAACTCCAGTGGGAAAGGATGAGCTTTGGCTGCTGCGCATAACAATTGTTTACCAGCACCATCGCCGGCCACAGTAATTGGCTGCGTAAAGCCATTAATGCTATTAGCGCTCCTTTAAAGGGATCCAGATGGCCACTTTGTTTTAAAAAAGGGGAATTTTAATCGTGGATGACAGAAGAAAAAAGAGGTAACGAGGTAACTTGGGTGATTGGGAGCCTCACCCCCTGCGGCACCCAGCTTCTGCCGGGCAATGGGCTCACATGACGGGGGAAAACACACCGGGCATGGCAAACAACGGCTGAAAAGGAGATTTCTTACCTTCAACGGTGGAGACCACGGGCAGCAAGAGGCTGCACAAAAGCAGAAAGTAATCCATTGTCATAAGGCAGTCTGGTCGGACATGTAAATAAACCAACTAGAGAGAGGGGGCAGAAGTGGCAATCCAATCCGACGCCCAGCGCACCCGGTCCCAGTCCCAGTCCCAGTCGGAGCTGTGTCAAGCCTCCAGGGACAGAGTCACCCCTGCGTAACACAGATCAAGTCCGCTGTCCATATAGGATGTAAGAGCCCTGATGTGGACTGTACGGAGAGGGCAGCCTCGCACCCGTGCCAGAGCTCTCCAATGCGCCTCAATAAAACTGCCTGAAGAGCTCAAACCTCCTCACACTTTCGCGCACGGCGAAACAGCTGAAAACAGGTAGTCCAGTCCTCCGTCAGCATCCGGAGAATAGTCCCAGCAATCAGTCTGAGTGTCTGTGAGAATTTAAAAAAGCAACCTTCTCCAGGAGATCCAAATACTTTGTCTGTGGTCAGAAGAGCGGAGGCAGTGAGAGCCCCACTTGTGTCACAAGCATGCTGTGCAGTCCCGGTCAGGCATGTGTCCGCGGCTGAGAGGTATTCCTGCGGAGAGAGAGCCCGGAGTTGTGGAGGCAAAGTCCCTGAGCGAAATACTGTCAGCTTTGGCTGCCGCGTAAAGCGCCGCCGACCGTCTGCTCCGCTCGGCTTGTGCTGTGGAATGAAGCACACGGCGACTGAGGAGGAATAACGGGGGTGAGGAAGGGAGAGAGAGAGAGAGAGGGAGATAGGGAGAGAGAGAGAGAGAGAGCCCGGGGCAACAGCAGGAGGGGTTAAGTTTAAAGCGGTTACGCTCAGAAAAACGTCCACATCGACAACCATTTATGATGATATGCGAATTAAACCAGTCTTTGAAACAAGATCACGCATATAAAGTTATTGAGTTGATCGTCTTTGTTTCTCACTTTACTACAGCAACATTCTTCTCTTCACATTAATGTGGTTAAAAAAAGGCAAAGAGTGAATTTTATTGATTTTTTTTGAGTAGCAAAATTTTTATCATACAGCTCCGTAAAGACTCCGGCCTCGGTCACACGCTCAGACATAGTTTTTGTTTTAAATTCAGTTTTCTGTAGCTGCGCGTCTCCGCGACTCTCGGCGTTCCTGGGACTCCCAGCTCCGCGCACAGCCGCGGACACACAGCGCCTCCCTGCGGATCAGCCACACTCGACGCGAAGGTATAATCAACACTTCGCCGGTTTTCTCTTCAAAATATTATTTTCCAAAGCTACGTGATTTTAAAAATCCCCAGAACTTTAGAAAAGAAGCCTGACCGGAGTCTCCGCAGCACCAGAGACTTGTTTTGTAAGTATAAACTTAACAGAATATTAAATGCGTTTGCATTTAATATGGACGGTGAGGAATCAAACTTCTCCACTTTGACTGATGCTCCTCAAAAAAGCAACGATTTTCTTTTAGTTTTTAAAATTTTATTGTATTTCTTTCACAAGCATTTTTTTTAAAAATTAAACAGTGCTTATAATCATTTTAAAAAAAAAAAATAGTTTTATAATTTACCATCATAACAACGCACATCACAATTGGTCAGGCAAAATACCGGACAGTGTTTTCTTTTCCAGTTTCTTCTCCTCTTCCTACACTAAGTAGATCATCAGTCACGACTACCTTTTTGGGGGGTTTTTTTGTGGTCAAAATGAGCTATTGCGCACTAAAGACAACACGTAAATCTTTAAAATGTGACCGTAAAATAATGCACAGAAAATGTACTTTTTTTTTTTAGCTTTGCGATTTTTTGTATTAATTTTCTAAGTTATGTGAGTGTTTCCTTGATTTATATATTTTATCCCCGTTGACTGACACTGTTCCAGTTCTGTATTAAATTAAACAGTCAGCTCTAAAAGAGGTTAGTTGAAGGCATATGAAGTAGATTCCTTCATATATCTGTTTAATCGTTTTATTTATTTTCTAATTTGTATTCCCTAAAACATAAACACCACTCTTCAACTAAAACCACATCTATTTAAGTTACAGTTAAGTTGACTCAGTCACGCGTTGTCCTCTGAACATTCTTCTGGATGCAAAGACCCACAATTCTGTCAACACAAAGGAATCTGGTGCCTCTCATTCCGGCATATAAGGAAAAGTTCTAGGTGTGTCCAGAGGAAACAAGACCTGCGAAATGTCAAAGCAAACTCAAACGACTGTTCTGTCGGGGGGAAGTTGAAAGGTGATTGGATGTCATTTCCTGAGAGGTGCGACTGTAAGCATGTGTTCTGCCGTGTGTCTGCCTGTTTTATGTGTGTCTCCGTGCCACTGCTGCCAAGGAGGCCGTTCAGAAGCTTGGAACGATGACGTTGTGCTAGTTTGTTTGTTTCTCAAAAGCATGTCCTGCTCCCAGTCACTGCCAAAATAACCCAGGACAGGATCACACAATTCACATTTCGTTTTATTGTTTTACATTTCAGCTGGTTATATATTTGTTTAATGGAGACATTCTGCTTTCAGTCTGTGACCGGTTGCTGCAAGTTGGACGCCGACCCGGAATTTTCGCTAAGAAACTCCAGACGGAGGCTGGGATCTGAACAAAATTATTTTTCTGTGTGTTTGTAGGTACTTGTTACTTCTTCTTGGATTAACTGAATTAAAGGGAAATGTTAGAAGTTAATTCAAAGATGCACAAGGTTGCCATCATCGAAAACAAAGAGGAAGGAGTTGTAGGTTTCTAAAGAGACTTTAACCAGAAATATTTAAGAAACTATGAAATTTAAATGCACACGGTCAAAAAGAAGAGAAAAAGAATACTGTATACAGTTCTGTAATTGATGGTATTTACTGTAATTTTACACACACCCAGGCACACGGTTGTGTTATGATAAAACTGAAATACAGAAAAGAAATAAAAGCATTTTTTCTTCAAAATTTTGGAGGTGGACGTCCTGCTCACCTCCCACCGACACCGTTCGCTTGGAAAGGAAAATCATTTTAAAACGACGCGACGTGGGTAAGAGGATCTGCGGCGGCTTCAAAGCTAACTGTCTCATTTGTTGCCAAAACCACTGGAGTTCCAGTCCAGTCGCCATTACAGGGCAACCAGCAGCACACACACGCGGATCAGAGTTTGTGCCACCTCCGTTACTTCCATAAAAATATACTTTTTTCATGGCGTGCATGCCGGTCTGTGTTCCTGAGGTACGTTTCGGAGGATGTTTCCCAAACCCCAACCGTTTGCCAATGTAAAAAATAAGTGTGTCAAACCATTTATATGGTCTTCAACACAGTGGACTCCAGCGACTGGAACGTACACAACAATAAATCAACAGATGTGCAGTTTATAAGTTCATCCGAGGTTTACGAAGCTGCAGAGTCGGATTATTTTTTGTTTTACAGGGTTTGATAGTTAGGTTTGTGCAGCGGAGCCACGATTGAGCCTTGATAAAGAATGAGGGGGTTTCACGACTGTTGCTGAAACACAAGTTTTTTTCCCCCTTTTTACAGAGGCTTACCGTAACCATTACCCATAACCAAAACATGCCTAAACCTAACAGTTGCCATTACCTTTCCCCTATAATCTAATCCCGATGAGGTCAATAGGATATTTCAGCTGTGCATGAATGCAACTGTTCACAAATAGTGGATACCGATTTAGCAGGGCCTGATCTGGTTTAGAGTCCGCAATTTGTTCCAAATGTGACTTAAAACAAACACAAGTACACACAGACACGGACAAAAGAGGTCCACAATGAGCACCTGGCAAATATTAGAAAGTCGGTAAGTAAAGTGGCAGACATTTTACTGCCATGTGGAAATTTCTCAGCCCGTACCTACTGCGCCCTTGCCAAAACCTCGCTAACCTCATCCATGCTTCCTCCTATTCATCGTGTGCCAACATATTAGCGTCTTAAAAGGCGACACAGATACCCCAGACTTTGCTCTCATGCGCTGAACCTCTCGAACCTTCAGTGCCACACGTTCAGTGTCCCTGTCTCTTTTTCACGCAAAGCCAAAACAAACACACATCCTCATATTTGTGGAGACTTCCATGAACACAATACATCACGCAGTTCCCTGGCCTAACCCTAACTATCCCAACTAACCCTTTAACCTAAACTAAATTCTCACCCCAACCTCAAAACCATTTCTTGGGGGAAGCAGCCAAATTGCAAAAATGTCCTCACTTTGCAACAAAATGAGCATTTTTAGCAGTCGTTTTTGTAGTAAATACGAGGACAAACACACACACAAGCGCACAGGCGCACACATGTGCACACACATATTGTAGCTCTCTCATCTGGGTTTGGTCTAAGAGCGGCACTAATGTGATGTGAGTGTGAGGGGATCACTTTACTCTGGCACTATTAGGGCAACGGTAATCTGAAGGTATGTTTGAGTGTCTCTTGCAGTGTGTGTGCATGGAGGAGGAATTGGTGGTGTGTGGCTCTGGAGAATCTCACCAGGGCTCAACACTGGAGTCACAGAAGAGAGGAGGTGTGTGTGCATGTGTGTTGGGGGGGGCGAGAGGGCTGTTTATATAAGTTTTGAAGGTGGGGGATGGGCAGGGCCCTAATCCTGAAGGCCTTCACCATTGACCGAGCACTTAACACAGGATCACAAAGCAGCCCTGAGTGAACCCCTGCAAGACCACCATCATCCACCCACCCGCCCTTCCTCACACACACCGCGACGTGTTACCAGCCGTGGCCGCCACTGCCGTAAATCAGCACCTATCGAGTCACACCCGCAAACTCGCCTCTTCCGCTGCCACCACCTAACGCTCCACCTTTCAAACAACTCCCATCTGCCCCAGCTCAGAGTCGACTACCTTTCAGCACCTTCCCCACACAACAGAGAGAAAAATGACTGTCACGCTCTCATCAGAGAGCAGATTTATGACTCAGCCCTCCATCAGCCGGTCCTGTTGTCTCTGCACCCACAGAAAGACAGACAGACATTTATGCAGTCAGACGGTAGTTAGAAGTAGTCATGCCGGGCTACCGCGTCATGAACACACATCTACAATATCTGCCATCCCTCTCTTGATTCATCTATTGTTGGTGGTGTCTTGTAGATGATGCTAGACACTGGGTTTACCATGGTTGTGTTTCTGTTTTGCCCGGGCAACCCCAAAACAAGCAGATACAAGCTCTGCAGTGGGAGCACGAGTCTGACCGAGGCCTTAACTCCAACTGAACTGCGTCACTAAGTAGAAAAGTGGCTTTTAAGGTTCAGAAAGCCGATGGAAGCACTTGTAATTGTTGAATAAATACTTAGGCTGAAGTAATGACTGTATTCTAATCTCAACCAAAATACAGCACCTCCATTTGTCACATACTGGGCATGTGCGTCCACACGGTGATACATTTTTACATTTAAAAATAATACAGGCTCCTTTTGCGAAACCTGAACTTTGTTTTATTTGGTCCCCGTCTGACAATGTCGTCATAATGGTTTGAATGGCACTCAGAATCGTTTCCCATATTGTTACTTTGATCAAGTGTTGGACGTTGCTGGATGATGCATATGGAGGGTTTCACACATTTGCAGCCTTTCGAGCTTTTTCATTTTGATGTATCGCAGAGGAGCCCAGCTCTCTGCCAAAATAGACACGGTTTAATTCCAAAGCAGTTGCTGCAGGTTGTAACCAGACATATATCAGTCGAGACACATTTCTCTTAAACCTTAACTTTTGGGGTTAGAAACATGTTTGGTTTTATCCCCACAAGACCTCTTTTCTCCATCTCA
Organism: Takifugu flavidus; assembly: GCF_003711565.1. Classification (NCBI taxonomy): domain Eukaryota; kingdom Metazoa; phylum Chordata; class Actinopteri; order Tetraodontiformes; family Tetraodontidae; genus Takifugu; species Takifugu flavidus. The sequence continues at coordinate 10,610,634 of NC_079526.1, read as the reverse complement.
TTCTGTTTTGTCTGGTACAGAAAGTTTAGGAAGGCTGGGACAGGTGCAAAGCCTGGTCGTGGGAAAAACTACTGTACGCCTCAAAGCTTTTCCTATTAGCCCTCTGGAAGCCCGCTACAAGCCGTGTGCCACTACCAGCTTTGCTATTGGCAACGCATGTGACAAGCTACCTTCTGGTTTCTGCCTGTGCATTCCAGATTTATGTGCTGTTGCTCTACGTCCCATAGCTGAGCTTGAAATATCTCCAGCTTAACTTGTGCCAACAAAATCACTTTCGAATCATAAATAGTTTGGATGCTTCCAATCTGAACACTATAACGTAGACCTGAGGAAGGATGGGTTCATTCGTCTCCGTAGGCAACTTTCCCAATACAAAAATCTAGATGAACGATAAGGAAAAAAAACCCATCTGACGTCGGCCAATATCAAAGGGCCGAGATGAATAATCACCGGTGCCGTTTCAATAACTCGGTGATTGATTGGGCCATCACCCCTTCCGTGTCTGAGATAACATCGTTCAAAGCATCCAAACACAATGTCAACACAGGGTCTCCCTTGTGGGCGCCAGTCTTCCTCTATGCAGAGAAACCCACTGTTGCCCCCTGACCCGTGAGCATGTCCAGCTGCAAACTGCAATCCTCCATGTGGCGTGTGACCCCTCGGGGTTACTGCCAGTGGCAAACAGTGGCAGATGCTCTCCACTGTAGGTTATTGGAGCTGTTCTAAACATAACTGTCAAAGCCAGACAGGATATTAACTTCTTCTTATTATCATTATTATCATCCAGCTTCCTGGTTTCTCCCATCTGTCCTACAGGGGACTTATTTGATGGCATAAGCAGAGATCATCAGGGTTAGCGTACAAATTTTTATGAGCTTTGTTTACCATCAGCTTTTTCTGCTTACCCTCCCTCCTGAGAGTCCAGCTCTACTCAAACTCTACCACAGGTGTCCAAAGATTTGTGACCAGCAATGCATGTGGTTTTATTTTAGCCTTCTCTACCATTGGAAATGATCCTCATCTGGTCAGTGATTCACTGCTAGCATGACCAGAAAGCTACATATTGACAATTGAGATGGCTTAGCTACCACAACAAAAACATAGATTTCAATAAAAGTAATGAAATTATTTGTAATTTAACATACATACTTTAATCACTCTGTTATATGAGAACAAGGGATCCATGAAACAACTTTAAATGTGTGTAAATTACAAAGAATCATTTTATGGAGGTGCTATTGGCATAAGGTTTGGGGCCGGTTAATTGCTTATCTGGGTTTTTGGCACATTCCGCTGTTGATGAGGCAGGCCGGGAGCAGACGCTTGGCAACACCATGCAAGACTGTAAGTTATTTAATCTGTATGACTGTGTGCGTGTTTATGTGCGAGCTAAGCCTGCATTACCTCAGTGTTAGTGAGTGTGAGGTGCTCTGTGTCTGCGTGTCAGCTTATTAGCCTCACATATGTGTAATGTAAGCACCGAGACACGGGCAAGGCAGGGCATGTACGCGATCGCGTGCGTATTTTTTTCGTATTATACGGACATATTCCCACAGACCAGCCAGAAGATATTAGGCTATAAATAAGTAAACATAAAACAATTATTCATGATGTACACTATAACAGCATTGCAGTAGATGGCAGTATAGCGAGCATGTGCAGGTTTGTAAACCTGCAATTAAAATCAGACTAAGAATATTTTATCAGTTTTGTGTATGCTAGCAGTTCTTTCCTGACTAATCCTCATGTTTTCCACTTTCTTTCGAAAGCAACTCTTCCTAACGATAAATAACTCGGAATGATTTTAGGTCGAAACAGAAGCAATATTACCATGTTTACATTTTAAGTGCTCCGTTGTTTTTCCATATGTTTAATTTAGCTGTGCCCTCCGTAGATGAAAATAATCCATCACCCCCCTCCGATAGATTTGCAGTTGTCTCGGCTTCCACCAGACAAAGCAGGAAAGCTTTACTGTGTTTGCCTCAGGCCTTTGACATGTCCAGGCTCTTACACACCATTACATCATCACGATTTAAAGCTACAAGCAAAATTAGTGCTGCTTGGCCGCAACTCGTATTATTTCACCCCCTAAGTGAGTCACAACAAGTTGCGCCGCTAAATACACAGGTGGGTTGATTCAGACACGGTGATTTTTGTCTGGTATCAGAGGAAGCAGTCATTATAAACAGACAGGCATGACTGCAAAAGACTGATTCATCTTGTCTCATTTTGATGAATTATGTTTAAAGATTTAAGGGTTGCTTCTTTTCTTCCATTTAAGACGACTTCTGTTCCTTTTGAGCCCTGCCTCCGCTATCGCGTCTGAATGCGGGCAAATCCGAAGCCAAAAGCTCAACGATGGCTGCCGTCGGGTTCCAATATGAGGTTTGGAATAATACTACACATGCTGCTTTCTCTACTCATGCATGCTGTGACAGCCGGCTGGCAGCCCCGGAGGAAAGCAAGATCCCTGGAAACGAAGGTAATTTGGTAGCGGATATGTAATTCAAGTACGTGCAACCATACACAGACAAGCCTGCACAGTATGCACATAGCTGTGACGATGAATGTATGCAGTTGTGCAGGCACACATAAACATGCACATACACGCACACACAAACACATGACTGCACCCAACAAGCATTTGACAGACAGCAGCGCGCAGCCAAGTTCAACCAGTTTCCAATCCCCAATGACATTTACATGATACACAGATTGACTCTCAGAAAACATTAAAGCGTCTCTGACATGTGTTTGGAGCTGATATCATAATCACATTCAGTTTTTGATTTCATAAGGCCAGCCGTGCAGCGCAAACTGAAAACACAGCTCGACAACTTTGCTGCCATGTTTACGCCGGAGTGGTCCCGTGCTCGGAGATTTAATGTTGCCGGGCACGCGGGCAGATGCCGAGGAGAGGTCACATGGAGATAGTTTTTTGGGGGGGGGCTTTTTTTAGCAGTCACTTCGATCGTGATTGTGTAGAATTCCACGTATGCCAAACAGACTCCCTTAGCCACCGGCCAACTTCCTGACTCCTCCCACAAAAAAAAACATTGACCACAAACAAAAAATAGGAAACCATCAACCCCAAAGAGATGATCCTTGATTGGTTCTGTGAAGGTGCGGGTGGAAAAAAGCAGGATGGACAGAATTAAGGACACAGGATGGGCAAAATTAGCTAGTCAATTGAGAGGCGGCTGAATGAGACATTAAAAAGACATACACATGTGTTTGCGAGGGACCCACCAACCAATTTCTGCGGCCTTACACACTTCTATTCATGCCTCATTGTTTTCGTAACTGATAAGGAAGTACTCGAGCTGTTTGCAAACAGTGTGTCAACAATGGGAGCGGACAATAAGCCTATTCAATAGCTCGAGAGCAAGAGAACTGGGCTTATGAAGACGAAAAAGGGCACAGAACGAGTGTGTGTTTTTGTGAGGTGTGTGTGTGCGGGGGGGTTGTAAGGAGAAAAAAAAGCGCTTTTCAAACCAAAGCAGCTAATTTTAAGCTTTCTATCATGTCACCCTATGCAAGTCATCATAGGGTGTTCAGTGACTTTGCCCAGTGCCGTCTATATACTTCACCCACCACATACACACACGTCTGTCACCCATGGCGATGTGAGTGATCTATATGGACACAGCTCAAGGGGGCATCTGGACTTTTTCCCCTCTCAGTCGCTGAAATGTAAACACCCCAGTTGCCTGGATTTGCCAAATGAGCACCTGGTATTTCAAAGTGGCCTCCTGGCTGCGACTCTTTTTTAGTTCCAGCGTGGGGTGGGAGGCGAGGCTGTTCTGCATTACGGAGGCATACACACCAGCGCGCTTGCACGCACACTCCCTGTTGTTTCTCCTCAACATATGTACCGTGGGAGTGGAGTCAGAGGGTGAGACCAGCCAGCAGACTCACACGTAAACACACACTGACGCTCGAACGGGGGGGAAATGAAGAAAGAAAAATGCACACTGAACGTAGCGCACGCTGCACGCACACGACGCACTCCCTCATTCCCTCACCTGGGCCTGTGTTTAGTCTATTCTAAGTGTAATGGTATACCGTAGGATTACTGTGGCCCCCCGGGGTGCCGCAGTAGCGTGGTGGTGCGCGTCTAGACTTTCTGCCCTCACCTTGTCATGAGAGTTCGGCCCAGTCAGCACAGATTTAGGAAGTTCTGAGATTTGGGCCCTTTGGGTTGCAATAGAAGCATGTTTTTACTGACCGTGGGATTTTGAGAAAGTCGCTAAAAAATCATTGTTTACTTTACAGTTGGAAGGTCTGACTATAAATTCAGGCAGCATTTTTAGCGTTTACGCGAGGAAAGAGGGCACTAAAATCAAATACCACTTGTTTTAACCGCGGTGAAGGAGGACACACATTTAAATAAAAAAATAGTGCTTAGTAATCACATCCTCACATCTATGGGGTTAACGCGGCGGAAGGGTAGTTTATGCTGACACGTCACTGTTGGTAATAATCTTTTGCACTGTGATGATTAGTGGACCACTTCCTGTTCTGTGTCCTTGTCACACACAGCTTGAATGTTGAACTATAACACTTTTAATTCAGTGTTTATTCAATGAATAATTAAGGTCAATCCACTTCTTTAAAAAAAATAGCAATTGCACGGTTTCACTGACAAATAAACTTGAATGTAGTCATTATTTGCTAGTAATAGCATTCCGTAGCCTAGCGGCTAAACATCTTGCTTTCTCATTTAATTGACATTTCAAATTCAAACTAAAATATTCAGAATAAATATAATACAGACTTTGGGGAAAATGACTTTAGACTTTAATGAGAATTACACTAATTCAATTTGGTAGTAAACTACTGGGTCACTTTAATCAACATTAATGAATTCCTTTTTTCATAATATTCATTCCACCAATCCTCAAGATAAAACTGAGGGAAGGAAAATCACTTATTCTTTCATGTAGCAACACTTGATTGAACATCATAGGTCCCTGTAAAATTTGAGCTTTAATCAGTTTTCGTGTATCCCCGTGTGAGATGATCCTCCTCTTCCTTTTTTAAAGTGAAACAAGGTTTTTGCATAATTCCACATTTTCCTCAGCCCTGCTGTTTTGATATTTGCTGACAAGCCTATTGAAGCTTCTTCAACAACTCCCTCTGTCTCTTAACACATTCTAATGATAAATATTCCTCAATAGGGATTTTTTTTTATTGCAAAAATGGAATCTAGAAAGGTGAATGTTTCTTGTGCTCAGATTTGTACTCTGAAACCACTTTGGGCAGAAATGCATTTGAAATATAGTTAATAGCAATTATTATTTAAGAAAATAATCCAATATGGTAATTGAGAATCCATTTCTTATCTAATTTATTTCCTCTTTGTTGGAGTGCCCATCCCCACAACTGGACTCCAGAGTAGTACCCATAAACACAAATGCAGTGCCATAGGAAAAATGGTGCCTTTTTGCTGATGTGATTTGTGGTCTGCTGCTTTGGGACTGATTCACGTTCACGTGTTAACAGATCATGACAGGCTCCTGCATGCCTTCACATCGAGGGGGGGGGGGGGACTGCCTGTCTGTCATGCGGTGCGTGCCGATGCGGCCTGGTCTGCGCCGACTCACCTGACTGATGCACCGTTAGTGAAAACAAGGCGTCTACCCCTGGGCTCTTACACACATTTCACCAGCACTGACTCACCAGAATTATCAGTTTGAAAAACGAGCATATTTCTCAGACCAGTTTATCATCTCTGCAGTCCACTTTGTGTCGGTGTTTATTCAACTGGGTGGCGTATAATTTGAACCTGAACGCTGCGCGCGTGGGTAACTAAGTCTGGTTTGTGGGACGAGTACTTAGTATATGAGATGATACATCAAAGTCTGTCCTCGCACATCCTTGTATGCGGTTCTGGAGGTAAGTACTCTGACATATCCTCGTGAACAAATCCTCCTTTTATGTTTTCAGGAAACTTTTTACTGGGGACTTTGATACTTTCCTCCTCTCACTTCAACACAAAAGTGATATTGCTCCTTTGTTGCAAATCCCCGCTCTCTTGACTGTCTGCATCCACCGGGGGAAACAGAAAACGTTTTAAAGATGAGAGGCACAACAACACAACAGACAACAAAGAGCTTGCTGAAATGCTGATATCGTCAAGTCTTTGCCACGTCAGGGACCAGCTACAGTATCCGCCATTCTGTCGGTTTTGTCATGTTCTTCTGCTGTATTGTGTCGAGTGCAGGACCTTAAAATGGCACATTTGTCTTTCATGCTCCCTTTTTAACCTTTGCTTTCCTTTTGCTCGTCAAAAATTCAACAAACCGAGAACCTCTTGTCCTCCTCCTGTATATGCTGGGGGCAAAGGTGCTCTAGATTAAACCGAACCTTGCAAATTGAATTCACACTTGATGAAACAAACAGATTTGCATGCGTCTACCCACCTGAGATGGGGTGGCCAGCTCCAGGCAATGAGCCGTCCCACCTCCAAACAGTGCAATGTGCTCAGCTAATTAATGGGCTTTTACTGCAGAAATGTGTCAGAGTTAGAGGTGAGGTGATGTGGAGCAGCAGGTCCCAAGTCCAATAAAGGTCGAGGTCCTAATAGGATGGAACCGGGTCATTTGCCAACCTAATGAAAAGTCAAGGTTGCGGTGCTCTTGGAAGTTTGTGAAGTTCAGTCTACTTCAATTTACATCTCATAGTTAAAAGCAGATGCTAACTCCTCCTCTGTCCTTCTTAACAAACCTGAGCCTTCCTTGTCACTTCTTTGTCTTAAAACACGTGAAGCGTCTAAGCTGCTCTGTATTCTGATTACGGCAGCTTACCTCATTTGATGGCTCGCTCCATTATGTCCTTCCTTTTTCTATCAAAGGAGGTGTATTTCTCACTTCTCACTCACATCAATTTACAAATTACAAATTTCTGTCCCTCCAGACACGAAGAAATCTCTAGGGATGCCTCTCTGAAAAACTGCCCAAGTAGATACAAGCATCACGGTAACTGACAGTCAGTAAAAGGCCAGACTGGATGTAACGATCAGCAGATAAGATGGAAAGAAAACAAGCCTCCACAGAACAGATTCTCCTGCATAAAGTCAGATCTGAAGCTCTGCTCTTCAACGACGTTTGGTTAAGGCGTGAAATCCGCCAACCTGCGGTGGAAATTGGAGGTTTTATCCCCATCTGAATAAACAAAACTGAAGTGTGGGTCAAAAACAGGAGGGATAAGACATTTGTGTGTGTCAAGTAAAGCGCTGTAGGCGGTTTTCAGCTCGGGAAATTGTTCTCAACGATGACACCGAACTTCTGCATTTCAGCCAGCAGATGTAGTTCCTGCTTTCTGAGGTTGGAATTGTTTTCATATGGGTTCCATGGATGGGCGTTTGTCACCTGCAGGTGAGTGGACTGTAAGCAAGAACACCACCATGTGTGCTTATATTCAAAAACCATTAAATGATCACCTGATGTGTCCAGTTAAACGAAGTTGCTGCAAATGACCAGCAAATCCATTTCCCCAAAACGGCCATTCACTAAAATGTTGATTGTTGTATCATAAAGGAGAAAATATGCAAAAATGAGCCCACAGGAACACCAGAACATGTTAAAACTAACTATTAAAACTGGCAAACATAACTTCTGGAAACACAGATTTTTTCTGTCTTCAAAACTATGTGACAATTAAACATCAGTCTAAATTTGGAAACATAAGCAGTCATTACATCCTGGGTTAAAATATATAATGAGGTTAGGCAATGTCATCTGTGTTACAGGGGAGTATAATGGTGAGCAAACTACAATGTGCATACAAATGGCACCAATAATATGAACTTTTTTGTCAACATACAAAAACAATACAGAAAAAAAGAACAAATAAAGAAAACATTTTTGGCCCTCGCTCTCCACTGGTCTTCCATGACCAACAGCACAGGTGGACTCCAGGCATCCATATGGACAATAAACTAGCGTAAAATAGCCATGTGGGGAACATTTGCTCCAGGGAGTGGTAGAGGCTGTGCTTCCTGGGAAGGGTTAGAAATACTCCTGTGAACCAGAAAGTGCCACTTCCATCACATCAAGCACTGGTGAAGCTAACAGCGGCTGCATAGTTTAGCTACAGTTAGGTTTGGCGGAAACAACGCAAAACACATGGCAAAATATACACAGATATAATTACTCCTATATTTGTGGACGAATATGTGTGCCAGCCCGTGACTGGGCACACAACAGTTGCTGAAGTGACCGTGATGGTCAGAGGAGCCTGTCAACATGCCTTTTTTCAGGTTATCTTTCAACAAACTTTAATTACACAGGATAAAAATGGTCTCAGACCCCTCAGTGTGTTAACAAACTTTAATGATATGCTCGTTTTTATTTTTATCTTTAAACATCTCAGGGGGAAAAAAAAGCTGTATCCTGCCACCTATTTCCTGGGCCCCCTGTTGGTCATCAACAGAAACCAGTGGAGAGGTAAACCCTTGCTCTACACTCTCATCAAGGATCAGTGTGGGACTTGTCCCCTGTTCCAGTCTCTTCAAGCATATATCAGAAGGGGGTCTCATTCAAACAGGAATTTCACACCCTATTGACAATGTGGCTTCTGTCAGCTGCTGCTTCATCACCCATTACCAGAAGCTCATCCTTTCTTCCAAACCTTGGGATACTCTGTTTTTCTCTTGCTGACTTCTTTTTTATTCCTTTAAGGTGGTTCTGCCCTACAGGTTTTCAAAAGAAAAGCCAGGATCCGGAGGTCAGTGGTTGGTCAGGGATGTGTTCCTAAGGTGTGGCTTTGTTTCTAAGCCTGTTGGTTTTGCAGGAAGAGGAAGTTGTTGAGTGTTACTGATGTGACCTTATGGACTGAAAATAAGCCTTGGATCAGTACTGTTATAGAATCTGTTGTGTAGATGTTATTGAAAATGTTTGTCCTCTTAACAATCAGGGAAAAATGCTTTATTTTTAACACAGGCCTGTTAACTAGGCTGTAACAACACTCACAGCTAACCCCCCCGCCCCCTTCGCGTGTAGGTGGCATCTCTCTGGGATGCTTGGGTTTCTCACATCGCCCGACTTTTACTCATTCAGATGTATTTCCGATGAGATGTTTTAATAACATCTAAAAGTACAAAAAGTGATCTGTCCGCAGAAATGACACACTTCTATTTAGTCAGATATGTATCAAGAACAACACAATAAGAGCAGAATTAAAGTTTTGAAGACAAAAAAGCACAAAAAAATACATGTCATGACCGTAACCCTTCCTCCCTCCAATGACCTGTTTTTAAGGGCGTCAACATCAAAAGCACCATACCTGAGTAATCCTTTCTACGTGGCTGTTATTTTAAAGGAAGTCCACTTATGTTCCTTGGACTAAGACGTGATAAAACGTCCCATCACACTTGAGTGTTCCTTCCTAACAGGAAAGGTCACATCCTCTTCTGAACCCAGACATGAGCTGCAGGGATGAGCAGTGTTGCTTTCTCTTCCTGTTTATGTGTGTGTGTGTGTGTGTGTGGGGGGGGGGGGGGGTATTTGTAATTGTAAACACAGTGAAAGATAAGATTTAAGGTACACCGTGTGTGTTTATTTTACATTTTACGCTAAAATCTGTGGTATGTGGCAGAATATTCCAAGGTGAGTCAGCAGCACAGATGTGTTGCTGAAACATACTGAAATCTATGTAAGAAATGAATATTCAATGGTGGCCATATTTTATACTGCCTGCACTTCTAAGTCTTGATGGGTATTTTGAATAGAGTCTATTTAATTATTCCCAGATATTACCCAGGATGATCTTTCACAGATCAAATAATCCGTACATAAAGTGCAGGGTTTCCATTCAGGGCGGAGCCTGGAGAGGTCACAACATTTCTGCTAAATCATAACATTTTCAAATGCTCCTGGAATCAATTTAGCTTTAAAACACATTTGAAAGTAGCCCTATTTTTAGCTTTCATTGTCTGGTTACAGTCCAGCACCTGTGACTTCAGAAACATTCCGAAGTTTCACAATATTCTCATCGAGTTTGGCAAAGACTGCTACGCTAAAAAACTTTTTTTTTTCACAAAGTATCTAATTAATCATTTTAGTCTGAGTGAGGCACACTCGTAATCTCTGTCAATTATTGCCCCAATACCCAAGAGCGAGGGCCCGTGTAGAGGTGCATTAAATCTACCTTTAACGTGATTGAAGAAGGCTTTTGGAACGGGAGGAACAAAATGACATGGAATGAAATTTGGGGTGGGGGCTGGGGGTTAATTATCTTAATAAGATTGGGGAGACGGGGAGTGGTCACGCCAATGAAGGTAAGGAGGGGATAAGGGGGAGGTACACCTCTGCCTGTCTGAGGAACATGCCAGGAGTACAATAGGAGTGCTAATCTGTCAAATTGAATCCTGCTTGTGGGAGTGGGTGTAGGCAGGGAGTGGCACTCGGGCTCCAATCCCTACAATAAGGGGGGGAAAAAATTAAATTTGTGTAGCTGCAGAATTGTCCCCACTTCCAGCCTGTACTCCTTTCTGTGATTTAATTTATGCTTTGCACACAAGCTTCGGTTTAATTTCATGAGAGAGCAATGCCCTTAAGACAAAATCGTGGAAGGTGCTTTCATTACCGCACCTTTAAAACATTCCATAAAGGTTTACTGCCATTGTGGTGCTCTAACCCCAAAAAACTGTTACTTTTGGTTCACAGTTAAAAATTAAATCATACATGAACTGCAACAGAGTTGCACAAAAAGCAAATGCGGTGTTAATGGTAATCCATTGCAATTAAATCCAAACATTTACTGCAGCTTTTTGTTGTCTCTCTACTGTCAATGCGGTGAAATTAGTTAATTCAAGAAGTGCTCCGACAGCCGTAAAAAGCCGATCGGCAATTTTCAGCATCTCCTTTCAGCCTTTTAAAATTAATCAATGCATATAAACATTAAAAAGTTGCATCTATCAAGACAACTTGTTTCTTTTTTAAGAGGCACCTTTTTGGATAAAAATCTCCATATATTTTTTAATGTGTTTACACACAGATCTTAAACTCAAAGTCTCGATTATGGCCGATGACAAATCAGTTGCTGCTCTCTTCTTGTTATCAGGATTATGCATAGTTTACTTTCACTGTCGATAAAGTTTTGACTATTTAAATCCGCAGGCTGTACCGCGGGCTTCATGATTGTTCATGAAGGGGGACGAAAAACTAACAGATGTATCAAAGAGATCTGCTGATCAGTGTGCAGCAAGAGGAAGCACTGATTGGTGTTAGATATGCACAGCGTCCATCCTGACAGTGACGTAATGTCTCAACAACTGTTATCAAATTCCTAAAGGTACCAACAGTTGGAACAAGACTGGAAGAAAATAAAGATGTCAAAGAGAATTTTACAATGAGGTTTGTTGCTGACAGGATCAACATAAGGATATTTTTACTGCCTATGATATACAACACTGTCTCGGCAAGATTCATGGCTCAATTAAATATGTCATTTATGCAATATTTGCTCTTCTGGAATTGCAGATATATTGCCAGCTATTGGAAACCTTCCATCAGCAGACTCTGGCACAAATTAAGATGAGAAAGGGGATTTGACCCCACTGAGTGCTGATATTTTCCCCACGCATCAGTTTCTTGTCCATCCGAGGACTATACCCTTGCATGTCTTGCAGAAGAGACTCACCTGCACAACCTGACATTTCCTACACAGGAATAACCCTAATCTCACTGTGCTTTTGGCTAAATTGCCATGAACTGCAGGTTTCCCCCCTTTTGCCCCTCTCAGCATCCTTGTACTCTATAATATTTTAATGATAATAACTTCTAATTCAATAAGGTTCTTCTGTTACTCTTCAGTCCACACTGGCTCTAGTCTGAGACTTCTTGCTGTCTTTCTGCCCTTTCATCCTAAATTGCTGGAGCATAAGTAAATGCTGTAAAATAAACTTGAGTTACCAACCATTACTTACTCTGTGCATTTTGGAAGATTGTGGAGAGATTTCTTTCCAACTCTCCTAAAAGCTCAGACAAGATTCGATATTGACCCTAAGTTATATTCCCAAATTAGCCACAGTGTCAAGTGAGCCATGGTATTATCATATTACTGAAAAAGTCTGTGTGTTTACATGCCACAGGATGACTGAATAAAGCCATACTTGTTTGGGAATGTGTCCTGATATCATACTAATCTGTTTTTCTGTGAGCCACACAAACACACTTATGATAATATGTTTGGTTGGGGTTATGCGTATAAGCACTGAAATCAAAACTGGACTCCGTTAGATTCAGCTGTTGCTCTCCAAATGTACCCAAGATGATTTCCAACCAAGGTTTTTGTGCTCCAGAGATGATGATAAATACAGTCCATGTTGACCTTAACTACTTGTTATGCTGACAGGTTTTTGCAAACCAACATGTTTTTCATTAGTTTTTCCTGTGATTAAACAAACTGTAAAAAGTATTTTCACCTCTTACCTTCTTCTATGCAAGTATACATGGATAAGGACAGTAAACAGACATTTCTATAAAGATGTATAGAAATGAAGTAAACCTCGACCAGGATGTGACTACCTTTATGCATGTAAACATACTGAGTGAAAATAAACTCATTCAGCTCCAATGGTAAAAGCCTTTTTTGTTTACTTTATAGCACTTACTTTATAGTTTACTTTATTGTCATACAGTCCCAGAAAGTTGCATGATTCCATTTATTTTTTTTGTGGAATATATTGAGGTTAAAAAGGTCTCTGATGAGAGTGTCGTTTATCTCCAAAGACGGTGTGGCTACCCTATAACATGAATGGATCTCATGATAAACCATTAGAATAGTCAGCAACCATTCCATTATGCTCCCAGTCCTTCCTATCAGCCTGACCTCATCTCTGGGCCTCTCATCCTCTGTCTTTTCCCTCCAGTGACTACAATAGCCCACAGAAAATCGCAAATAAATAATGCAATGAAAGATTAAATTAAAGTTTCCATCATGAATGCACGACGATGTAAAATGAAAATTAACCTTCCAGCCAAGAATTACAAAGAGGGCTTGTGTAATTATGTAAAGAAGCACTCTTAGCAGTTGGCAGCAAACCCTTATTGGAAGGACGGGCTCGGCTTTTCATCCCGCAGCTTTATAAGCCGAAATTCATGAGATGTTGATGGCGTCCTTTTGGAAAATGTAGTCTGGAATGCAGGACGGGTTACTTTATAAATTCTATGAAAATATGAGTCAAACATATTATCACAAAGTTTGATCTTTCCTTAAAATGTTTTCTCTGCTTTGGCTTTGGAAACCAGTTTCCTCATGTCCTCTACTCAATCATTCTGGTGAAGGCATTATTGTGAGTGAGGGTTAAGACTAATTTTAAAGTTGATGTTGGTTTTGGGGGCCGTGCATGCGTGTGTGTGTTTGTGTGTGTGTGTATCTGTGTGTGTGTGTGGCTGTGACTACAACAGACTATTCCAGCCTCTTGATCAATGACCTCTGGGATAGGCTTCAGAATTTGAGACTCTAAATAGGCAGTTTAACAGACAATAGAAAGGTGGATCATTAACAAATTAAAGGAATTCTGTTACTGATGACAAAAGACCAAAAACAATCACTTTTATCTGAGTTTACTAAAGTATTTCAAATTGGTAAGCAATAGTAAAGTGGCTGTGTGAGAAAGCCTTTGGGTTTTTGTCCATCTTATAGTACAGAATAAGCAAATGCGGGGCCTGAACTACCCTGCCAGCCACTTAGGTGTAAGATGAACCGAATTGTGTCCAAAGGTCTGAAATCACACAAAACCTTTGAAACAAGAAGCAACCTCCCCTTAAGTGCACAGGTTGTACAGAGACGCAGCAACAGACAATAACCCTGTGAGACAGTCAGACGAAGAAACCTGAAGAGATCCCCCCCCACTGCGTTTGAAATTCAACTTTAGATCTAAATGCCTGAGTTGAGGCTCGACAGGGATTTGTCACTGAAATGCAAACCATTTTGCATGCAGCACTGAGGGATGAAAATTAACATAATATGTCATTTTCACAACATAAAACCAGGGATTTTTGGCAACCCAAAATGGAAATTCAGCGTGCACTCATTTATTATTCATGTTTATACGTAAGCGCAGCTCATAATTACAGATTCAAATCTTGTTTCTGTGTTGGGGAGCGAACGTCTGACGAACACCTGCGTTCAGTCTGCTGCGATGATCGGCTGCTCGGCTGCTGTCCCTTTGAACAGGAGTCACGCAGGACGTCCTGGTGGCCAAATGGCTCACACTTCCTGCCTAATCTGTCACCTCAACTTTTAGGACCCAGGTTCTATTACAGCGCTCCTGCTCACAGTAGAGCTGTGCAGTATTGTAAAACCTCCCACTCCTGACCATCTGTCTCTTTTTGTCACCATAAAAAGAAACAAAACAGGGACATTCTGTGCCGATTTGAAGGCCTTTTAAGTGACATAAGGTGAGGTTTCACTGTGTCTTATGTATGGCTTTGCCACATATAATTAAAACGGAAAATTGATCCAAGCCTGTAGGAGGTGGGGGATTACTTCACTCAATCAATGTATGTTCTTTTAGTCATTCTTTCTTTTCTGGATGGCTGCATTCCTTTAATATGATGAATGGAAATGCAACAGCCCGGCAATTTTGCTCTCCAGCGACGAGCATGTCATTATTTCTTGGGGTTTAAAGAAAACACTGCCTTTTTTGTGGGAGTTGCAGATACACTTCAAAGTCAAACTGGACCTCGGGGCGATTGGGTCTAAGAACAAACACCCTTGAGTGCAAGTCTCGAATTTAATCCATGACAAAATTCGGACCAGCATTCGCTTAGAGAAGAGAGAGAAAACACACCATCGTTATTACTTCCACTTACGTCCGCTTTGCATTTCAAAGGCACAGCCTCTCCTACTTGTCACACCCTGGTTAACAGTTTAATCCCGACATGGTTTGATGTTCACTCCCCCCCCCCCCCCTTCCTTTGTAGGAGGACTACTAAGTGTCCGGTGGCTGGTTGGGAAAGATGTGATGAAATCAGCAGGAAGAAACCAGGAAAGGAGGGCAGACGATGAGATGATCAGAGCGCTACTGCTGGCAGAAGTGACATGGCGTCACTGATAAAAATGAGCCGAGGAGATTATCAAGTGCTTGGTTGTTCTGTAACACAAAGTCCACTTCATGGCTTTGTTAACATAATAAATCCTTCTCCCACTATTCAAGATAGGACTTGGTCCAAACTGAAAAAGTAGCATTCCATAGTTCAGTTATGTTGCATTCCAAATACGGTTTTAACTGCAAGTTTCTCACAAAGAGGGTAAAACATCAGAGACAACAGCTCAACTGGCTGGTGGGTGGGTCAATCAGGAGGCACCGGGAAGAACTTTTGAATTTATTTTAATGATAAAAGCACTTGGGGGAAAATATACACATTTGATTAATGTTTGAATCTCACATAAATCAGATTATTGCCAATGAAAATGCTGACTTTCCTAATTTCTTTTTTTTTTTGGCACAAACAGCTGAATTTTAATTGGCGCAGGGCATTTGATGGATAGAGTGAACCCATCGTGTTACGATCTTATCAAAATTCTTCAGACTTGCAAAAAAATCAATTTCATCATCTCATTCCATATGCTTTTGAATTCCTGCAGAGTGTCTTGCCAAGCAGCAGCGATATTATTATTTCAATAGTGAAACATCAGGGATTCATACCAAGTGGCACGTCGGCGCGAGTGAATGAGTGCATCTAGACTGCCTGTCAAAGTGATCTTTGGAAAAAATATTTATGCTTTTTAATTTACTTGTGTGTGTGTGTATGTGTGTGTGTGTTTATGGGAGAAGGGAGCAAGTGCAGGGCTTTGACTTGATCAAAGAAGAAAAGACAAATTCACATATGCATATTGACACACTTATGAGAGTCCTTATGTGATTCTCAATGTGCGTTTGCCAGTCATTGCCTTTGAAGTCAAGAGAAAAAAAGACATGTATTTCCGTACCTATGCTTTATTCAGCAGGATACGTGCATGCACAGGCTGTCGTGTCTCAAACCAGGAGTGCTTGACTTTGATTCCTTCATTTATCATTGAAAGAGCATGTGCCCACCTGAGTCTAACAACGTGCCAATTCACCGGCATCGCCTGTGTTTCCCCAAAGTCTGACCTCTGTGGAAGTGGATTTGATCTTTTCACCTGTCCCCTTTGACACCACCAAGTTGTCCCAGTCACATGGCCATTGAGGCTGTGACCCGTTCTAACCCTGCTGGTGGAAGAGGACGCAATTGTGTTCAAGAGGTCAGGCAGGGCTCTGTGTCTTTCTTATCCATGCCATTATAAAAAACCTCTAGGTATAAGAACCTAAAGTCTTACTATACTTCTGTTTTTCACTTTTAATTTGAGTTAAGTGGTTCAATTTAAACTGAATTTTTACCTGTGAATAAAATAGATTTTATAGATCTGACCCACTCATATGCACTACAGAATGAATGCCTCACTAATAGTGTTAATAATAGATTAAATGTGCTTGTAAAATAAAATGAAAAAAAAAAATACAACCCTTCTGCAAACCCAACTGTCAAGTTTTACTCAAATCCGAACAATGAGAAATTCCTCTTTGTATTTATTTTTTTCCACCCTAGCTCTGACGTCCCAAAATATTGAATGCAGAGGTATGCGGTTTTGCTAGTGTGAGCAGCCACGCCAAAAAGTGTCTAAAAAGTACAATACACTACAAATGTTTTAGTGATGCCAGTTTTTTTTTTCTTTTTTAAACTCTGCATTGAAGAGTAAACCCCAATGGCTTCTCTGCCTGGAGTGTTTCAAGACGCGGTCCTGACGTTTATTGAATCAAACTGAAATGAAAATAGTAAGATGCAAGCCAAACCTCTGTAACCCAATTTTGGCCTTCTTGCGAAGATTTGAGACGTTAGAAGGGTACTCTGTTTTCCACAGACGACTCTCCACTGCCGCACACACCCACACACATACAAATTGCTACATATTGCCGTGGTTACCAGTAGAAGCTGAAAAGGATTTCACCCAGCACTCAAAGAAAATCCTACTTATTTCCTACAATCCAGAATACCTGATTCTAAAGTGTCTTTATGGTTACCCTGCTTCGGGCATTTTGGACTTCACACTGAGTTTATTTTCAGGTATGAATGAAGGAAGGAATGAAGGTGCTTAACACACAGGTGAAGCTGTTTCGAAAAGTTATTTCACCTTATTAGCTCGACTTGGCAGGCTAGCTTAAATTCAGCACAACGCAGACGAGCCCTGGTGGCATAAAATGAGCACCGCGGCTGTTTCGGTTTAAACAGGTAATACGGTGTGATACTGGGGTCATTGCCTCCAGCTGTCTGCTCCAGAACCGTGTGAAAGAAAGAAAGAAGAAAGAAAGAAAGAAAGAAAGAAGAAAGAAAGAAAGAAAGAAAGAAAGAAAGAAAGAAAGAAAGAAAGAAAAAAAGAAAGAAACTGTTTTCATTGTTCTATGTGCATTACCCCTGTCATCCCTATCCTGCCATGGAGTGTCTCCGCCACCACAAGCCTACGCTGGTGACCTGGTACTGGGTTAAGAAATGAAGACACATCCAGCTCGTAGGGATTTCGCTCTGTGTTCTTTGTTCAAAGTGTGAGCTACTCAAAGGAAAGTGTGGATCATCCTAAGGGGCTAATTCTGTGCTGCTCTGTTGATGGGAGGGACATGGGAATCAGTGGGTGGCCCCACAAATGCCCCACAAATAATCTGCTTGTTTATGCCGTTTGGATGCAAATGATACGACTGAGGTCACACACTTTCCTAGTTTGTGTAACAATAGGCGTCTTGCATGGAGCCATGCTTTTCGGATCAGATTCTAGATTCATCATTAGTCCCTTTGAGGGCTGTTTGATCCCCCCACTCCCTCTCCTCGGTGGTACAGCACTCTGTTTGGGGACCGTGCTCTTTGCTTCTGATTCGGTGAGTTCAAACACGTTGTCCCTGAGGATGATAGCTGATTCTAAAACACAGAGGAGTGAGAAGGCACCCCACAGAGAGAGCTGCCGCTTTTTTTAATTCCTTTTTTTTGGGGGGTAAAACATCAGAATGTGAGGTCAGAATGGTGGTCTGGGGAGAGTGGAATGTTTGAGTAGTTGCTCATCTTCAGGACTTGTGAACAGCTGTGCGGCATTCAGGACAGGCTCACATTCAGGAGTGTGTGAATAAGTACAGTGTACAGTGTGTATTGCTCACAAGAGGAATGTATGGAAGTGGAAAGAATGTGGATCGATCTCACAGCAAACAGCTGGAAGCTCAGTCTTTTAAATGTTCTTTCGTTTATTTATTATTCATTATTTAACATGGCAAACGGTGAAAATGATGGCTGCAAATGTGATGCAGGATATGATAAAAAAAAGCGTGCGTACAAGTTCATTTCTGTGTACTGACTGTTAGTTTTAGTGAAGACAAGCACGCATACATCAAATGTGTAGACTGGTGCTGTGATAAAGAAGGAGTGGGAAACAATTAGGATAAGTGTGTGAAAGCTGATTTCAGTCACGGCCAATTAAATTCTCTTATTGACTCTTATTGTCTTTTTTCATATCAGTTAATTATTCACAAATGAGGCACATGTAACTGGAATTGTTGTCTATATTTCATCTTTAATTAAATGGTAGAATGAACAAAGGTTACTCAAGCATCAATGAACAATATCAAAGGATTACATTTATGTAAAAATGCAGTAAAGACATTGAAAATAATGTAGTACGGGTAAACATGGGGGAAAAAAATCTATAGTAACAGAAGCTAGAAACAGAAGTAGTGTCCAACGCAGAGGCTGTCTCGAATGTAAGAAGTTTTGGCGATAGTGAGGCCAGACTCAGATGAGGGACAGTGAAAAGGCAAGAAGATGAGGTTGGAACTGTAGGAGGCCCAGAGGAAGACCAAAGAGGAGAGTTATGGATGTAGTGAGTGAGAAAGGGAGGCAGAGGATAGGGTTAGATGGAAACAGTTGATTGTGGTGACCCTTGAGGGGAACAGCTGACAGCAGAAAAGGAAGTCCAATAAAAGTGCTTCTTAGGTATGTTCTACCACAGCTGGCATCATGTAGGAAACAAACATCTCTTTGTTTATATGTTGTGTTTGATGAAGGTCTGGGACCAAACTGTCCCCACAATAAAATGATGTTGCACGTGTAGACATCAATCTCTATCAGTAATTTTGGACCTGCTTTTTCCCGACTGTAGAACTCTTTTTCTCGATACGAGAGGGTCCTGAAAGATGTCCCTAGCAGATAGAGGACAAGAGTTTAGCAGAAAGTTCAGCTGAATCCTCCAGATTCACTCAGCCAAGACTAAATGGCGCAAACACTAAATCAATTTCAGAAATACGAGATGATGAGAGACGGCCAATAACTGACGGCAGAAAGATGAAGCAGGAGACACAGAGAGAGAGAGGACCCCTGTGTCAAATACATCAATTGTGGGGTGTCGAAAAATGAGGGTAGATGTCCAGAGTGAGGGATGGGTAGAGAAAGAGATGGATGACAAGGTGGGAAGATAAAAGGAGAGGAAGCAGACAGGAAAGAGAGGGGACAGACCTTCCTGTCAGAGGTATCAACTGGGGGACGGTGACTTTAAAGACAGCAGGGGTCTTCGTTAGGCGAAAAGTGTGATTAGATCAACGCAGGAAACAGATTTCCACTGCAGATTAAGTAAATAAAAAAAGGCGTGCCAGGTCTGGATGCGGCTCCTCTGTGTTGGTTTAAAAACAAATAAAAGAGGGGGCTGGGAAATCTCCTCAGATTCAACAATCAAAATATCAACAAGGTGATTCCTCTCACTCTGTCACATCTTGGTACGAGGTGTGCTTGTACAGGAAGAATGTGCCCGATGACAGGAGAGGAAGACGGCAAGGAACGGAGAATGTGCGAACACGTTTGCATGTGTGGGGTGGATGGCGGTCGGTCCCAGTTCCCTGGAGAACCTGGCCAGACATTAATCTTCTCCCCCTGACAGCTCCCTGAAAGTTTCTCAAGAAGGGCCATTTCCTTGAGCTATTATAATGCTTCACTCAAGCACAACCCCCTGTGCTTGGAGATTGGCGAAAAGGAAGGACTAGAGTGATAGAAGGTGGAGAAAGAGGGGAGAAGATTGACACCAAGATTAGAATATTGTCATTATTGGAGCAGCGATCTGACAAGCGTGCTTATTTTGGACTTTGAGTGTTAAATACTTTCTATCACATGAGCAGGGAACATTTGACCATAATTACAAGGAAAACAAAGCAATTGAAATCTATAAAACTAAATTAGGAAATGCTTTTAATATCAGCTCTTTTCTGTTGTTTTTTAATTGCTAGATGAGATCTTTTATGTTTCTTAGCTGCCAAGACAACACCAGCGTTCCCTCATTTCTCGTCCTTTCTGGGCTTTGATACGCCAGAGGGAAATCTTCCAAAATCTTTGAACCAAACTTCCCCTATTAAAGTCACTAGTAAAAAGCTATTTCCAAAGCTGCATCTACGTTCCAATCAGATCCAGCATTCAACACATTTTACTAATCTCCTTTTGGGGTTGAAAGAGTCTAGTAGGCCAGTGTTGATGCAAAACAAAATAATGTTCTTTTTCAGCATTTTTTTTATTATAGACTTTAAATTTCCACCCTTTAAGCAGCAAAGCATTGTTTTCCTTTTTTTAACCCTAGTGGTTTTCCAACAAGTTTTTTTTCTTCTTTTGTGCTTTTCTTTCATCTATTCTTTTGACATAAAACAATTGCACCAATGAAATGAGTTTTTTTTTTTTTTAAATTTAAACTCTAACAGTTGCACATCTAAAAGAATAACTGAGTTATCTCCAAATAGCTAATATTCTTCCTCTGTGGTCTGAGATCTGAAAGCACGCTGAGGCTGAGCATACTTGGAAAATGTCAATTGTAAGGTTTAGCACGGCGCTAAATTTATCTGGTTTGGCAATTCAGAGTTGCAGTGAGTGATTGTATGAGCCAAAAGTGCAAATTCAAAAACAGTTACCATTTAAACCTGCATTTACCTTCACAGTCTAGAGCCAGCACTTGGTAACAAGTTTGCATAAATGCTCAAAAAGTAAGTCTGAGAAATGTAGATCCATCTTCTCAACCAGCCAAACAGCTGAGCTGTCAACTTGCAGGGACCGTCTGTGTTTTCACTGCGGCTGCGTAGGTTTTCTCTGTGTCCTCTGGTTTCCTGACACTGCCCAAGCACATGTACATCATTTTGATTGGGGACTTTAACCTGCCCTTAGGATTGTGCATGCATATGGGGTCGTAGCCCATTGCAGGGTACACACACGCACACGCACTGTCCTCAGAAAAACGTCGTATAGGAACTCTCCTGACAGTGACTTCTGTCACAGGTTGTCCTTCAGGAATAGACAACCCTGGTACAATTACCCAACTTCAACTTCACCCGTGATTAAAATTCACCACCGCTCTCTCACGAGGTCAGGGCCACTGACCAGGCTGGGTTGCTTTAAAATCAGACAACAAATTAGTTTCTTGACCCTCCCCCTACCAGGTCAAGGACAGTAGTCTGGACTCCTCTGGATGTCTAGAAATGATGACCATGGATGCCTGACGAAATGCAATGGATAGAATTCAGGATGACTTGAGATGAGAGGACAAAGGAAAATAAAGCATGCTGTGCATCACATATAGTGGAAGCAGTATCTTAGACAATATAGGCTGTTGCCCTGGTGAGTCAACGATCTGCAACATTGTGCTACTCCCACACACACAAGCAGATATCACACTGCTACAAGCATTTCCATTCTCGTGCTGGGACCACCATTGAAAATGCAATAAATATGTAGTGGGAACAAAAATATATTTATGATTCTAGCCCTTCCATGACTGGATAGGATCTGATGTGAGAAAAATACCACTCAATACTATGGTGCCAATAAAAGGCATATGGCCAATCACTGCATACTCATCAATCAGTAG
The DNA here is from genome assembly GCF_003711565.1 of Takifugu flavidus. Taxonomy (NCBI): domain Eukaryota; kingdom Metazoa; phylum Chordata; class Actinopteri; order Tetraodontiformes; family Tetraodontidae; genus Takifugu; species Takifugu flavidus. Next base: position 10,588,731 of record NC_079526.1, on the reverse strand, counting down.
TAGTCAGATTAGAAACTGCTATTTGGTAAACACAATTTCATTCAAAGCCACAATTTTACAACTGGCAGGATGTTGCAGGCTGAACGTGTGCAAAAAATTAGTTCACCGTAGAATAAATAGAGGGAAGGGACACGTTTCAGCTTGAAGTGTACAGACCGCTTTTGATGGTGGGGCAAAGTAGGTATCTACTGTGACCCTTGGGTGCTCTGCTCATTAATCTTCAGCAGGTCATCAAATGGGCAGGGGCTGGGAAGGCCAAGGTGATTGGATTTGCCGGTTGTAAGGGATCCACGGCTCATTGTTTAGTACCTTTTAATTCCATGGAAGGTAACAGAAACAGAGACACATTTAGAATGTGGGCATCTGAATTTATCCAACTAACTGTTATTAGACAAGTTTTTAGATGGGAAAGCTTTTTTGTGTTCATAGTGTGATAGCATGTACCTGGTGTGCACGTGTGCCCTCACACACAAACACACTCAAGGAACTTGGCCTTTAAACAAGGTCAGCTGTCTTGCAGAGTAACAATCGCAAGTGATTAACATCTGAAAAGATCCATTGCCTTGGATATTGGCTTGGACAACCTTTCCAAAAGAGGTTGTCTTTAGATGCTTCAAGCCTGTCAGTTCCATCCAAGAGAGGCTGTTTGGCTCAGACCCATCTGCAACCCATATCTGTCCTTCAGTGTTGGACCACTAGGATAATGGCTGAGTTTTTGATAAAAGAAATAAAAATCTACAGTAAATGTTTGTATTCTCTCATTTTGCCGCGATTGTCATAGCAATAATGAGAATTTTTACAACAGCGGCCACTTTGTTGGATAAAACAAGTTTCTGCACCATTTACCAACTGTGTTGAAACAAGATAAACACTTTTTTTTTTCAAATACCCAGGAATTTGCATGTTTCCGCAGGAAAAATAAATGCTGTTATTTTGTGCACATTTTGGCCACATGTGCAGGATTACAGGAGATGGCCAGTTTTAAACTTTTATGGAGGTTCAAGTTTATCGAAAGTGTTTGCACTACATTGAGACTGGTTGTTCAAGGACATGCCCAAACCTTTTAGTGTTTTTAAAGGGTTTGGTGGAGGTGATAAAATAAAGTAAATTTAATTTTGCAGGAGTAAGATTGAAGAAGGCAAAAATATCTACCCTTGATTCTTGGAAGAGTGTTAGAAGCTACTATATAAAAAATGAAAAATGATGTCATCTCATCACTGAAGTTATTTTACACATCTGCAAAGTTGCTTCCAGTGCTGTGTTTTATGGTAAAATTGTGTTTCTAATTTTTGTATCAAATAAACCAAATAACCTAGTAATATGTAGTTACAGCTGCTTTCCGCTATAAAAACACAATGCCCTATTGTTATTATGGTACTGAATGGACTTGTGTATGTGTCGTATGCAGAACTGCGGTTAAAAGAGCCATTTTCCCAATAATTACTTGAACTTTTGAAACATTCAGAAACCTACTGGTATGCTGGGCCCCTTGCACGCTCGGCACACTTCGGTGCTCGAGGCCAACATGAACAAAGCAGCCGGAATCTTTTGAAATGGACGTATAACTGATCACATAAACATCGAAGAGAAGCAGGACGCAAGGTCAAAAGCTGCAGAAGACATAGACATAGTCAACCAGTGTAGACAGGCACTGTCACGCTGAAATGAGAAAGTGATGCGTGTGTGTTTGTGTGTTGGTTGGGTCGGGGTGGGGTTGGAAGGGGGCTGCTGTGAGTAATGGCTCCTGTCTGACAGGGAAGCGATCGATATGTTATAATGTTAACAACGATCCTTCCTCCTATTGTGCTGCCCGAGACAAATCTATTAGAGATCCATCCCGTCCCATCATCACCATCCTCTGCCAACAGCCTGCAGAGGGACTGAGAGTGATAGAAAGAGGTAAGACACTGAGAAAGTGGCGATGACTACCAGAAACAGTGAGTTCTTATTGTGGCAGGAAATGGTCCTTCACAGTCATCGGCGAGCCATTTCTTTCTCTTCTGCTCTATTCTTTCTGGCACGCACTTGTTGGTTATTTGCTACGGTCGATTTGCAGCTCAATGGAATCTGTCTGAAGTGGAGCGATCTCCTTGCTGCTGCATTGATTACCCATTAACGAAGCGATATCGGCAAATGCATTCTGACATCTCTGAAATTATTTCTGAAATGGTGTTTTTGGTCACAAACTATACAAGAGGTCGGTGTCACTCAAACTCAACCCTTTGAGGTAAAGTGAGGAATATTTGGATCTTACATCTTTGGGACAAATAGCAGCTGACATTTGTTCAGTATATCAAGGTTCAAGATACTTTGAATAACTTTAGAAACAACAACCATTTGGCTGGACATGTTTCTGTTTTGAGGCTTCATTTACTCATTACTATTTTTTTTATATAGCTGATCATTCTTATTCTACATCTGTCACTATCCCTGCTTTGGGAGGAGCTAAAAGAGCTCTATGCGATTATGCCTACAAAATTTGAGACATTTTTTACTCAAAACATTGGCATCTTCTCTTGATCCACTGGCTGCCTGTCCCCTGAAAACACTGTAAAAAAGACATTAAAAATAAAATTAAAAAAAAAAACACTTGGGGGACAAGTGGTGCATCACAACATAACAAATCAACCAATTACGCGTAAGGTAGTTGAGGGAGGGGAGCAGTTCATGTGGGTTTAGATATAAATATGACTTTACTTATTGAACAGTTGGAACGTAGCAATTGCAATCCACTTTTGATAGCTTGCTGTATTTTGTTTTGGATTTACTTCAAATGTCAACGGATGTGATTAGCAAGGTCTCATTATTTACCATTAATAGTTTAAACAGGACGAGTAAAATGGGTTCAGATTTGCAACAAAACAAATATTGGCAGTTTATGCATGTTGATCTGGTTGGTAAGTTCAGAATTCCTGACTGAAAGTGGGTCTCTACATCAAACCCAAATGTCCACCCCCTCATTGCCTTATCTCTTGAAATTTATGTGACGTTACATCTTCTGTAAAAGAAACCTGAAACTGACGTCGACAGCTTTATGTTGCTTGTGGTAATCTTTAAAAATCCCCGCCTGCCACTGAAGGGTTTGCCTCTTGTTAGTAGCTCTGCTGCAAAAAGCACTGAAACGTTCTCTCTAAGTTAGGCCAGCCTCTCCAGGGTGATACACGCTGGAGAATGGTGAGTGTAGCAATAAGCTTCTGTCTCTCTTTTTTTCCCCAAAGCCTGCTGCAGCTTTGCCTCTCCCTGTTTGTCTGTGATTGCAAGTGTGCAATTTGAGTGGCCCCCCAGGACCGGGATGAGCAGTGAGCGGTGACGACAGCTAACATCAACCATGTGTGATGTGCCACATGTGGAATTTTCATTCCGGGGGAAAGTCAAACAGTCACACATGCATGCAACATCATCTGCATGACAAAGGTGAATGGGGGTTGATATGGTCAGCTGAGGTTAGCCATGGTCTCAGCTGTCCCAGGACCTCCTTCTCTCCACCACTAACCACACATGTTAACGTTAACACGAGTTCCTGAAGCTAAAAATGACAAGGACTGAGGATAGAGGCTATATTTACATCCAGTTATGTCACTAAACCTTGGCCACCTCTTCTTTAACCCTGCAGGCCTTTTATAAGTAATAACATGACACATAAAGCAGGGTGTCTACAAATAGCCCCACACCCACAAACCACCCATGCATTCATGAGGCCAACACATCCCCCGCAACTCAAGCAACTGTACATTCAGAGATTTTACGACCTTGACCTCACATGTAAGTGCCACAGGGTCGCATTGAAAGGATCAGCTTAAGTAAAAGGGCCCCACTCGTCCTTCCTGCTATATGACCCCCCAAGATGTGGACAAGGATCAGGTTGCCCCTCCTCCAGATGTGTTGCGAGTCATTGCGAAGCTCCAGTAATGTTTGTGAATGTGGAGGGCACACTCCAATGTCAGCAATGTCACACCCACTAGCACTTGACGCCACTGAGCTGTCAATGAGATGAATAGGACTGTGATGCCGATGTAATGTTAGGAAGGGATGGAGGTGCAGTTGTGCAGATCCTCTTCCAATCTGTGTCGCCCTTGCTTTCCTCTAACAGCCATCTCATTGGTAGCTTCCACTGAAAAATATAGTCCACCCTAATCCCATAGGACCACACAGTCCCTCAACAACTTTCAGTCAACTCAAGCTTTGCAAATCCCTGAGGTTTTTATAGACAATATTACTTAAGGCCCTTTCTCAAGATGGCCATATATTTTAGAATTTTATGATTTCCCAGAGGCATATTCCCCAATGGTCAAACACTGGTTCATTGGGGTTTCAATGGAAGAGGTTTCTTGTGGTCTGCTTATCAAGATGGCTACAGAGATCCTGGCCATTTTGTTGCAATAGATTCTTCCCCAAGAATCAAAAAGTAAGAGCCACAAAAACCTCCAGGATATGCAAAATTTGACAACTTTACCACTGAATAGGAATGGGAGTTATTGCAAAAGAAGATATATTTAAATCAATCTTAAAGATTAAGCAATACATTTTAAATGTAATACAAATTATCTTTACTTATATGTAAACAGGAAAATAGGAAATCTATATAGTATTTATATTAAATTCATTAATTTGTTAATTACCAGCAGAGCAATTTTTATAGACAGGACCCTCCAGCAAGAAACTAAGACATAAAACAAGCCGCTAGCTGGATGTTCAGACAGTAAGATAGATGTCTGCAGACAGTCAGACTTGTGCACACAAAGTCAACAACATTCCTCACAAACCCCAGACCACTGAAAGTCACAGTTAGCCAGCCTCAGCAGATAAAACCCGAACCCTACCGCGTCTCTCTTGCTCCCACATACTTGAGCAAGCCTAATGAGCGTGCGCTGTGGATAAATTAATGCCTGGGAGATGCTGAGGTCTATGGGAAATATTGGAAGCATGCAAATCTTGGTGAGCACATGATCACATTCGTTGGAAACTTCAACAAAAAGATATTCAACCAGTCAGATAAATGAGTGTTTGGACAGACATTTGTCCCCACACAGTGGATATTCCTATATATACACACACATTCCTAAGAGATATGCTTTCTCCTGGGGTGAATCTGCTGAGTGAGATGCACATAAATCAACATATGTTCTCTGGGTGTCATACACAGACCTCACCGGATGACACATTTCTAAGAAACATCATCATGCATGCTGTCGTTCCCTGCCCTGTAGATGCTACAAAGCCTTTATCCCCTCCCATATTGAGCAGTTACAACACTATAGCTCATAAACACAAATTAATTGTAGATGAGTTACAAATGCTTGAGGCGTTAGCATGATAGGGAAGAGCCCAGACATAAAATGTCAACAAAATGTCACCAACCCACCCATACATGTCTGGCGGTTTCAAAAATGCACACACAGTAAACAGTAAACAGAGCCGCATGCATCAGAGCAGATACTGTTACATGCATATCAAAATTAAATTAACCACCCCTATCTCATATCTCCAAAGAACAGCAGGGCCCATCTGCAAACATCAGACAGCCTCTCTTTAAAGGACCTGTTGGTTTGCGTCGCTTAAAGCCCGGCTCCCACTGCATAAACCCCGACTCAATAAGCACTCCTGTGTTTGTGCAAAATGTATTTTCATTAGCTGTAGCAAATTGCATTTTAATCCACGAAGCACATTTGACTGGAGAAATTGCTTGACGGCTCAGAAATTAGCATTGAGTTAGCGCATTGTGAAAGATAGGGAAAACAAAAGTCAGAGGTAAACAAAGCCCGTGTTGGTTGTTTTCATTTTGTTATATGCTGATGGAAATTAGCAGGGGCTGAGTAACACCTGGAACCATGCACTCAAAACCACCGTTTCAATCTCTTGTCTTTCTATCTGTAAAAGGGTGATAGCTTGATATAGTTCTCCTCTGGTCTTAAGCATGTAGCACATTGCATCACAAAAATGTTTATCACACATACTTGTCTGACACGATGGTGGGTCAACAAACTAGGTTGGATTATCTAACTGACTTTGAAACATTTACTTCTTTTAGCATCAAAAGTAAGGAACAATGTGGTGAATTTTCATTGGTGGGGTTCTTATTAAGCCACTGCCTCTCCATAAGTGCTTAACTGTAAAGAGCGGCTTCTCCTCCAGTCGTCCAACTTTGATCTCTCTGCTGTTTCAGTGCCTTAATTGCCCCTTAATTTGTGTGACCAGCAGACCCTGTTGAGAGAAGATAAAGAGGCAAAGCTCAGTTGGGCAACAACAGTGACCCACTATGTGATATAGGCAGAACTCTACACTGGCTCACAGTGGTCTACAGTCCTTCCCTTGATGCCCACTGAGCCTCAGGGTCCAAGAGCAGAGTTTAGAAGCAAGAGCACTGGGGCTGGGGCTTCCTATGGTTCATTAGAAGTAAAACTGCTAGAGAAGATCAGACCAGGAGTCTGCTTCCTCTGATGTGTTCCATGTGGACTATCATCATTTTCTGCATTAATTATTGAAAATTACAACAATATACAAATAAATAAATGTCATTTTAGATTTCTGCATTGCAGTGAAAGCCCATAGTTGTAGGTAAGATAAAGAATTTATAGAAATCAGTCAGTCAGTTTAATGATTTATGAAGGTGGTGGCATGAAAGAAACTTCTGCTCCAAGGCGCCGACAGTCCCTGTTCAAAGATCATGGTAAGAGACTGGAAAATATTATTCTTTCTTGCACACAAAGCGAAATATGTACTGACATGTAACCGGACGTTGCAGTTAGAGAGCTTTTGTGTTTTAGACTTGTAACAATTCCAGAAGGAAAAACCCAAACCTCTAAAGATTTGAGGTTGAGGAGCAAGAGAAAATGAAATGCATCGCTGACATTAAACTGTTGGATTATTCCTGTGCTGGGAATTTTTTGGACTAACCTCAGAATGGATCCCACAGGACAAGAGTGGGGACTGGCACTGAAGGAAAGATGAGACGTAAAGAGATGTTCTCTTTCTGTTAGGAGGCGTCCTGCAAAGAAGGTCATCGGAGACCGGCAGTACTGTCATCTGTTCAGAGTCGTCCTCTTGCCACGTCATCATCATCATTCGGTCCCCGAAGTTGCTAAGCCCCCTGGCAAAATGTGAGCCTGAGAAAATCCCCAATTAATAGCTGTTTATGAGAGTTTAAGTCACCTTAATAAATTCTTAATTCTTTGCCAATGGCAAGTGGGGGCTCAGCCGGTGAGAACATACCCAGACCCACCTGTTTCTTTTGGACCCCGCTGCTGTCAGTTTCTGGGCCATGTTATGAGCCAGGTGTAACTGGGCGACATACATTCATCCAAAATACTGTGGCTCAGGCCAAAATTTCCCCGCTGCCCCTGCCAATCCTTTTGCGTTCCTTTGGTCCTCGCTGGGTCATGAAAAGAGAGGACAGGCCGCTGCAGTTGCCCCAGTGATGCATGGGCACAACAATGTAATTAAGGAAAGAGGGATCAGAACACACAACTGGTGTGCATTCGCAGCATAGTGGCGCCATTTGACTAAGAGCTATTTAGCCAAAATCTAATAATATAAACAGTGGCCCTCTGGACAGAGTTTTCTGTTTGGAACTGGTTCATACATTTCTTGTCCACATAATCTCAGTTATAATGGTAATATATTGCATGTACTGGGTGGGGGACAGGAACAAATATACACACAATTCCTCCACTTGTAGAAATGTTAGCTGCCATTGATTTTCACAACATGTTGCAACAGAGTGTGACTGCTGTTCTTAATCCAAATTCCGCTGGCCGCATCCTCACCTTCTGAGAAAGAACTTCTCTTCCTAGCGTCCATTGAGTCGCCTTAAATTGTCACGCCCAATCCCGGTCATCTGATTCGAAGCCAATAAATGCCACCCAACGCTGCATCCTGTTTACTGTCGCTTTTCTGAATGTGAGATCCCTCAGCTGCTGTCTCGCACTCTCTCAATAAATGTGTTTTAATAGGACATCATTAATTTTGATTGGGGTTGCGCTCATTATTCCCCCGCACTTGTGCAGGGGATTGTTTATTTTTATCCCCACTATAATCTTGTCAGCCAAGCCGTTGTGGACCAGTTCCATATTCCAAGAGGCGTCTCTGCACCGGCCCAGCCACTTGCCATAGATACGGCTCATACATTTCAGTATGGAGGTCCATTATCCTGATACAAAAATGCAGGCGCCTAAGATAACTGCTGTGTGAGATATGTACTCACAGAGCAGCTGAGAGGTGTTACTGCTGCAATGATGAGGACAGGGATAGTGAAACCTCTCATTCTTGGTATGTCTAACAGTGCAATTACATTCAATCACACACGCACACACTATCCCCATTGTTGGTGCTTGTGACCAAAGAGCATTGCTCCTGACCTGCCTCAGGCAACAATTGCAGCCCTTTGATCAGTTTGTTAAGAGGGAGAAACAAAATGTATAAATAGAGCCGACAAACTTAAACGGGACATTGTTGTAATATCAGACAAATCCCACTGAACTGCATTGTCTTTTCCATGACTAAGACTTAATTAGAGCTCTGTATGAATAAACTGTCAGCATGTGCCGACCATGCAGAAGTTCTGCCGCCGCACACACCATTGTATCCTTACACTGATTGTCTCATGGAGCTGGCCCAAAGGAAATGGCGAGGCAGCATAAACACATCAGCATCGGCTCCTGGTGCTCGAGGCAGAAGTGGAATTAGAAGCAGAACACCTCAATAGCACGCCTCATGTGAGCTGCGATCGGCTCCACAGCGAAATCCAATCGTGCAGGATTTCGCTCAAAGTCAGCCTAGGTCACAGAAGACACAGTCAATATTATTGCAATTCCCTCTGTCAGGGTCAAACAGTTTATTGATATTGAACTCATATCCAGGAGCGAAGGGCATGTATGTCTTATCTAGCAGCACAATCAGCACAGGCATATTAAAACTGGACTCCTCAGTCACTGTGGACCAGTGAGGACAACTTAAAAATGAAAGGACATTGAAATCATCTGCTTGGCTGAGATTCATTATGAGTTCTAATGACTTTACACTGGAAACAATTGCCCTTAGTTTCTCTGGTGGCCGTTTCAACTTGCCTTTTTAATAGGCAGGATATGAGAAATTGGCCATGGGTATGTTTTGAATAACACAAAAAAAAGAGTGGAAGGAACTCTTACTTTTGCCTCTCCTATTTTCTGGAGTATTTACTTTCACTGTGAACATTTCACTCTAATTCTTGTGATGATATTTCTTGATCCCTGTATTTGCTTTTGTAGTATACAATGCAATCATGGTAATGGCCTTTAAATACTAGATACTTTGAGTCTATTTAGTTGCCTAGGCTGTTTTGCTGACCAACTCTTTCCAAACCCAAAATTGGTCAGGTTTAAATGTAAATAAATAATAAGTAGACCTGGCATTTAAGGATCTGATGAGTCACAATAAACGTTACCATCGTGATAAAGTACTGTCATAATTACAAGCTGGAATACTGTTGGTGCACTTCATAGCACACATATGTGAAGAAGCCACCAATGAGGCTTCTTCACTGTCAGCCCATGTCGGCATCCAGAGAAGCCAAGAGTCCTGTGGAGAAGATAAAGAATCCTGACAGTGATACAAGCAGAAATTGGGACTGAAGATCAACATCGCGGATATTCGCAGAGCAAAAAGACAGAGATAGAGCGGTGTAGAGCGCCGGGGCATGAGAGAGATATGAGCAAATGAAAAAAAGGTGATAGATGGGAGAATGGGGACAGGCAGTCGGTCAGAGACTGGTGGCCAAAAGGGAACATTGCAAAGGTAGAGGAGAGAGGGAGGCTGGGGAGGTGCCCGCGTGTGTGTGTGTGCGTGTGCATGAGTGTGGAGGGGGAATTGAGAGGCTGCCTAGCACTTTACTCTGTAAGCTGACAGGGCTTGACGTTCAACTAACTGGGCTGTTTTGACAGGTGTCAGATGGTCCATATTACTATTTCACCGGTGGGCCCTTGGGACCCTGCATCACGGGCCACAGCCCTACTGCCCAACCTGGGGGGGGGGAAAATAAAGTGGCACAGAGAATAAAAAACACCATACTTGGAGTTCTTCCATCTTCAGCTCACTACCTCTACTTTTCCCACAGCCTTGAGACTTGATGCCTGTTTGCTAAATGTTAACGTTCTCTTTCTCAAACACTCACGCTCATTAAATATGCACATTTGAATGTCTTTGATTGACAGCTCGAACCTGTCAATATCTGTCAATTCTAACATGGTCTTTTGAAATGACTTTGAGCGAGCAGTCAGCTGAAGAAAAATCACATCCACCTTCATCACAAAGCAATCTATCCAACGTAAATCCCTTACTGAGCATTCGGTAAACAGAAGAAAGCCGTGCAGGTTGCCAGGCTGTGTCTGTACACACGGAGAACAAATCACATCAGGCCTGCAAGGGGTTGTGTTATGACACCAAAGGGTTTCTTTAATGTGGTTACAAACATCTCACCAGGCAATAGAAAATATCGATCTAAGTCTTTTAACGCTGGAATCCATTATCCGTGCGTGAAGGGCTGGTCAAATTGGTGGTAAGTGAGTGAAAGGTTGCTTGATTTAATTATCTGATGCGACTTTGCTCACTTAATCTATGCAGTAGGTTGCAAGAGAAGGAAGAGTTTAGAGTTTATATGCAAACGCGCCAACGCTGACAGTAATCTAAACTTTCATGAGCTGATCACTCTCCAGTGCCAGATAAGAAGGAAGACTTGAAAACACTTTGTGCTTCAAAAGTGTTTTGGGGCCAATTTAGCGGTCTGACAATGACACAATGTGAGCTGCCATAATTGTCAGCAACTTTGTAATTGTCCTTTGTTAAATGTTCCAGGGCTGCGACTGCGGCTTAAGGGAATGCTGCTGCAAGTTCCTGAGGCTTTTTTATAGTTGCCGCATGAAACAAGGGAGTCCTCCTGCTGGATGCGCTCTGTTTGAGGGGGCCGATGTGAATCAAAGCCTGGAATGACCAAAGGATTTGCATAGTTAGGAGTTTTTATTAAAACTCTGAATGATGTTAGCTAACCTCTGTGACAGTTTGAAATATATAATACTTCTTTTTTTTTTCTATTCCCTCTCTGGCCCCGTTTTATGCCACTGACTGGATTTGCAAGAAACCACCCAAAAGAAAAACAACCAATCACAGAGAGAAGGCATCACTGACGAGGTGTCACTCATCTCTCATGCACTCAGCAGCCACACTAGATATTCCCTTTTTTAATTTTAAATAATGGTACAACAAAACAAAACATTAACAGGACATTGCCTCTACTAGTATGTGGAGAGAAGAGGCTACATTCAAATCTTGATAGCAGGTTTAAAACTGCCAACTCCAGCTTTAATGTGAAAAGTAATGTCGAGTTTTGCCGGCCTTCAATATTTTGTCAGTAGGCAGGGATCTTGAGCAGAAACAGTCAATTAAACACATTTGCAGACCAAAGAAGAAGTTTTGGAAGCAACTCTGCATTTAGATTTTCGCCTGGGACATGGTAGGACGTGTAAACCAACAAAGGTCAAGGATTGAAGCATGACGATTGTCTCATAGAAGTGACGACCCTACCACATGACCCACGGCAACTGTAAAAAATACTTTCATGCCACAGTGGACCAAAGCAGAGACAAACTTCATACATGCAGTATGTAATAAAATGTGAGAGGGCGTCTTGTGTAGTCAATTAGCTTCCTTTTTTTACCTTTTTCTTCAACTTCCTCTAGGCTTATCTTTGAAAATGAAGGGTGGAGCAGAGATGGAGTTTCAGGTTTTAATCAAAATCGTCAAAAAAATATTCTTTTGAAGGTTAAAAGTAATCTTTTTTGCCTTTGAAAAATTCCAGTAAACGTAACTAAAACAAGCTACACTTCACCTGTTAAATCTCATAAATATGCAATGAAAAAGTAATCTGCTAAATCTATAAAGCACTTTACAAGATTGATTTGCCAGCGAGGAGTCCTTCAACCTGCATGATGTCATCACGAACGCCCTGATGTACTTTTACTTTCTTTGTCTCTTTCTCCTTGTGGTCCATTCCTCCTGCTTGATCCGTCAGATCACTGACAACAGGATAAAGAGGCCACATGTTGGCCAGTCTGTCAATCAACAAAATTGAAGGCTGAGTAAAAGATTTTTTAAGCCCCTGTAACCTTTTCCCCTCTTTTTCCCACAGGAGTTCATGCCTTAAAACTGCAGCCAAAACGAAAAGCCCTACACTCAAATAATAGGTAGAGTATGTCTTTCATGCCCTAGACAGGAATTACTGTCGATCTCTCGAGAGCAAATTGTCTGGATCCCTTGTAACAAGGTTGAATAGGAAAATAAAATGCTTCTGAACTTTGCCTGTCCCGTTTTATTGTTTTTCAATACGACACAAGCGCTCTTTTCACAAACAGTCTGATTCAGTTCCCCCGAGCATGTTAAAACGGTGGTCTTTCTCAGGGTTTTATGGGGTGTCCTGTTTTTTCAGCCTACCTCCAGTGATTTAAGTAATAGGCCTGAAGTAAAGAGAATTCTGAAGGTTGAGAGGCACCTCGGGTTTTACTGTGGCCTGTCTTAAAATAAAAAATAATAATAAAAAATAAATGAATAATGTGAAAAGGATGAATGGCAGACTTGAAAATTTGCTCTGGAGTAGACTTTATTATAATGATGCGGATAGGGACATTGACCAAAGCCCTGTGTTCTGTCCCCTGCTGTGCGTTCTGGTGTCTCATTTGACATCACAATTGTGTAACTTTTCAGGAATGCAAAAGCTGTGTTTTTAATAAATAGATAAAAGACACTTTCATTTGTAAAATGTGCCGTAGCATGTTACTGACAAGTGGGGGAAAATATTTATATACATCAGAGTTCATCTGATTGACTTCAGCCCGGTGTTCCCATTTGGAAATCATTCTTTTTTCAAACTCTTGGCCACAGAAACAGCCCATAGATGTGTAGCCTATAGGAGCAAAACACGTGGAAGTCTCTGCAGTCTTACTTCTGCCAGCAGAACAACAGTGAGCAGTGCTGGAGGTTTAAGACAGCGGGAGAGTATGTGAAAGAAACAGGCATCCAGGCCCAGATGTTAATGAGAATTAGACCGGATGATGTGCCAAAGCTCATGGCTCACGGAGACCTGGAGGACAGAAAGCTGTTTGTGAACCTGCTTAAAATGATGCTGCAGCTGGACCAACATGAACCCATCACACTGCTGGAGGTCTCACAGCTCCCTTTCTTCACTGACAGCCTCCCTCAGAGTCCACTGGTCACCTGCACAGAGGAGAACACCGTCAGCCTCCCAGACACTGATGAACACTGGTGGGATGTGAGTCCAAAGTCTTCTTCAAGACAACTAGGACAACCAGCTTCTCAGTGACTTAGATGTCGGGCTCCAGTTAAAACCCAGCTCCATATACAGTGGTTACCTCAGCTCTGTCAGAAACATCCCCTTCTTTCCCTATATCAGCTGTCAGGGTTGCTCCTCAGCTCAAGGAGCTCATGCCTAAAGTGTCAGCCCAAGACCACTTCATGGAAGTGTGTCGTCTCTAACCGCCTTATCCGACTGCTGTGGAACACCTTCCATCACTTCTTTCCCAAAATGTTGGCCAGGTATTAACATCCAGAGCCTGAACTCTGGTTGATGCATTCAATGACCAAAAACACCTTGGACATTTTGATGAGTCTTGTGTTTAGTTCAATGAAAACTGATATTCCTGGGTGTAGTATTATTTTAGGGTTTTTCAGATTCAAAACCCAAGAATTTATTTTATTTTATTACCATTTTATTTAAAACAATAGTCTAATTTAATGTCATCACTATAAATGTGGATCTTTACCATGCTATGTATATTATTATAGATATATACAGTATATATACTGTATATATATATATATATTATCTATATTAGTTTAGTGGTAGGCCTTACTTATTTTATACATTGCTTGTCCTCTATTTACTCTTCAAATAATTTTTTATACACATGTCACATCCCAACTTGGGTTAATAGTGTTAAAAGAAAGAAGAATTTGTTTCTAATCTCGCAGACAGCAGTCCTGCCAAGTCTTATAAATTTCAGTATAGACAGAATTTATTCTCTGTATGTGTTTTATGTTGTTGTCTTTTACAAATTAGTCCTGCAGCACGGGTGATTTGTCCCAGCATCTCACACGAGCAGAATTAAATAGTTTCCCTGGCACCCTACCAGTCTCAGGGCACTTTTCCCTTTCCAAATACACAGTTTATCATTTAATGATGCTGTCCGTGTTTTAGTGGATCCTCAGTCTCCTGTGCTGGCTAATGAGAAGAAGGAGGATAGTTGAATTTCAACTCAGTGAGGACTTGAAAAAAAGAATTTGTTGCTAGGTTAATGCATGACAATGGAAATAAAAAGTCTGAATTGCTGGTAAGATACTGAGATAGCCTTTTTTTCATCTTTGGATAATTAAAACAAATTTCTATCCCAGCGACACAATAACACCAGCAGCGTTGCAAACTTCAAACATTCCACTGTAACGATTAGGAGGCAGATCTGGGCCAAGATTTAAACTGCCAGAAGCAGTCATTTTATGTTCAGAAGCTCTGGACTTCAGCCCATGTGGCAGGCTGCAGCCTCACATCCGTGCAGAGATGTGTCATCAGAATATTGACTGAGGAACAGCAGGAGGTTCTGTGACAGACTTAACCAAGTCCAAAAGTACACACCAGTGATAATGAGGACTGGCTCACTGTTTACTGTGACTTCATCGGCTCCTGTCATCATGTGGTCGCAGAATTCAGGAGCCCCACCCCCCATGCCTTTCTACAAACCGAACACATGCACGCACTTACATACCTAAAACCGTGTGTGTGTGTGTGTGTGTGTGTGTGTGTGTGTGTGTGTGTGAAAGGGTGGGATTACAAATACATTATTCTGGGTTGCAACATTTACCCAAAGTCCAAAACCAACATGAAAGAAGCAGACATGAAAAATGAGCTGTTTACCACAGAAACATTAGCTGATAGCCTTTGGCTCAGAGGGCTTTGTTTTAATTTCCTGAATGTGTAATAGGCCGTGCACAAAGTTAAACAACCATATGGACGGATTCCTTCCCTTCACGTTAGACGGACGGCAGTTTCATTGACCCGAAACATTTTAATAAATAATGCTGCGATGGCCACACAACTCCTCCCTTGTGTATTTATGGTCAATTCAATTTTAATAATTGAGTTTACCCTCATTAAACAGCTGTGCCAGGAAAGCTCGTCGTATTTCTTGTCTTATTGCGCGTCATGGTCATCAATTTCTGATCAGAGAGCAAGAACACTAAAATCGTTCAAGGTGACTGATCAGGAATAAAGCAGGGATCTCCTGAAGGACACAGCCAGCCGGTGGGAGACACTCATCCATCCTTATTTGATTTACTCCTCCTGATCTAGGGCTACTCAGTAATATTCCTGTCTTTATCTACAGAGTGGACCTCCGTCACCCCCCACTTCTCCTCACTATTGCCACCCTTCTTTCCATTCTTCTGATTAATATTCTTGGCTGACCCACACCCAGCTACACTCACGCAGCATGCTCCACACTGATGTAACCGAATCTTTACAGCTGACCCCATTCCCTCTAAAAACAGCAGCCATGTTCTTTTTTAATGGAGGTTAAAACCATCTTTTCTGTCATGCTAGATACTAATTTTAAAGTGCACCTTTACTACACAATGGACTTTTTTTTAAGACTGCCAATCAGTTATACAAATCCAAGAGAAAATGAGAAATGCTAAAAAGATACTTTGCAGCCATGATTGAACCAAAAGGAAAATGAAAGGGAATTAAATTTCCAGGGTGAGCCGCTAAAGATGTGTGTATTTACAACATCATCCATTACATTAATCAGTCTCGTCGTGGTTATATAAAACACTTTTGAGATGTGATTTCAGTTTGAGATTTAAGGCTGAGGTAGGACTTTGCAGTCTGGCAAGGACGAGGATATTGTTCTTGGTTCGGGTTTTGATTAACGCCCCCCAAAAGGTCTGGTAGTATCATCAGACACACTCAAATTTATTAATTGACCCATTATTCATTCCATAACCCTGTACGTTAAGTCACCATTATCCACAAGCCATGCTATGGTTGGACTGTAATCAAAAGAGACTTATGCAGGAAATACATGATATATCACCTACCTCTCACCGCTTTTTTTCTATACCTCCTTCCGAAACAAAAAAAACCTCCTACATGCTCATTATTTCTCCTCATGACTGAAGCAGTGAGAGACAGGAGTTGGCCTTAACTTACGCAGAGCCATTAGCCGCGGATAAACGAACAAGAGGAGGATATTTTTGTGCCGATCCGGAGAGCCTTTGATTGCAACATCCTCATTAAATATGGTGAATTCTCTCTGCCATCCACTGGGTGGTTGGTGTGATGCAAATGCTCTGCTTTTTATTCAAATAAGATGCTCAAACTGTCTACAAATGACCATGGGTGCTAACAGACTAATGAACATTCTTGGAAGAAACAGATTTGTCTGTGAAGAGAGTATTAAAGGAGGATCGGCCAATGTTGTGTTGTTGTTGTGTCCAAAATTAACCCAAGACGATCTACCTCTGGGGAGACTAACCGGGTCAAAATGGATCCTAGGGCTCTAAGTCTCCATGGCAATGAGGTTGCGGGTAATGGAAGACAAGATTGCTCTGAAATATTGTTTAAAAGATGAGGTGGTGTAGATGAATTATTCCTCAAAGGCACATGCATGGGCTTTGTAATGCTACATGTTTTTGAATTATATTTAAAATTCCAACTTTGTGGAAGAACAAGGTAACTGCGATTGTGTGAAATCGTGATTGTCAAGTTCAGTCGGGGAAAGAAAATCTTTTATCATTATCCATTTAATGATATCTTCTGCAATACTTCCCGCTGCCAGTGATATCCTCTTTCACAATTCAAAAAGATTCTGCAACGACAAAGATATCAAAAGCAAAAACTCCACATAATGATCCCAACATAGTGATACCGTCCAGTTTATACCAGTGGACTAGGTATCTAATATCTAATAACTAATATAAGTCTGCATAAAGCATTTTCTCAAAAAAAGTACATTTTTAAACAGAATTTGCCTTCCGGACCTTGATCTACAAAAATGGACCACATAATAAGAGAATAACTGATCATTATTCATCATTGTCTTCCAATGTCAATGTTCTAACTTTCCGTTATTGACATTAGATCTACTTCAGGCTTCACAGACTATTGCTATCGTGTCAGTAGGGGCTAATCCTAACTTATCAAAGCAATTCATGCATATCAAAAAATGTGTGTATGAAGTCAAAGTAAGAGAGGTAGCTAAAAATAAAGACTGACCATTTAATGTAGATGCCCTTTCAATTAAGATTTGCACACCTTTATGGTTGGGTGGTGTGGTGCGCACCATTTCCCACAATAGGAAGCTGCGTCCTCCAAACCCAGCTCATGGATGGACACAGGGTGTGTTTATTTGGACAGTTACTTTGTGTGCTGGTACTCACAAATGTACCACGTGTTAGATGGACTTCAGTTTATACTGGATCTTGGCACAGAAGAATGTGAGTGCCGAGAGCACCTGGAATTCGTGATTTTCTTACGGCAGCAACTGGGCCCCCGCCACATGGACTCGTAGTGATAAATCAAACAAAGTAATAACAGTCTCTGCCCTCCCTGCACAGGACCCCTTTTAATCGCTTCCAAAAGGGCCAATAAGAACAGGAAAGACCCTCTTATTTGGGGGTGTCTTCAGTTTTCCAGCACATTAGCGAAGCCTTGGAGCAACAGGGAGCAGCAGGGGTGCGAGAGAAAAGAATAAAAGGGCTAGATGACAGAAAAGGGGAGATGTTGGATGGAACATTTGTTTTTTCATACATTTCACAACCAGAAACCA
Organism: Takifugu flavidus; assembly: GCF_003711565.1. NCBI lineage: Eukaryota > Metazoa > Chordata > Actinopteri > Tetraodontiformes > Tetraodontidae > Takifugu > Takifugu flavidus. The sequence goes on along the minus strand of NC_079526.1, from coordinate 10,570,873 downwards.
CCACACACGAAGTGGGGGACCAGCCCACTTCTTCTAACACGTTGGTTCTTCATTTACGAACAAGTTACATATTCAGAGGAAAAACAAGCCTCTGGTCTCTTCTGTCCTAGACCTAAACATAATTTGTAATGAAAAATCCAGGTGGGTCTACTAAACATACGTATTGCAGTAATTTCTGTTTTGCACGTGATATAATTTTTGAATATTTCATCAAAATTTAATCTTATTCCTAAATTAAGCTCGTGTCTAGAAGGCACATAACTCAATTCCATCTTGATTTGTGACCTTAACCTGGGATGGAAATTTGCACTACATCATTGCAGTGTGCTGATTTTATATTTGTCTACATGCCCTGTGCCTAAGTGACTTTATGTATGTGGTGTTGAAAGAGCAAATCACTTGGGAGGAAATGGTGAATTCTCAAAGCTCTGTGTTTATTTTCAAGGTTCTTTCAGGCAAGATGTCATCCTGTGCATAAGTGTTCATGGTATCATGTTTAATTAGCTGTATGCACCAAAATGTATAAAACAAGGAGTAAAATTCTCTCTGTAAAAAAATAGCAAGTTCTGCTAACTTTGTAGGAAAACACTGAGAGCACAAGCAGCAACTTTCAGGGCAAAACAAATCAAAGTCAAAAATACAGTCAGCTCACTAAACCATCACAGTTTTGAGAACTACCCAGTAGGTGCTCTCTGGACTTCACTTTAAGGTCAAAAAGGCTCATAACAAATTTTAACTTTAACCAACAAAAGTTTCAGTTCAAGTATAAACAATAGGCAATAGTAATAAAGGGTTAAAAAAACAACATCTCCAAGATTCAATTATAATCCACTCATAGTTTTTATTATTTTGATTGGCAGACACATACAGTCAGCTGTCACATAACCTCCTTGGCGGAGTAAAGAATGTCTAATTCATCAAATTACAAGTCACTTAAATTATATTTCAAAGAATGTCTGATCTTAATGTTACATTAAAACAATGTTGGAGCACAATATCTCAGCCTCTACTCCTTGATCTGATGGAAGATAATGACTTGCTTTATGAATCATAAAAGGTGTGGACTAAAAATAGACACCAAACAGAAAAAACATCACTTTAGACAACTTCCTGTGATTGATGTCATCTCTTGATGAGTCATTAAGTTAATTAGTTTGTTTCATGTCTTGCATTCTTTGACACTGTGACATACTCTAATTCAAGATGATTTTATTTGAAAGAAAATAGTCCTGTCACTTTCTTGGCTCAGGTCTGAATGATTCCCAAAATTCATTACTCTGTTCCTTTCGTCCCCTGGTCTTGTTTTGGAGGAAAATGTATTTTGCGCATGCACAGTGAAGTGGAACCAGGTTTAATTGGCATGCACACACAGCCAGAAGACAATCTCCTAGCATGGCTGTTCTGAAAATAATGAAGATTTGACAGCCCTTGGCTACGATTATGTGAGGATGTTATCAGCCAAAAACCCAGGTTTACTGGGAGCAGCTATTAAATCCTATCTGAGACCTCACTGTTCATGTTCATATTCATGTGGTAATAACACACAAGAACTATGATGTTTTGTTTTTAGAGAAATCTGAAATATATATATATTTGTGTGTGTGTGTGTGTGTGTAGCATTCAGAGGATATTGAAAAGTGAGGCAACAGCCCTTGAAGGCCATGACATAAATATCATCTACAGGAGGACAAAAGATCAAAAGTTCTTACCTTCTTTAAAGGCCAGGGCTTATCTCACTTTTGGGATTTCAAAGGCTGTTTTTGGATCCTGTGTGTTAAAAATTATGACTCTTGGCTTTATCTAGATCTCTGACACAGATCAATGGTACTGTGTAGTTTCTGTTGGGACTGTGGTGTAAAGTCTTGGATATTCAGCTCCTGCAGTATGAATGAAACAGTTGTTTAAGAAATTTAGATTAGGTGTCAATATTTCCTGATATTTACATTTTGGACTGTTCAGTGGCTGAAGTGCCAAGAAGGCTAATCCTTTTGGACAAATTTGATACTGTAAACCAGCAGGATGATTAGGAAGTGGAAATTTGGATGTGTGAAATAATTTCCCTTGTGTTTTTTTCTGTCTTAAGTCAGAATTAGATCAGAATACACCGCCAGCCCTGGCCCATCCCGGCGAGTGAACCCTAATAGTCCTCTCCAGCACTTCAGATTAAATTACAGATCCTCTTGCTCCAAGAAAGCTCCCCCATCCACCCCCGGCCCACCCCAAACTCCGTCTCTCCCATGCAAATGTGACACTTTCCAGACATTTTCTCATAACACGGCGACACTGGAAGGGATGAGGAGAGAGGCGAAAAAAGAGGAGGGGTCTTTTGAAAATATGCGAAAACAGTCTGGGGGGATGTCCACAAAAAGATGAAATAACAAATGCCAAGTGTTCTGTCTCTATTCCTCCAAATCCATGCTAAGAGAGAGACAATGGAAAGAGTGCAGGCGTCTGTGATCTCCGCCAGCTCATCTCATTTGTATTATGACTCTTGAGGATTTTTTTCACACTGTAAATTAGGCAAGACTCAGCAACGGGAGGACTCACAGACTCAAAAACACTGAGTGATGATAACCAGAGGGGCTTAGTCAGTGAGATTAGGTTCACTATTGCCTCACGATGTTCTAAAATCCCTTTAGAGTGGGTTGACCGGGAAAGGAAAACACATATGTTAGAAAAAGTTGAATAAAATGTTTGTTTCCCCCATTATGATTTAGTCAAGCAGTTTCTGGACAAAACTGAGACATTTTTCATCTGTATTCATGAGAGTATTCTTTTGTGCAATTTGCATTCATTTTATTTATTTATTATTATTTTGGTAGTTCCTACAATATAAATTTAAGTTTTGACCCCAATAATGAATCCATATTGTTGCCTCAACATTATGGGCCACTATGGATGAGCTTGATCACCTTTGTAAGCCAACACTGATCTCACCCTGTAGCACTCTTCAGTGCAAAAATGTCTGCTTTAGCAAAAACCATTCTGATGCATTGATTTGCAGAGCACAATGAACAGTTGTCATCTTTTCATGGAATCTTTGTTGATAGAATCTGTTAAAGGCAGAAGTAGACAAAGCAGGTAAGCTCCAGCTGCATGCTGCAGGAGCTGGATGAGCCCTAAAGGGCAGGGCTAAAAGCCCACAAAGATTCTGCAATACCAGATGAGTGAAGAGTTGCATCCAAACTATTTCAAGCTTCCTTTTGATGAAAAATTGAAATAATAGAAACAAATACAACTTTGATGCCAAAGAGTCAGTGTGATGTAATACCTCTTATGTTAAACAAACTGAAAGAAGTTCCCAACAGTTCCCTGAAGACTAGAAAAGGAAAAAAGAAAAATCCTGGTTTCTTTTAGTTATGTCAAATATCACGGAATCGGCTTGCTACAGGATGAGATCTGCTGGGAATGCATTCCACATCTTTGCCTTAAATTGCTTACAGAGAATTTGTTAACACGGAAACTTGCCAGGAAATAAAGTTCAAACAATATAGTCGGAGCTGGTCCTGTCTATTTAGAGCTTTGTTCATATTTGCGGGTAGGATGATCTCAAACAGACTGGAGGAGGCATGGATGGATTACTATCATGTGGGATTCATCTGACAAAGGGAGGGTGGTTATGCTATGCTTAGCTTCATTTGCAGTATTATCCGTCTGGCAGGCTGCTGGTTTGTCTCTCATACTCACCATCAAAATGGGTCCCTCTTTAATACTGTTTAATACACCCATGCAAACACCCTTCGACTACAGTTTTTATGCAAAGGGAAAACGATATACTGTGTTTAAGGGTTCAGAGTAAAGTCAGCTGGATGAAAAATAGGATCTAACAAGAGTGGGTAAATCTGGCAAACACAACTTTCACAACTCTAAATGGTGAAGCCACTTCCATTTTCACTGTACATAAACACTGGGACTCACCCTTTTTATGTTTAGTGTAATATGTCGCATCTGTGAGCTCGAACAATGAAAGCCAGAAGTAAAAGCATCAACCACCACTCCATTTGGAGTGATGAACACATGTGTTTGCAGTGAACATATTTCCAAATAAGTCAACCTAGACCATGGCAAGGTATATTAAAAAGTTCTCCAACAATCCATCACTGCTGTTAAGTGTAAATAAAGGCAAACCTGAATATGAGAAATTCCACCACGGTTCCACAACAAAGCTCAAAACAAGACAATTTTTAACAAGTAACTCCTGGAATGCTTTTAGAATACTATGTCTACTGTGTTTCTTTTTACTGAGCTTTCCTTTACTGAGCTGGGATCTAATGACGTCATTAATTTTCACAGTGAACTGGGCAATGAAAACAGCACAACTTAAAGTCCATCCATCCGTCCATCCATCCATCCATCCATCCATCCATCCATCCATCCATCCATCCATCCATCCATCCATCCTCTGTTAACGTCAGCCTTTCCCTAATCAGGAAATGGACCTAAACAGTCCATCATAAGAACCACACACCTGCACTCACTAGGGGCAACTCAACAGTCTGTGATCAGTGCATGTTATTATGCTTTAATTTGTGAAATTACAAGTCGACATTACAGTCTTACATAGAAATATCTATTCCTGAATATAAGTAGAAAGAAGAATAGAGGGAAAAAATATGTAAGAATTCCACTTTAAGTCAGGTTTCCCATTTTTTAATTATCAAATATGCAAATAAAGCCTGTAACAAAAGCAGGTAGTGAGTCAGACAGATTGCAAAGATGACTTTTATTCCCTCTCACTATTTTTAGTGATTTCTTCAAGGTCCCCTGGCTTTGAGCCAACATTTCTGATGCTGCTTTAAACATTTTTTGGCATTGATTAAAGCTCAGGTATAGACAATTAAACCACTTCTGTTGGCACAGGAGAAACCCAACCCAAAGCCAACAGCCTGTTTACCCTGCGGTAACACCCATTAAAACAGTTTAGCCTTCTGCTAGTTGGACTTAAACACACTGGCTATTCTCAGATTGGCCCCAAGGACACTGACGGGAATCCTGTGTCGCAACTATAAACAGTCAAAACCACGAGTCGATGTTGTGACAATTTTAAAAAACAAAGTGTTTCGTTGGGTGACAAAGGTAGGAGCAGGAGTTTTTCTGCTGCCGTGACAATGAGCAGTTAGATACATTTTTCACCAAACACTGAGCTGCATTGTCTGAGTAAAATATGGAAATTGAGACATCAGGGTTGTATTTCTGTAGTGGTGAAAGCGGCTTTTGTCCTCTGAGATAGAATATAATTCGATTTTCCACAACAACAAGCTCCCTGTATGTTACACGAGCATCTGTGTAAGAGACGGGCATCACAGCATCTCTGCTTTTAAATCAATAAATATGTTGTTACTTCAAAATGTCAATATTTCCAGTGAAAGAGGCATGTAGCTATATAAATCTTGTTTAAAACTCCAAAAATAGAGCTCATGTCTCAAATATATACAACAAACATTGTATTTAGGCAGTTTTATTTTATAGCTTTACTGGAATTAAAAGACCCAAATTATATCAAAAGTATTCACAGGGACTGTAAAGAATACTAATAATCACTTAAATGTATAGTATAATATCAATCAAAAAGGATCTATTTCATTTTTCCCAGGTGTATGAGAAATGTAACAGATAATATCTTGTTAAAAACCTAAATACTTTAAATATAGTGACAATTATTGAGCAGCACAGAAGTAACATATTCAATATATAAGACACAAATCTGATATCAATCATATGAAAAATGGAAAGGAACTACACTACTCATAATTCCAACACAAACTGTTATGTGATTATGTTTTACACTGACATATATAGAAAAGCAAACAGATTCTTTGGACACAGCAGGTTGGAACCAGCTAAGCACTGGCTCTGGCACCAGGATCTTTTTGGTAGCATATACGTGTTTTACTGGTCATTTTGGAATACAGCACAAGCTCTAAGTAGTTGGACAGATCCCATGCTCTTATTCGAATGAATGGGGAGCTTCCATTTATTAATTTACATTTTTTAAATCAGATCGTTATTGTCATTGTTATCGATGTTTCCTGTATTGGCTGTTTGTGGTCTGAGGGGCTGCCTCCACTAAGCTCAGGGATTCCCTCAAGCACTAACCGTCTTACCACAATTGAGCCTCAAACTGCCTCTGTTGCCTTACTGAAGTGCACCCTACTCTTCCTTTGGTATACAAAAATACCACTGAAGCTACTTTACACCCACTGCTGCTGCTGTGCTTCTGTTATGCTATGGGCCTCCTCACACCATAAATATCACAATATCAGTATTAAAGAGTCATACTGACAGAGAAATTGCTCCCTCTGTCTTGCAGCCAATGGCCTTTGAAAATCTTCGAGATGATCGCCACTTCTCATGCCGCACAGTTTGGCATTTTGTATCCAAAAGTCAAAAGCTGAAACTTCCAACTGTGCGTTTACATTCATAGCCCAGTTGAGCTATACTGTTCATGCACGGGAGTAGAGTTACATTCATGCCAGAACATTTCGTACCATTCAAGTCCAAGCAACTTTCAATGTCATTATCTGGGTGTGTTAGTTAGACTTTTAAATTCTTAATTACAACCAAGCTGCAAGTGTAAGGATCTCTACAATGTTGTTTTTTTAAATGCAATGTTTATTTTAAAAAAAAAAAAAAAAGGTTCTGCCTTGAATGATGGAATTAAAACAGAGTAGGTAAGTGTCACCTGGTTTGTTTTTTTCTCTTTTGTCATTTTTTTTAAATTTAATATTGTTCTCCTTTAAACTTTGTAAATAATTTATATATGCTGCTAGAATTCATAGACGCCTGTTTTTTTTCTCCATTTTCAAAAGATTGTTTTATTTTTATCTTCCAGTGGAAGGAACTTTCCCAGAGTTCCCCGGGAAAAGTAAAGAACTCTCTGTGTATTCTTCGCTGTGCAGTAAAATCGATGTTTGACTCCAAAGTTGCTCATCAGAGACAAACGTAGCTTAGCGTATTCGCTTGATGTATCCAGTTAACCGAGTTTAGACTAATGCTGCTTATTTTCATCGTCGAAACTCGAGGGCGTGGCCTCCGCCATTAGCTTCGTCATTAGCTTTGTGTTGCATTAAGGTAACCTTGGAGATATTAAAAGCTTCAGGACGGACGCTTTCCAATCTACACGAAGGGACAACAAACAAGACAACAACGGATCACAAGTGCAGCCGCGCAGCAGCCCGGGCTACGTGCGCCATTGAGTGCGCGTTCGTGAGGAGGTCGCTCTGTGGCCTGGTCGCCATCCTGCACCTGCGGCGGGAGGTTCTGTGAGTACTGCGACATTGAACGTGGCACGACCATCCAAAGGAAATAGAGTTTATTTACTTGATACCTGGATTATAATACCTGCACAACAACACCGCGACTAGGCCCTCACGGGTAGCTCGAGGAATATACGGCATAATCTTATATTCTGTTGTGAAATATTTTGGGACAATCGTTAAAATAATTTAAGTCTTTGTGTTACCGGTTTTATTTTAAAATATCTTTTTTAAAGGGACAAAAAGTTCTCTTTTTTAACGATATGTTGTTGCACTTTTTTTGTGAACTATACCTATTACTATTGTAAGATTTACTAGAGTTCCTGAGGGTTTCCTGAAGTTTGCTACTCACTGTAACACAGCAAGTTGTTGCTTTGCTATTTATTTACCCTCAGCATTAGAATAATTTCTTCCTCTAATGATAAAGTCCTGTAGTAAATCAAGTAAACAAGGACACCAGTGTATTTGCCATCTATAGCCGAGAACCTACAACCTTATTTTTTGATGTAACTTTAGTTGAGGTTTAAAACACTAAGATGCACTTTTAGTCAGACTAAGACTTTTTTTAAGCTATTGGCTGTAGACTAAACCACTGGAATGGTATATCCCATTCCAGTGGTTCAAAATCTAAATGGAGTAGGAGCTACTGTAGTTCCCCCGACCCCCAAATATATCCTTAACTACTTTATCCCTTTCGGGGTCAGGGGACGGTCCTGGAGCCTGTCCCAGCTACATATTGGTAAAGGAAGGCTACACCCCTGAGTAAGCCACCCAGATTATTGCAGGGTCTTATGTGAGAATTTGGGGGTTGAGTACCTAGCTCCGCGGATCCAGTACCTAGTACCTGGCTCCAGTACCTTGTCAAGTATCAAGCCCACTATTATATATAATTCATATACTGTATCCTGGCACCAGAGGGCAGTCACAATTTTGTGGGTAATCTTTGAGTAAACGGCTTGTGAGAAGACACCCATTGGGTAACAGCTGAAACTTGCAGAGAATAGAAATAATTATTTCACTCTAGACCCATATTATTGAGTACTTGATTGAAATCTGGGTGGGCAGGGCTTTTCTTTCGTCCATTACCACCTCCCCCAATAACTCAGGGGCATGCACACCCCATTTCCTCTATTATGTCAAACAACTTTACATCAAATCTCTTCTCACTGCTGCAAATACCTATCCAAACACACGGCGGATATCGGATTCTGGCTCGTGCCTCGTAACCTGCGGAGTGAGAGGCAAGTTTATCTGACTGGGCCTCCGGGCGAATGAAGCCTGATTCTGTGTTGAGGTTTGGAGAAGGTCACAGCAGGGTCACAGAGGCTGCTGGTTTTTCATTCTGCCCATATACTTACATGGTTAATTACCACTGTTGCTGTTGATGGGATCACTTTACTGACCACACTCTGGGTCTGGGACTCAAACTGGTCTTGACACAACAGTCTGTCTTTTGCTGGATTGATTAGGAAAAAAGGCAGAAATTAAGAAAAAGAAAATCAGTTTTTAATGAAACTCACATTATGTCAGTGTATTCAAAGTGTAATTGAATCACTGATAGTGTTTTTTGCTATGGTGAAGGGTTGTTTTCTTTGGCTCTCATCTACATCAGGGCAATAGAAATTCTCACTTCGCCTCCCTGCCGGTTTTTCCGCCTCCCCGACTGCAGAAGTTGGAAATTCCTCTTCTCCTTGATGTCTCAGGATTTATTAAGCTGTGGTATTTTTCTTAGATTGTTCTCAGCGTGTTCACATTCACACAGTAAGTAATGGCTGCTGTTGGAAATGGGGTGGGAATTTATTCCCTTATATGCACTTTGTTTCATTTTAAACATGACGCCGCTATTAGCCTTCGACCCCATCTATATGCACAGTAGGGTGGTATAGATCGCTTCGTAAAAACTCTTCATTCCGATCTGTTAACAAGAATATCTTTCTGCTTCAGTGTGGTTCTTTATAAAGTGCACAAAAGTGATTCAGCCTCTTGTGGAATTCATCGATGTTACATTGTAGAGTCATTTCAGAGAGAAAAGGGGTGTGTTATCATGTTAGTTCTTATCACACAATGGCCATTTAAAAAAATAAAAAAAATCAAGAAGCTGACAAGGAGGTTCTGGGTTCGATTCTGGTCCAGGCCTCTGGTTGTAGAAGTGTGAATGTTCTCTTTGTGACTGTGTGGGTTTTCGCTCCAGTTTCCTCCCACCACAGTCCAGAAACATGAACATTCGGCTGACTGGAGACTCTAAACTGCCCCAAGGTGTGAGAGTGTGAATAAGTGATGGATGTGTCCAGTGATGGGACCTGTCCTGGGTGTATTCCTGTGACCCTGATAACAAATAAGTGGCACTCAACAGGAAATGGATAGGCCTTTACATCTTTTGGGAAAGATCAGGATTTATTTTGACAACATTGATGCGAGACCATCTTTGTTTCTAATAAGGCTATGCCCATTGCTCTACATTATTCCATATTAATACCTGAAGAGCTAAATGAAACTCAATGACAAATATTTACTTGCAGCTGCTGCCTGCAAACGGTTTTTTATTCTTGTGAATTTGTAAAAATACCACTAAAGCATCTGAAAGGCAAATTTGTTCTAATTGATACATGAAAATAGTCAATTAATCTGATCCACTGCCATGAACGGTTATTAAACAGAGTTATTTGCAGCTGCAAAATGTGTATCATGAGTGCATTTAATTGAAATGACTAATTAAAGTCAACTTGTGCAGAATGAGATCTCCTCTGCTGATGAGTTAGCCTCAAATAGCTTAATTAAATCGCATTGACAGCGTGTGGCTCCCCTCGGCATTTACCTACATTCTGCGGATATGAATAATTGTTATCATACATTCATGTTAATCTGTTTATTTATATAATCAACGGTTCCGTTCCATGTGAGGATCTGTTTGGACGCCTTCAAAGCATTTGTATTCAAGATGTTCTTAACATGCTCAGTGGCCCACATTAGCTCATCTAACCTAGTCCAGCTCATGTGGTAACAGCTACGTCTAATTTGCCTGTAGGTCCTTTCCTTCAAAGCACTTGGATAATCTTGTAAAACTCTCTCACCACCGCTGCAGCCACAATCATGCACAGAAAAAAAAATGTGTTTTTAATTTTCTAATTGATTAACTTCTCATTTGGTCAGTTCATAAATCCTTACACATAAATCATCATTACATCAGGGAACATAAACCGGCAAGATTTAGCATTCCGCTACTTTATATTTCTGCCTTTACCTTCATGTGTACTTCAATGCTGGTTGTGTTCACTGCAGACTGTTAAAGTTAAAGACTGTCCCCTCTCTGTGTGGGTTGGACTCAAATTGTGGGGAAAAAGAAAAAAAAAATCTAAATGTTGTCTTGGGCAGTTTTACAACGTGGGAAATCAGAGTCTGTCATTGAAAACTTGTGCTGTGGTGAAGCGTTGCTCAGCACTAAGCAAACTCACAACCCATATACAGACAGAATCTTTCCTCTGTAATGCTAACTTTAGCTCAAATTTACCGCATAACCTGTTTGTGCTGAGTGATCTTTTCTGGGCAAACATGTATAGTGCAGCATACGATTATCGACTAATCCCATACACGCCGCTACATTTTGCATATATTATATATCTATCTCCTTCAGTCAGGCATTATTGCCATTTTTATGGACGCAGCGTTCTCCAGTACCCCATCCGTGCATCGTATCTTTACATAGTAATAACTTTGTCCTGAAGGCTGCAGCCGGCAGAGCATCTGAATAATGCCATGGGAGTCAGTTAATGGCACAGCATTAAAAACAGGCAGCATCTGGCGTCATGTGAATGAACACATATGTCTGAGGCTCTCCCAAGTCTAACCAGCACCGCCTCAAGCCCTTGGACTAACTATGAATATGTTAAGAGGTGCTGATAGAGTCAATGTTAAGGATGGCTGACTGGGCTTTTCTTCCATTCTGGACGATGATGAGTCTGCCTTTGCCACACTGGTTTTAAATTACCAATTCTTTCAGGGAGCAGCAGAGATAATGAAAGTCTGGATGTGTTTATGTGCAGTTTTCCCTGTATTTAGGATTGCAATTTCCAGCTGTAAGTATACTATAGCATGAAACAGCTTGATTTCTTGCTCAGGATAATAAGTGCAAATATTAATCATTAAATTGTGCAAACCTGACTGTGATTGGCAACTATGAGATATAGAGTATAAATTAGGGATTGAATTGTTTATTACATTTGAGGAGACTCACATAATGTCATGGGCTGATATATAGTACAGTATATCCTCAGTTTGTTGACTGTTTTACTGGCCAGGACTTTTCCACAGCTGCAGGACGATGGACCAGCTCCTGTCTACACCACATTGAGGACACCTGTTTACAATTCCCAAGAAAGCCTCCAAAAGGCTGCAAATAGAGTTTGCCAAATTGAGGGTGGCTTGAAGAGAAAAAAAAAAAAGCGATGCAGTGTAATGGAGGGAAAGAGAAATCAGATTTAAACAAGAGTGAGGAACAGATGGGGAGTGAATGATGAAGACAGAAACCAGGGGAATGAAGTGGAAACAAATTGCTGAGTCATGGAGAGATTAAAGTAGGAAGTAGCAAAATCTAAGATGTGCTGGCCAGTGAAAGAAAAAAAAAATCAACTGCAATGGCAACAACCAACAGCTCTGAAAGACCGGAGACCATAAGGAAATTAAACGGTGGACTGCTAGCAGTTCCAAATGTCTCACCAGATGTTCCCAAATGCAAACTCTCTCCATCCACGATGGCTATACATTAACCTGACTTTATTATTACAGATGTGGTTCTACTGGCTGTGCCTTTGATTTATACCTCAGCGGCCAGGAGACCAGCTTCTCCTCTAAGGACCCCTTCAAACTAAAGCCTCCAGCAGGGAGGAGGGGGGCAGCAGTCGAGGTAGCCAGGAAGGGTTAGTGGAGAAACACTGCAAAGGAAGCAGACACCCTGCTGTGCAAGGTAATGACCCCTGTTCCTGGTACCCGGGCTTTGAAGGGAAGTCCTGTGTTTCCCCAACTGCTGGATAGCAGATTACACCAGAACTGGTCTCCTCTTGCCCCGCATCAAGCCAAAATGGCGTTAAAAATGCATTGATAATTTGGCCCCATGTGTTTGTGTGCAGGTCTTGGTAGAATAAAGTCATTAGATATTGGTTGACATACACTAATAAAGTTCCCGGTTTTTGATACGCAAAACACGAATCTATAAAAACTCCTGGAAGGACTAATGCAGTCTTTTCCTAGTCACTTAGTTGCTGCAAAATCACAAATTGAGAATAAGTGCCTTGCTTGAGAACATGTCAACAATAATCGCTGAGGGAGGGAAGAGTTACTTTAATATTACTTAACAACTTCCCATAGGTGCTGTGGGCATCTGGGGCACATTTATGGGGCGTAGGGGGAGGAGGGGGGGGAGTTTAAGGGGCAGGTTTGTGACTAGTATAAACCTTGTTTTCATTCCCTCCACCTGCAGTAAAAAGAAAACATGGGTGGAGAGTACAGGTAAAGTCATTAAGTACCTATATTAGTCTAGAAAAAAATACATGTTATCCCAAATAACAAACTTATGAACCAGCATTAGCCAGGCATGTTTCCTGTTCTCATGTGAAGTGTAAATGCTAGCTTGTTCACTGCAACAGGCTGAAAAAAATCCTTAAGGAAAAGAGCTATGTTTGGATCAAATGTGGATTATTTCATAAGGATTTCATGTCAGTGAGGCCAAAATATCGAAACAATGTGAAAGTCGTCGACAACAAATGTGGGATTTAGCTTAAAAAGCAATATCCCCAAACGTAACTCATGTTTCATTAAATGAAAGCTATTGGCACTAAAGCAAATTCAGAACGACAGGCAACTACAAAAATTCTGCTAGTCATCTTGTTGTGACCCAAAAAGTTAATTTCCTGCTCTTACTTACAATGTTCGGCAGTTGACACGGTTGATCATTTGCAGGTGATGTTTCAGTGGGCTCGCTGAGGAAATTGTGCAGCGACGGTCAGATGTGGCCGGCCGGCCAGCCTGCGCTACAGCAACCAGAGCCAAATGTAGCACATGTCTTTGTTGTGGTCATGAATTCATCATTCTGCCTGGGCGAGCCTCTCGGTGGTCACCGGTAGGCTGCAGTTGTCCTGGCAGCACCCGCGGTGCGAATGTGGAACACGGTTAGTCAGTGGAAAAGAACAAATACGCTCAGTTTGACTTAACTGGTTAATTAACGATTTAAAAATGGCTTAAAATGTGGTTGGAGTCATGAATGTTTTTCCTTCTTAAATGTTTTAAGAAAACCCAGATGTTGCAGTGGAGCATGTCTATAAAAATATCGTCCGTTCTGCTTGAATTTGAAATTGTCTATTTGCATTTGCCTGAGAATAAGCAAACTTGATGCGTGGGTCTGGAGCGGGATATTGGCAGTGAGTTGCCTGTTTTGAAATTTATAAGTCTAATGTTGCAGGATCACAAAGACTGGAGCAATAAATCCGGAATACAAATTAATAACAATTATTAATGTGTCTCCCCTTCACTAACTAATGCTCGGACAAAGTAATGACACATGTTGCTGCTAGCCTCTCTGTCAGTCAGACTTTACTGCACTCCCAGGATGCATTGTGCAGGACTGTTTATTGTTGCGCTTCAGAGGAAGCATCCACCAGGTCTTTTCTCTTGGTTCTCCTCTCATTTATTTTACCCTTCCTTGCTCTATCTCTCACCCTACCGTCTTCTCTCCATCACAGCCTGGGGCTACCTCCGATCATCCTCTGCTCTGCTGATTGGACTTTTCATTAGTCAAATCCCAGAGGCTGAATGTGACCTCCCCAGGTCACTGCTTACTGATTATAACCATTCTTTTTTTAACTTCTTCCTCTTCATCTATTCCTTGAAGAATTGATCGCTTGGAACAAAGGTGACGTGTACTGTTTGACGGGAAAACTAATCTTGTTTGACAGGTAAAGGGGTCAGAGTATTGGAGAGCTCAGGGCATCGATTAAACACGACTTCCTTTGATGTAAATCGACACCTTTTCCTCGTGCGCATCAGAACATCATCTTTTATTCCCCCCGTCAGGCTGAGAAGTTTTTGAAAAAGTCATTTCCACCGTGGCTCTGCCCATAACTTGTTGCAGAACTTTATCTCCACTGACAGACACTATGCACTGTCAGGATTACATATTGGAGTCATTCTCTCAGACAAGAGTTTCCTGGAGCAAGAAAGACAAAGAGCTCACTGGACAGTCCTCAAAGAGCAAATTTCAAGTTTGCTTTCAACTTTAAAATGATAACTAGTTCTGCAGTATTTGTCAGAATCGGTTCCCTGGTGTTTCTATGAGGACTCTGGGTGAATGTGGTGGTAGGGACACTGTTACATGAGCCAACCACCTTGTGAGCTGCTGTAGAAACAACGCTCATCTGGGGTTTGCTGCCCCCAGTTGCCTTTCCCTCTGCCTGTAGCAAGTGCGAATCGCTGTAAGTTGGCCAACAGCTGCTTCATGTAAGCGGGGCATTTGGTATCAGCAACTGGACAACAAAAGATTCAAGTATGTGTTTGTTGTGCGTCCCCGGTCTCCCGACTGACTGCATTTGATTTGGGGCATGTGTTCAGCTCACCAGTGTTTGATTTTTAAAAGATTTGGCATCTCGAAGAGAGATTCTCGAGACATGTTTTCATTCCAATAAACTGAAAGTATGTAAATTGCAGAGTTATAGTCTTAAAACTGTAGCGCCATATGAAATATGGGGGGGACGTGTGTCTGCTGTAATGGCCCCTGCCTTGAGCAGTTCTGTCTGTCTCTGCATATTTGTTGTCTGAGCCAAAAAGTACATTGAATCTAAAGCAAAGAAGCCAGTAAGCGACCTAAAACTCAGGCGCTGAAAAAACCAAAGCCGGTTGTATCTAAAAATACAGACTGGAGAATGAACCCACTGCACCTATAGGAGGACTTCACCTTAGGAGGTAGCCATGTTGCATTTTCTGACTAAACATGACCTTGTCCAAATGAAGCTATAATCCCCCACCCCACCCACCTCACACGCACAAAAATACTATTCTCCTCTGCATTTCTCCAACCCCTGGCACGCTCCAAAAGCTGGAACAGATTACTCCCCTGTGTGCTTCTTCTGACTCTGATTGCTGCTACATCCAGATAGGCTTTCAAGTGGCCTCCTGCGTGTGCACTGCCCCATGGGATACGGCCCGGTGTGCTACACATGGGGACTATTACCCAAGCCCGCGGAGGCCTGCACTCAGCCCATCGCCCCCTCCAGATTGGGGCCAACGTGGTCCTCATCCTCTCCACAATCCCCTCCACGCCCATTTCCACTCACAGTCATTACAGTTAATCACAATGATAGTCCTGTCCACGGTCCGCCTGTCTGCACTGGAGTGGTCATCCTGCTCTAGCTGAGCTTCAGAGTGCTGTCAGTGGATTCTGACTAACTGCGCGCATAAACCCAGACACACACTGATTTGTGAAATTCCCTATGAATCCGACCACAGCAGAAAGCCGGGGAGCTGCCACAGAGATTCAAACCGCTGCCTATGTAGCAGCGTCAGCCGCCGTAAGTCATGTCAAGACAGTGAAAACCATCTCCGTGCTTTGTAAACCGCTTTTATTGTCAGTACAAGCTGCTTCAACAAAAGGTGTCCTCCGCCGGGTATAAGACAGATTTATTAACAGAGAGACTGCAGAACTGTGAGGCAGCGATAACTCGCAGTGGAAAAGCCAGTGTTCTGCTGCAGTCTGCTCTCTACTGTCTATCTGAGAGATTAGAGAGGCCTGTGTAGGGTTAGGACAGTCCAATGTGCTGGCTTGACACGTGCCTGTTTTCTAAACACTATCTCAATTAAGTACTTGAGCTGAGGGACAAACACTTTGAGCATGTACACATGCCCTCTAAAGTACTTGGCTTTCAGACAAATTCCACCTGCGAATATGTTTTGGAGTTGCCTTCAGTCATTTGTTTTCTGTGTTGTACACTGCTGATGGGTAACCAAGGGAACCCTTTGCGCCGACTTTTGATGAAAGAGTTCTTCATTTAATCACAAAGCCACTGATTTTACCAAACTGCACTTTAGCATGTGGGTAGCTTAGCTGCAAGGGTGACAATGTGCTGCTACAGCCCCAGATTCTCTGGCACTGATGGACGCAGGTACATTCAGAGCATTTTTATGTTTAGCTAGGTTGAACAAGTTACAACTCGACTCGCCGTCCTCATCTCATTATATCTGCAGAGGAGGGGAATCAATTTATGGAGCGAAGATGACTCCTCTACCACTGTGCATGAGCAAGGCACTAATTCCACTCTCTCTTACACGTAGGTGTAATTTGACCTCAATTCCACTAACTGGAGCCACAAAAATATACACGCACATTTAAGTGGAGTTAGTTCAATGTAATAAATGATGGACGCATATGTATAAATGTAACCTGCATTCATCATTTTCAACCTCTGTTTGCTTTGATATATTCGTGTTGCACATTAGCGTCAAAGTGCTCTCGCAGGTCACAGTTTGCAGCTGCCAAATCAACAGCCCTGAGTGTTCACTTGGCAGATTTCACTGTACGTGAAGTGGGTCGAGTTGTCAAAGTCCGGGTGAGGCCAGGACTGCATTAGCAAACCATGATTATGGAAAACGCTTAAAATTCTCAACTATGTGTTTTATTTTATGAACTATGCACCATTCAAGTCTTCAAATCCTACGTATGTTTTCTTTTTTTTAAAAGCAGAGCTTGGCTTACATACACCCTCTGTATGAAAACAAGCCTCCAAGGTCCCTTGTGAAACACAAACCAGCAACCTTGAAAGGAACCTTGAGCGTTAAATGCATGAGTACAGCAGAGTTGTGATGTCTAATTGACCTGTTGTTGCTGTGAATTTTTATCAATGAAAACAAGCCTAAGCGTTTCAGTCTCTGCAAGGGATTTTATGTCGTGCCAAGTGGGCACTGTTCTCTGCTGCTCTCGTGACACCATGCGAAGGGATGAAAAAAGGAAAAAGTCTCTGCTAAGTTGAACATTTTCCTCGCATTACTCACTGATGGAGGCGTGTGAAGCCAGAAAACCCTTGAAGAACAATTGGCCTATGTCATCCGAAGAAGGCTGGCCCATTTAAAACCATCACTTTGTTTTTAACCAGAGAATCGGGGTTACTGTGCCGCCGGTGACCTCACCCATCACCATTTAGCTGACAGCCGCAGCATGGTAACCTTGTTAAATGTGGGGCTGAAATAGTTCTTACCCCATAGATAACAATCAGCGCGTCTGTGAACTTTGATATGACACAAATAGGAACAAAACTGCTGCTCCATAGCCAAGCTTACACTGGAGAATATCAAGCTCGGACAGTTTGCCTGTCATAAACCCTTGTTATGTCTGAGGAGATTCCTTTGGCAATGTTTCAAGCCTTGCCTAAAGATGCGAGCATCAGCGTTTTCCCCTTAATTCCTCTATTCAACATTGCATTTTCTGTTTTGTTTGGCTTTTTCTTACATGCTACGTGTAAAACTAAGATGACCCATTCGATACTTACACTGCTGCAGAGTCTCAAACTTCTGAAAGAGCAACACTAAACTTCAAATCTGTGAAAGTTAAGGTCAAGTCCTCTGCTCTCGGAAAAGAGAGGGCCATTTTCAGCACAATTATCTATCTACTTTAGACCAATATACATCAAAGGTCCTCTTTGACACATGATATATTTATAAAAATACAGAAAGCACTTTTGCTGAGATGAAGAGCGCTCCATACTGTTTGAACTTGACTCGTCCTTTCTGAATTACATCATAAATCCTTACATGCATCAAGGATTTTTCCCACCATTTCATGCGAAAGAGCGGCCTCTGATTCATGCTGATGCAGTTGAACGCTTGAATGTGCATAAAAGAATGAAAAAAGTTGACCAAAAAAAAGTAAAAATCCGGCCCGCTCTTAAATTGTTGGTGAAGGATTTCATCGTACGGTCCAGATATAACTGACAAATGCTTTGAAGGAGCTGAGAGCTTTACTGAGCAAAAACGCATAATTTCACCTGGGATTTTTTTTTTACTTTTTTCAATGAACCGCACCAGATTCGTTTGAACCCTGTCAAGATATGAGGCATACGCCATCTCCATCTCAGCTGTTGCCTCCTCGCGACGCACCTCTGCTTATCGTCAAAAAGCTCGGTAATATGATCTACAGCGCTGCCGCAATTACAGTTGACATGCTATCAGCGGCACCGCGAATTCGAGAGAAAATAATCGGGTCGGACGGAGGTTTGATCCCAGTGAAAAAAAAAAAATGCTGTTGCAGAAAGAAAGCTGATTTATGAACGCCTGCTCGCGTGGCATCTACTTTCTGTCTGGAGAAGGAAAACGATCAATAAGAGCAAATGTTTTAAGCGAGAGACTCTGCATAAGTCTGGCTGTGGTACAAAACAGAGCTTTTTCAGGTATCGTGATAATTTGTGATAAAGTGCTGTAGTGAAAGGCCAGAAATTTGATAGAATGCATCACTCTAATGGGACTTATTGCTATAAAAGACAGGGAAAAACACATTATAATCGATTTTATGCCTCTTCAAATAAATGGGGGCTGTATATTTAAAAAAAAGAGAGAGAGAAAAGCTTTGA
Source organism: Takifugu flavidus (assembly GCF_003711565.1). Lineage (NCBI taxonomy): Eukaryota > Metazoa > Chordata > Actinopteri > Tetraodontiformes > Tetraodontidae > Takifugu > Takifugu flavidus. Next base: position 10,552,017 of record NC_079526.1, on the reverse strand, counting down.
CCTTTCGGCAGGATGCTTCCTGATCTGCCAATCAATGAAGACTGTTGATGCTAATGGGCTTGAGAGCCAGTCAGGCAGCTACACACTGTCTAAGATTTCGCACAATAGAAAAAAAGTACAGTCTTTTCTTTGCTGGATGTGGCATGCCTGACTTCTTCTGTCTGGAGAGATGCGTGTCTTACAGCACCGAGCCTGTGTGGCGAGTTCCCTCCTAATGACGGTAGAATGCTGGGTGTATGTTGACTTCATGTGCTATCCAAAACCACTCCAAATTCCTCCCCACTGACCTAAGAACAACAGGAATATTTATGAGACTTCCTTAGCAAGAACCATGGCAACAAGTCCCAACAAACTTTTAATTAGACACATTTGAATCCCCACATTTGCAGAACATAAACACATGTTTGGGTATGTGTGATTCAGCGTGCATACGTGCTCGTGCGTGTCATATCGAGTGCACGCCGTGTGTTGAAAAAGCACCTTGTTTTGATAACAAGGCACAAATGAACAAGAACACACAGGGATTGCTTACAAGAAGCAAGCATGTGGCGTGCCGATCCGTTCCTTGGCTCTGACAGGAGGAGGAATTTTTTGATGTTCTTGACGATACTTTAAGCACCTTCTCTTGTTCAGAATCTGTCAAATTATCTGTCATTTCTGTATAAGAAGTGGAGAGAACTCTCTGTGATGAATGATCACCTTTGTGGGGATTAAAAAAAAACGCACTTCCCATATGGGAACGTGTCAGGCTTAGACGTTCTCTACCAAAGTGGAGCGTTCTAAAAAAAGACGGTTTTGTTTTAACATACCAGAACCCAGACTCAGGTAGCGCCTTTTGTTTTCTTCTCCAGCTGTAACAATGGAAATGTCGTATTGTGTTTTCTGTATAACAGATACGCCGAGACAAACGGCATTTTTGTAATGTGAGCTCAATATTTTGACACACGTCAAGTTTTATAAACTGCATCTCGGGCTCTCGTGCTGATAATCCTCCGCAGGAGTTCGGCTGATTACCCGGTCGATGCAATCCTCGGAAGTAATTCGCTACTTCCCAGGGTGAGCAGCGGCACATGTGATTTACAGTATCGATTCAACATCCTGATTAGAATTTTTAATTAATGAAGGAAGCTAATTGCCTAGAGAGAGGAACCCGCCCGACCCTGAACGAGTCTGACGATTCGAGTCGCAGCACTGAGCCTGAGTTAATTGCTATGCTGATTTGACTCGCGTTGCTGAGATAATATGCTGTGACACGTTTGAAAAATCGACCTCGCTTGCTTCTCATTCAAGACTGTAATCCCTATGACAACATAAGGAAACTTAGACACCATTTAATTACTTCTGTAAAGCAAAATACACTTTAAAACATAACCATATTTGACTATGCATGAGTTTCTGTTGTCATTACTGAGGCCTTAAGGAGCACTAACTTTGCATCGTGTGAGTAGAAAGGCCTCCTATTAACTATTAATCATCTCCTGGAGAGGTGTGGGTGAAACCTGGAGTCACAGCTGCCATCACACCACTCCACTTCCTTCATGTGCACTCCCCCATCCTCACCCCCCATTCCTCTGTTTCCATTGGCAAACAATCAACAGCTATGACTCGGGCTAATTAATTTTAATTAAAATACATTGGTTATGCATAATTTATGGTCATTGCCCAGAGCTACTGGTGTCAGAAAAATACACAACCTCCATACTGAATTACCAGCCACTTGAGCTGAGAGAAAGAATGCAGGTCCTTGGCAGACTATCAAAGTCCACCCTTAGCAGTTTTCTTAAGGCTTATAATTATTCAAATTACACAAACGACTGAAACCAGGAATTAAAACCTTCCTGACGTCTCCATGGGTTCGTTGACAAAAATGAAGTCTGCACAACAAAGTCCTCGTCCATGTTCCAAATGGGGGGAGGCTGTTATTCACAGTGGAGCAGTCATCATCATTAATTGAAAAGTTCATGTTGGATGTTCAGCTGCAGAAATGTCGAGCCAACGTACATGCCTGTGGCTGTCTTTGTGTAAAAGGAATGCGGAATACTTACCAAAAGTACGATAGCGTAATCTCAGAACCTGGAAGAGTTTGGAGGGATCATGACCTCGGGAACTGACAGGTTTGGTAAGAGACGAGACCGGACAAGAAGAAGTGTGTAGTTTGGTTTTGAAATGTGCACGTTGTATTACCGTTAAAGCTAAACTGTCTATGAAACTGACATTGGTCATTGGTTTTACCTCTTGGCAGCCACTGAGTTCACCCCATTTGTGCTTGTTGGCCTTTGCTGAGGCTTGTTCACTGGTTAAGTAAAAAAAAAAAAACCTCAAGCAAAACAAATTTCCACCTCTTTCTAGACCTTCTCCTGTTGGCATCCCAGTTTGAAGGACTCTCCAGGATCAGGATTTATGTCCTGGAGCAAGAAGACAGGAAAAACATTAATTTTCAACAGGAACAAAAGTGCTTTTCAGAAGTTCAGTGTGCGGTAACCAAGAAAAATACAATTACTACAGAGCAGCTGACCAAAATGTATAAAAAGACAACATTTTGTAATGTATACATGAGTAATATAGACAGTGGCACAAATGTCATTGGTTATGTTATTTTTTTTAAGTTGCTGATTCATCTTGCAGGCCATTTCAACTCAAAGAAAATCCTTCTTTGCTGTCAGAAATAAAAGAAAAACAGCTGATATTTTTTTCAATATCACATTTCAGCATCTATGTGAGCATAAAAACCAGACTTTTCATATTCATTTCCATATTAAACAACAGGAATCAGGTATGTGCACGTGGTGCAGGCATATTTGCACTGAGATATTGGCTTAGTAGGCAGGAGTGGGTGGATTTGCCTATCTTCTTTTATATCGTCCCACACAATAAGACGGAATAAGAGTAACCATCTCTTTATGTTGCATAAAATATAAGACTGTTAAAAAAAATGAGATTTAAGCCGGTGTATATCAATATACAGCAGCGTAATTAAATGGACCACCATCCACGGACAGCAGGAACAGATTTTGGCACACTGGCGATGTTTTTCTGACCACCTACAGCATGAAAGAGCATTCACTGATGATATAGTTAAAAACTCCCGTCGCAAATAAAGAGGGGTTTTTTCCCCCCACTTTAAAATTCTTGTGAAATTCAAATATATTTATCGCCCACCCAGTGCAGTCATTAACATATGATGACATTCTACACTATTTGAGACAAAAAAATGCTAATCACAGAGTAACCGTGTGCCAAGAAGAAATGAGACAGACAGGAAAGACGAAAAGGGACAAAAAGGGAGAGAAATGGAGGATGAAAATGAAAGAAAATTTCCCAAGCTGGCCTGGTAAATTGCTCCGGATTGGAAACAGATGCCCGACCACAGTGACGTTATCTGAGAAGACCTTGAAAGTCCTTCTGGTTTGAGGAGAAGGGGGATCGAAAAACTTGAAAAGCAGCAGATAGGAGGGATCCCGAAGGCAACCCTTTGTGTTGGGGCATGTGTGGTGGAAAGGAGTGGGAACGTGTGTTATATAGGGGTACAGTTGGTATTTGAGGCTTTGACCAGAGGGGGTTACAGAAGAGACAACAACATCAATTGATATCAGAGGAGCAGAATCCCGACTCCCGTACGGGAAAATTGGACTTTTCTGCCTGAGTTCCAGACTGCAACAACTAAATCTAACTCTACAGCAAACAAGGGACTCAACTTTTCAGTCAATAATCTTTAGAGGCAGTAAAAATAACCAAAAGCTGGTGGAGAAAGTTCATTGAATATACAGAGTTGATATTGAGTAAACATTCAGAGAGAATTGGCATAAAAGTTGCAGAAATCACTGCCAGTGCAACGTGAATGAACTAATAATATCATGTTTATTGTAAACATAAAATATTATACCACTATTTTTCAAATGCATTTTCTATTAATAAATCCTTCATGAATGTCGCTTAGAATAATTTTGCTTATATTCATTGAATACATTTTTATACATATTTGAATCTGACCTTTATCCGTTAAAAGGTTTTTGGTTCAGTTTCTAAGGGAAACCACCTCCCGTGTCAGGCCCGTGTGATTTGTGATTAGTGGGTGGATCTCGGAGTGACGGGGCCCCGGGGCCGTCACTCTCATAATTACACTCTATCCCAAGGGAAGGACCCTAGAGTGACAGAGACGTAGCTCCCATTTTTACCAGGTCAGACTTGGTGATTGAGCACATCCTGAATGCTGCCAGTGGCCCTTTCCTTATAAAGACCAATTCCCCAGGACCCTGGGATACAGGGACTAGCTCCACATTACCAGCGGGCACCTGTTCTCAAACCTACTTTACTAGTCTTGGGCCACTGTATCCCATCAGGCCTCTCTTCCTGTTCTTAAATAACTATTAAAGGTGCTAGAGTACATAGTGTTTAAGCCCACACTTTCTTAAGGTAATAATTCATTACCCTTGAACATCGGGTTGATCGGGGACTCTAAATTGCTCCTCGGTGTGTGAGCGAATGGTGTGTGTCCTGTGATGGACTGGTGACCGGTCAAGGGTGTATTCTAGCCTCTCTCCAGATAGACCCCAGCACCCTCCCTGATTAGGACTAAGTGGGGGGTTATAAGAAAATGGATGGATGAATGTTGGTCTTCCACTGAGAAATACTAATGGTGCATGTGGTAATGGCTCCAGAACTGCTCTCATGTGGGTGCCTTCGGAGGAGCGTCTCTCTGTGTATTTTTCATGTTAGCAAACTTAATCGTCCAATTCCTAATCCTAATCTTAATCGTCCTAATCTTGTTTATACATATAAATGTTAAAAAAATCTTTGGAAAAGGGATTTTATGTGAAGGATTTCCATGCAGTCGAATGCTATGTGCACCACAATCAAAGCTAAAATGACGAAAAGAAGAAGATTCATTCCTCCAGATGGTCTTCACGCATGCTTTCATTTGCAAAAATATCAGTCATTAACTTAAGGTGCCAGTCGATTATGAAGCGGGCTCTCTGCGAGTTGACGGACATTGTGCAGCTTCTTTGGCATCATCCGTCTCCTGAATGCTTCGGCCCGTTGACAACAGAGACTTAACCCCAGGAACCAGTGTCAGGCTGATGTTATAAATTTGTGTCCAGAAGGAAGCCCCCTTTTGTTGGTGATAGCAGTAGCCACCAGTCTGGAGTAGAGCCGGTCAATCGGGTCAAAGCGGTTCACCGTCAACAACGCTGTCCTTGAAATCCCCGGTCCTTCTGAGGCCACGTTTCACCGACCTGCACCAACAACGAGGAGACCTTTGTAGTCGGTATGCTGAGATGTGAGATGGTTTTGATTTTCAGTGGCAGATTTTTTTACTTTTGATTAAAAAAAAAAAAAAATTGAGTCACACATCTCTCGCTTGGTTTCTTGGTTCTCCTGTGAAGCAACAAATATTATCTTAGAATTATCCTTAAAGAACATAAAGAATACCCTACTGACTACGAAAAAAACAAAATTTGATCAATCTTGGACCATTTTAGTTTTAAGTTGGTTCTCCTCATTCTGAAATAATAACACAGGGCACAAAAGGGCTGCTCAAGATGGAACTTCACACCTGTTCTATGGGGAAAAAAACATCATTACTAGATTCTTTTTGCGTGGTGTGATCGATTTGCATTGAAAAAAATAAATCACCTGGGACTGAAAACGCACTTAAGTAAAACCGCTTTAATCCACATCCAACATTCTGTGTTTGTTTGCTTTAAATCCATCTCGTTCCAGTCATCTGTGCACAATCAAATTTTCTAAAACGCTTGGCCTCCATCTCACCGCTCTGATCAACGGTTTCCTCATAATTGAGGAATTCCCGCCCAGATGTTCCCTGTCCACGTCCGAACTGCTTTTTTGGTGTGCCTAAGTCGATCTGCTGCGTCGCTCCTCTTGTGCAAGTCCAGGTTCCGTTAGCAAACACCACGGAATGCTAAAAATAATCATTTTCTCACCAGGGGATAAGAACCTCATTATTAAACGCTTACTTTTATCCTTCACTAAGTTTCTTTATGCCACAGTCTTCAGCATTCTCCCTCTGGGCACAAGCAACATCTGTTTTTTTACCTCCGTGTCCCACCAGACACTCACTAAAGTAAAGGATCCAAGGATCCACCGATAAATACTGTCCATCTCAAATCCTTAATGTACACCCTTTACTGTCACAGCATCTGGGTGCTCATATACTTTCAGAAACTCTGGAAGATGTCCGGATGTTGACTCGTCGATCTGGCGCTGAATCGTCTTTCCTGCTTAAAAAAAGAGATCCTGGAGTGAAAGAGAAAGAAAACACACGGTGAGAGGTCAGGGGTCACCTTGGAGCGATGAATGATTAAATGTGCACTGGCTCTGGGCCTCAAACAGCAGCGTTCTGTTCCACATTCCTCTACCCAAAGCCGTGTTCCACAAGACTGTGGCGGCGGCTCACTTGGAGCAGTTCCATAATGTGCTGCATAAGTGGGTAAAAACACACGACACGCGCTGTGGCGCGGATTTGACCGGCTTCCCGACGACTGAAAAGCTGTTTCCGTGTTTCTCTTGTGCCACGTTCACTGCTGTCCTCTACGAAGCGGCGCTAGCTCAGCACCTATTTAAGCCCATCTCATGTGTCTGACAGGCCTGTCATGCTGAGGGCAGTCTGAGTTTCAGTGTACAGTAGCTGCTGGTTATTTGTGGCCTGTTTCAGCCTGGACACAGTTTTACAACAGCTCATCTGTCATGATATGTTTCTGCCCTGTCTCTCAAATTCCACCTGCTGTCAAATTAAACCTGCAGCCGGGAGATGTAGTGTTCGTCAGGGAGTGCCCTCTGTTGAGAGCACCATCACTTCTTACCTGTATGTATTCAAGTTTTGTCCCTATTTTATTCAAAGATGTAACTTTTACTACTCTGCCTGAGAACATTATGTTGCTACTAAGTCCAACAACCTCAAAAAAGTGTATGAATGACTTAAATGTGATTAAAGATTCTGCAGTTTACCATTTAGATCAAGCTGTTTAATGTAGAAAATCTAAGAACTCCACCCCGAAAATGTGGTTTGCATCTTGTTCATTTTAGAGAAGAGGAATTCAAAAGTTGGCCAAAAGCAGAGTAAGTAAGCTCCAGCTGCAGGTGAGGGCCAGTGTGATGAATGAGGAAGATTAAGGGGTTCCAGCTAACCTTTGGTTCGTTACTACCATCTTACACTCGACTCATTTGCTGTTTCTGCCACATTTGCAAAAGCCAAAGCCGACATTTTCTGTCCCAGCAAAGGACTTTTTCCACACTACAGGAAATCTGACAAGAGTTATGGTCCGATACCTTTCGCCTGGAGACCACCTTTAAACATAAGGGCCAGGTTAAAACTGTCATGATGACAAATACCCACTGGGGGGCCTTTAGCACATTTGTGAATCCCTTTAAGGTTCAGGGAGGCTGCTCACTACTTAGTCCTGACATCTGACCTCCTTACAGTTGGGTGGGGGGTGGGGGTTCATGCTCCATTCTGTCCCATCAATCAAATGGTACTGCAAAGATCAGTTGGCCACAAAAAACAAAATCGGCTTCCATATGGCGCTGCAACAACACTATGTGGCGTATTTGCCAAGACAGCGAGCTGGCAACTGCTATCAATTACCAGCGAGGGGTCCACGGAGCGCTAAATATGCCTGATGGATGAAGCTTTTATTTGTGTGCCAGATACCACATAGAGGCTTTAAGATCTTTAATGACTCCATTAACATATACGTTAAAAGATGGGGAGCGGGGATGAGAGCAACTTTCTCATGCTGCCTCTGAGATGTTGTTTGCATCACTGCTAAAGTTTGCAAAAATACGAACGTTGCACAGGGATATTTAGCAAGCTTGCTAGAATTCCCAGTGGGTGCCAACGTGCGTGAGGATTGCCTGTGGAGATCCGGGCAGGAAAGGATGACCAGTTCATGGAGAGAGTCTGCCTATAGAATCAGGTGATGTCTGGATCGCGTCGCCTTTACTGATCGTTCCATCGCAAGAAGTGACAGATTTTGTCTCGGTGATTTTCTCCTCCTTTTTTCCCCAAATTATTTGAAGGTTGAGATGATGATGATATTGACAATATTATCCAAATGAGTATCTTACGACCGTTCAAAGGATAATTTCAACCACTTTTGAAAGACGTTGAAAATGACTTCATGCACATTTGTGCAATTAGAGGAGTTTTTTATCCAGGGTGGGATTCATGTTTGATTAGAACTCTTCTCAAAGGAAAGTTTTAGCACTTTGCAAACTCCGCCGGTGCCGGATTCTGCAGATCCAACTCTACAGACGAAGATGGCATCAGAGATTATTGATAGACATCGTTATTTAAACATGGCGCACAAGAAAAGTGCAAAGTCAAACGTTTCCGCATCAGCAGATTACACAGACGGCGTCAGAGATTCAAAAACAAAGTTTTTCTTGGCTGGGTGACTGGAGCATCCCGGACGAGGAGGGAGAAAATTGGAAAGACATGAAAGACTTTGCACATCGTTTGACTTTTGAATAAATGAGTTGTATCAAATATGTAGTCCTGATTTATTTAAAGCCATGCCAATGCTATGCTAAGTAGCTCTCTTAGTAGCTAAAAGAGCCTACTCCTGTAAAAAATCTAATAAGGTAAAATATATTATGCACATATTCAAATATGCTCTTAATTCGTTATAGCCCCAGTGTGTGGTTTATGCGTCCTGGAAGGAGAATTAGTTTGGGTTTGGATACAGATCTTAGTTATAAAGCAGGTATGAGCTGATCTGGGCTTTTTGGCTTTTTCTGTCTTGCTGGGAGATTTTGTTGGCAGTTTGCTGACGCCAGAGGGAAGACGTTTTCCCCTAGTCTATTTTCCTCCATTTCAAAATAAAATCACCTGGGATGTAATTAATTAAATAGGATCTGTGTTGTGTAGGGAGGCGGGTGCACGCCATTCTATGGTGCTGTGGTCCGTGTGTTCAGGGTGGCTGGGATTAATGGGGTGGGGGGGGGGTGCAACTGGGGAGGCAGCACACTGGGGCAGAGGTGCTGGTGTGTGTTTGGGGGTGTTCAGGGGCATGCAGACCCTAAAAACTGGCAGGACAAAGGGACCTCTGTAAGGACACCATATTGCCGTGTGCACTTGGCTCTTTAGGATCAGATCCCAGCAGTTGCCTTTTATGGACTAGAGTGGATTTTATGTTAACGGGTTAGTACATAAAGAACTACTTCCCCTTACAACCAAAGGGAAAAACCGTGGAGCTAGGATATATGACATGCTAAAAGTTTTCTCTCATTAAATTTTCACAATTCAAGGGCATACCTGAACGCACCAAACATCTGGTATAAGGCCACTTAATCAATTGCTCTGAAATCCTGTAATTGCTACTCTTGGCTGTGCAATCACAGCTGTGGTCAGTGGGTTGATGGTACAGCGATGTAGGAAGCTCAATAAGATCTGGCTTTAATGATATCACAGGGGAGGATGCGAAGCGAAGGGAATTGGTTTCACATTTGCTTGAAAGGGTGAATAGTTTTTCTTGTCTTTTTTCCCCCTCAGATTTAAGTACATATTCTCATAGCGTTACAAATCTGAAAGCTGCTGCTACCTAAATCCAGTGTGGTTAAGAAAAGTCTCAAGTATAAAGTACAAATATTGTACTGTATAATTTTACTTTAGGCCTAATTTTAACTGGAGAGGCATGTTTGGGCGCGTGGATAGCACAGCAGTTGAGAAGCGTTCTTGTTATAAAGCTCCTCATTCCCTCTTTGGCCTGTATGACGTATTGTGGGGAGGGCATGCTGAGATCGATGTGTGCCGCACAAAATATTCACCTGTGGTCGCATTAAGTTGTGGTAACAGCTCTGTGATGGCTGAAATAACAATCCCTCAGGTATTTGAGCCAAAACCAACAAGTTTGGAAGGGAACTTCATTAAAGCATGGAACCAGTAGGCCTCCATTATCCAAACATAAACTGCAGAAATCCATTTCCACTATGCTAAAGACTAAAGCTTCCACAACCAAGATAAGAGAAGCCAGATCTCATATGCAGATCAAAAAACCTCAATTTATGTGCACACCTACGCTAACGCGCGCACTTTGCACACGCTGCACTGACAGAGGAGGAAAATGAACATCACAGAAGGGTCAAGGATGAGACGTTTGACTGCCGAGGTGTTGCTGATTATGTAATTATGTCTACCAGGAAAAGGCTCACTGCAATCCAGGCGAATTTCGTTAGCATTCAAACATCCGAGTGACTCACAGTTTAGCAGCAGCGCTAAATATTGAAGTAAGGTTAAAGATTTTGCTCAAGTGTTGCTAACGCTCAGACAGAACACGTCACTCAAGTCTACATAGTGAAGGTTAAACACTCGGAAATTTTTGGGAGGCTATTTTAATGACAGCTGACGTCTTTCCGTCTGAACGCTAAATGATAGCATTGGAACCTGAACATGAAGTGAATTATCCAGCTAATAAACTTTCAGGTCACTCAGAGTCGGGGTCATGTGTGTAAATCGAAACATTGAAACATGTCTGGATTCCAAAGCTTAGTGGGAGGAGGAGATGAGATTTCTGGAGGAGAATGTGGCTGCAGCAGTGACTGATGGAGCTGTCTGGGTTCTGGAGAACATTTTCAGATGGGGTTTATTCCAACAGAAGAAAGAAGTTTGTAAAACTGATACTGGAAGAGTTGAAGACGATTCCTTTTAGCATCTCCTACGACAGGCAACAACACAGGAGACGGTGGAGTGGGAGCTTTTGCACCGACAGCTTATCTCTTTGATGTTGAGGATCACTGGATATCTGCTGATTTGAGGCAGCGCAGTGCTGTCTGATAGTGGAGGAGGACTTTGATAAGCCGACAAACTGACCAGACGTCAGTTCTGAGCTCCGCAGTTTTGGAGGCCTGTGGTGGAACAGAAACACAACTGGAAAAGGGAGAAGAGAGAATGTGCGAGATGCACTAAAGTTTAAAGAAGTCCAGGTTTCCATGAGGAACAGTTGCATCATGCCACAGAATCACGCTTCAGAGCGGCCAGAGTGATCATCCAATCACCAATAGCAATGGTGTCCATTTCAGGTTTGTCCCTGAAGCATTTTGGGGAAGTGTGAGGGCAAAATGTCAAGTTTCCCTTCAGTGATAACTGTGACCAAGCAGTTTATAGCCAACAGGAAATGACTGCACTGCACTGTAGAGCGGATCCACGGCATTTTCTAAATCGGGAAGAGCAGACGTGAAGAGAAAAATCTGATTAAAATCTCTGGGTAAGTTCCAAACCAACTGGCTAATTTGGTTAATGTCTTAATGCATTAAAATACTGTAAAGCTACTTCTGAGTAGCAGCAAAGCTAACAATTTAGCGGGTTAGGCTAGCGACTGGCCTGAGGAAGCAGCCAAAGTAGCACATAAACCACATCTGATGACATCAGTTCCCATCCTGTATTTATCTCTGAGAGTTTAACAAAAGCCAAATCCTAAGACAACCCTTAAAAAAAGTTGAGCCTTCTCCCAGCGCTCCGCAGGGAAGCACGCAGTGATATATGTGCACGTTGTTCTCAGTTACAGACGCTGAAACGTGAAGACATACAATATAAAGCAGGAAAATGAATAAGTGGCTCGCCCTTGTGCCTGCATTTAACTCCCACACATCCAGCTCCCTCCCTTATTGGAAAAGTGAATTTGAAGGGCTCTTCATCTCCGTGTGCACGTACGAGAGCGAGGCATGATTCACCGGGGGATGACACGGCGCGGATGACATTAACAGGATTTTAATGTGGTGTGCGCGAGATCGCTCTGAGGTTATGGAGGAGATCAAAGCAGGGAAGAGCGCACGGACCCGGGCCTCTGTGCTTTGTTACCGGACCTCCGTGGAAAAGCACAGAGGCTGGAACAATGCCCCACCCCCTCGCCACCGACCCTGGTATTTAAGGCGCCATCAAAATCCACAAACACATTTCCGCTGTTATTTCCTGAAGGCAGGACACTTCAAACAAATCCGCCATCCTCGCTCAAGGTTTACAAACCATAAATAGGCAGGCACCGGGTTTCAATCCAGAACCATCCGCCGGAGTTGACCAAATGTAACATGTCAAACGTGAAATTCGCTCTTTAGAAGGTGTGTCACAGTTCTGCAACATGAGTACAAATATAACCTTGCTCTTAAAAAGAAGCCGAACCAAAGTTACGGAATCATCTGGTGATGTTTTACCGCTCTGAATTTCCAGGGGAACGACAATCTCCGTTGCAGTGTTTTTATTTCCGCAGAACAGAACCTCAGCGTCCTAAAACTTTACAATTCTCCTTTTATTTCACGCTTTCCTTTACCTTTCCTTTACATTCGGCTTTCTATCACTTCCTGATTTCCCTCCTTTGGTTGTTCATCTCCAAATGTGCTCCCATCCCGTCCTCCGCCCTCCGTCCTCATCGACTGCTCGGATCTCGTGGCGTCCTACGGCGCCACAAATGAGCAGTCTGGGTGTGTGTAACCAGCCGGCGCATCAGCGGCCCACACGGGGACCACTTCACGCTGCTGCTCAACACGGTCCTAATTAGCTCAGAAACTAACAAGCTGCAGTGGAGAGACGGCGCCCTCTGCCCACGCCGTCCCCTGTCCAACGCTGTTTGTCTGGATCGGGGGGGTTAATTACGTCGAGTTCAAACAATGCTCTTTCATTAGCATGATTTTCTCACAAAACTTCCTTTTATCCAACTCTCTCTCGTTGGTGGTGCCGCTCCCACAACTGATACCGGAACTTTAGCTTCATTTTAAGTTCAACGATTATTGATGAGATCTCGTAAATGTCACTTTTCCTTGTGGAGAACGTGACCATAATAAAAGTGATAAATACGCCTGCTCTGGCATCAGTAAATTACTGTTGTTAAATGTTTACTATTTTGAAGATGATGCTTGGTCATTTAGGGGGCGATGTGGTTGGGGTGATGGACCACAAAAGGAGCATGGATCAGAACTGGGACAAGGAAAGTGAACAAATACTGTTAGTGAGGCAGATCTGAGCTCCAGATTAGAGTGTTGCGGTGATTAGACTTAGAGTTATTTTTCTTGATTCGGCCATTAAAATAAACTGTTTTTGCCCCCTTTGAAGAACTACCTGGGACAGAAGGGATCTGCCGGAATGCTGAAAATTATGACTGTAAAGTCTCTAGTTCGTCCCAGTCCAGCAAATGTGGGGTAGTTTGGAAAATAAACCAGACAGATCGTTTGTACGTTCAAGGAAAATCCTTTGAGGGGAATATTAATACTGAAGCTCTCAGCAAATATACTGGCACAAAGGCCGAGAGGTGAGCTGTTCTATCTGCTGCCAAAAGCAGATGAACCAAATATTCAAGTTCAAACTGGGTAAAACTCTGATACCCGTTGTGCTCGGAGCAACCATCTGCAGATGTCATCAACTTTATAGCACGAAAGCCTGTTCTGGGGGCCAAAAAAAAAGGTGGATATTTTCAGATCTGCCGGGTGTTCCAGTAATTCTGGCCACCATTGCAACCGGTCTAGTCTCTGGGTTTGGTTTCCTTCTGGCAGACTTCTGTTAATTAATTCCAAAATACACAGAATTAAACAAGACCAGGACCTGTGGCAGGTCTGTAGCCAGCCCACATGGACAGGTAAGAGCTGTTGGATTTGAAAGCTTTTTGAGTGGGACATTTAAGGCATCTTTTAAATTAGCTGATTTGTTCTCTAGAACATTTTTATCATGCCCGGGATTACGCACTCAAAATCCACGTAAAGATCGAATGGCTTTAATGGATCGACTTTCCTGTTAACCTTTTCCAGCATTTATATTAAATGTCAGGTGCAATTACGGTAATCTACAGGTGGTACCATTCGAGTGGTGCTGTAATGTGTCTGTAGCAGAAAGGTGGAGCAAAAAAAAATCCAAAACGGGAGATTTACATGGGAATATTGGGAACATTCTTGTTCTTCAGAACCTGTATTAGAGCTCCCGTCACAACAGGTTTTGGGGAGAATTTCCGCACCATCCACACCGTCAAGGTCACCTTTCATTCCCCGGCCCGTGGCCTTCAGCGTGTTGGAGTCTGCAGCCCTGCTGGAACCGTGAAACCAAATATTTCTCAAAGTTACAAGAAGAGACCTTTTGACATGCCTGAAATTTACCAGAAAATTGCATTAAAATAAAATCAGGAGAGTTACGAGTCCCCCACCAGCACGAGTGCTCAAGGCACCTTTATATTTTCCGAGTAGCCGGTTCCACCATAAAGAAGTTATGGGTGTGTGGAATTAAGGACGGGGGAGGGGTGGGGCCGACGCTCTGGCAGCGCTGGCTCTGAGAAAGGCCAGATCACCTACTTAGTCATGCATTATATGTGCTTGCAGACGTGCATGATGGAATGCAAAGCTCTTTTGTCTTGTTTGCGATTCTGCCCATCACCTGCTGCGCCCATTTGAAATCATATTAGTTATAGATATCATTAATCTGGGGAAAGCCAGAAGGTACGGTTTCACAGAGTGGCCCTTAAGCTGTCAACAGATGCAGCTGCTTAAAACTAGCAAACACCAAACATATGATACAGTCAACTCCTCCGTGTTATGTATGGACAATGTACGTTTGGGTGCACATGGGTGTTTTCTTGTGTGTAAGCACACGGACACGTGTATGTGAGAGGTCCTGGTATTTCGTTCTGGGTGGCAGCGTTAGCACCAGTGGTGGTAGGGTTGACGAGGGTTAAACCTAGCTTGTTTGAAACAGGATTAACCCCCCCGGCTCTCATGTGGACTCGCTGTGTGAGGGCAGCAGATATTTTGGCCGTCCTCTCACGTTCTCCTCGAGGAGTAGCCGTGGGGTTCGCGGTGGACAGCTGAAACCTTAGAGGGTCGCTTTCTCTCCCTCACATTCTCAGCCAGACCTTATTTTTGCTTCCATGTGGTGAGACATTCATCCTGATATGAAGGGATTTGTGCTCGCGTCGAGCCAAGATTTGACAGCAAAGAACTCCTATATGATGTTCAGGCTTTCATAGATAAAGGTTTGATGAGCTTGGAATCATTCATTTTATTAGCTTATGTAACCTAAAGTCAGTTGGCATCAAGCAGAAAAAAGGTTGTATGCAGCGATACGGGTCTAGCGAGGGTTCACAGTATAGGTCCCAGAGACAAAAGACAGAATTAACGGCGTGGATAAACATGCTAATGTCTGTTTGTTCACTTGTCTTTCCTCATTTCCTCTTAGATTTATACGGCACTGTAATTTTCCTTGCGGTGCCGACATTGTGAAATCCAGCTTTGCCTAAATCCAAACAGCAATATATCACAACATAAAAAATGACTCTTGACAGCTTTTCCCGATATCCACAGTTTTTTCTGTCATTGTTTTCTTACATTATGATCAAGAATCTCAGTCCTACTTTTTTTTCTCCCTTCGTCAGGGAGGTAAAGGAGGCTGATGTCAGAAACGTCGACTGTGTTTTTCTTTAAGGGGGAAAAAGTCATCAGAAATAGTGTAGTCTATCATTTCATTGACTTTAAGCTAAATGAATGTGGTGGGAAAACGATCAGCCTTTACTTTGCTCGTTCCAAAGCCAACAGGATCACTTGATTGTGACACTGGCCACATTTAACCAAAGCAGCGTTCCCTCCACAGGCTGTGAAATCACTCAGACCCTGGAACTTCTGCACTCTGTTGCTCTAGCTGCTCTTGTCGTCATGTTAGAGCAGCTCTGATTGATATTCTTGTGGAAAAAAAAGCTGCCTGGCAGGAAGCTAACGGGCATAATGCGCATAATTCAGCGTGATCTTTGCGAGCTGCCCGCCGCACTTGAGAATGATTAGGCATGAAAATGTGGCGCGCACCTTCGGCGGAGCGCTCGATGTTCTGCGTCCCACTGATTTTTATGTCGCTTTCCACAAAAATTTCGGGAGCTTTCCCTGGCTTTTCGGCACGGTCTGTAGACAAATAGGCACATCTGGAATGTGACACGGTAGAGCGCGAGCTGACTGAAAACACAGAGACAACGACCCATGACAATGCATTCCAAATGTAGCATTTCCCATAGCCGAATGGAGGTAATACACGAGTCCATTGTATGTGCAGCATCAAGGAAGCATTAGCAAGCATGCTAATATTAATGAGAACAGATGGGGAGACCTGCCCATACTGGTAGATTTGATCTGAATCAATATTCCCGACAACAGTTCCTATCTCACAGAGAAATTCAAGCCCACGCTCACGCTCTACGCTGCCTTCTTACGTATGCCCCATGTTTTATTGAAACCAGGAGGGAGCCGCTTACTGTGGCCAGTCACAGGTGGAGGGAAATGGCAGCCCGGCGTTGGTCCGTGACACCTGTCAGAAGTCATGGAAGGCTCACGCAGCATGGAAGGAAATGTACCTTCTTTTTTTTTTTACCCCACTGAATGATGGACAGCAGCGCAGCGCAGCGGCGACGGCTGCAAGAGCCGCCCCGAATCAACCGCACACCTCCAGCGGGTCACACTTACCGGACCGTGACTCATTCCCCCACCAAAGTTCCCCCAGGGTCCCGGAAGAACCGGCTGACAGCTAACTCCATAACCTTCAGCAACAGGTGCCTGTGCAGTAGCTCGGCTTTGAACGCCTCACCTTAGGAGCTGCGTTCACAGCCGCTCTGTCTACCCTGGTGAGGGTGGTAGGGGCGGGATCAGAAAACTGCCTGTTCTTACAGTTGCACCATAATACGACGCCGTGGCCCTAAACAACAAGCGCTGCTCCATATAAAGACATGAATTTTGTGTTATAAACTCTGCTTTGTCTAACCGTTTCCAGGGCTGAATGTTAAATAAACACTGTTGCTTAGCGGTGATTTAAGAAAGTATGAAACGTGGCTCTTTGATGTTCAGAGCCGTTATTTTGTTTTTCATTCCCGCATGTGGACGTGTGTTTCATCTGATCTGGTTGTCCTTTGAGAGCAACACCGTCCATGAAAGGGATGAAAACGGCCCGCTTAATTTCACCACATGTTTCTTGAAAGCCTCGTGTTTTGAAAATCTGTCTTTTTTCTTTCAACTCCTTAATTCATCATTCCTGCAAGTGGTTAGATTTTTTCCATTATAGTGGCGACAGGTGAAATTACACGTTCCCACTCTGAGGTGTGTGTGAGTACTCTATACAAGATCAAAGTATTCAGCTATACATTAAGAAGACAACCACACTTTCAACTGTCGAGTAAATATTGGGGCTATTTTTTTCTTTTCCATATAGCGTGACAATAATTTCAGCAATAATTAACAATGACAATAATTATCATCATTGCATTTAGAGGCTATTGCCACGTAAAAGTGGGCATTGTTCACGGTTCCCCTATATCAAGTTATTACGGCACTCCTGGAGGTCAAAATCAAATCCAATCTGGATAAAAGCATGCCGATGTTTTTAATAGCGCTTGTCAAATTATGGCCTCTTCTGGCTCCAAACGCAGCGCTGGTGGCGACTGCCAACGCGCCAAAATAAACATTAGCATCTAAACAGGCGTCTATTGGATAATATGGCAGCGGTCTGATCCTGTGCTTGTGATTATTTATGTATGTTTCCACAGTGGATCCTGCGTGCTGTCGGACTGGTCATCTTATTTTAGTCTATTTACATCCGCAGGCTCCGGAGAGTTCCGTTTATTGCAACCGGTGGAAAAATGTGCCGCCGATAACAGAATGCAAGACAAATATTGAGGCGGTAATGAAAGACTGAGAAGAAAACAGAAATGCTGTCGATGAAGCCCGTAAGAGGGTAAACTTGGTGCTCGCTAATTGCCTTGCTAGAGTCCATGTGCATTATGGTTTTGATTTGTTTTTTGCCCCGAATGTTCAGGGAATTTGCTGCTCTTGTCATGGGTGAACGCTGGTTGACGGGCATTTCTAAGGAAACGGTGAATCTGGTGGTCTCTGGTTCAAACTGAAGAAGACGCCCCTCACATTCTGTCCCGGCGTGCTGAGCTGCCTCGGCCTGGAGTTGCTGCTTGCGTTGCTCCGAACGATCACCGATCGTTACGCTCGCTTTTATTCGAATCACTTTAAGCCATTAGTGTTGGATACCTCTGCGGTGCGTCCTCACACACAGGGGAGGTCTCTGCTCTACGCACGCTCTTTGATTAGGGAACTAAACGTCTCAACATGTGCTCGGCAGTAACTGTGCACGCAAAGGTGCCGACCAGGCGGGCGTGCGTGTCGCGCGCTGTGAAGTAAGCCGTGGCCGTCGGCCACACACGCTGCTGACTTTCCGAACGCCTGTGTCGGGATCAAAAGGCCAGCCGGCCGCAGACACGCTTGATTTGTGAAGGGCTGCGCCGAGTCCGCCGGACAGATGGACGTTCTTTTTCCATCCTGCTGCTGAAAATACCGCAGGGTTCAGTGTGTTTCCCTCGGCCTTTCGTCAGCAGTTGTGTTGAACAAGTTGTTGATCTCCACGTCCCTGCTGTCTCTTATAGGCCGTCTCAGTTCCGTTGGTTAGCGGCTGACGTGCATTTCAAGAACGAAGCTTTTAAAGTGTGTCTCCAGTTTTGTGTCTCTGTGTAAAACGACTGTCTGACCTTTGTCTGACCTTAGTCTGACCTCTGCAGCGATTCTTCTGTTCACAGGCAGATTTTGAACGCCGTTCCCTCCACCATCGTTCTCCGTTTGGCTTCTGATCAAAGTTTATGGAAACTATCATGTAATCGCTCACTGATAAACACAACACAAGAACCAGCGAGCACATTAAAATCATTTCATCTGCCCAGAACCTGTCCGGACAGTCGGTTCAGTGTTCTGGCCGCTCTCGGTGCAGTTTGATGCGGGTGTTTATGTGCGCTCGCTCAGAATGGCTGTAAAAAAAGAGTCTCCGCGTGTTACAGAGGGACGGGCTTGTCCTGCCGTTGTGTGAGTGACCGTACGTCCCCGGAGGGTGTCTGTCAGCAGTCGGTCGGATCCTGGACAGCGTCGCGCTCACCGCCGCCACCGACAACGTCTCCACGCCGGCTAATGGGTTCAGACAGCTGAGGCTAGAAAAATGATACCTTCCTACATTTGAAATATCTGTGCTGTTCTTTTAACAGTAAAATCTGTTGAAGCTTCATTACATCTTCTGTTGGCTACTTTTATCCAACCTCTTCTTACTTGCACCTTATTTAGAATAAAATTTAGTGAGACACTAACTCACCGCACAGTTGAAGCTCTGCGTATATCTTCTACCTTCACAAATTCTCATTAAAATGGCACGAAAATAAATTATTGCTTCATGCAATTCACCAGAGGTTTGATTAAAAATTGGTTGAAATATGCATAAATTATCAATGATACCTCTCCTTATCAATCATAAATAACACACTTTTAAAAATAACTTTTAAAAATAATTCCATCCCAGCATATTTATGGCTACTATTTACAGTTTTACTGTTAAATCAAATTATATAATTGCGCCACATTAATGTGACCATGAGAAACACGTTAGTCCATTTATAAGAAGACTAAATACTGATAGCAATGTATCATAGCATATGTATCTTTATTTGTTATTATAATATAACACATAACATAGTAAAATTCGAACCATGTATAACATGAAAGGATCAGCAATTTATGGGAGTTCAGGTTTTCTGTTTCAATCTTCAGTACCAACTATAACTAAATGATATGTTGCCGTGGCAACCAACATTGCTGAAACGTTGTGGACGATAAATGTCCAAGAGCAAAGTTTATATTAAGCGAGTGTATTTGCAAAGACTCCACAATATATTTTAAGACTACATTACTGAGAAGATCTTATTTTTTCGCACGTTTTCTTCAGCGCTGGACCACCGGCCAAGACCTGTGAAAACTATTGCTGATCACACCTTTGTTAACTGCCACTATTGGGGGTGTTATGATTGGATTTAATTGCACCCCCCCCTTTTGGAACCATTCACAAGGGCACAGGCATGCTGTTCACACCAGCACCTCACATGGATCCCATCAGGTGAGTCCTGTAGGTGCCTCCTGACTTCAAAACACCGCTCGCTTCCTGTCTGAGCCCAGCTCGTCCTGACCAGCGTTAAACCACCTCCCTGATTAACACCCTCCCCACCCCAACCCCCGCTGCCTCCACCCCAAAAAAACATTTTTAAAGTTAATTGCCTCTGATGTGAATAAGCACGGTTGCAGCAGTAATACGTATTTAAGGGGCTTAGCTTATGCAAAAGCGCCACTAATAAGCTTCACTTGAACCTGAGAAGAGCCTGAAACTGGGGACTGGAGGACAGGAAATACCCAAAATGCTTTCAAATGTGTTTAACACAAAAAGCTTCCCAGATTTATAATCAGCTCATCATTAAAATTGGGTCCACCCTTGGGTTCAGCTTTGTACAAATTGCACCTTGAGTATTTATTTCATATCTAAATTTAAGCTTTTTATTTTTACTATTCCTTTGATTTTTACTTTTCAACTTTTATTACCACTATAATACATAGTAAATTGAATGTTTAGGGTAGTTTCCTAATTAAACTGCTATAAAAAATACAAAAGAGCAGCTTTTCTTAGTCATTAAAAATGTTCTTGAGTCCAAATTCGGGGGGGTAACGTCACGGACTACCTCCTTCCTCCTCTCCTGCCTCTCCCAATGGGTCGACCCTCTTGGCCGGCCACCATCTCCATCCTGGTGGCACAAACCCACCACAGGAGCCGAGGTGCTGATGGTTGTATAAACAGCTCGAGTGGGTCGGTAACTACTTTGCTCTGCTTCAAGTGTTCATCTCCAACACGCTGAAATATACGCTTTATGTTTGTCCCCCCGGGAGCGGCGAAAACCAACAAGGAAAACCATCACGTTGGTGGGGATAAGCCAGCATCCGTCTTTATTAAAGTCTCTGGTTTGTGTAAGAAGACCTCAACCGTGCTTGAAGTGTCAACTGTTCCTGAAAATAAACAGCTGCCGGAGAGGAGTGAAGTGCATGCTGGGAGTCAGTTATTAACCACTGGAGAGTTTGAATAATAATAATAAGAAGAAGAATAACAATAACAATAATAATAAATGGAAGTCAATCACATACCATCATGTCACACAAGTATTTCTATGATAAACTGAAAATGATCCTGAAACCTGTCATCATTAAATCTTTGCTGGTTTATTTTGTTTTTGAGGCGTTGGGATCCATGAGGAGCGCTGGGATCCAGGAGGAGCGCTGAGGAGGGGTGGCCTGGGGGTCCGTTTGTTCATTGTTCACTAATGGTCAGTCTCTGGAAATCACCTCCTGAGAGGAGTGTTATTAAAAGTGAATTACACAAAGGTCTCTGAGCGGATCGCTTTACTTCAAGTAAGGGAACCTCCATTATGTTTGGGGGGGGGGGATCAGAATAAGCAATTCAAATAATCTAGAGCGGGGGGGGTTGGGGGGCGTGTGTTTGTTGTGGGTACGCCGCCTTCGTCTCCTGCTCTTCCTCTTGGGGGACGTTGGGTAGCAGCTGTTTTCTGGTTGCACTAAAAGGAGACGTTGTCCTGCGCCTGGCTCTGCCCCCTCCCTCTCCCTCCCACCTCACCGATACTTCCCCATTTTGTTTTGCTTCCCCTCCCGAAGCTTGTCGCAAAAGAGGGGGTTCGGAGCGGCGCTGAAAGTGAGATCTTGCCGGTGGTGGCGGCGGCAGTTGCGTCTCAATTGAAACCATCATCGGCCACTCTCCCTCAGCTTCTCATTTCCACCTCCCCCCTTCCTGCCCAGTTCTCCTCTCGCACAACTGGCCCAGGCTACCCACAAAGGTGTTGAGGAGGGGGTCTTAATTTAAAAGCCCTTGGGCCCATTGTGAACTATTTAGCTCTGTCTACAACTCAATTATCTCCTCGTCCTCTTTTCAGTCTCTCCAAACATTCTAAATTCAAAGAAAAAAGATATTATCAAATATAAGTAAATGTAAAGTTCATGCCCACTGGCTGCAGTGGTCCTACCCGCCAAGACCCACTTAAGCCCGCAGAAGTCGCGTGGATTTGACGTAAGCTCGTACAGGAACGGACTCTTGTGACAGAATTAAACAATGACCCTGTTTCCTGAGATGTGATGTTTTTGCTCTTGACCTCCGTGTTTCTCACATCTCACAGGCCCTCTGGTAGCGATTAGTTTGGTTAAAGATTGCCTTTTCGCTCTGAGCGGTCAGTCAGAGGCAAAACAAAAAAAAAGTGCTTGCCCTCTGGTATTTGCCAAGAAAAGGAAAAAAAAAAAAAGCCCTGTGAGACCTCCAGGCTTGGAAACATTTACGGACGCTCGGAACCACAGGAAACATCCAGAGGAAAATGTTCCCTCTCTTTCTCCGGCCCCTCCCTGCTTCCCCAGTCCCTCCTCAGCTCCTTACCGACGCTGAATTTGGGAGCAGAGAGCTTGAGAAAGGTCAAAGGTGAGTTGGAGAAAAGCACAGATGATTCTCAGCTGGATTAGCGCTAAGTGATTCGACTCTCCCACACAATCACAACACCTAAGAGGTCACAGTCACCGGACATCTAAGATGCTAATTTAAACTATTTTAACAAGAAAGGCAGCCGACATCAAAACTTCTCTTTTCTATGCTACGTATTCTACGAAAAGCCGGGAATTATCCCCAGGCATCCATCTTGTGCGCTCGTGTTTATTCCGTCTTTCGAAACCTCATCACTGCGCCAGCGGACCGTAAACTCTAACACATTATGAATTTCCCCGCAGAGATGGACGAGCCGTCCTCAACCTTAGGTCCGCGTGTGAACAAAATCGTTTAAACTGAAATTAACTGAGATCCATCAGCGCCGAAACGTCTCACCCTTCCTGGAAGAGGACAAGATAAGCCAAAGCCTGCTTATCAAAAGCCAAACACGGGAGTCGTTTGTCTGTTTCAAAGCAAAGGTTTGAAATTCCAGAGCTGACTTTATTCATGTGTAATTACTGCAGTAACTTGCACTGTAACGATCCTGACGGTCAGGAACCAGTTTGGTGTATTGGATGTCTAGCTCCACAGTACCCATGAGGCCGTTCTCACGCCGAATTCTTTGCGCCACCTTCATAAAAACCCAATAGCTCGGGAGCATTTTACGGTAACATGTACAGTAACGTGGTTAGAAAAACAGCTTATTGCCGGTCTCTGGGACGTGCCAGTCCTAAAAACACAAACGTGTAACTGAAACCACTCAAATTCGTTTCACGAGCTTTTCTGAAGGCACACAACCCACTTCACTCAGCCTTCGTACCCACGGAGATCTTTTTTTCCTCCCCCCCCCCCCCCACAGCTCACTGCTGCATTTGCACTGTTGCACTTGGAGCGAGTCAAAATCCATCAATTCAATAAAACTTATGTGCCCTATAAATTTTCTCCCAGAGGTAAACGGGATAATAGACTAGGCGACGTGTGTGGATGAAAAGACCCGATCATTCATGTGGAGGTGTAACACAGATGAGTGTTGAGCTAGTTCTCCTGTTGCTACGAGCTACCAGGTTGTTAAACATTTAGCGTTTGGTTTGGAAGGTGAACATCCATAATATCCATATTGTACTGTGTTGCCACGGAAACTGAGCATAAAGAAATGAATTATGATAAATTAAAAACATATGTAAAGAAATGGACTTGTTAAAAAGCTTTAAAAAGTGCAGTTCATAGTCTTTTAGTTTAGTTTTAGTCTTTTCAACTTAGCTTTATTAAAAATGGCAGCATGATCTACTTACTGCGGTTCTCTAGAATACAACGTTTCGGGGAAAGTTTCTTAACTCAAAAAGAAAAACAAAAGTAACAAAATCTTAAATCGCAGGTTATCATAAATATTACAAGAAAACGTGGAAAACTGACCATGTTGCCTTCAAATTAAGCTAACTGGACGTTTGAACATATAATTGAAAACATGTTTGTGTAAAAATGTATTCATGGCATAATAATTCCTGATTCTGATTCACACGACTTTCTTTTTAATATAAAATTTTATAGATATCTCCCATCTTGCTGCCATGAGAAAACCACTGCCTTCATACACGCCGCATGGAAACAGATGTATTTCCCCCCTTATTGTTATTTTTACATCCTTAAGCGTGGATTTATATCTCTATGGTTTCTCTTTGTCGGAGCTGAAGGGAAAATATCCGTGGGTGTTTCTGCAGCCTGATTGGAACAGGGACGCCAGGCTGCCTCAGTCGTGGTCCTCCAGCTCCCCCTCTCTCCTGGCAGGCACTTTCCCTCTCTCGCTGCTCTCAGACCTACACTCTCTCACCCACTCTTTCCCTTCAGTACCCCACTCCACACACACACACACACACACACACACACTCCACCTACATCCCCAACCAGACAAACTCATGCATATATCTCTAAAGAACCAATCTCCCCCTATCTCTTTATCAGCCGCTCTTCTCTTCAGTCACTGTTCCCATCCTGTTATTTTTCTCCTTCAGTCTGTCCCCTCTTTAACTTTTTCAACGCTCCCACATGTGGCTTCGATTACTGACGCTAATGCAGCGCAGATACAACGGCTGGAGGGTGGGCAGTGCGTGGGGACAAGATTGAAATAAATACCTGGTGCCATTTTCTCAGCGTGACACGGTAACGCGGGTCAACTCCCGTCTCGTCTTTCCACGCGTCTTTGTATTTAGTCTCCACGTTAACTCTGCTACGCTAGTGTCAATCACGCAGGTTTGGATGGAGCTGAGAGGCGCTTGACTCAATTTGGCTCTTTAAAACGTGTTACGGGAACGGGTTCTTGATTGAAATAACGTTCTGGGGCAGTTCCATCTGCTGAATTTGAGCAGCTTCATACACAGGAAGTGCTCGTGAACATTGTTGAGTCTGCAGGTTAGCAACACTGGTGAGTTTTCTGGGTGATCAACTGTTGAGGCAACGGGTTCAAATGGAAAAACAATTGTATTTAAGTAACGAGGACAGAAGACTTGGATCAAACTTCTTCAAAGTTTTGGAAAAATGTATAAAATTTAGAGAAAGTTTCATTTGACAATATTTTACTCTTTAGTTAATTTTTTTTAATGCCCAGAACATTTTTTGCTGCGTAAACACAAGACCCTCAGACATTTATTCAACAATTGAGTTTAAATTAAACAAAAACTTATAACATTCCAAATTTAATATAAATTGATATAATTATCATTTTAAAAAATCCTGTTAAATGTTTCTGTAAAATGAAATTAAATAAAAAAGAACTATTAGAAATATGTTGTTTTCCTTTTTCACCCAAGAGATCTGCTGTGTACGTATCAGTCTAATGTTTTATTTTTATTGAGTTCACACATCATTAAATGTTATAATTAATTATATTAAATGATTAATTGGTAATTAATTAATCATTTAAATAAATACTTAATCACCTGCATGAATTGTTGTTTTTCTAAATCACTTATTAGATTTAATCGAAGTAACAGCTGCTATTTTAGCTGGCAAAACATGTAACGTATAAAGAAAAAAGAAAGAAAAAAAAACCTAAGTTTGACGACGATTAGTGGTAAATAATTTCCTCCAGCAGATTTCGATGAAATAAATGAAAACGATATCTCAGATGTGCACCAGAGGGGCTGTCCTTTCTGCATCACTTCCTGAACTTCCACCCTTTTCTTCCCTCGCTTTTGTTCTCTGCCAGATATTTCCATTCTCATTCAAGATCCGGACTCAGTTAATGGGCAGAACGACGAGGTTTTTTTGTTTTTTTTTTTTTTTTTTGCAAAAAGACGATATGCAGCAACACCGTCATCCACTCCCCAACCAAACCGACCGACTTTCTCCTCCATGTGATGTCGATTAGGCTGATGCTCCCAGTAATCTCACTTACTGGGATTATCTGAGCCAGACACATTGCGCTCCTTCGCTAAGTTCCCCAGTTCTTGTGCCAGGAAAAACTGACTAACGTCAATACTGTATGTGAAGCTGCTCTCACACTGTGACCCTCATCTTTTTATTACCCCCACCCCCAACGGCCCTTTAAAGGTAAAGGTGTTCCTCTTTGCTTGCCTCCATTTCTGCAGGCGTTTTACAGGACATAATCATATCACTGTAGAAGCAGCTGTTCAGGCCACCTAGATTGATGGACAGTCTTCTGTGCTCAGAGCAGGATGTGGTTTTGATTGGTGATAGCCGGTTCAAGTAAACTATTTATTTCCGGTCGAGCTGGTGCGGCAATAGCACTTTTATTTTCATGTTCATCTGTCATAGAGACCAGATGTAGGTCTGCATAACACTCTAAAGCTGTGACTGTGATGGCAAGGTCGAAGACATCACCTCTATTTTGAGACAAATATGCTAATTGGCTAGGCTCACAGGTTCCTGAGTGCCGAAGTGACTTATCCTGCAAGGAAACATCACTTTGCCCAACTTATTCTGCTAATGCTTGCAATGCAAATGGAATGGATGGAGACAAATAGCACTGTTGCTTTTAAGACCCGGCACGTTCCACTCATTTGTATGCTAGTTTATCACTTTGTCAACATGAAAAGTTGACCAAACTAAATACAAATGTGCACACACATCACTTATTCGCTATTTGAAAGCCCCAGTGATGATACTGGTTAGCCACATGGAGATTTATTAGCGAATGGTAGCAAATGGTAACAAAAACTTTCTCAGAGGCAGTTTGAGGTTGTTTTTTGTTTCCCCGCTGATGAATGCGACAGTTTTAATGCCAGATATTAGACTTGCACTGAGACTTCAATCAATTTTCTTTTTATTTGGGTGTTTATGCGTGTGCCAAAGCAATGCTGGGCCTGGCGGATGCGTCCATGTAGGTCGCAGGAGTGGGATTTTTGCAGTCCCACATGGGGCCAAAATTTGCTCGACATGTGCCCGACACATTTTACTTAAAATCCAAATGCAGTTCAGTTCCTGCACAATGTAGCAATAACTCATCTCATAACAGAGTTGGCAAGACTTGAGAGCATTGTGATGTAAACCCCCGTATCATGTCTGATTTTATGAAAGACTAAACTTGAGGCAATAATCATCTGAATATGCCTGGTCAGCAAAGTCTAAGACACTGCCTCCAACTGCTAAGCATTATGAAAAACAAATTAGAAATGAGAAGTAGGAATGAAACTGGGTCTTTGAGTATGTTTAGGGACACTGCTGGGGCCGCTCGTTCAGAGATAGCTGATCCACCCATGAAACGGAGGACAGGGAGAAGATGCACGGGATTGATTACACCATATCATCAGACATACAAACTGCTAATCTCATGGTCTATCTGCAGTCGTACGTCTTCATCCATCATCTGTCCTCCTGTCCGTCACCACCGCGGCTCAGGGGCAGCTCAGGAGCCAGACAGGGTAAAGTCCTTTTTCTGCACGTGCATGACTCAGCGCCTGTGCATCCATCATCCTGTCCATCTCTGGTCACTTCCCCTACAAATGGGACTCTTTCCCCCCTCCTGTTGATGGAGCCTTGGATGTGTGGGTTTTTTTTTTTTATTGTTTACCTTCAAGCCGGCAGACAAAGCACAAAGAAGCGCTCCGTTCGCTGACTCGGATCAAGTTTTTTCCTCTCCACGCACGTGTTTTTCCTTCTATGTGGATGCATTTTTGGCTTCGTGTCACCGTGCCAACATATGCTTTGTATCAGACTGTATGTGCTTCGATTCACAGGCCTGTATTTTGTCCAATTATCTGGTTTGCTAATTACCTCAATCTTGTCACTTAAATGCAATTATGTACATCACGTTATGTTTCTGGTGGAAAGACATCGGAGGCTGGGAGCGAGTCCTCGGCTTTGGCAGAGCTTCCACCAATGGAAAACAAAAACATGCTCTGAAGATGGGTGGCAGAGACTTGCGGTGTTTCTCATTACAACAGGGGGAGAAAAAAAAGGGATTTTGACATCTGCATTAAGCAGAAATCTGCATATAAAAGGCAAATGTGAGCAGCACTGTGAACATTTAGGAAGTTTAGACAATCTGTGCATGACACAGCATTATCTGAACCCCAGAATCTAGTTTATTGACTATTATGACCTTTCTGTTTGGGGTTCTAGGTGGAATAGCTACTTCTCTGCTCTTGCACCACCACAAGCACAGAAACACAATATACACATTGCAAAGTTTGATTGTTTATTCACTATTCGCTGCAAATATACCAACTGGAACCTGGAGGGAGTTTTCTTTGTCTTCTGGACCTAAACTTCTGGTAAGAAGTAGTGCGATTCAGAAGTAGTGCAGCCAAGGAGCTCATATGGGTCTGTTTGACACATGTGTTTCAGCAATGTGAGAAATGAGCGAGTAGAAATAAAGTCTCAACTTGTGTGGTTGAGTAACTGTTTATTACCTTTGTGGACGCTGCCGTCACCGTCAGAGGGAAAATGTTGTTGAAGAAGGTGATCAGGGAAGAAATGGACTTTTATCACAAGCTGCCGAGAGAGAATGTCTGCTTCAGAGACACAAGTCCATCAGGCTCTGAGGCAATTACACCAAGGGAACAAAGGTCAAAGAGAAGGGGAGGCAGGAATGAGCCCGCTGGATCAGCTTATCGGACAGCCAGAAACCGAGGAACAGCTGAGGAAACTCGTGGTACTTTTCTCAGAAGTTAAGAGTTCAGCGCCGCAATGGAGGCTAAAGTTCATAAAACACAGTTTTTATTCCACCCATCGGGGATCGTTGCTCTTCTTTTGCGTGGATCGAAAGAACTTTGAGATTCGAGTATTCTTTCTTCCCAACCCACCCGCCCCCACCCCTTTAGACATTTTCATCAACAATGCAGCATCTCAGAAAAAGGTTTTGCCAAAAATTCTAATTTTCCAGGCATATTTCCGCACATCTACATCCCAGCTTCACTTTTGATGTGGGCGTGAATTCCTGGGTTCAGCACTTCACCCGTGGTCACACGGACCAGGTGCAGCACCTACAATGTCAGAATTGATTCCTTTCATGCGATATCAGCCAAAGAGCATCTCACTCCTCCTCAGAACAAAACCAGGCGTTTGCACTTGCGCTTGCATTGTGTGCAATAAATAATTCACAGCAAACGGGGTCCGTGCCAGGGAAAACAGTTGAAAGAACCATTTCCAGCAAACACAGAATGTGTCTGTTGGGAGTGTCAGAATGCTGATGTATTCCTGCTGAACTGGTTTCATGTCCAATGAATCAAACTCTTCTGTTGAACCATAGGTATCCAACCAGTGATGCAAGGTTTAGCCGTTTTCTCCTTGATAATATAGCAGCTAAGGTCTTCAGGTAACATGAATCCTTCAAATGTGTCATGAATGTCCAAACTCCAACTGTGCTTTTGCACTTATGTTCACACAGAGCTCAGAACATATTAAAATATGGATTCCTTGACTCCTCAAACCGTCACCCCCTTGATTCCTCTCATTGTTACCACAGGGTCTGTGCTCAAGCATGTCCGCATTTTTGTGTTGGTTGTTGGGGGCAGTAGAGGTTGAGACGTTTAACGAGAGTGGATGACAGAAGGCCGAGGACAATAAACCCACAGATGGTCACAGTGCAGTGGGTGACGCGGACAAAATCCAAATGTAAGTAAAATAAATGCAAGAAAATGAAATGCTCAGTTTCGTCACCGTGTCACCTGACCCCTTTAAATGTTCCCTCACAGCCTCTCAGGCATGTTTTTATGTCGATTGTTACAGTGTTGGATCCTTTTGCTCTTCCTATGAGGGAGATGATGTGAAACACGCTGTTCTCGTAAAAGTGCTCCACATCAGGCTAAACTATATTTCGGTCCCTTTGAAGATATGATCCTTTCCATCTGTAACCGAGTAATTCTAAAAGTCTTTCCTCATCCAATCACTTTGGCCGCAGCTGATAATTCCAGAACAGAGTCTAAACAATCTTTTACATATCCTGCCAACACGTAATGTATGGCACGATCCTCGGCCCCTAAATGCGCGCATTTATCCTCCTAATACGGCCAAAAATGCAGCAGCCTGCACTCTAACGGCACTGCGGGCAAACGCTAAACGGGGTGTTTATTTTGAGTCAAGCAAAACAATCTCCGTCTCCATTCCGTTCTCCCGCCAGATTAATTGGGGTAATTGACTTGAGTTTGCAACACGGGGTAGAGGGCAGACTCTTTGACACCGCCAACCTGCCAGCCAGGAGCCAAGGCAGCTGCTGTGACGAGACAATGAGCCGAGCATTCTGGGTAATTTAGCAGAGCCTATAAGATCCAGGGCTCTTAAAGTAACATTATTGGATATTGTTCTGAACCAAGACTTGGGGGTTTCCTGCCTGAGATCGCAAAAACATTGTTTCCAGCATATTTTCTTGGGGGCGTGCTGTTGTGGCGGAGTCTCAATCAGTGAATCAGCACTTCCTCTGTAACAATGCCTCCGCCTGAACGTCAATCTATCAGTGAAGTGTCGGCTTTACAGGACCCCGATGACATATATGGGACACTCTGGGGATCCTGGAGACATTTCTGACCTAGTGACCTCATCCTCGTGAGTCCTGTCATTTGCTCACACGTGCCGTGACCCTGGTTGTGTACGGAGATAATGGTTTGTGCTCGCTGGAAGTGGGAAAGCAGCTTTTAATACTGTCAAAGCTTCACTTTTCTCACTCTTCATGTTAAGAAAGGACCTCCATTCGTTAGAACTCTGATTATTCAGTATACTGAAATATTAACACGTTTAGGTGCATTAATGCATTAACAGCGTTATTATTCAATTCAAATTACTGCTCTTGATGACCGAAGTAGAGTGTGCACTATTATGGTATGTCTTTCGGCTAAGCACTTAGATCTTATTGAGTACCTGCTGGGCCGCTTCAACGTTCTTTTATTGCCATTTGAAGATGTATTTTAAAGGAATGCAGTCTTTGGTATCATTAAGAGAAAATATTTGGAGGTAACCGAGTCCTCCTACTGTAATTTCCTCCAGCCATCTGGCAGCTATCGAAAAGTTGTGCATTATTTGTGCTTCCCCATTATACAACAGTCATGTTGCTTCTTTTTCCTTTTTTTGGTTGTTCTCTGATTATTTGGGGGATTCTCTCTCTCTCTCTCTTTCTCCCCGCCTGTTTGTTTTGGCAGCCCAATCACTTAAGTAGGTACGTGGCATAATGAGGTAATTGGCTAAATGTCTCTAGGGCACAGTGGAAAACGCCGGAGTTCAGTGTGCTGCTGTGATTACGTTTTTGATCCGTTTTCATATCGTGCTACAGGGCATGTCAACATTGTTACGTTTTTATACAGTCTGCACTGATTCCGCTTGTTTTTCTTTTTTTATTTCTGGGGGGAAAAATGTAGAAATATCGCAAAACTGCGTGTTAATGTCAGCACGAGTGACAGAATCTGCCAGTGGGAGTCACTGAAGCATTTTAACAGGCCAATTTTTAGTGATGGCAACAGTGACAGCACCAAAATGCGCTGCCATTGAAACAAAACGTTTGTTCCACTGTGGGGTATCCTGATTCCTGGTATGCGACCTTGTGGTTGACATGGAACCACAAAAGTAGCAATCCCGTTCCATTCCTCTGCAATTTTCCATCCAGCTCCATTTGTTTTTCATTTGCAGAAACAAAACTGTTCACCCTTCTCTTCCTGTGAAAACATGGCATCCCAGAAGGCTTTGTGGGGAGTATCAATCACCAGAATGGGTGTATTGTGATTACCTCCACATAGCGTATCAGGCCTGTGTCTCAAAACGAAAACATTGGACATCGGAGTTATTGCGCCTGAGATAACGCGAGTTCAAGCTGGAAATCTTATCTGTGACAGGATAGAGAGCATCTGTGCGGCTACA
The DNA here is from genome assembly GCF_003711565.1 of Takifugu flavidus. Classification (NCBI taxonomy): domain Eukaryota; kingdom Metazoa; phylum Chordata; class Actinopteri; order Tetraodontiformes; family Tetraodontidae; genus Takifugu; species Takifugu flavidus. The sequence continues at coordinate 10,520,420 of NC_079526.1, read as the reverse complement.
GTATGTCCAGCGCTGCAGATACATGGTTCAGATAGATGAGCAAGGGTAATGCAGAGGCCTCTGTCAGCAGCCGCAGAACCCCGAGATGAAACATGAGGCTCTGGTCAGTGTGAATCTACACTTGTGGGGGAATGAAATTAGATTTAGGGGAAAAAAAAGGTTTCAGCTGAGAGAAGGATTTCATTTTTACTTGAAGAAAATTGGAAAAACTGAATTTAAAGGTCTGGATTGAATGACTGATCGTCAACTACTGTGTGTCTGCAGCCAATATTCTTGCCCTTATGATGCTTATTTTTAAAGCAAGGGCAGCTAACTCCCATTTCTATGTAGGTTTCTGCTCCTCTTTTCCTCCTCCTCTCTCTTTATCTGTCTACATACTGCGTCATACTCGTGCACCAGCCTCTGACCCTCTCAGTTTTAGGTATCCCACTTCAGTATGACACATTTGCATGTGTTCTATTTCTGTTCCTCTCCCTCCTTTACCCAGCCGGCCATCAGGTTCCCCTGTATGAGCCTGGTTCTGCTCCAGGTCCTTTTGGAGCCAACGGCATTCTCCTACTGTAGCCTAGAATGACCAAGTCTGGAGCATCGAGTATCATTCCAGGGTAAATTTTGTAAATAGATCTACAAATGCAAAGGTCTGGACTAAAGATAGATCCAATCTAGTTTGTGGCTCATTTACTAATACACCTGTTAAGGTGTAGGAATGTGCCTGTTAACTAAGACCTGACTGCAGTTTAGACAGTCTCAGCCTTGAGTCAGAACAAAACCACCCCACTGACAGCTGGTAAGTAACTGAACGTCTCGCTGATACGACGACTCTGGTAACTCCATCAGACGACTTCCCCTAAACTGATGACAGAAGAGGAACCCTCCCACGTGCATGAATTTAAATGAATTGCTGAAAACTATATGACCGTTCCAGGCGTGCCACAGACGCTCTTCAGTCACCTTCTAAGTTGGGAACAAATCATTTTCTTCTGTTTCAACATATAAAGTGTGTGTGTGTGTGTGTGTGTGTGGTGTGTGTGTGTGTGTGTGTGTGTGTGTGTGTGTGTGTGTGTGTGTGTGTGTGTGTGTGAAAAGGTCTTTTTGAGGACAGCCTGGTTGTGTTGAGTTTCCTGAGTTTTAGGAAAGGCTGATGTTTGAAACAGCTGTGAATTAAATGAAAAAAATACCGCCAGTCAGACATCTGAACCGAATATGATGACTTATTCTTGTACTTTCTGTTTAAGTTGTAATAGCTGCAGGTGTAGCTGATGTAAGAAAACTTTTCCCATCGCAGTGAATTGACCACTAAATAAAGCGTATTGATATCATGGACTTCCTTTTTTAAATACTGGAGTTCATTAAAAGCAGTTATAAATGGCTGCCATGCTAGACAAATATGTAGGTAACAATAATGGTTTGATGGGGTTCCAGAAACTCGGATATGACAAATTATGTGTTTATCAAGTCTAGTTTTTCTCTCGAATGTTCTCATGATGTAAGATCCCCCAAGAGTCTGTTTAACTTCATCTGTCTTCATTGTGATAAGTGAAGCCATTTCAAACTGATCATTAAATTTCATTTTAAATGGGTAGCTGACCCAGGATGTCTGATAAAGCCGTCAGGAATTGCCTCCATGAATAACAGTTTCATGCCAAAAAAAAGAACTAAAAATAAAACTTCCCTAATATAGATGTTAAATACTACGACTGTCTTTGAGCTAACAGCAAAACCAAAGTTTATAGCTCCGGCCCCTCGAGCAGGAGGGGGTCGCTAAGACAACGAAGTCTGGTTTCCCTGCTCAAATTGCCACCCCTGTGACCCAGACCCTGGAAAACAGCTGAGTTTGGCCGAAACACCAGGCTGGCCTTTAATCTGAAAACCGGGACAGATTCATAAAAATTCCTAAAATGCCGGACTTGACCCCAACTGGATACCTCTTTTTGCTATTCTAATTCAAAGAATGGCATAAAGTATCAGACCTTAAGAAAAGATTAAGACTTTGTAAAACTGGCAACAATGACTTTTCAACGAAAAACTTTTTGGTTGAAAAGGTAAATGACTCTAGTCCTCTTCCCTTCTGCAGCACAGTCCTGCTATCCTCTTCATCCTTTTCAACTAGTCGCTATCACACGCTTTCATTTGTTCAGTTCTTGTCAGTGAAGGGCAACGGGGAGGATTTCCTGTTGTCGTCTCCAGTATTTTCCCTTGTTATGATTTTTATGACAAGTCTCATTCAATCACACAATAGCAGTGGCACCACAACACAATAAAGCTGCAATGGGGCGCCTGAAGGACAAAAAGTGAAGGTTAAATGAACGTAATGACTTTCCCATCTTTGCAAAAACAAGCTGGCAGCTGACTTGTTACATTAGCATCAGTCCACCCAGATGAATTCAGCTGTTCACGGCACTCTCAAAGGTCAAAGGTCAAAATACTGACCTGTTGGGCTTTAATTTTCTCAAACGCTAAAAGGTTCCAGAGGTAGAGAAGGGTTCATTCTCAGGTTTTTGAGGTAAGAACAGATAATCACTCACGGAATTTGAGGAAGCATAGCCGTGTCTTTCACTCTGGCCAGTCCTAACTGTCCAATAATGGGAATTAATAGTTATCTTCTCATTTTTTTTGGGCTCGTGGGCTGGAGTCGTTCCGATTTAGCAGTATATTCCCATAGCAATTGCATCACCTGTCTGGATTAAAAGACTTTGTGGGCTTTACTTATTTATTTTCCTTCTTTGCTTCACTTCTTGGCACTCCTCTGTCTCTGTTTTTCCTCTTCTTTTTTCTCACGCGCGCTCCCAGAGTGACGCTGACTGAGGTGACGCCTGCAGTAGCTGAGATATGGCAGAACGAATGCATTCGTCCCAGCCATCAGAGAGACAACAGAGCCCCGACTCAGAGGGGATAAGACGCAAAGGCAAAGAGTTTAAATGTCTGCCTCTTCATCTTCATTTGGCCTCAAAACAGAGAAAGAGGAGAAGTGAGCGAGCAGCCTCTCGTATCTCACCTCATCGACACCACAGCTTCCATCCATCATCTCTGTCAGCCTAAATCCCCATCATTAAATTCTCCTACAGGAGGGAGGGGCCCCGAAATCAGGAGGGCTTTAGTAAAGGGAAGACAAGTCATTTTAGTCTATTTTGTTTCGCTGGGAAAGCCTTTAACTCTTTGTGGTGTGTGAACGCATCGCTGCATTTATCATAGCAGGGTCCATTTTTTATTACGTTTTCTCTGTAATGTTAAACAGCTGTTTTAACGTCGACCCGTCTCAAAGTTGAGACGTCTGAGGCCTTATAATGAGCTGACTAGCTTTGTGCATTGCAGATGATTGGGCTCTTTGAGAAAACAAACAATTGCTGCAACAATGGATTATTATTATGATAGTGACTCAACCTTACATTTATCTTTTTCAGTTTTATTTATTTATCAGGATTGCACAAACCCGGGTCCATGAACAAGCAAGAGTGGCAGGAAAAAACTTGCATTTATAGGGAGGGGGGAAGGACAGACATCATACATGCAAAATCTATCATGCAGCAACATAAAAAGAAGAATTGCAAGTATTATTCAACTATAAAACATGGTCAAAGCTATATGCTATATGCTAACACTGCACCCTGAGCCTGGTATTACAAACACGTGCACCGTGACATCAAAACAGTGTTTACAGTCCCAGCCTGGTTAATCAGAGGGTCTGGTAGCTGCGACAAATCATGTCAGTTAATCTGTGATAAAAACTCATTTGACATTCTACACATGACACCACAGTCCCAGAACAGAAGGAGCGGCTGCCATCAGCGGGCGGAACCTCCTTAGAAATTCACACACTTGGCTCACACGTACACACCACCACACACATCACACCCTTTAGTAACAGAGTATAAAAAGGTGAAGCGGCTGAGAAAAAATTTAAAAGAGATTAAGCCAATACCAGGTCAATTGTATGATACGGATGAAAACAAGCAGTATTTTGTGTTTTTTATTTTCCATGATTACAGTTTTACTTAATACAAGTTAAATATTGATCAACTTCTATATTTCAACTGAAATAATGAGAATCTGAAATTCAAAACCAGGTCAAGTATGTTTTATTATCTGAAATAATATAAATGCAAATGATTTGGATGCCATTATCGCTCAACGGCTAATAGGTTGCACAAGTCAAATGTATTTCTGCACAGAGATTATTGATTTGCTGTTAGATCTATCCATTATTCATATCTGAGCTATAGAATCATCCCCAATAACGGAGGAAATCTCTGTGAGGGTGGGAGCGGAGATGCACTGAGCTGCTATAACGGAAAAAACAAAAGGACAGGAAATGAAAAGGGGAGTGACAATTACCTAGCATTTCTAGCAAACATGTACCATTGGGTCACAAGGGCAAAGGTCAGAGGGATTCTAAAGTCTCAGGCCAGCTGTGAGTCGTGAGGAGTGTACAAAGCCTCCAAACATGACCCCTAATGTCACCACTTCCACCGGGAGTTACCCACAACACATCTGGCCCTCATTCTCCATCGCAGCCTGCCAGGTATCGCGGTCAGAACAGTGGGTCTCCTTCTCTCTTGTTTGTTTGTCATTTATTAACCTCGTTTCGACCTTACTGCGACCTCCTCATCAGATCTGTGATTGACAACTTTAAGTGCCAGTCTCATCCTGAAATACGGCATCGTGTCCCTCTCACGCTAAGGCTGTGCTTCCGAAATTGGGAGTGAAAGAAACATTAGGTTGGCAGGAGGGAGAAGCGATGATCGGAATTTAGTTTGTGCACCTATTAAAGGCTAACCCGAGACGTCAGGTAGTCGAATGTGCATATGCCACGACGACATAATCAGTATTATGTTTCAGATTGATTCTCGATCTGAAGCTGTTACCAATTTGATTAACTAATCAACATCTGCTCGGCTGTGTGAGACAAGATATCTATGGCGTGATGAATTGTGCACCTCTCAATTTTAATACGAGATGCCCTCTGGTCTAATGACTTTTGACCCGGGGTCACCTCATGGATTTTGTGGGCGGGTCTCTCTACAGAGACTGACTGAAGCTGTGATTCCCGTGCCGGTTTACCCTCCCTTGAGCGTCCTGGCATTCGTCCGCACGTGTAACAGATTTGAACGCGCTGCTGTAATCTAGCCCAGCCATCATCTTTCTTTTCCCTCATTAGAGGTGGAGAGTATTCTGCGCTCGGCTTGATGGTAGAGTGCCTCTCCAACTTCTGTCCAGGACGTGGTTAAGGGCTTGAGAAAGGTAACAGGATACACCCCACAAAGATACTATCTGCCAGCAACAGTCGGAACTCTGATGGTAGTGTTACTGCAGCTCCCCTGACATTTGAAGTCATTTCGGCAACTAAGTGTGTTTCACTACATATTCATACGGGTGCGGATATTTCATACTTTTGATGCATCTGCATAGATTATTGTGTCTCCATGGATAGCACTCTCATGTCCACCTCCTCAAGCCTCTTTCTAATGCGAATGCAAAACAAACCAGCGCATCAGCAGTTCCATCTCCCCCTCTCCTCGGTGGCATTTACATAAAATATTTTATTTATCAGATGGCGTGCACGTAGTCTCCCACCACCTGTTAGCCATGCACTCCCAATGCCGCTGAATGCAAACAAGACCTTGGCCCTGCACGTAATTGAGCAACAAGACGCATCTTCAAAGTGGGTGCAGCAGATGTCTCTGATCTCCTGAGACCTTATCTGAGAGGAATGGATAAATAAGACATAGGCATTGAAATACAGATGGAGGTGGTGTGGGGGGGGGGGGGGGGGGGGGGGGCACCAGGGCACTCTGTTCCTGTGGGGCTGGGGATGACAAAAAGGGCAGGAGGACATGTTGTGACTGCAGGACATGTACATGCAACATATGCATCCTTATGTGGATGAGAAGACTGGCAAAATGAAATAAAGCAATGGTGGAACTGGGGCGTAGCCAAAGGTGTTCGGTCCACAATTCTGGGATCATGTGATCATATTCCAGCTGTTCCTTCACATGAGCCTCTGGAAGTTTTGCTTACAAGAACAACGGCGTCTCCTGAGCGCCTATAGAAAGAAGCTAACTTAAACAGAAGCTTAGCGCCCAGGCCTTTGGGGAGATGCTAAACCCTGCTAATGAGCGAGTGAAATACAAGAGTTTGCCCAAGTGAGCAAGTCAAATGCATGTGATGTATCCAAAGTTCAAGTATCCGATAAAGTGCATGTATCCTGCTTCCTCCAGCCCGCACGCATGGATAAGTCCCAAGAACCATGAATAGAACTCATTAAAAAATTCAAATCTATAAACTCGGTGGTTCTGCATCAAACAGTATGTGTCATTTGTGTCTGAGGATTGGTTTTCTTTAGGTCCTGTCATTTCCCATTCTATAAGACTGGAGCTACAGAGACTCTGTTTTTAATAACATTATTACTATTATCCTTAATTTCCATAAACGAAAATGTCTAGCCCCTTTTAAACTGGCGAGGTATTAATGAGCCTCTTGTGCCAATGAAAGTTAATTATAAGGCTTAGAAGCAGAACAATAAATGGGGGACACTGCAGAAGCTGTCAGGCGGAGGCATGTTTCTGCAGGCGTGTGCCAAGATTTAAAAAAAAAGTCATTGTTGCCAGATCAATAGATTCACAAGTACAAGCAGTAGAGTGGAAAGAGCAGCCTTCGGGAAACCGTAACGATTTAACTCATAGGAAATGTGCAGCAAATCCTTTAAAGTACATTCAAAGTCATGTAGATCTCAGTTTTCTTTGTCATGCAGAATGATGTCATTACCATCTCCTGCTCTGGCCTTGTGTGTTTTTCAAAGTCATTGTAGACATTAATAGTGTATCATAGGCGTCAACAGTTGTGCCTGTTATGGAGACTATATACAATCTGTACATTTTCCATACACAGTTCACTTGAAGCTGTTGTACTGTTTAATTGGACTGTTGTCGCTGCCTCAGCATAAACGGGGATAATCGATTTGTTGTTGAAATATATTGCATTTTTTAATCTTATTAGCGTTGAGCCATTTCCTGTCGGCCTATGACACCATCCTCAGCAACAGTCTATGCTGAGCTAACAAGCTGGCACGTGGGATGGCGTTAAGGATTTATCTTGTCTTTTTAGGTGTCATGTACACCTACTGAGGGTAGGTTTAGTCTTACAGTTTTATCAGCTTTAATTCACAGCAACCCTCACGTGCTTGAATGCACCATTGCCGTATTTTGGTCCGTTTTCCTCATTTAACTTGTTTGCTTTTGGATCGCGACCACTCAGAGGCTCACATGTGACCCACAACCACCTTTTCTTGGTGGTCCAGCTTTGCTTGTTGCTTGTCCACATCCGAATGCAATTGCCTTTTCACATTTGCTCAAACAAACCGTCGTTAGCAGGGAAACGTCCTTTCACTATTGAGACAATTACTCCAAACGTACCAGGTGTCAAAATACCTTTGGGCAAAGAATGATGAATGTTCCACGCTAAAAACACACGACTGTCATGTCACGATGGCTATCGCTGATTTTTTTGGAAAAGAATCCTAAATATGAGATGTGATGAGCTGTCCTGGTGGTAATTAAAAAAGTAGGAAGTATAAGCCAAATTCTAAGCTCTATCGGCAACCGACTTCCTCTGTGAGACATTCAAAACAAACATCAGGGGAAATTTTCGTTCTTAAGCTCCGCTTGATCGGATATTAAACTCCATAAATCAGTAAATTACACAGTGGTTAGAAGGGTGGTGTAGGGGTAATTACTGCTCATTATTAAGCGCTGCAAGCGTTTAGACGTGCCTGAGCCAAATTTTTATGTATGGCACCCGAGTCAAAGGCAGATTATTACAACTTAACCAAATGATAGCGAGCCAAGCGGAGCCTTTTAGCTCCTGACGGCCACACTTCATTCTACACCAAACCATGAGGGTCAATCTGAGCAAGAGAAAGTACACTCAAGGGTGGTGGCGTCAGACCACAGGAGAGCTCGGCGACAGAGCTCTGGACGTGTCCGAGAATGTTCTCCAACCACAGTGACGACGCCGCACACGCTGCCGGGCACTCGCTGCCGGGCACTCGCTCTCATTCGTTAGAGCTTACATAAATGCTAACTTTTTTCCCCTGTGATGTAAGGCGGGGAGCACCGGGGAGTCGCAGGCTTAAAGCCAGTTATTTACGGGATACGCTGTCGATACGGACTGAGTCATAAAACAGTGTCAGAAAGCGGTTATATAAGGAAAGGCCCGGGCATGCAAAGGAATTCTTCAAACACGCAGCAAATAATAGCAGAATTCGTCAAATTATAGCAGGCTTGGAAAAGTAACAGAGAAGCACCTGAAGGATGTCTGATGGGGGAGGTGATGAGTTGAAATGAACTCTCTGTGCCCTCCCAGTCCCTTTCTAGTGGTTTTGTCTTTGTACCCTGCACGCTGAATTAGATTTTCATCCGTAGACACTGTAAACTCAGGGGGAAAAAAGACGTGTCTGAGCTATTTTCTGCACTTCTCCGTCTGCCTTCACACCTGGGGGGTGGACAACAACAACAACCGGAGGAATAATGCATCTGCTGCAGTTATTCATTTCATTTAATATCATCAAAACACAGAGGAAAAATAAAACAAGGTTATGTGGTATATTTTGAGCCTCTGCGGCCAAATTCCTCACCGTTAAGAAGCAAAGTGCCTGCGTGGTATTTATCAATTTCCAAGTCAGATTACCGGTAGTCAGAGTGAAACTGCTTCATTAGACTTGTAGATGTTGGCTGATAGCATCTCGTTTTCCTGGGCAGAGCAAACATGAGACGTTTAATAGATGCTTTTATCCACTAGCCTGTACATCAACATGAGTGTGCAGGCTGCTGAAGACTCAGTCCCACTCAATGAAACCGCATCTTCCTTGTTTTACGAGCGCACGTACATGCATGTAAACAGTTTGAGACACATTTATTGTCACTTTGAAAGAGGCTTGAAACCAGGAAAGAATCTTTTGTTCAGGAAAATAAGCTAAAATGATGGTGTCAGTTCTATTTCCTCACGTGGAGCCAACCTCCTGCACTCTGGGGTGAGGTCATGTTCTTAGCAGGTCATACGAGATGTAACACAACTCTGCGAAATATTCCCAGTTCTCCAGAGAAACACAACAGAACACATTAGCAAAGGCTAAAACTGGCATCGGAATAATGGGAGATGATGCCAAGAATAAGATCTGGAGCCTCGCCCAAACTCATTAAGTGACATATGACATAATTATACCAAGGACTCGATTATATTGTGTATTTGAAATTATATGTTTATGAGCTTCAAAGACATGCATACAAATGCTCTAAAAATAAAGGGCATATATCATAGCTTTAGACAGCATTCAGGCTAAGTCATGCAGCTGTGTTAGAGGTGCTGGGTGTGTTATTGCTCTCATATTTCTCACCAAAGTTCTGCACCATAATTGTGACTCCACAGATGAGCTGTCAGGCCACACTCGCCCTCTCAATTCTCGTTATGCATCTTCAGCATAACAACCAACTTGCCTGTATGAAGTATCTGTCTGTTTTTCGTCTGTAGGTGCCCACTCCCCCACAACACGGGCCTGGTCCTGCTCGAGGTTTCTTCCTGTTAAAAGGGGGTTTCTTCTTACCACCGCTGCTTGTCAGGCCCCTATAGAGACAACCCTGATTTTAGCAGCTGCTATAAAACTAAAGTTTAGTTGACTAAGTTTCTCTTTTGGTTGACATTTGCTATGAGAGAATATTGACTCGGATCCTTTTGCTAGTACACATCTCCACAATCGTCTCGTCACTGCTTCTATTTTACTTTTACACTGAAAAGTTGCCAGACTCACATTAACAAAGGGAGGAAATGATAAGAAACCAAAAGTACAAGTGTTCAAAGTCCACTTTTGAATGTTAAATCTTCCATCAACTCCTCCAGGCACTAAGAAGGAACCTCTGTATCCCACTATTTGATGATTTGATACACCCAGAATAATCAAATGAACTCAATTAGCAAATGCTGTATATCCAGCGATCAGTCACATCATTAAAGTCCCTGAAAACTCTGATAAATCACAAAGCTCACCCATCAACAGTCTAAAGTCATTCTGGGAAAGTTTGGGTTCTGTCACTGAACACGTAGCACATAATTCCTCATGGAAACACCATTCCCAGGAGCAGGATAATGTGCTATAATGTAAATCCTCGACTATTCAAGTATGACTCAAGGAACATCAGAGTGGGCCAAGGCCCTGCTCTGCCTTCCCCTTAAATCTAAGACTACACTAAAATACTCCCACTTATTCATTTAATTATGATAGAATTCTTTCATTGTGCTTCCACTTTCCATTATTTTCATCAGAAATTCAACATTCTTTAATAAGCTAAAAAGGTAAGTCTACCCAGCTACATCCAGAAAAGCAGACCGTGTAATGAAAATCTATATATCCCTTTGATTTCAGCCAATTACTGAGCATTACGCTTCTGGCTCGCAGGCCAGGGTCTATTCTCCCAGCCGAAGAAAGCCTTTCCTGGGTATTAATGTGGGTACCCCCTCGTTCTCTGCTAGGGCCACACGGAACTTACACCCGCAATGTATTAAAAAGCCAATTCTCTAAGAATTGATTAACTATCAGGGTCTTTTGGTTTTCTTCTTACAAAGACTCAAAATACCTCAAAGGACATGGTTCATTGGTCTGAAATGGGATCATGTGGCACAAGCACATCATAAACTGGATTGGCGGAAGGTTTATACGAAAAAAATCTGTCTCCTGTTTTCTTTTTTCTTTTCCACATCTGCGGCCCCCTGATGATATTAACATTCGCCTTTATGTTGTATGCTCAATTTGTTTTGAGCCTTCATATTAGAAACACAGTATGCTGTAAAAGGGCTCAGTAATTCTTCCATTTTCAAACGACACGGGATATTCTCGTATTTTTGTGCATGGAATAATTTGAAAAGCAAAGATGGTTTGACCATTTCAGGGTTTCTCTGTTGCTTAGACTCAGAGCAGGTCCTTTCTGTCCCAGAATGAATGGTTGCAGGAGTTTGGACTAAATGATCGTGCACAGCTCATAGGATGTGAAAATATGGGCATTGAGTAACATGTGAGCCCGCTCCTTTGTCTGGCCGAGCACTTACTGTGACAAGAAAGGTAGTTATTGGCTCGGCATTTGTATGTATGCTTCAGAGAGGTCAGAGGTCAGGGTCGGCACCTCCTCTTTGCATTTTTGTTTAACCACCTCTGTGACATAAATTCATTGGATGAAGAAAGGTGATAGGGGCCATTCAAGTAAGGCAGAAATGAATAAAGGTCTGAGTGTGGCCTCTGAAACATCGAGCTGTAAACACTTTGTGCTCTCTATGCACGTAAGAGCGTGTTTGAGACAGGACTGTTGGTAACGCCAAATGTTCCGTCGCCCACTTGAAGGATTTTTTGCTCTGGGGGATAAAGTAGGTCAAGGCCACCTCAGACCTGGATTGATGAAATATGTGGTTCTTTCACGCCTGGCTGCCAGGACGGTCTCGGTTACTTATTTGTAGAACCTTTACCAACAGTTTAACAAACTAAATGGCAGAGTTCTAGTTTTTATTTGCAGTTAGTGTTGTGAGTTCAACTCGACAAAAGCAAAAATACCACATTAGTTCAAAAGGGAAGAATTCTTAAAACACAGGGTTCTTCATTTCCTACGAGGTCTGGTTTAGGAGTCTTAAAGGAGAGAAAGTGCAGCGCCTCGTACGCTGGCACATGCAAACACCCTAGCTAACATTATGAAGTGCACTGAGAAGACAAAATAAGAGACGCAGCAGTCAGGCAGCTTCAAAGACAATGATTAACAAACTTTCAAGGATCAAATACAGCAGAAAAATAGCCAGAATGTTTCCCTAAAGTGCTACAAAATATTTATTATTTGGCATAGAGATGGGGGGCAGAGCAAAGCCAACGCAGAATTTGTTCACTAATAATCATTTCTTGAATAATTTCAGAAAATAAAGGCACCCAGGAAAATGCAACCCCTCATCAACGTTCTCCACAAATGTGAACTTTATTGAAATGGGGCACCGCTTTACCTACATTTAGTGTTAATTCATTTAATGTCTGTAAAGAAAAACAATAAAGCCAGCATCCTAACTGTGTCGATGACCTGAAATTACATTAACCAACAGGGAGAAGCTAAACCAGTCAACCTCTTACATGCTCCCTCTCATTTTCATTTTCTCTTTAACCCCCCCTCCCCCCATCCCACCTCTTTCTTTCCCACAGACACTGTGCTCATCCTCAGCTCTCCGTGTCTCTGTTTTGACAGTTAATCTTCTAATTACCTGCATGGCCAGGAGTTAGACAGGAGCTTTGCCCGAAACGGTGTGCGAAGCATAAATATGAGCAGAGTTTCAGCATCTGCAGTAGAAAGAAACACATCACAACGTTCTGATGATTATTATTGTTATTATTATTTATTATTGTTGTTGTTGTTAGCAGTAGTAATATGAAAATGTGGGTATTGGGCTTTTGCACAGACGTTGTTCTGACTTGTTCTAACATTTGCTGTTCCAGTCACCAAACTGTTCAAAGAATTCGATGGCAACCTTGATTTCAGCCAAACTATATCAGCAGGGGGTCCTAATCATCATTTTATTTGGGATTAAAATCGACCGGTCCACATGGAAATTTATCACATCACTGGTATCTTTGACCTGCGAATTCGGCAATCATAACACACGGTCCCGCTGTGCACCACCTCAGGGCAGCTGGTTTTAGACCTTTTCACTCAGCACTTTTGGCTTGTGCTCCAGTGTGTGGGAGCAGGGCCCTGTGGCTTGGAAAACTAAATTCCACTTAAAAGCTTTAAAGGGACCGCCACACTTCAAATTCAGCATGTCACAGCTGTGTGATAATGGCACCTTGGACAGGTATTATCCTATTAACTGTCTATCAGTTCCCCCCACTCCTCAGTTATCATCTACATCTGTCTTAAATTACCTGTGTGGGGAAGATAATGTCAAAATATTGATTTCATTAAAGCCGTATCCTGAAGAGTGACACGTTCCTGAGGAATAGAAGCCTTCAGGATAAAAGCTTAACAATGCAGCAGCAGTCATAAGGCAGCAGTAATGAAGCAGATGGCATTCAGGATACAAGTTCTGAAGTCTGCAGACAAAGGAGTTCCATGGAATTGTCATCTTCCACTGGAAGTGCCGTCTCACAGAGCTGTCCTTTCATTTGGAAGATGGTAACGCAAATGACAGAATTGCATCAGATTATCGCCCCCCAGACGCTATCCAGGCATCAGAAAGGTAAGAGTGAGTGAGTGAGTGCAGCAGTAACATACAGTAGAGTTTATAGCATCATGTTTGTGGGAGTGTGCAGTAGTGTTTACTGTCACTGTAATTTCTGACCAATGCTTTTTAAGCTGACTGCGACTGGAAACACCTCTCTGCTCCCACTTCCATCCCAAAATGACCGGTGATCAATAAGACTGTGACGGCCCGCCCATGTGTCTTGTTTTGTTTGCCCAGAGACTGGGTGGGTCGTCAGTGAGACTGGTTTCACCTGCGAGCTGGGAGGAGCCAGAGGGCATAAAAGGGGCGGTTCTCCTTAGTCTCTCTCTCTCTGGCTGGGCTGCTGCCACCATACCTCATGGCCGTCTCATCATTTTAGTTTGGGTTTCTTAATAAACATATTGAGATAATTTGATCTTTCTGTGTGCTGATTCCCTCCTTTTGTTACAACTTTGAGCCAAGTCGTAACAAAGACTTATAGAGACCAATTGTGATCCCAACCCCGACCAGCCGAGGAGAAATGTATCAGTAGCGTTTAAAGCAGGGGTGGGGAACCCTTTTCATATCGAGGGCCATTTCAATTTTTATAAAGTCCTCCGAGGGCCATACTATTATGAACACATACCTAGGGATGCAAAAAAAAAAGACAAAAAAAAAGAGTCTATAACCACTGTGTTACTAAGTCTCATGATTGCTGCATTTGAGTTTGAATTATTTATTTAGCACACATGCATATAAAATCACCAAAAAAATAGAATAAAATGACAAGTAAAATATGTTTTCATGATCATACAAAACAATAAAAGAGGTGCAGAGTTGAGGCAAGAGACCCGTAAGGGCCTGTTGGAGGCCTCTACTCACAAAAACTGCAATACAACAAGATAATCAAGAAAATAAATGAAAAAGAAAGATAAAGACAATAATACAACAACACAAACACAACTAGAAAGCACTCGGAGAGCACAGACCTCCGCCAAGCGCAACAATTCCTGGCATATTGTGATTTCCACCATAAATATTAGTCCCACATATACTTTGACTACATATTTAGATTCCTTGACCATAAAAACATACCGTTAGCCACTGGAATCATAACAATATATGTCTTAGTTCAATAGTTATTCACGAAAAAAAAATCACGCTTTGAAACAATTTTACTTTGTACGGCGCGAGCGCCTCAGCGGCGGCTACGAGGCACGTTCACGAACTCTCCTTCGGCGTGAGGTTTCAGCTTCGTGGCTATTAATTCACTCACCGCAAAACTTGCACGCGTAATATTCTCTCTGTCGGTACATGGTCGTGTGAAAGCTGCTTGTTGAGCCTCCAAACTCCGGCGAAGAGCGTTAATTTTATCCAAACTCATCTGTCCTTTCAACTCATAGAGTTTAGCGTGTTTCGCTAGGCATTATTCGTCCGTGTCAATCAGTCCAGCCCACTACGTACATCACATGCTGTGTTCACTGACCCTGACCTTGACTCGGACATAACATAACCGTCTGTTTTATCTCAGAAAACGGGAAATATTTCCTCGTTACGAAAGAAATTTCAGGATACGAAAGGCAAAATACGCTACCGCTGCTACTCGCAGCTCGCGGAGTTTAGCGAACGGTCCCACTGTATAAGTGCACATATAAAATATAAAAATCTTATTGCGTTGCGGGCCGGTAGAAATGGTCTCGTAGGCCGTATACGGCCCGGAGGCCGGAGGTTCCCCACCCCTGGTTTAAAGCAGCAGCCGCATGAGCAGCGTACTTGACTTTTTAGATACTTGTTTTCAAATATTCCAAGTTCTGCAAGTGTTCTCATCCACTGTATTCAGTAATATCAACACAAACCCTGACATGTATCCTCTGGCTACAGTTTGTGTATGCAGCTGCAGATTTTCTCCACTATCCAGTGGATCACTATCAATAATACCGGGGGTCAAGTTGTCAAAACGGGGTTGAGAAACTAACGTCTCCCGTTCACGGTGGACAGCTATGTGCTAGATCCAGCAATTTATGGAGGATGTTTTCCTAGATAAACTCCTTCCAACTGACTCCGGCTGAAAAGCGTTTGGGATTGTTAAACTGCGTTCTTGTTGTAATGACCAGTTTCGCTCCAGTTCAGCAAATCTGGAGGAAAAGGTGCACTCTTATCTTCAAGGCATCTGCTGGCCAGCCAGGCGGTGACACAGTCCTTCAAACAAATCTACAACATATTTAAACATTTACTGGCAGTCGGGAAAAGGTGTGTGTCTGTGTGTGTGTGTGTGAGACCAGAGCAGTGGGGGAGTTGGAAGCCGGAATGGCTGTTTCATGCCAGAATAGATTTAAGGCGCCAGCAGCTGAGTTGGTTTACAAGTTGATGCATTAGAAAACGACTGATTAAAACAAAGTCACAGGACTAAGCCAACATACCAAATATAGATCACAATATAGCGGGTAAAGGGGGTACAGGTGAGCAAATTTTCGACAAATTACACTTATGTGAGACATCTGGACCAGACGGGACAATTCTGTAGCACTTGTCACAAAAAAAAGGGTTTATGGATGAGCACCGTGTGATGGAAGAAGCGAGCCAAAAATTTGTTTGGTTCTGGCCAAGTTAGAGTTTAAAATCCAAGCAGGGGTCTTTGTCTTATATATGTAACGGCATGCACGAAGTGTACCTCAAGGAGATCACGTGGAGATTTGTGCGTTGACGGTGACAACGTTTGAGGCAAATTCGTAATTCTTGATTCGGGATTGTAGCTCTCAGCCCAAATGGAAGACATCACAATAAAAGTGCTGTTGTATCATGAAGAGAGAAGGGAGAGACTAACATTTCTGAAGGAATGACAAAAGCGTGCAGCTTTTGCAGCCTGCAATTACAAAACAGGCTCCATCTCCAGTAATAGTCCATTACTGGAATGTGCATTCAGCCATTTGACCCTTGCTTAAAATAACCGGCTGTGCGCAAAAAACACTGACTTTTTTCTAGCGGGAGACCTCAATTAAGTCTATTCTCCACCTTTCTGCCGGGGCCAAATGGATTTAAATTGTGGCTCCCACAGTTTGCTGAAGGACATTAACAATGTGGAGAATGGAGTAGATCGCTGTTTTGGCATTTCTGGGCAAATAATAAGCGATCAAGATAATGGTTTTAGTGTTTAAACACAGCTTTTGATGCTATAATTGAAGCTTGCGGGTGCATAGATGATTTAAAAGGGTCCACACTTAAAAACAAGTGTAAAATTTTGCTTTATTTCCTTCAAAATTACTGACATGTTTTAGGATTATACGGTTGCTGTCCAATGACCAATAGGTCAGCCGTTTGCAAATTGCAAAGACATCAGATGCGTCGATTCCATTGCAATAGCGAAGCAATTGACAAGGGCACTTATGTTGTAACGTTCATAATTTGGTCTCATTTTCAAATCAAAAGCAATGACATAAATGGCGAGTATAATGGCCAAAAACCCTTTGGTGAGTCCTAATATTTGCTGTTCAATTTCAATGTATCTTCGGAAAAAATCCTGCTTAAGAAGCTCCACTCTGTGCTTTATCCTGTGGTTGTCTGCATTATATTGAGTCCCCCCATGTGTGGCCTCATCTGCAATTCTGAGACAACCTCTGTGCATTCAGGTGTGTCCATTCCAATTTCTGACAGGCGCACTGGACGTGCACAGGTAGTGTCTCCAACCTGCAGAAAGTGACGGATGAGCAACGCGCCACTCTGGTCGGGTCTCTCATGTTTAATTCCGATTGCAGCTCCAGCCGGTAATCCAGCTGTTTGGCCCTGAATTCTCATTCCGATTCGCTTGGAGGTTTCAGGGAAGAGCGGCAGTTCTCAGCGGGGACTCTCCTCTGTCCATCACCTTCAACATTTGCCTCGCCGTAGCATTCAATTTATTTTATAGCACCACTCCACTTGATAACTCTGACCTCCCACAGCCCTTGGAGAGTAATGAGATGGCAGTGCTGATGTCAGTCTCAATGCTGACTGGGGACACCGACAACCCGACGGAGAACTTCAGTCAAGCTGCATTGTGATCTCCAAGGAAGTGCTCCTCAACCCCTACCAGCACCGTTCCTCCACAGGTGGGTGCGTGTGGATAAAGTGTCAGGGTAGGAAGTCTTAAATAAAGAAAGGAATCTTTTCCTGGATGTCTGAGCTCAGAGCTGATGAGAAAAGGGGCTGGCGTTGCAGTTGGAAGAGTGCCGTACTGTGGGCAAAACAAGAAAATACAGCATCTTGAATGTGGCTTGCTGGTAATAAAGACCCCTTTGTCAGCATGGGCAACAGTCATTAGCATACATTATCATCCAGTGTGTCCCACAGGCTACAGTTGCTGTGCCAGACCTGCTGGAATGGCACTGCGACCTCCCCACAGTTGGAACTTGAAAGCCTTCATTAAAATGCTGCCAGTCGCATCTACATCTAGTCACAACATCTCTAGTGGAATTGCTGCCTGATGCTTTTGCCACGGCTTTCATTGTGTTTACGTGTTATCCAAACCATCAAAGATAAGATTGGGACTGCTGGGGAATAAACACATCAGTCTGTCACCTGCCATGCCTTGTATTTCCAAAATTCCAAACTTTATAAAGTGCATGGTTTACTTTAAAGCCATCCTGGACTCTTTAAAAGTAAAATAACACTTAATAAACCCTCTACTGGACTCTAATGGCATTACAACTCTCCTTTTTTCCATGTGGTTTGACCCCTCAACCCCTAATTATTACTATGTTAATAATGGCTAGAGCAGGCTGGTCATTCACTGATGTCCAACTTTCCTGTTACTGGTCACACTGGTTAGGCGGCACCTAAGTAGCTCACATGAGGCAGCTCTAATGCCTCAGTCTGCAGTGATGATGTGTGTGAGGTGGATTTCTCGCTGATTTTTCAAACATCAATGCATCACTATTCTCAAGTCACGCCGGGTGGAGAATTTCTGAGGCTCTAATCGTCAACACTCCGGATCGAACCATATAAAGTAGCCAGGTTCCCCTCCCAGCAGATGTGTGACATGTGGTGTGCCACATGTGTCATTATTTGACAAGTTGGGAGTGAGTACATTTTAACAGTACTTATAAGTTGTACTTTCACTGCAGGAACGTTCACCACGAACCTTTTGGAGCATGCTTTTCCACTTACGTAGCCGATCAGCCCGTTGGGTGATTGGATAACCCTTAATCTGGACAAGTCAACAAGGCATGAGGCTAAAATGACAACATACATGAAATGGATATCAAACATAAGCAATAATAAAACAGTAATCTGAAATACAGTGTAAGGGAAATTCCAATAGAACTAAACTAAGCTGTGGACAATTATATGACTCCGACTGGAGGAGAGTAATACATGAAGAATTCAGTTCTCTGACCCATTCCTTTGAACAGAGGAGCATAAATTGATGCTCTGTCACACAACTTTGGATTTTCCAGGAAAGACATTTAGTTTTTCATCAGGAGCTTTCAAACCATCCTCAGATCGATTAGGTATTGTGCATCCCGGAGCACAAGCTCAGCACAAAGACCGGTGCCAAACAAAAGAACCATGTGTGGTCAGTCCCTGTGTAGTCAAGCAGCGCAGTGTTTGGAATATACAGCACCGGTTGAAAACCGGGACATTTCAGCAGCTCGGACGTTGCCAGGTCCTTGAATTAACATGATAAATTTTTATTTCATGCTACTGAGTTTATACTCCTGCTAGCTGCTGACAGTACCGTGAGTGCTCCCCACCAAGGGCAGCGGAAGACTGATGACGCTGGCCCAAAACTGTAACTCTCATCAGGTATAAATCCTGCATGGAGCACCTAAATACAAATAGGTTTCTGTTTCTTTTCTTTTTTTGCACAGTTTTAGGGTAACCTATGTGCCTCTACATGCACAGTTATAAATCCATACAGGGATGTAAATTAACATCCTTTTAATTTTCAACTGCTCTTTCAGTTCAGCAGCTAAAGCCAGAAAATCCTGTTGTTCCACTGATTAAGTTCCACATTAATCAAAAGTCTCAGGCCACTTTTTTTCATCGCAACAGTGAGCCACTCTGACATTGTGTCCTATACAAATGTCCACTGGGTATCACCGTACAGACATAGAGTCGGGTCACAAGGGCAGTAAGTAGTCTAGATTCCCTCGCCCGACCTTTTCCTCTAGCTCTTAGGGGGACATTCAGAGGTGCCCCAGGCCATATGGGAGAAATGAGCCAGCGTGTCTTGGGTCTTCCCTGGGAGCCCCTCCTGGTAGGATGTGCTAGGAAAACCCGAAAAGCAAGATGTGACCTACAAGAATAAAATATTAATGATTTTAGAGTGAAATCGTTCCATTGTCTTCAGAAGAGTGTCCGCCATTAATGGTGCAACATTAATATTTGCATTTCTGTGTGTACAAAAAGAATAATCTTGGATTACTCTGAAATGGTAAACATAGAAGAAACTTTATTTGTGAGTAGTGATGATATCACTCCGCACAATCCCGCCATCAAATACCCTGGGATCATTGGCATGACCTGCACAGCTGATAATATCCTGCTGTGCACACAGTTCCGGAACATCCACTTCCTCAAAGTGGATGTTCCCTGAATATGGAATTAACCTTCACATCTGACTTTGCAGATTCAGGTAAACTTGTTTTCACTGCTAATTAGTGTGTCACCAATAATAAAGCACACCTAAAAGATGAGGAAAGAGCAGAGTGAAGACTTGGTTTCACAGAAAAGTGGGAGTCTGGAAGGAGATGAAGAGAAAGGAAAATTAGAGAAAGGAAATTATGGCAGTAGTAGAGAAAATAAGAGTTTAGCAGGAGGAATTGGCTGGGAGTGAGAGACAGGGAGGAAATTTGGCCGAGATGAGAAACAGAGAGTGGGACATCTTTGTAGCATCAGGACAGCTGGGTCTTCCTGATGGCACGGACTAATGTGTGCCGCCCGTCTCTCTCCAAGCAAACTCCGCCGTGGGTTTTACGCCTGTGCATTTCAAATACAGCACCCACCTCTTTAAAATTTTGCTGGGGACAAAGCTATTCTTCCTCAGGGTATTATCATAAGAGGGTGACATTCGAGGTGTTTCTGGGAGGTAAAGAAAGTAAACCTAAATTACACAGTCACTCGGGCTGTCTTCTTTTGGGCTAGTTCTCAAAAATGTAGCTTCTTGACAGCAGCGAGTCTCTGGCCTGGTTCCGGGCAGTCCTTCAAGCTGACTGCACAAGAATGCAGAGAGGAAGAACTGTGGTGCGGTAATAAATAACTCAACCTTCCTCACACTTCCAGCAATTAAATATCATTTGAAGTCGGTGCACAGGCGGCCAGCGGAATTGGCTCATTTCATCAAAGTCACTTCGTTTGCGTTCAAAGTCCGTCTGGTGAGTTCCCACAAATGCAGCCTGTGGCGCAGAATTTCTCGTGACTGTGCGCAACACGGGCCAGAGCCTCTTCCCCTCAAAGGATAGGGATCATGCTCAATGAGACAATTTAATGCCATTTCTTGGCGATTTCTCGCCTCAGATTGATCCGCTTTGAACTGGTTAAATTATCACAAACGCTATTTTCCAGCCCATTCCCCAAAATAAATGAATAAACACACACCCGCCTGCTCTGTGCATCCACGCAGACAAAGAAGCACCATATGGAGGTCTGGAAAAATATCTGAGAGAAATGAGTGGAAGAAATCTCCAAATAAATACTTGGTATGGAGCAATAGGAAATACTGATAAACACAAATCACCGTAATCTGTTCCGGTTGTTTTCTCTTTACAGTATTTTACATTATAGCCCAAATAAGTGATTGCAAAGATTGAATCTGTGCAGATTTTCCACATCATGATGATTGATCTATTGGAATAAAGGTGGGCTGGATGTTCTTGGACATTTCTTGGAAATTTAAAGAATTACAATTTTTTTAAAAGCAATTACAAAAAGCTATGAAAATCAGGCTTATCTGCCACAGGCCACCCTTCAGTTTTACCCAAAAACGCAACTGGAGAAAGCATCTGGAAGCCATAGTTGTAACTACCAGGGCACATAGAAACCAGGACTGGAGCACCAGGACTCTACTGTTAGTGCAGTTGTCTGGCTGGTAGCACAGGAAGTTGCCAATGCGGGCAGTCTTGCCAACTCAGCGTCTTGTGTGGAAAATGACTCGAGCGCAATTTGTTCCAGAGTTCACCAAAAAAAAAAAAATGCTGGATGTCCTTTGAACCGCTTTACAACCTCTTGCCATCCCAGTCTCGTATCTGCATGGTGAAGCAGGAGCAAATATTAAAGATTTCATCCAGTTTCTGGTATGCTGTCTAATAAAATGACACCACAACCTCCTGAAGTTTGAAGATGATGCATTTTTTTCCATCTGCTTGGTCCATTATGGCGAGATAACAGGTTACTGAAATTATACCAGCCAGAAAAAAGATATGGCTGATAGTTAAAGGAAAAGATCTGAGTTCTGACCTTGGGACATCTGAGAGCTGCCCAGTAAAACCTGGCAACAGTGATTGATGCCCTAAACGTACCTGCGAGCTACAAAAAGTACAAATTGTAGAGTTAATTTTCTTGAGTAAGAATTTTTAATATGTAATAAGACATTGATCCTGCTATGTAATAAATCCAGTCAATTTTAACCTTATTATGGGAACAACGGCATGAGAAAATTAGCTGTCGAAGATGGTTAAAAATACCAGGGGAGAATCCTACACCAACTGCTCCTGCACTTTAAACATCTTCCCTTTGCCTTTAGATTTAAAGCTCACGGATGTAAAGAGCAAACTATTTTCATTTTCATTTTTCCCCGATGTAATTAACACACTTAACCTGTGTGGCGACTGAGTGAATACAATAAGATTGTGCCATGATATCATGCCTCATTACCTGTGTGGACTTTTTTTTCCTCCTTGTGGCTCATCAGTAATGATTAATCTAAGTCCTCTTGACTTTACTGAGATTAAAATTTGAAAGAAGAATTGACCAGATTTATATCCTGTGACATCCTGTGTGCACCTATAGCCTATAGCCTACAGAATAATTACATTTGCTTTCACCTTCATGAAACTGCACATGCTTGTGGTATTTTAGCTAGCCGCTAGTAAAGTTTGTGAGCAGAAGCAGACAGTACCCATTTAACTGACTCTGAATATTGGTTTTTCCTGTATTTCTTTTAATTTCACTTCATAAATTGCTGTGGTAGAACTTGTAAAAATGCAGTTAACTGGTCCAGGTAAGCTCCAGATGCTGGTTAGGCAGGGCAGTAAGCATAAATGACGCATTTTAAATAAATTGTACATGTAAGATCAAACCTTTAAAAAAAGAAAAACCTGCTTCACCCTTCTTGAGAGCGACTGGTGTAACCTGGAGTAAATCTGAGAAGCAGCCAGTGTTTGAACAGCTACAGATAAATATGCTACCTGTCTACACAGATTTTCCCTTAGTAAGCACTTAAATCCAAAGTATAAACACAGCCTTTACTCCTGTCCCAGGAGTTATGCTAATTACAGATAAGGATCGAGTTGCTTTTTAATACATGGATAGAAGGAAAAATAAATAAATATGCTCCTTCATCCACTTGAAAAGCAGTTTATTTAGGCAAAGATGACAAAGTAGGACTGAGGTTAGATGATATAAAGCAGTGAAGAACATTTTTTCCATGTAACCTTGCAGTTTATTAACTAGGCTACGGGATGATGGCTTAATGTTATTCACTTATTTATTTGCTCTGCTTTGCTTTAGTAAACTTAACTGTCATTTGTTCCTGAAGAGATGCAACTGTGCAAACACTTCTGTAACGAGGCCGAGAGAAAACGAGCCAAACAGTGACATGTTAAGCCCTTTAAAGTTGAAAGGGAACCCCGGTCCAGACTGTAAGATATGTTCTCCAGGCTGATCAAAGGGGTGAGATAAGCAGGGCAGATTAACAGTTAAGAGAGTGGAGCTTAATTCACCACAAACACCAACAACAAGGCTTTGCTCACTAATGGTGTGTTTCCAGCGAGTGTCGACAATTACAGATTTTTTGCCTCGTGGGTAAAGGGAACCACGCCCGCCTTTTGTTTTACCTCAAAGTAGAGCGCGGGGAGGTCTGTGGCGCTGAAACGTGCCAAATACGGAGACTTTCCCCTGGGTCTGTTTGTGTGTTCTGGGATGGACTGGTGACCTGTCCAGGGTTTATTCTGGTCTCAAAGCTGGAGATGGTGTCATTTGGCTTCTCTCACCTCACATTTGCACGGAGACTCAAGGCTGATTTTTAACTCCACGTGTCAACAAAGAGTTCCCTGATTAAGTGTTGGAAGTTTCACCAAACTAGAAATGTCAAACATTTGTCGGAAGCAAAGCGAAAGCGAAATATTGGACACACAGACCAAAAATAAAACCTCTTTGTGTCTTGTTGGGGTTCTTCTACTTTCCCACTTCATATTCTCCTTTTGTTGACATTTAAGCTTGACAACTTAAGCAGGATTATGAACAAAGTCAGAGAAGAGGATCTATTTCTTGGGCATGAGTAGTATTAACATCTGTCTTCCTCTTGGAGTAATTATTATTCCTTTGTTCTTTAGTGTTCACGCTGAATATAGTTTATAGTCCTTAAAATTAATGCTGAACTGAATAGTGAAGGTCGCTGCTCATGAGTTGTTTGGAGTGATTATAAGGACCCTGGAACTGGACAACGGTGCTGGACAGTATCATGAAACGCTCTGTTGGGATGGCACCATCTGGTTTATAGGAACGCGCATCGTCACTGCCATCCCCAGGACGCCCAGTAAGTGATAGGGAAAACTGACCAAATTCTTAACAATGAAGGTAAAAAAGATCTTGTAAAAGACAGTATAAAATAAAAAAAATTAATAGTAATAACTACTTTTAGGACTCATTTTAATTCACTACATTCACGCAAAAACCTGGCTTTGCTTGTTAACTCTAACTCCATTTGTCACTTTGTCCTTGTTGTTCCATTTATTCACACACACACACAAAAAAAGCATTTTCATTGTTATTTTCATACGGACAGTAACTTTGTTCCCTGATGTTCCCGTCGCTGCAGCATTGAATGGCCTTGCTATTGTGCTCTCTCCTTTCCTTTTTTAACAGAAAAAAGTTGAATTACAGTTATATATGAATGTCCTGATAATGAAATTGGGCGGATAAACGGGACGATGCACAGGAGACCTAAAACAAAAAGCCCTTTTCTTTTTGGAGGACTGTTTATCTGCATGTGCCATGTATGAGGATGATTGGAGCTGAGCAGAACATCAAGCAGAAACAAAAGCAGGCAATTATTAACAGGGATTAATTCAATTTGTAAACCAAGTCCGCTTCGGTTTTTTTCAAAGGAAATAAGCAGTTTCTGATTTGTCCTAATTGATTTACGCCGTTTGAAGTTGCCAGCCTTCTAGGCGTTTAATTTGCACAACTTTTTATTAAAAAACACAAAAGACTAAATGCATGTTTGAACCGCTGGCTGGAAGCAACAATTCTCAATCTGTTTGTGGAATTAGAAAGAGCATAACAGCTAATCATTGGCTTTTCTTTGTAATTCCCTCTCGGATGGTAATTGTCAGGATGCTGGGTTTCCTCCAATCGCATGGTTAGCATCACCGGTACACCCTGAGCCAAGTGGACTGTGGGATTGATGGTCAGGAAATGAACACACATGCTGAAATCAACCGGCCATTCAGCGCTCTCCCACCATTCCAGCGATTTGGTTTCTCTCTTGGACCTTTGCCGGCAGAGTGCCGGGGACTGTCTGCCTGCTTATGTTGAGCTACGACAGACTGCATGCGTGTTGTATGTTAAAGTGTGTGTAACGGCGTGAACAGAGCATCAGAGAGCTGCTTAGCAGCTCCGCTCTGTGCAGGACAGCGGCCCTCGTGCTGGGGTGCTCTCAAGCACTAATGGCCGCCTGCTGGTGGCTGCACGGCCATCTGTAATTAGGTCTCCGCGGGGCCAAGCCAACCACTCGCGCATTTGCTTCGTCATCGTTTGTGTTTGGGAAATGGAGCTTTTTGCTGTATGTACAGAGCAGAGAATTTTCAGTTTCTTAAGTTTTACTTAAATATTCCCCGTTGACCATCTCTGGGTAGTCGGAATAAAGACCGTTTTTTTGGAAGTAAATTGCATGTGAACGGGGAAGACGTGCCAAGGGTTTCCTAAATCAGACATGCTCCTTAATGTGCTGATTTATGGGATGTTGAGGTTCTTTAATTGCACTTGATGGGTCTTCTGGTTCAGCTTAGTCCACTGATGAGCCACTGACATTTGCCTCTGACAAGGATTGATGCTTTTTAACATGACTGCACAGCAAAAAGTTGCATATTCAGTCGTCGTTTTCAGCTACGTCGGCAGCAAGTTAAGGTCCAGGCTGTAAAATTTGATTTGACTCAGCTGCATGAATGCACATTGCATGAATTAAATTAAATTAACCCAATCGCCCGCAAGTGTTAGAGAAGCTATAGCTGCTGTTAGCAACAACATAGAAAGGTTTTGTTCAGGTCGGGATGATTCTTCTTTGTACCGGTAGTTATATTTAGCAATTGGCAGTTCAGCACACTTCGAATGTGGAGGGACCTACTGAGAGCACAGCACTAGAATGCTACAGTAGACCTGCTAAAGGAAGCTAAGGCCAATATTTCTCTTCAATTTTTTCTTTGTGGATAATTCTGAGGTTACACCATAAATGTAGAAATAAGACCCTAAAATCCACAAGGCTAAAAAATAGTACATATAACTGTGGTTACAGTGTCTGACTTCTGTAAAGTCCAATTTCACATTAGCATGTATCCGGTATCCAATAAGAAGGTAGCTAACTCTGATCTCTGATGAGAGCGTACCAGAGAGCAGCGACAGAACCCAAGTTTTGGGTTACTTGTAGTCCAGCTGTGAGGGTTCTTCAGGCCTGGGAAGTATTGTTGTTTTATTTTCTTTGGAAGGGAGGCTGTGGCTGGAACTTTAATAACATTAAACACAGTTGAAGTAGCACGTCGTCGGGGTTAGGAGACTGGGACTCAGGGCTGAGCGCAGAGAGAAGCAGCCAAGGAAAGAAAGGAGATACAGGATGTTTTTCCTTTTTTTTAATGATATCTTTTGTTTGCTGTCTCGGGGCTCAGACTCATCTCGGGAAAGGCAAACGCCGACCCGAACACAACGTGATGTTTTGTTTTTAGTTCAGCGCCGGCTGACTATTAACTTCATCCCGTCTCCCGTCCGTATTGCTTACTTTCTCTTCCTCTCTTCACATCTTCTCTCTTCCCTGTCGGCTTCCTCTCTCACTTACCCACGAGACCCCGGGGTGATTTTCAGAGGGAGCGAGCGAACTTCGGGCCTGTTTGCTGGCAGGATTTCAGGAAGCCGACATCAGATAAGCAGATTCCTCGGATACATAAAACGGGCAGCTCCATTTCCAGCGATGCAGCGCCACAAAAGGATACGGCCCGAAAGATATTACCCAGGGAAGGATGTGAGTTGAGAGTTCAAGGCTAAGTGAAAGTGAACATGGGTGTGCCGTCGGTGATTAAGTTCCATTATTTCAATTGAGGAAATTCTCTTTTAAGGCCATTTTAGTGAGAAAAGACATGTGCTTGCCTCTCAGCCTTCCACTTATTCCATATTGTCCCTTTTCGCTCTCTGTCATGTAACGTTTTCTGGCGAGATTCTCCCCTGACCAGAGACACCAGCTGTCCTCTCCCAGCCTCCTCTTGGTTGCACAAACAAGGTAGAATCCGCTGTAAATGATTCCAGATGTTTCCTCAAGCCTCTTCCTCTTTAGCGTAAAGGTTGGCACAGATGTGTCTGATCACTCTTTACGATCTATACGGCATATGTTCACGGCTCTACTGCACATGCCCAGATCATCTCATCCCATTCCAGTCCAACTGGTCAGTATACATGCGGACGTAGAATCAGTTGTGATCACATTTATGGGTGCATTAGCTCCACTTTTCGAACTTCAGTTTCAGTTGAGCTAACGCGCTAACATGCACAAAGTCCACTTTAGTTTGGACTCAAGTCTGATTTACGTCCACAATTTCTGTCAAACTCCACCCTTCCTCGGCTGTAGCGAGCACGTCCCTTCGATCTATTTCCCCCAGTATTATTTTCATTGGCAGGCCCCTTCAGAACACGGAGACAAACAAATCTCACTTTTTTGGTCTCCTATCCTCCCTTTTAGGGACGTATCAGTGTTAGCCGATAGTGTCTGCAGACATTAAAGACGGTGTTCTGATTCTGTTCAAGTTTCTTTTTTTTAGAAAAAAAAAGGAAGAAAAACATCAGGTTTGGAATGAAAACGGCAGTTTGGAGCAGAGTGTGTTCTGTGGGATAATAAAGACTTCCAGCTAAATAAATACACCTTAATTAACGTACACCTTTCCTGTCGTGGAAAAACGAGGCGCCACATTTGATTTGCCAGTCGTTCCATTTTGCAGTTGAGGGAAAGATGTCATGAACGGATCCATGCGTGATTAAACATGTGAAATTATGCCCCTTAACGTCATCTTTTTGTTTCTAATGACCGGCGCACATTTATGCGTTGAGAACTCGAGCTCCCACCGAGGTGACATTAGCCTTTATTACGCGATCCACGGATGACTCAAAGTAAATCAGTGACGACAGCGGAACCTCTGGTCAAAGGAAAAGAAAAAGAAGAGGAAAAAATATGAGCGGGACGTGATGTCTACGCAGAGAAACCAGATCTTTTCCAGCAAAGCCGAAGCAATCCGAGAGCTTCTGACTGCAAAGGCTAAAGCTACATATGAATGGCTGTCCGATCTGGCCTCTCTCCAACATCTGCGAACACATCTGAGGCTGACATTCTCCTGCCATTCGCTCCACGTGTGAACAGACAGATGTGGAAACTTCTGATCTGTCTCTCCTGCGCTCCTCTGGACTGCATTTGTAAAAGGGGTTTTGCGGCAAATATAGCTTAATGCCTTTAATGTCGGTGATTTTCATGCATCTTTCGGTCCGCGTGGAAACAGTCAGCCAGAAAGAATGTAGAGTCGTGTTCTCATAGTCATAATAATGGCTTTCTTGGAGAGAAACATTGCTCAGGTGCACGAAATGTGGCTGCGTCCCGCGGGAGCGTGCGCGGCATTAACACAGGCAGTGTTTATGTGCCGTTCGTCTGTGCGAAGCTAAGCGCGTACCTTTGCAGATTTCTCTGTGTGTCTTTGTTAGACACTGAGGTTTTTGAGGTGAGATCAGAGCCCTGATAAATAGCTTCTATAAATCGAAATCCCCAGCAGGGCCGGCCGATAGTTGCCTGTAAGCAATTTCCTGAAAGCTTTATTTCAAAATATTATTCCAAATGTGGAACTGCGGGATGATAATCATCAAGGAAAACAGACATGCTCTCACGTCCCAGCGGGGTTTCTATAACTGACAAGTTGGTGTTTGGGTTTCAGACGTGTCTCAATCACACACACAGATCTGACCTGCTGTAAAATCTTACAAGTTAAACCTATAAGCTTCCACATACATAATAACACTGTAATAACGATTGATTTTGCAATGGGCAAACTGAACCTAAACCAAATCCTTGCCTCGTCAGAGTGCCGTGTCCAAATGCAGGCTCCATTAGCCTTCCAAGCTAACATTTTTGCACCATAGCAAAAGGGCTCTGGTCTCTGTCAGAATGTAACCAGGGGCCATTTTGGCTCAACATTGGTTCGTTTCAAAGTTTCAGGCCTTGCGTGCCTTAATAAAACATTGGCACCATGGTTAAGATGCTAAATTTCAATGTCTTGATGCATTAAACATTATTATGATTTGTTTTAGTTGATGCTATCGTGCTAATATACCATTTCCAAATGCGCAAGATAACCTATAAAGATTTTCTATAACCGTACAGACCACATTGTTAGCCCATGTTAGCAGTTACATTCGGCAGATACTGAAGTGCACTAATGTCACTGCACAGGGTCTGAAATGAGGGTTATTATTCTGTTATTTGTTATTCTGAACAGCTAGGCAACCAGTCCAGCACTCTAAATATTAACACTGCATGAAGATCACACACAGAAGGAATGTGTTGTCACTGGTGTGAGAGTTGGAGGCTGTGGTGCCTGTGGGAGGGGTCTGGAACGGGTCAGGGTGTCAGAGGGAATATTGATTGCGTCGAACCTCAAACAGGCCCCTTAGAACCAAGACACAAAACCAATTCTTTATGCTAGTTTTATGAGCTTCTGGTTATAAGTCCACCGTGACACTAAAGTCAAAGAACAAACAGTGGAAACTGGTTTCCAGAGCTCTGTGATAACAAAGCAGAACATTGAGGTGACCTTAATATAAAGATACATTTCCTGCATTTCCCTTGAAGTTTGTTAAAAACCCTGTGCAGCAGTCCCACCCGACACAGTATGGGCTTTAGATTGTACTCTATGATGTTTAAATGGGGTCAACACGTTCCTTCAAACATGGCTGCCATTACCCACGCGATCATTACCTGTCAGAACTAATCCAAATCATCTCTCATTTTCTCAGACATACATTTCCTGTCCAGCTTCCAAAAACCAACTATGTCCCCGCCCCTGCCGCTCAATAAAACTTGGGATTTTGTGTTTCTTCATGCTCATCTCAGAGGTTATCTAATTCAACTTTAGTTTAAGTATAAATGACCTGCATGTTGTCTGTAGAAATTGTATTTTAGAAGGAGTCCACCTGGGTTTTTAAAAGGTTTCGGTTGTGTTTTCTCTAAGTATGTGTGAAAAACCGCACACAGATCCTTCTAAACGGAGGAGACATCAGATACCTCAGCTGAGCCACTAATAGGCCCCAAAGTATGTTCTGGATCTCCACATTTGTACTGTGATTCCCCAACATCCATGAGGAAACACAGCCTGTACTTTGACTCTTAAGGATGACACTTGGCCCTTTTATTATGTTTTTATAGCTGACATTTAACTCATTTTTTTCAAACCAGCGCTCTGGTAAGTTACACTTATATTTAGTGTGTCAAGCACTTGTGGGTATGGCAGCCTGGAAGGGCCAGATTCTGATTTTATGATGAAGCTTTAGCTCGATGGCCGGTATATACTGTGCAATCTTAGAAGCTTTTTTCCTGACGCACTGCGACGTTAATTTTCATAAACTTTGGTCCAGTTTTGATGTGTGCAGGCTGCACAACGATCACTTTCTGAATCGCCAGCTCATTCCCTGCAAAAGTGGGAAAAAGATGGGAAAGAGAATGGGACGTTGATCTGGGAAAAAAAGTGGGACAATTTCACCAAGGGTGTTGGAGGTATGGATTCATTCACATCTGTTAGATGTTTACATTTGTTTTGGTTGGTTAATAGATGTAAAGTAGGTTGTAGCAGCCGTCACATTGTGAGATGATCATCCCACACTTCTGACACCAACCTCCGAATGTTATCGCAGGTGATCTTTGGTCGGTGACATCGGCCGCACTTGAAACTGTCTAAAGTGTGGCGCAAGACCACCGCTTTAGAGCCCCGACCGTAGATATCGCCACGATTCTCCCACGATGGTCATGTTCCATTGAGGAGGGCTTGAAAAGATACGTTTATACCGTCCAGAGGAGGATAAACTCAGTTTCAGCGGTTGCTTCAGATACATCCCACAATAACAGCTGGATTTGGATTACCTACCTGCCAGAAATAGCATGTAATAAGTCAATTTGAAATTCACTGTCATTGTGTATTATTTTACCTGGATTTTGCTAGTTGAGGATCAACATTGCTGAAGACTTTTTACCCTTCGGAGGCATCAGTCAGGGTATATAAGGCTGCCATTGTGCAGCGTACCAGACGAGGGTGGTGGGATTGGAAAAAAGTCATTAAAAAAAAGTCATAACAATTTTATGAGTGGATTATTTAATTTTTTGAATGAACCTTTGGCTCACTACAACACGCCACCACCGGCGACCCGGTCTGGGGGGCATTTTCAGCCTCCTGCTTTTTTTTGCCCCGTCGCTTCAGCCAGGTGGGAGCTCACCGGGGACTATTTGGAAAAGTCTGGAACCATAGCTAAATTTGTGTGGACCCACTGTGGCATGTATAAGTAGCAGGCGACAATAATTGGCACAGGTGCACTATAAAAACAAAATAAAACAAGAAAATGATCTGCTTTTAGTCTGTAAAGCTGTTTCAAGCACTGCAATGACTCATTTAAGCAATAACAATTTTTTATAGGATTTTTTCTAAATGTCTTGGAAGTACCTGGTAAACCTTATATGGCCCTACTCAGACAGTATCTCCCTTTGGTATTTTGTGATGTTTTAATGAACAAAGATACCTAGATTGCAGCAAAGTGAACATTCGTTGGCGTAGGACCTGGCAACCCTGACCCTGGCAACCCTGAAGGAGTGGGAGGCAATGAGGTCAGTCTCTGTCTGATTTCCAAATCAAACAGATGAAAACAGCCGAGACAGCGATGATCCACAGGTCCGACCAAACCACCCACGAGTGTGGCTGATGCACGTGGAGACGTGCGATCACACAGGCCGGCCCTCGCCGCGACAGTTTACGTAAAAAGCGATGACAGGCCCTGAGAGTCTGGACTGAAATTATGTTATTTACAATTAGCTGGTTTCTTCTCCTACAAATAAAACCTCTTCAGCCTCACTGAGGTTCACAGTTTGCTGCCGCACTCGGCTTTTGTGGAAAGTTAAAGGAGACGAGAAACAGGCAGCGTAATTTACAAACCGCCGTCTGCAGCCAGGCCCAGTGTGACAGATGCCATAATAAATTCAGTGATGATGAAACTTTTTTTTTTTCTCTTTTTTCGGCAGAAAAGAGAAAAAAGGGTCAAATTTCCCCAGTGTCCGAGGCCTGTGTCTTCTCAGAGGTCTCAATTTGTAATAACAGATGGCAAGCGCCAAACAAATCCCGGGGACACCGCAACGATGAGGCGTCCTTCAGAAGCAGGGCTCCGTCGGTGTAAAACATCTCTAAATAGAGGAGCATTGCTCCACACCTGACCATCAGAGGGAAGCTACATCTGTTTCCATTACAGAAACGCTCCCCAACGCTGTCATTTGTGAAGCCACATGTGTGTCTAGCCCCAGCACACACCCCCGACATGTGGGAGCAGTTAGTCCGTCCATCTGATGTCGCAGTGTCAATAGACAAAAGTTGATCCCACTTTTTATACGTAGTTTGTTCTTTGACTCTGGTGAAAAACTCCTAAATCCTTCTTCAAAACTGTCTAACCGCCAAAGAATATACACAGCGAAGGAAATCGGAGTGAAATGAACCAGACGTGGGCTTTGAACGGTTTTACTTGCGATTACAACCTGAAGAGAAAAGAGCAGTGGAAATGAAGTGGGAACTCCTCAGGAGTGAAGGCGGCCGGCCCAGACCCAAACGGAGCAGAACCAGTCAGGCTGCACAAATGCTGTAGCTCAGCTCATCATTCTTGGTTCCTCACGGCCTCCTCCAGCAGTACGGTGTGATCAAAAAAGACCCGGATTTCAAGTGTTTAAAACAAAGACATAAAGATTTGAACCATCTGTATTGTACATACCAAGAAGAGACAGAGCCCAGGTGGGGGTGGGGGGGCTTCACGAATGAACTCCTCTGGTCTGTTAGTGGGACTGAACTTGTCAGAATCAGCGAAAACAGTGGATAGTGAAGTTGCTGCAGAGAACACGATGGCCAAGGCCCCCTGTTTGACTTCTGTGCCATGAACCAAGAGTGGTTAAAGTGCCTCTCCCCCAGAACACACTTTGTTAAACTAAAAGCTGAGATTTAGCGCAACGGCTTCGGCAAGATTTGAAATCGTTTATCTCTTCAGAAGGTCGGAGCTCTGATCGATGGAGCCGTGGCGGAGCGGAGTCTAACACGTGGCGACGGCCTCGCAGGCCAGAGCTGCTGTTTCTTTGATTCAGTGCCGGCAGCATTACAGAGTCCAGACGTACAGCAGTGACGTAGCAGAGGTAAACAATTCCTCCAACAGTAGTTAGCCGTGATGCCCGCGCTGAGAGCAGCCACACATTTTGGACATTTGGGCAACAGTTTGTCACATACTACGACAAATAAATCCAACATGAGGTTTTATTCCATTTTGTGCATCAACTGTGGATGGTCCCGTTTAACTGCTAACTTTAGCATCCGTTGAACTCGCAACAGGACTGTTTCATGTCAGGTTTGTGTGTTATGGTTGATTTCAACCATTCAATCAGCGCGTGATGCTGTAGATCCCTCAGAGTGCCACTTCCATTCAGTAAACTTGAATTTTCTCACCTTCAACATCTGTCTGAATGTATCATTTTTAATATCTCTCACGCCATCAGCGACTCAATCAACATGGCCAAGGTGAGCTGCCTGGAAATTTGTTACAAAACAAATGTAGGCTGTGTAAAACCGGCTGAATGTGGTTCTGTGTAGCAAATCCAAAACAGCAACCTGAAACCTTGAAGCAGGATCTCGGCACCACGGAGGGAAAACAGGATGCCGTCCGCATTAGCTGATGTTTTGTTTTCAGAGTTCCTGTAGGGACGCAGCAATAGCTGTGGAAAATCATCAAAGCACCGGAGCAACACATGTACGCTAAGATGGATGTTTAAGTTTGCCCCCAGGTCCTGTTCCTCCATTTCAAAAAAAAATCTGAACCTTTGACAGCCCATTATTTTCATATCTGGAGGAACTGAAATCCTCAATGAAAGGTGCAGGCACAATTGGATCATTGAAATCCAAACGGTCTCAATTTAAAACACATGATCGTGTGGAATCCGGCTTAATGTCGTTAACAAAAACTAAAGGAGCACAGCGAGCAGCGCTGCGGAGCTGCGGTGTGTGCGCTGAGTTACGGCAGGCCTCAGCAATGCACTCGGTGGCCTCTGCACCTGGCGTCCGCGCTGTGACATCACCGGTGGAAACGGGACTGTTTGGATTCTCGTGGCGGAATCGGAGGAGTCAATCAATCACCGTCCTCCACATGTATCTGCTATCACAACAGAACCCAATCAGGACATTAAAGCAGACTCCAAATCCGTTCAGGTTTGGGGGGTAGCAGCACAGACTGGAGGGAAGGGGAGTTGGAAATTGCTGAAATTATTAGGTGGAAAGGATCCATCTTAAACATGGAGAAATATTTTGGGATTCACCGAAGCATCCAGATGGATGTGATGACTTCACATGACAGAACCAAGAGGAATTAGATCGATATCTCAATACCATTCTGTAGCGTTTCGATACGGTCAGCCCGACCCAAAATCGCGGAGACAAACATAAACAAGGACACGCAACTTAAAACACATGTTAAAGGTAAAGTACCTTTGGAAAAACTCTTTCTCGGATAAGGACGGATAAGTAACTCTGTGACAGCCAGACAGAGTCACCACCTGCTCTGTATTAGAGATAAGAGGAAGCAGCTGTGGTGACAACGCCGTGTCCATCTGACACCAGATACGCAGCATGTCCAGTTATTTTCTTAGCACACAGGCTAATCAAGTGAAGTCAAGAAGGCGTTTGAATCTGTGAGGATGTGCACTCATGTGACTGCTAATTCTAATTATATGTTATTCACTTGCATGAGATAAAAGCTGTTTAAATGTTCATTTCAAGCCTTTATTGTTAGCAACTGGACACCACGTCTCCAGTTGCACACACCATTGGGGCAATTTAGAGCCAATCTAGCTAATTTACTTCTTTTTGGGCTCATGGAAGGAAACAAAAGTAGCCAGGAACTGTGCTAGGAGGCGACCACAGCATCACCATGCCACCCTATATCAGATGTCAAAATTCAGTAAATATATCAAAGGAGTGGACAACATCTGGCAAGCACTTGTGGCTTTAGTGGCTGTCTTTATTCGATC
This sequence comes from Takifugu flavidus, assembly GCF_003711565.1. Taxonomy (NCBI): domain Eukaryota; kingdom Metazoa; phylum Chordata; class Actinopteri; order Tetraodontiformes; family Tetraodontidae; genus Takifugu; species Takifugu flavidus. The sequence continues at coordinate 10,485,472 of NC_079526.1, read as the reverse complement.
ATAGTAAGAAAAAAGATTTTTTATTACACGCCAGATATACTATTAATTCAAACTTTTTTATGGGTGATGCTGTGGAAGCAGCAGATGGGAGACATATTGTGCTGAACTCTACTAATCAAAATCAAAATCATTATTGTCATTATTATTTATTATTATTGGTAGTGGATGTGGTGGTGTGTATATTACGTAGTAGTGCTTCCAGTAACTACTTTGAGAGCTTTGGGTTCTATGTTAACATTCTGGGTGGCAACTAAATATATTTGTATCAAGATAAATATCATATGGCTAAACGTTGCATTTTTTTTTGTCCATGTGTCATTTACGGATGCAAGGAGTTCCACGTTGTGGGTGTAGAGCCACATTTTTATGTTTCTTGGGGAAATGCCACATTTGATTTAAAACCGCTGGACTAAACCCAGATGGAGATGAAAATAATAACAATAATAATAAAAGAAATGGAGTCTATTGAATTATATACACACCATATGTCACTTCTCTCCACAAGCTTTCATCAAGTATTTCTCAATTCTGCTCTGGTAAACAATTTTTGCTGTAAGAAATAACCAACCCGGTTCTCATATTAGTCATGGCTCAGGCATTTTTCAACAGTCACATGATGCTTTGAAGGCACTTTTGGTTCTTTTGAATGCACTTCGTCTCTGAAGGTAATTTTTTTTTTCCTCTTCTGGAAGCATATGTTTGGATCTGAGGGCTGTTTGAAGGCAGATGTAGTTCCTGGCTGCATCTTTTCCACAAACTACCTCTTTATAATTGGCCATTATTCTAGAACGGAGAGGCGTGCTGTCCAGAGGGTGACTAGACTTCTGGAAACCATCATGAGGTTAGCAGACTGGCAGACAGCCTTGTCACAGGGATACAGCTCCCCTGCTGAGAGGGTCTTCTCCCAGGAGAAGACGCCCAATTAGAAGTATGCACGCAGAAAAAACACACGAGTGCATGTGGTCTAAAATTCACGGGTTTTTTTTTCCCAAGAAAGTGGCGGCCTCTCCTCTCTGCCATATGAGGTGACCTTCAACAACCAGTGCGTTAATTACGGAAGAAAATGCTAGGTATGTGGAGGAACCTTCCTTCATCTGTGACTGGACCTAAAAGACCACAGAGGTGGACCAACAACTGACACATTTACCTCTGAAGCAGAGAAGCAAACGGCTCCAGATGGGGAGTGTAATATTACCCTTTTATTAGGAAATACCAAAACAGTAGATATGTTCTTGGAACTCGGAAATTAGAAATTAAACTGTGTGTGTGCGTGTGTGTGTATATGTGTGTGTGTGTGTGTGTGTGTGTGTGTGTGTGTGTGTGTGTGTGTGTGTGTGTGTGTGTGTGTGTGTGTGTTGGAGGGTGCAGTGCCTTTGTTGTCAGATCAGTCAGGGTGGACACAGGAGAAATCCAGACTCTGTGTCTGACACTAGAGGCGAGCGCAGGGTGCTCACCGAGATGTTTTAATTAAAACACATGACTTGAGGCAAACTCTTCCCCTCCACACTGCGTTCTCCTCTGCTGCAAACATTGCGCTGACTCATTTCAGGCTGCGAGGCATAGAATACCTGCAAACTCATTTGGCTTCAGCTCCGCCACCCTTTCATCTCTGAGAGGCGAGCCTCTCTCTTTTAAGGTCAGGCTCTGTGTGTGTGCAGCCAGGGAGGATTTCAGCCGCGTCTGGCTCTTTCCTATCGCCCTCTCCAACATCCTGGAAATACGCTTTGATGGCCCTTGAATGTATTTGAATACTGTCTACCTAAGGATGTTTAGTTAGTCACTTCTCCCACCCTGTCCATCGCTGCTACCCCCCCCCACCCCCACCCCATCCACCCCACACACACACACAGAGGAATGCAGAACTTTTTTATTCCCGTTTCAAAGCAATGGCTGCAGGCTGCAGATGTCCCCCGTTCTCCCCCTGAGAGTGACGCGGCAAGCGTTGAGTTGTGGTTTTCAGCAGGAAACCGACGCACAATGCATATGTTGGCAATGAAACCCACAGTCGTGCACCAATGTCAGCATTAGTCTGATTAGATCACTGCCGGTTTGAGAGGGGGGCGTCGCAACAACGCAAGGGAGAAGGGAGAGGTGCGTCTCAGGAAGGGTTGAGCTGTAGCTTGTGCATGTTATGAAAAACCGACGCAAGAAAAGGTGACCTGAGCTCATCGTGCTCCAGCAGAGCCTCAGTGTCCTTCAGATTTCTCATGTTCATCACCAAATGTTGCTAACATGGCAACCCAGTCTGCCTTACCATTCAATTACTGTTACCAGGAAATCTTCTTCCAGATGTTAACAGTAATAAAACACACTCAAGCAACCGTGCTTAAAACTTCTACACTAAGCTTACCGAGGTACTTATGGAGTTCAATCTGTTCAATTATACATTCAATCAGAGTTCAATCGTTAATTAGAAATTAACTTTGTGAGATTTGCTGTCAGTTGTCAGAAATACAGTAGGAGGAGCCTTTTATTTCTTACACCAGTCAGCCACTAGGGGGCGCCATCTGTGATTTCACTCATGTCAAAGTTTACAAAAACCCTTTATGCCTTAGTGAAGGTTTACACGTACGTGAAGTACGCTTGGTTTTTATAATTTCAGCACTTTCCTGAGCTCAATTCATCCTCCTCACAAACGACAACCCACAGCAGTGAAAGGAGGGCGGTTCATTTCATCTAACGAGGCTACAGCGTGACATCACCCCGAGGTCCATTTCACCAAAACAAATGGCGCATGTCAGCCCCAGAGGCCTGTTGAGGAGCGAGACGAGCGCGTCCCGAGGTGTCGACAGAACTCTGGCACCGAGCCTCTGTCAACATTCAGGATCCGGAATGGGGTGGTATCATTGGACTACAGCGCTTTACATCCCAGCGGGCCTAAACACCATCAATCATGCCTTAGCCACACTTGAGGCTTATGACAAACGTACTGACATAACAAATCAGACCTAAGTAGAAAAAAAGGATCTCTGGGATTTTTTTAAAGAAAATATATAATTTCATGCCAGGGTAGCATTTATGAAACCATTTTAATATGATACTTGATAATCAGGCGGCCAGGCGTTTTTTCCATCTGCTTCCTACGCGAGCTTGATTTAGTAGTCTGAAATCTTCGCATGCGACTTTCCTGTATTTTATTGAAACCTGCGAGGTCCCCGGTCAGATGAAACATTGAGGCTGGAATTGAAGAGCGTGTGCAGCGAAAATGGTCGACCACAATTGATCGGCCCAAGTGCTAAAAAGAGACAGGGCAGCGGCGGCACACAGCCACAGGGATGGAATAAATCCAACAGCTATAAACAGGTTCCATCGGACCCCGCTGCGTGAACTAGGAGCACATCTCCATCCCTGCATTCTTCTTTTATTTTTTTTCCCTTTCAGGTCTGGAAACGTGGGGCCAAAATGTCCTCGCTGACACTTTTACCTGTTTTAATAACATCTGCTCTGATGAGTTGCACTCCCCGTAGAATCTGTGAGGTGTTCTTCTCTCGCTCTCTTTTTTTTAAAACCAACTTAACAAGGGATGAAAAAAATGAACAGTCGTGGGAGTTTCTGTCCAAGAAAAATACTGACTTTCTGGACATTTGCGTGCTTGAGGAAGAGCGGTCTCAGCGAGCTTTTTCCAGCTCTGCAGTGGGCCCGTTAACGTGAGTTACATACCAAATGAGAGGAGTAAAACCTGCCGAGCGGACGTAAAAAGGTTGTATCAAGGCGCCACTTAGGATACAGCTTTGATTGACACCACTGACAAGATGGAAGCAGTCAAGATTTATAGCTGCGTGTGACCGTGGTGATGTAGCGCACATCTGGTTTGGCTAATATTTATGTGACTGTGAGGAACAGTGAACTTTCTGTGAGGCCTGACCTTAAAAGTCAGAAACAGAGAAAGAAATAGATTTACGATACAGTTCACCGTGTCTTTGGTGGCTCTTGCCATTACTGTACCTTGTAGTTATGGAGGCTCCAATCCCACATGATGACTTAAGTGCCCTTCCATGCAAAGTTGTGATCTGATTATCGTTGCGTTACGTGACTATTTGGACTTCCCCGTGCCGAATGATGCCCGCAGAATTTGATGCGCAAACATTAAACA